>NC_092123.1:13118637-13858410 GCF_045679555.1 Salvelinus alpinus
TTCTATGGTTAAATGCGGTGGTTCGCACTTTCAGTTTTGAGCGAATCTATCCACGGTTTCTGGTTAGGGTAGGTTTTAATAGTAACAGTGGGTACAACATCTCCAATGCACTTCCTTATAAACTCACTCACCGAATCAGCGTATAAATAGATGTTATTCTCTGAGGCTGCCCGGAACACTTTCCAGTGTGCGTGATCAAAACAATCTTGAGGTGTTATAGGTGTTATAGCAACTTATGATAAAAGGGTACCTAAGGGGAAATTCTGATAATTTTGATAATTTTGAGTGTGGGTTCCATAGCAGCTAGACTTCAACCGTGTTAACATATCCCTATTAATAAAAAAAGTATGTTTTGTTTTAAAAAAGTACTGTCATTAGTCATAGAATTAGACAATATATGTTAAGCTGTGATAATGACAGATATCTTTTGGCGATGTGAAAAACTGAGTCTAAATGTATTTGGCTAAGGTATATGTAAACTTCTGACTTCAACTGTAAATGTATGAATAACTAGGTTTCTCATTTTTACTCATGTGGGAGTAATGATTACTAAATTATGAATAAACAATTTACTATTCCATTATAAATGCTTCAGTACATGGAGTTATTCGAATTTACTACGTCTACGTCATCTTGCTGAGTGTACCTTTAAACCTATCCTAACCTATGTGACCGGACCCATCACCTTATGCATTTCGGCCCCAAAGTGGCAAGAAGTGACATCCGCAAACACACAAAATCTATACAACACATAAATGGTTACTTTCTGCCCCAACACTAAAACTAAAACTGAAACCATACTGAACAAAAGTATAAATGCAACATACAACAATTTCAAAGATTTTGCTGAGTTACAGTTCATATAGTAAGTCAGTTTATTGAAATAAATGGAAGAACTGGGACATTTTCAGCTTCCAGAAATTGTGTACAGATCCTTGCAACATGTGGCCATGCATTATCATTGTGAAACATGAGGTGATGCCAGTGGACGAATGGCATAATAATAGCTTCAGGATCTTGTTACGGTATCTCTGTACATTCAAATTGCAATCGATAAAATGAAATTGTGTTCATTGTTCACAGCTTATGCCCGCCCATACCATAACCCCAACGCTACCGTGGGGCACTCTGTTTACAATGTTGACATCAGCAAACGTCTTGGCCACCCAATGCCATACACATGGTCTGTGGTCGAGAGGCCAGTTAGACGTACAGTACTGCCAAATTCTCTAAAACAACGCTGGAGGCGGCTTATGGTAGAGAAATGAACATTCAAATGAACATTCTCTGGCAACAGCTTTGGTGGACAGTTCTGCAGTCAGCATGCCAATTGACTAACACTTTACATGAATTTATATTTTTGTATAGTGTGGATAAAATAAAAACGAAACATAAAAATGTATATAAAACTTCATTAACGTCTTGTCATAAGGGGGGCGCTGTTTTCACTTTGGAAAAAATCGTGCCCAAATGAAACGGCCTCGTACTCTTTTCTAGATCATACAATATGCATATTATTATTACTATTGGATAGAAAACACTCAGAAGTTTCTAAAACTGTTTTGAATTATGTCTGTGAGTAAAACAGAACTCATTTTGCAGCAAACTTCCATGCAGGAAGTGAAAAATCTGAAAACGAGGCTCTGTTTCAGGGCCTGCCTATTCAATTGACTTATATTTATCGATATGCATGCACTTCATACGCCTTCCACTAGATGTCAACAGGCAGTGGAAGGTGGAATGGGGTGTCTAGCTTGATCTGAGGTCGAACAAGAGCTTTTGGAGTGGCAGGTGTCTACCAAGGCGAGCGAAGCACCTCGATATTGTCTTCTGATAAGCGTTCGGTTTTCACGGCGAATATCTCCGGCTCTGACTTTATTTGATACATGTGATAATAACATCAGATCAGATTCATCAGATTCATCAGATTATTCAACGTTTATTGGGACTTTGAGTTTTCCGTTCTTTGCTTCGAGAGAAAATGGGAACGTTATCAACATTGGCTAGCATTGTGGCGCGAATTCGACAGAAGAAAAGGACATTCTAAAACCAAACAACGATTTATTCTGGACCAAGGACTCCTTGTACAAGATTCTGATGGAAGCTCAGCAAAAGTAAGAACAATTTATGATGTTATTTCGTATTTCTATGGAAAATGTTGATTCCTATTCTCCGCCGTTTTGGCGAGCGCTGTCTCGCAATAACGCAAGCTGTTTGTTATGGTAAAGTTATTTTTTTTAAATCTAACACGGCGGTTGCATTAAGAACCAGTGTATCTTTCATTTGCCATACAACAAGTATTTTTATGTAAAGTTTATGATGAGTTCTTTGGTCAGATTAGGTGAGTGTTCAAAATAGCTCCGGACATTCTGGGGAAATGTTGCTACATATTCACAATGTATAACCACGGTTTGCAGCTCTAAATATGCACATTTTCGAACAAAACATAAGTGTATTGTATAACCTGATGTTATAAGACTGTCATCTGATGAAGTTGTTCAAGGTTAGTGATTCATTTTATATCTTTTGCTGGTTTTTGCGATAGCTACCTTTTGCGGTGAATAAATGCATTTGTGTGTTTGGCTATTGTGGTAAGCTAATATAATTCTATATTGTGTTTTCGCTGTAAAACACTTTAAAAAATCGGAAATATTGGCTGGATTCACAAGATGTTTATCTTTCATTTGCTGTACACCATGTATTTTTCATAAATGTTTTATGATGAGTATTTATGTATTTCACATTGCTCTCTGTAATTATTCTGGCTGCTTCGGTGCTATTTGTGATGGTAGCTGCAATGTAAAACTATGATTTATACCTCAAATATGCACATTTTTCGAACAAAACATAAATGTATTGTTTAAAGTAAAAACTAGTAAAGTGGATCTGAAAACTAACTGAAACTAAACTGAATCTCAAATAAATATCTGAAGACAAATAGAATGTAAACGGAATGTAAACTTTAATAACCTTAGTGTGAAAAATGTGAAAACATGTCCGCAACATCCCCAGTCAAATGAAAACTAACAGAAAACCCCAGCAGTGAATCCATTGTAGTTATCACGACTCAGGTTAAGACCCAGATGCAGACAGTTCGAAACACAGATGTTTATTGACCAAACAGGGGGCAAGCAAAAAACAGGTCAAGGACAAGCAGAGGTCCGTTATCCAGCGCAGTGTCAGTAAAGTACAGAACGGCAGGCAGAGGTCGGTAATCCAGGGCAGTGTCAGACAGGTACAGAAAGGCAGGTAGGCTCAGGGTTAGGGCAGACAGAATGGTCAAAACTGGTAAAAGAGAGAAACAGGAATACGGGAAAATCACGCTGATAGGCTTGACGAGACAAGACAAACTGGCAACAGACAAACAGAAAACACAGGTGTAAATGCACATGGGATAATGGGGAAAATTGGGGACACCTGGCGGGGGGTGGAGGAAGCACAAGACGTGAAACAGATCAGGGTGTGACAGTAGTAAATACTGTAGCATTGTAATAGAAGAGAATAAGGAGTGTGCTTCTGCCTACATTGAGAGGATTACTCAGTTAACAGTAATGCTGGAAGGAGAGAATAATGTGTTTACCTTTCTCAAGGATGTGACATCCTGCATAGACAACGATTAGTGTTGACACACGCCCTAGGCCTTAGAAACTGACTGTTTCAATCATTGCCCCAAGGCCTATAGCTAAAGCTTATAATGAGAATTGTCAATGCCAAAACACACTTGTGGATTCAGAGCTTACTTCAGTGGTGAAGACAGACAAATAAGTGGTACTTTATGGTAATATAAGGTGTTTGACACCTGGGGCCTGTTGCACAAAAGTAGAATTAAGACATCCGGGATAAATGACTCAGCTGAGCTCAATGAAGCCAAAACATGTGCGTCCAGGCTTAATTGGTTGCACAAAGACCAAGCCAGGATGAGCAGACACGGATTCATTAAGCCAGGTGAAACCAATCCTGGATAGGTGCGCGCTCACGGCTCACTCAAATAGACACAGATCACAGATTAACTGATTTACCATGGCAACTAGAGCCGCGTACTTTTCCCCGTCGGAAGCACAAATCCTCATGGAGGCATACGAGGAGGTAAAAGATATAATTAAGAAGAAAGGCAACACCGCCACAGTGATAAAGCAAAGAGAAAAAGCGTGGCAAAGTATTGCAGACCGCCTGAATGCGTAAGTAGTGCACAATTACACACTCACCGCTCCGCTGAAACATCACAATTACAATTCAAATATTTAATTCACATCTCCAAAAATGCAGTTGTACTGTAATTATGAAACGGTTAAATTTTTAATTGAAATGCACTGCAGATATGAGTGAAATTGTGTAAAGTAACTCCATCACACTGTATAAAGCTATGATACATTTTTTGATATTTTTACTGAAAACAAGACAAAAATACCAAGTAATTTTTTGCAGTGTGACTCCATTAAATGTGTGTGTGTGTGTGTGTGTGTGTGTAGATTAAACATGAACGGGCCAAAACGGACATGGCAGCAGGTCAAAATCAAATACAAGAACATTCTGCAGAATGGTATGGTCCCTGACTAATATTTAACAAAGCACAAGCATATATTGTACCCAGAAGGTGCCTGCTCACACATTGTCTGTACTGTTTTAGCAGTGAAAAAGAATACCCACAGACAAGGCACGGGTGGTGGGTCACCAAAGGCTGACCTTACCCCAGCAGAGGACATGGCCTTGGAGCTAAATAAAGGCAGGCCCGTCTTAGAGGGGATCCCTGGGGGGAAAGAGACGAGCATAGGTTCCTCCCAAGATGCCACCCGCTTCATTCAAGGTATGTCCTTCCATCTCTACATGGGATACAACCACATTCATATTGAATCAATTTTGGACTGTCTGACTTTGGTTTACCTATTGCCTTGCAGTGTCTGGCAGCACTGTGTTCCTGTTAGAGCCACCAGCACAAGCACCAGACGATGCTGATCCAGTGAGTACTCCATCAAAGGCATACTGTAGGCCTGGCATGTCTTGTCTACTAGCTTCAATATGAATCCGATTAAATGTGATAGGGTGAAGGCCCCAGTGCAGCAGCAACAGCACATGATGGAGACGATGATGAGGAGGAGACCATCTCTCTGGATTCCAGAAGGCATGAGGTATCATGTTAAGACTGTGAAAGTACTATTTACTCTACAATGGTGAGGAGTCCTCATCAAAATCAAAAAATCTAATTTCTTTTACAGGACCCAGATGCTATACAGTGGGAAAACCAGCCTGGCAACATAGTGCGTATTAATAAAAGGACACCACATCCTGCCAAATTCCAGCTGCGCTAATTGTATTGTGTTCACAGAGCTCACAAGCTATCAGAAAGTTGTATGGCAACCACCTCCGGCGCCAAATAGAACTGGCAGACATAGACATTCAGTACAAGAAGAAAAAGATGGAAAATCTTGCATTGGAGTCCGAAATAAAAAAGAGGACAATTAGGAAACTGGACCTTGAAATAAAAAAACTTGAGAGGGAGGTGAGATATGCCTTCAATGTACACTGTATGCTAACTGTAACACAAATGTATTAATCATTATTTTTCTTTCCTCCCCCAGCTCCAAGAAGATGACACAGCTCAAAATAAAAATTAGGTATATTCTCGTAAAGTCAAGTGAGCCATGACATATGAGCTCTTATTGTGAGCACACAGGACGGTGGCATCTTTCTAAGGTTTTTTTTATTTTCCCAGCAATCAGTACAACCAAGTCATCGTTATAAGGCATCGCCCTCTTTTGCCCACCCCCCCAGCACCAGGTGTGGCCACTAGCCTATATGAAGGCCCAAAATTGTGTGTTCCTTTCTGCTCTGACAATGGCATGCCCATTCGTGCGAGATGTGGTGGATGAAGAAGCACTTGTGCTGAGGAGAGCCTTCAGGCGAGAAAGGGTCTTCAGGGACCGGTTGGACCCACTGGCCTTCCCTGATGACCATCTATATGAAAGATACAGATTTTCTGCAGATGGCATCAGGTATCTATGCAGACTACTGGGTCCCAGGATTAAGCACCGCACTGCACGGAGCCATGCACTGAGTGTGGAGCAAATGGTTTGTGTGGCCTTGCGCTTTTTTGCTAGTGGAGCCTTCCTGTACTCAGTGGGGGATGCAGAACAGCTGAACAAGGCCACAATTTGCCACACAATAAGGAGTGTGTGTCTGGCTATCAAAGCATTAGCAGATGTCTTCATCTCCTTCCCTGGCCACAGAAGACTCTGTGACATCAAAGAGGAGTTCTATAGGATTGCAGGTAAGAGGATCTACAAATTACAGGACAACTGTTAACACATAGTAGGATACTCATTACTTTGTGTGACAGGTTTCCCCAATGTCATTGGTGCAGTGGACTGCACACACATAAGGATAAAAGCCCCCTCAGGTGCCCATGAGGCCGATTTTGTGAATAGGAAATCCTTTCACAGCATTAATGTTCAGGTGAACATAACTTTTTGATATTGTCCATTGACGAACACTCTGCATTGCCAGTGATGTGCATTGATTGGTGTAATATTCCTCATCTTATGATTTCAGATGGTCTGCAATGCTGACTGTGTGATCAGCAATGTTGTGGCAAAATGGCCTGGCTCAGTCCATGACTCCAGAATCTTTCGGGCCTCTGAAATCTATCAGTGCCTATCACAAGGTAAGCCACACAACCCCTATTTATAACCATCATGGCTGTGTCAAGAATATCACTGTGTTTATGAGGTAGTAATGATGAGATTTTGTGTTGACAGGTGAATTCTCTGGTGTGTTGCTGGGAGACAGGGGGTATGGCTGCCAGCCTTTTCTCCTGACACCTTTCACAGACCCCCAGGAAGCACAGCAGGCCTACAACCATGCCCATGCCAGGACCAGGGCCAGAGTTGAAATGACCTTTGGCCTCCTGAAGGCACGCTTTCACTGCCTTCACAAATTAAGGGTCAGCCCTGTTAGGGCATGTGATATTACTGTGGCTTGTGCTGTCCTCCACAATGTGGCCTGCCTGAGGAAGGAGAGGGCCCCCAGAGTGCCACCAGCCATGGACTGGGACAATCCGGCAATCTTCCCTGATGACGACAGTGGTCGGCTGCTGAGGGACCAATATGTGTTGAATTATTTTAGTTAGTATGTGTGCTTTCAATTTTGGTTAAATATGTCCTGCGGTGGCAGAGGAATTTGGGTTTTTTGGGGTTCGTTTTTTGACGAATTTGGCCTCTTATGATGTTTGTGCGGTATACTGTGTGTAATACAAGGCTGCAGGGAGGCTACTGCATCCATTCATTTGTCTGTTCAGTTGATGTGTATGGATTTGTCCTGCATTTATTTTAGTGTGCAGACATGCAGGGTGTGTTATATACAGACCTTTGAATGTGTATGTATCATTTTGTATAATATGCTTGGATTCTGTGCTTTCCATCTTGTAGAGTCACTGTGACTTCAGTTTCGAAAGGAGCTGATGGTTTACCTGCTTTGTTTTGTCCTTATTCAATAAAGGAACATAATGTTACACATTGTGTTTTTATATTCATATGGAATGTGTATTTGTTTATATGACAGAGTACTAGGGCCACACTGAAGAAAAAGGATAAAGTCATAAATTTATGAGGCTGGTTCTTTCTGCAGAAAAGCTACATATTGTTTTTACAGTTTTGATACTTATGACAATGTGATACTTAATATTCTGGCACATCAGCATGTCTTTGTTTATGAAACCATACTGAATTACAATTTCACGAAATGCCCCACATCTGTCATTTTAACAACTGTCCTCCTTTAAAACAACTGGTTACAATATTATGACTTGTGTTTTTTTCCCCTCTGTGGCCCTAATATTCTATCATTTTATATATAGCCTTATAGTCTATGGGAAACTGTAAATTATCTAATGATAGCAACATCATCTAAAAATCATTTTTTATCCAAAATCATTGAAATTAATGATCACAAACGTTTAAATAATAACAGTGGGTCTAGTTATATGTGATAACAATGTATAGTGAGCAGTGAAATAACTATTGGTTTCCATTTGTGGTGACTGCTGACTGACATTAGGGATGAGATTAAATAGATCCTGGAATTTAGCCTGGTCTGGAGCAGGCTAGCTCCACAGAATAAATCTCCATGGTAATTTATACCATAACATATCCTCCTGCCCCCTATCCATCTTTAGTGCAACCGGATTACGGATCAATTGAGCCAGGATCACCAAGATATCCTGGCTTAATCCCTTATCCTAGTTTTGTGCAACAGGCCCCAGGTGTTGTTTAAATAAACGGATCCAGTGTTTTGCCTTCCACCCAATACAATGGATCTGATCCCAGCCGGCGACCCTGTGCGACGCCGTAAAAGGGGCAAACGAGGCGGTCTCCTGGCCAGGCTTCGGAGACGGGCACATCGCGCTCCACTCCCTAGCATACTACTCGCCAATGTCCAGTCTCTTGACAATAAGGTTGATGAAATCCGAGCACGGGTAGCATTCCAGAGAGACATCAGGGATTGCAACGTGCTCTGCTTCACGGAAACATGGCTAACTCAAGAGACGCTAACGGAGTCGGTGCAGCCAGCTGGTTTCTTCATGCATCGCGCCGACAGAAACAAACATCTTTCTGGTAAGAAGAGGGGCGGGGGGGTATGCCTTATGATTAACGAGACGTGGTGTGATCATCATAACAACACACAGGAACTCAAGTCATTCTGTTCACCTGATCTAGAACTCCTCACAATCAAATGTCGACCGCATTATCTACCAAGAGAATTCTCTTCAATTATAATCACAGCCGTATATATTCCCCCCCAAGCAGACACATCGATGGCCCTGAACGAACTTTATCTGACTCTTTGTAAACTGGAAACCACACACCCTGAGGCTGCATTCATCGTAGCTGGGGATTTTAACAAGGCTAATCTAAAAACAAAACTCCCTAAATTCTATCAGCATATCGATTGTGCTACCAGGGCTGGAAAAACCCTAGATCATTGTTATACTAATTTCCGCGACGCATATAAGGCCCTCCCCCGCCCCCCTTTCGGAAAAGCTGACCACGACTCCATTTTGTTGATTCCAGCCTACAAACAGAAACTAAAACAACAAGCTCCCGCGCTCAGGTCTGTTCAACGCTGGTCCGACCAATCTGATTCCACGCTTCAAGACTGCTTCGATCACGCGGATTGGAATATGTTCCGCATTGCGTCCAACAACAATATTGACGAATATGCTGATTCGGTGAGCGAGTTCATTAGGAAGTGCATTGACGATGTCGTACCCACAGCAACGATTAAAACATTCCCAAACCAGAAACCGTGGATTGACGGCAGCATTCGCGTGAAACTGAAAGCGCGAACCACTGCTTTTAACCAGGGCAAGATGACCGGAAGCATGACCGAATACAAACAGTGTAGCTATTCTCTCCGCAAGGCAATCAAACAGGCTAAGTCCCAGTACAGAGACAAAATCGAGTCGCAATTCAACAGCTCAGACACAAGAGGTATGTGGCGGGGTCTACAGTCAATCACGGATTACAAAAAGAAAACCAGCCCCGTCGCGGACCAGGATGTCTTGCTCCCAGACAGGCTAAACAACTTTTTTGCCCGCTTTGAGGACAATACAGTGCCACTGACACGGCCCCCTACCAAAACCTGCGGGCTCTCCTTCACTGCAGCCGAGGTGAGTAAAACATTTAAACGTGTTAACCCTCGCAAGGCTGCAGGCCCAGACGGCATTCCCAGCCGCGTCCTCAGAGCATGCGCAGACCAGCTGGCTGGTGTGTTTACGGACATATTCAATCAATCCTTATCCCAGTCTGCTGTTCCCACATGCTTCAAGAGGGCCACCATTGTTCCTGTTCCCAAGAAAGCTAAGGTAACTGAGCTAAACAACTACCGCCCCGTAGCACTCACTTCCGTCATCATGAAGTGCTTTGAGAGACTAGTCAAGGACCATATCACCTCCACCCTACCGGACACCCTAGACCCACTCCAATTTGCTTACCGACCCAATAGGTCCACAGACGACGCAATCGCAACCACACTGCACACTGCCCTAACCCATCTGGACAAGAGGAATACCCATGTGAGAATGCTGTTCATCGATTACAGCTCAGCATTTAACACCATAGTACCCTCCAAACTCGTCATCAAGCTCGAGACCCTGGGTCTCGACCCCGCCCTGTGCAACTGGGTCCTGGACTTCCTGACGGGCCGCCCCCAGGTGGTGAGGGTAGGTAACAACATCTCCACCCCGCTGATCCTCAACACTGGGGCCCCACAAGGGTGCGTTCTGAGCCCTCTCCTGTACTCCCTGTTCACCCACGACTGCGTGGCCATGCACGCCTCCAACTCAATCATCAAGTTTGCGGATGACACTACAGTGGTAGGCTTGATTACCAACAACGACGAGACGGCCTACAGGGAGGAGGTGAGGGCCCTCGGAGTGTGGTGTCAGGAAAATAACCTCACACTCAACGTCAACAAAACAAAGGAGATGATTGTGGACTTCAGGAAACAGCAGAGGGAGCACCCCCCTATCCACATCGACGGGTCAGTAGTGGAGAAGGTGGAAAGTTTTAAGTTCCTCGGTGTACACATCACGGACAAACTGAATTGGTCCACCCACACAGACAGCGTCGTGAAGAAGGCGCAGCAGCGCCTCTTCAACCTCAGGAGGCTGAAGAAATTCGGCTTGTCACCAAAAGCACTCACAAACTTCTACAGATGCACAATCGAGAGCATCCTGTCGGGCTGTATCACCGCCTGGTACGGCAACTGCTCCGCCCACAACCGTAAGGCTCTCCAGAGGGTAGTGAGGTCTGCAGAACGCATCACCGGGGGCAAACTACCTGCCCTCCAGGACACCTACACCAACCGATGTCACAGGAAGGCCATAAAGATCATCAAGGACAACAACCACCCAAGCCACTGCCTGTTCACCCCGCTATCATCCAGAAGGCGAGGTCAGTACAGGTGCATCAAAGCAGGGACCGAGAGACTGAAAAACAGCTTCTATCTCAAGGCCATCAGACTGTTAAACAGCCACCACTAACATTTAGCGGCCGCTGCCAACATACTGACTCAACTCCAGCCACTTTAAAAATGGGAATTGATGGAAACTATGTAAAAATGTACCACTAGCCACTTTAAACAATGCCACTTAATATAATGTTTACATACCCTACATTACCCATCTCATATGTATATACTGTACTCTATATCATCTACTGCATCTTGCCATCTTTATGTAATACATGTACCACTAGCCACTTTAAACTATGCCACTTTATGTTTACATACCCTACAGTACTCATCTCATATGTATATACCGTACTCTATACCATCTACTGCATCTTGCCTATGCCGTTCTGTACCACCACTCATTCATATATCTTTATGTACATATTCTTTATCCCTTTACACTTGTGTGTGTATAAGGTAGTAGTTGTGGAATTGTTAGGTTAGATTACTTGTTGGTTATTACTGCATTGTCGGAACTAGAAGCACAAGCATTTCGCTACACTCGCATTAACATCTGCTAACCATGTGTATGTGACTAATAAAATTTGATTTGATTTGATTTGAAATATCTCTCTTACATGTGGATGTCTACAAGGGTGTCTTCTAAGGGGGCCCTAAAGTGGCTTTTACAAATTTTGCGACTTCACACGCACAGTTCCTGCAAAGAATTTTATATGCATGTGATGTACAGGAAGCATTTGACCACAGGGTACATGTGAAACAACATGGTGGTGAAAATGTTCTTCAAATGCATGTATGATAGTGTCGAATTGTATACTTAGCAATCTGTAGTCGTTGTATCGTGTTTCGATGCACCTGCTGTTGCCGAATCCACCTTCATTCAGTAGAAAAACATTGTTTTCAGGCAGTAAAGATCTTTCGTTCCTTTCAAATAGGCCGGCTGTTTTCTTAAAAGATCTAACTTAATTCTTCCATCCAGAAACTATGCACACATCAGTTCATCTCGCGGTCTCCTCATGACTCCTTTTGTGTACTCTAGAGGAATTTGACTTGGAGTCAAGCAAACAGCACAATCTCTGCCACAGGCTTTGCATATGTGTCTTCTTGTTCTGCCTCAGCCAAGAAATAGATTTCAGTAAACATACCTGAATGTCATGTTCAAATGTTGAACAGGAATAACATCATTGTCAGTCTCATCACATTGTAGATGGATAGTACGGACAAATACCTGTATACACAGTCATGCACGCGTGCATATATGAAGAAGATAACATTTTGTTTCATTCCGCTTTTTACTTAGATTCTATCTTAATTTTTGTCTTCAATCAGATTTAATAAATGTTTCATTACAGACCCAGAGGGCACTATAAAATATTTACAGACTGTGTTAATTCATGTTTTGTTGCTCAGGGAAGCGTCTTATGGAATTATTTTTTCAGAAATGGGCTTACTTTTCTTTTTTTTTTGCTTTTTTGCTTCATATGTATACACATAGAGTTTGAAAAGGTATTGCAAAAATAAAAATAAAGAGTGCATAAAAGCATGTGAGCTTTTCGTAGAAATGAAATTGCTGCGAGCAGATCACCCACTCAATAATATACTAAGGATATTCACATCTTCAGCAGCTCCTGTGTAGCACACAGTAGCAGCATCATAGCCTATGATGTCAGAGAAGTGAACGTATTACTTAGTCAAAGAAAGCTACCAAGTGAGTTTATTTTTGCTGTTTTGGGACAAGTCCTTCTTATAAAGGGAGTTGTTTAATTTCAATGGGATCACCTATGAATAAAATGGTGCTTTATAAATAAATAAAATGTAGAATTACCTGTGTGTGACTTTCTTATCCTCCAATCTCAGACAAGGAAAGAAAAGCTTAATTGTCTGAGCTTTCTTTATCACAATGCTCTGGTCCTCTGAGAAGAAAAAGCGTGGAATAGGGTGCAGTCATAGTACTGTACAGTATCTCTGGCCCTCTCACTACATTCTTTTTCATGGAAATACTCCTTTTGTATAAAAGATTTCCCAGAAGTGCCATTACTGTACTTGTGCTTATTCATTTTGGGAAAAAACTACTTCAACAATGGTATTTCTCTCCATTCATCTCTGCACCACTTCACATCACTTACTTTGCCCAATTCAGGAAGTGTTTGGTTTGTATTTGATCTTACTCCTTTTCTTCCAATCCTCTACTTTTCTAACAAATATAAGTTTCTCAAGGGGCGATAGTCTGCATTTTTCAGTCATTTTTGCACCAGAGTGTGAAAGGCTATGGTCTGTGAACCAAACGGGTAGAATGAATTAAACATTTTTGTGGGGAAAATGCTTTTAACTAACACTTCCCTAAACCTTCTTACCTCTCTGAACATTGTCAATGTATGTGCAGTTTGACGTATCGGTGGATATTTTTGATTAATTTGCATCAGCCTGCAATACACAAGCCAAACCTCATATTCACAGGCAATTTCACAGTTGGAGTTTTTCTAAGATGTTTTAATCATTTTGGTAGCATTTTTTGCAGCATTCATATACTTTAATTATCTAATGCAAGTATTTGTCTCCAGTTCCAGCAATCCTGTACCTGCACCCTTGCTTCTTTCTATTTGAATACCTAAGACATTACGTCTCAGTCAATAAATCACAATATGACATGGTTTTGCTATAACAGGGGCAGACAAATAAAGCTGTAAGACTTGTGGATAGCAAACAGTACAGTGCTTCCGCAGTGAAGTCTAGGTTGCTATGAGAACTGCAAATGTGTTTTTACCTGCATTCTCAGTGGGGCATCATTAAGCCATTTCCTGTGTATGCCTTCATGTTGTGCTGAAAATAGGTGTCATTATGGGTGTCTTCCAAAAAAGAATTAGGTCTTTTCAAGATCGCTCTTGACCTGCCCCTAAAAGCCAACTAATCCCTTTGAAAACAGAAAAATGTATTCTAATGTCAAAATCTATTACAAAGTGTAAATAGGATCATTTTGGTCATAAAGTCAGTCTCGTCAAAAATAGAGTGACCTCAGGGTGTCACAACGAGTAAATTAAGGTTGGGTTTGGATTACAATTATGTCAACAAATCATGCCCCCTTTTGCCAAGCTCACGTGCAGTCTACTTTGTGACACCCACAGAACACAACTGTGAAGAGATTATACAAATATTAGCATTGTACCTAATATTGAGGGGACTCTGAAACCACTGAAATGAGCCACATTTAGCTACCCGTCAACCTACTATGTGTAGCTTATTGGACATTCATATTGCATTGTACAGCCTTACCCGTGGATTGTGTCTCAATGAAATGGGGTTGTCAAATTCCCGAAAGAAGCTCTGTGATGATAATATGTATATAAACTCTTCGGAGTTGTGTTCTGTGAGTGTCATTAAGTAGACTGATACTCCATTTCATTGATCCACAATATAGGTAAGGCTGTAGAGTTAACTATGAGTATGCCCCCAATGCAATTCTGAAGTCTAATACATCCACAGTGCGATTTAGACATTCTTTCTTTTGTACAAATATGGTATGATTCCACAATTTGTATCCATTTACCTGCTCCTGTACTCCTTGTTTATCCACGACTGCGTGGTCAGGCACAACTCCAACACCATCATTAAGTTTGTAGATGACACAACAGTGGTATGCCTGATCACCGATGACGATGAGACAGCCTATAGGGAGGAGGTCAGTGACCTGGCATTGTGGTGCCTGGACAACAAGCTCTCCCGCAACGTCAGCAAGACAAAGGAGCTGATCATGGACTACAAGAAACGGAAGGCCGAGCATGCCCTCATTCACATCGATGGGGCTGTAGTGGAGCAGGTCGAGAGCTTCAAGTTCCTCAGTGTCCACATCACTAAGGATGTATCATGGTCCAAACACACCAACACAGTCGTAAAGAGGGCATGACAACGCCTCTTCCCCCTTCATTCACTGTTCACTTGCTATTTTCACAACTTGTCAGGCAAGACCTCAGAATAAAAGTGTGTCATGTGACACAAGTACCCATATGACACCTCCTCTATTGTTGCCAGTCTTTCTCGACTAGTATGAAAAGGACACGGGATAACAAGGCCTCTAATAGTGAACCGAGTTACTGCCCTGATGACACAGACAGCTTCATCGACATGACAGGTAATGTGAAAAGTTCTATAAAAAAATGCCCGGCTTGATAAACTAGTAGGCGCATTCTCCGGCAAAGCAGATACAACTAGTAGAGTCATTTTGGTTGTGAAGTGCATTAGCAGAAAGCTTTTTCCTTTCTTTAGAACAAAACTTAATTTACCACTTGGCTGTCTATTATATCACCCTGTCACAGGCCCTCCCAGTCAACAACCACTTCATAAGATTGCCTGCTGCAGTTGTTCGAGAGTTTGCAGCCGAACATGCAGCATAGACCAGCAAGGGGGCCTTCACCAACGGCATGTAGACATGGCCTTGCTATGAGCATTCCTATGAATGGAACAGTCAGACACATGTTGGCAAGTATCCTGCCAGCAACCTACACCTCTCAGCGGCAACAGCTTAAATAGGCGCATCATTTGTACAAATACAGAAGGTAAACCACTTCATTGCTTTGATATATTTGATAACCCAATTGTGAAACATTAGTTATGTAAACTGACATTTCTTGCGTTTTTTCTACTTCTTAGATGTATATCAGTGAAGGCTCCTCAGAGGAGGAAGGGGAGGACAATCCTCCTAAGTGAATTTCATAAAAATATTTGTAAACATTTTAAAAGTTATCCTTTTTAGATAAAACTATACTAAATATAATCACGTCACCAAATAACTGCTTAAAACACACTCTTTTGCAAAGAACGTGTACAGTAGCCTCAACAGCACTCTGTAAGGTAGCACCATGGTGTAGCCGGAGGACAGCTAGCTTTCGTCCTCCTCTGGGTACATTGACTCATGGTTCCCACCCCCTTCCATAGACTTACGAAGTAATTCTGACAACTTCCGGAGGAAGTCCTCCAGCCTATCAGAGCTCTTGCAGCATGAACTGCAAGAGTATTAGGATCAGAGTATGAATCTAGTACTGAAAGCATAAACTACAGATAGATAGCACGGCAGTGTATAAAATGTGGTGAGTAGTTGACTCAAAGAGAATGAAGAAGAAGTAAGAAAGAAATAGAGAAAGAGAGATTTACATTTTTTTTCACTTTCAGTTTCAATTACTTACAGTAGCTAGCAAATGCAGCTGTCTAGTATAGCCTACTGAAACACCCTGCTCAAACAGAGGGATGCTATGTTAGCTAGCTGGCTATGACTTTCCAACTCAACACTGGAACTCTTCCAAGTCAAGGTAAGCTTTTTGGTATTACTAATTTATTGCCACTGAGGCCCGCTGGTGTAAGTGCTTATGACTGTCCACTAACGTTACTGCATGGTTGTAGCGGGTTTACTTACGCGTTAGTTCTATTAGCAATGCTGAATATGACGTTACTTTAGGTAATATGTTGACAATGATGTAGGCTGTTTGTAGAGGTTTGGCTTGGAAAGTTTTTTTGCCTGGTCACATACAGCTGATTTGTTATCCACAAGCGAAGCGTAGAGAAGGAATACAACATGGCTGTTATGAGAGTGAACTCTGCTTACGCGTGATCAGGGGTGTATTCATTCCGCCAATTCTGTTGAAAAAGTTTCTTAAACAGAAGAAAATGCAACAAAACATGGATAAACATACCTGCAATTGTCCAATAGAAACTCTCTTTTGCAACTGTTGGACTAAGGATTACACCCTATATCAGCTCGATGCACAGACCTGTGTGCACCTACATTGTAAACTTTCTTTCATAGGCTAGGTTGTAGCAACCTCATGACATGTATAGGGAACATTAGAGTATCATGTAGTAGCCTATAACTATAACTGTTACATTGAACTGGGAGAATTGAATATGAATGACAGTCATCAAATATGCTGTAACAGAAATAAGGCCATGCTCATGAAAAAAAAAAAATCTTAAATGGCACTGACCACCATTGATGCATCTAATGTCCAGGGCATAACCTAGCCTGATGTAACCAGCCTGATCACTGTGTTCATCATTATTTTTCACTTCACATTTTATGTTATCTGAAGCAAAATAGAAAGGTGAACGCAAAGAATGGAGAGAATGTGTCTGAATGGAGAGAGACCTGGCACTCAGCACAACAATTTTACTAGAAACAACATTTACTTGTATTGTCTTATTTAAAATGATTGAATTGAATGGCATCGGTCAATATGGGGAGGGAGAAACAATGTGTATTCTGCACCAGGATCAGGGAACTCCTGTTGTATACTGGGTAGAGATGCTGCTTTCAAGGAGCGGAACTCTAACCCGGACACTTATAAGAAATCCCGCTATGCCCTCTGACGAACCAGCAAAAAGCAAGTGTCAATACAGGACTAAGATTCAATCGTACTACACCGGCTCCTACGTTCGTCGGATGTGGCAGGGCTTGCAATCTATTATAGACTACAAAGGGAAGCACAGCTACGAGCTGCCCAGTGGCACAAGCCTACCAGACAAGCTAAATGACTTTGATGCTCGCTTCGCGGCAAGCAAAACTGAAGCATGCATGAGAGCATCAGCTGTTCCAGATGACTGTGTGATCACGCTCTCTGTAGCCGATGTGAGTAAGACCTTTAAACAGGTCAACATTCACAAGGCTGCGGGGTCAGACGGATTACCAGAACGTGTACTCCGAACATGTTCTGACCAACTGGCAAGTGTCTTCACTGACATTTTCAACCTGTTCCTGACTGAGTCTGTAACACCAACATGTTTCAAGCAGACCATCATAGTCCTTGTGCCCAAGAACACTAAGGTAACCTGCCTAAATGACATCCGACCGGTAGCACTCATGTATGTACCAATGAAGTGCTTTGAAAGGCAGGTCATGGCTCACATCTTAAATAAGCATGCCCCTTTCAAAAAATGTAGAACTAAGAACAGATATAGCCCTTGGTTCACTCCAGACTTCACTGCTCTTGACCAGCACAAAAACACCCCGTGGCATACCGCAATAGCATCGAATAGTTATTGCTAGCTGACAACTTTACGTTTTTTTAATTACCGTTTATATTTTTAGTTTTTCCATCACAACTTCTTTCCCTCATTCAACTTTTTCACTCCGGACGCTTTATCTGGACATGGTTCGTCAGCACTTTCAACAGCCGAAGCTAAGTAGTAACATTAACATGATGTCTTTTAATTGCAGTCGCTGTACTCATAATATACAGGAGAACGATCGCCTTACGGCGAGGATAGCTGTGCTACAAGCCCAGCTTCAGAAGCAATCGTTAGGCAAGGGTAATTTCAGTGTAGGAAAGGAAGAAACAGCGTCTGTGCCACCAGTAAGTACAGATACTAACGTTAGTATAAATCCCCCCGCACAGTCCCCGCAGCCGGACAACTTTCTCATGGCTTCTGGAGGGAAATGCTGTAGGAATGCTCAACTGGTGTCGCTCATTCAGCCGACAGAAACTTTCAACCGGTTTTCCCCATTAAGTAGCGAGTCGGAGTCTGAGGCCGAGTTTTCTCTTGTCTCTACTCCTCCCGTTACGGGGTCTGAGACGCCGAAGGCTCCCACCATTAGCTCTGACAAATTGAAAACCCTAGTCATTGGCGACTCCATTACCCGCAGTATTATACTTAAAACGAATCACCCAGCGATCATACACTGTTTACCAGGGGGCAGGGCTACCGACGTTAAGGCTAATCTGAAGATGGTGCTGGCTAAAGCTAAAACTGGCGAGTGTAAAGAGTATAGAGATATTGTTATCCACGTTGGCACCAACGATGTTAGGATGAAACAGTCAGAGGTCACCAAGCGCAACATAGCTTCAGCGTGTAAATCAGCTAGAAAGATGTGTCGGCATCGAGTAATTGTCTCTGGCCCCCTCCCAGTTAGGGGGAGTGACGAGCTCTACAGCAGAGTCTCACAACTCAATCGCTGGTTGAAAACTGTTTTCTGCCCCTCCCAAAAGATAGAATTTGTAGATAATTGGCCCTCTTTCTGGGACTCACCCACAAACAGGACCAAGCCTGACTTGCTGAGGAGTGACGGACTCCATCCTAGCTGGAGGGGTGCTCTCATCTTATCTACCAACATAGACAGGGCTCTAACTCCACAATGAAATAGGGTGCAGGCCAGGCAGCAGGCTGTTAGCCAACCTGCCAGCTTAGTGGAGTCTGCCACTAGCATAGTCAGTGTAGTCAGCTCAGCCATCCCCATTGAGACTGTGTCTGTGCCTCGACCTAGGTTGGGCAAAACGAAACATGGCGGTGTTTGCCTTAGCAATCTCATTAGGATAAAGACCTCCTCCATTCCTGCCATTATTGAAAGAGATCGTGATACCTCACATCTCAAAATAGGGTTACTTAATGTTAGATCCCTCACTCCAAAGGCAGTTATAGTCAATTAACTAATCACTGATCACAATCTTGATGTGATTGGCCTGACTGAAACATGGCTTAAGCCTGATGAATTTACTGTGTTAAATGAGGCCTCACCTCCTGGTTACACTAGTGACCATATCCCCCGTGCATCCCGCAAAGGCGGAGGTGTTGCTAACATTTACGATAGCAAATTTCAATTTACAAAAAAGAAAATGACGTTTTCGTCTTTTGAGCTTCTAGTCATGAAATCTATGCAGCCTACTCAATCACTTTTTATAGCTACTGTTTACAGGCCTCCTGGGCCATATACAGCGTTCCTCTCTGAGTTCCCTGAATTCCTATCGGACCTTGTAGTCATAGCAGATAATATTCTAATTTTTGGTGAATTTAATATTCATATGGAAAAGTCCACAGACCCACTCCAAAAGGCTTTCAGAGCCATCATCGACTCAGTGGGTTTTGTCCAACATGTCTCTGGACCTACTCACTGCCACAGTCATACTCTGGACCTAGTTTTGTCCCATGGAATAAATGTTGTAGATCTTAATGTTTTTCCTCATAATCCTGGACTATCGGACCACCATTTTATTACGTTTGAAATCGCAACAAATAATCTGCTCAGACTCCAACCAAGGAGCATCAAAAGTCGTGCTATAAAGACAACACAAAAATTCCTTGATGCCCTTCCAGACTCCTTCTGCCTACCCAAGGACGTCAGAGGACAAAAATCAGTTAACCACCTAACTGAGGAACTCAATTTAACCTTGCGCAATACCCTAGATGCAGTTGCACCCCTAAAAACGAAAAACATTTGTCATAAGAAACTAGCTCCCTGGTATACAGAAAATACCCGAGCTCTGAAGCAAGCTTCCAGAAAATTGGAACGGAAATGGCGCCACACCAAACTGGAAGTCTTCCGACTAGCTTGGAAAGACAGTACCGTGCAGTATCGAAGAGCCCTCACTGCGGCTCGATCAATGCTACTTTTCCAACTTAATTGAGGAAAATAAGAACAATCCAAAATCTCCTTTTGATACTGTTGCAAAGCTAACTAAAAAGCAGCATTCCCCATGAGAGGATGGTTTTCACTTCAGCAGTAATAAATTCATGAACTTCTTTGAGGAAAAGATCATGATCATTAGAAAGCAAATTACGGACTCCTCTTTAAATCTGCGTATTCCTCCAGGGCTTAGCTGTCCTGGATCTGCACAGCTCTGCCAGGGCCTGGGATCGGGAGAGACACTTAAGTGTTTTAGTACTATATCTCTTGACACAATGATGAAAATAATCATGGCCTCTAAACCTTCAAGCTGCATACTGGATCCTATTCCTACTAAACTACTGAAAGAGCTGCTTCCTGTGCTTGGCCCTCCTATGTTGAACATAATAAACGGCTCTCTATCCACCGGATGTGTACCAAACTCACTAAAAGTGGCAGTAATAAAGCCTCTCTTGAAAAAGCCAAACCTTGACCCGGAAAATATAAAAAACTATCGGCCTATATCGAATCTTCCATTCCTCTCAAAAAAAATTGAAAAAGCTGTTGCGCAGCAACTCACTGCCTTCCTGAAGACAAATAATGTATACGAAATGCTTCAGTCTGGTTTTAGACCCCATCATAGCACTGAGACTGCACTTGTGAAGGTGGTAAATGACCTTTTAATGGCGTCAGACCGAGGCTCTGCATCTGTCCTCGTGCTACTAGACCTTAGTGCTGCCTTTGACACCATCGATCACCACATTCTTTTGGAGAGACTGGAAACCCAAATTGGTCTACACGGACAAGTTCTGGCCTGGTTTAGATCTTATCTGTCGGAAAGATATCAGTTTGTCTCTGTGAATGGTTTGTCCTCTGACAAATCAACTGTACATTTCGGTGTTCCTCAAGGTTCCGTTTTAGGACCACTATTGTTTTCACTATATATTTTACCTCTTGGGGATGTTATTCGAAAACATAATGTTAACTTTCACTGCTATGCAGATGACACACAGCTGTACATTTCAA
This sequence comes from Salvelinus alpinus, assembly GCF_045679555.1. Taxonomy (NCBI): domain Eukaryota; kingdom Metazoa; phylum Chordata; class Actinopteri; order Salmoniformes; family Salmonidae; genus Salvelinus; species Salvelinus alpinus. The sequence continues at coordinate 13,139,990 of NC_092123.1, forward strand.
TGAAACATGGTGAAGCCCCAAAATTGCCCTCGCTAGAAGCCTGTGTTTCAGACATAAGGAAGTGGATGGCTGAAAACTTTCTACTTTTAAACTCGGAAAAAACAGAGATGCTTGTTCTAGATCCCAAGAAACAAAGAGATCTTCTGTTAAATCTGACAATTAATCTTGATGGTTGTAAAGTCGTCTCAAATAAAACTGTGAAGGACCTCGGCGTTACTCTTGACCCTGATCTCTCTTTTGACGAACATATCAAGACTGTTTCAAGGACAGCTTATTTCCATCTACGTAACATTGCAAAAATCAGAAACTTTCTGTCCAAAAATGATGCAGAAAAATTAATCCACGCATTTGTTACTTCTAGGTTAGACTACTGCAATGCTCTACTTTCCGGCTACCCGGATAAAGCACTAAATAAACTTCAGTTAGTGCTAAATACGGCTGCTAGAATCCTGACTAGAACCAAGAAATTTGATCATATTACTCCAGTGCTAGCTTCCCTACACTGGCTTCCTGTTAAGGCAAGGGCTGATTTCAAGGTTTTACTGTTAACCTATAAAGCATTACATGGGCTTGCTCCTACCTATCTTTCCGAGTTGGTCCTGCCGTACATACCTACACGTACGCTACGGTCACAAGATGCAGGCCTCCTAATTGTCCCTAGAATTTCTAAGCAAACAGCTGGAGGCAGGGCTTTCTCCTATAGATCTCCATTTTTATGGAATGGTCTGCCTACCCATGTGAGAGACGCAGACTCGGTCTCAACCTTTAAGTCTTTACTGAAGACTTATCTCTTCAGTAGGTCATATGATTGAGTGTAGTCTGGCCCAGGAGTGTGAAGGTGAACGGAAAGGCTCTGGAGCAACGAACCGCCCTTGCTGTCTCTGCCTGGCCGGTTCCCCTCCACTGGGATTTTCTACCTCTAACCCTATTACAGGGGCTGAGTCACTGGCTTACTGGTGCTCTTTCATGCCGTCCCTAGGAGGGGTGCGTCACTTGAGTGGGTTGAGTTACTGACGTGATCTTCCTGTCTGGGTTGGCGCCCCCCCTTGGTTTGTGCTGTGGTGGAGATCTTTGTGGGCTATACTCGGCCTTGTCTCAGGATTGTAAATTGGTGGTTGAAGATATCCCTCTAGTGGTGCGGGGGCTGTGCTTTGGCAAAGTGGGTGGGGTTATATCCTTCCTGTTTGGCCCTGTCCGGGGGTATCATCGGATGCGGCCACAGTGTCTCCTGACCCCTCCTGTCTCAGCCTCCAGTATTTATGCTGCAGTAGTTTGTGTCGGGGGGCTAGGGCCAGTTGGTTATATCTGGAGTACTTCTCCTGTCTTATCCAGTGTCCTGTGTGAATTTAAGTATGCTCTCTCTAATTCTCTCCTTCTCTCTTTCTTTGTCTCTCTCGGAGGACCTGAGCCCTAGGACCATACGTCAGGACTACTGGGCATGATGACTCCTTGCTGTCCCCAGTCCACCTGGCCTTGCTGCTGTTCCAGTTTCAACTGTTCTGCCTGCAGTTATGGAACCCCTACATGTCCCAGACCTGCTGTTTTCAACTCTTAATGATCGGCTATGAAAAGCCAACTGACATTTATTCCTGATTATTATTTGACCATGCTTGTCATTTATGAACATTTTGAACATCTTGGCTCTCTCTAATTCTCTCCTTCTCTCTTTCTTTCTCTCTCTCGGAGGAACTGAGCCCTAGGACCATACGTCAGGACTACCGGGCATGATGACTCCTTGCTGTCCCCAGTCCACCTGGCCTTGCTGCTGTCCCAGTTTCAACTGTTCTGCCTGCGGTTATGGAACCCCTACCTGTCCCAGACCTGCTGTTTTCAACTCTTAATTATCGGCTATGAAAAGCCAACTGACATTTATTCCTGATTATTATTTGACCATGCTTGTCATTTATGAACATTTTGAACATCTTGGCCATGTTCTGTTATAATCTCCACCCGGCACAGCCAGAAGAGGACTGGCCACCCCTCATAGCCTGGTTCCTCTCTAGGTTTCTTCCTAGGTTTTGGCCTTTCTAGGGAGTTTTTCCTAGCCACCGTGCTTCTACACCTGCATTGCTTGCTGTTTGGGGTTTTAGGCTGGGTTTCTGTACAGCACTTCGAGATATTAGCTGATGTACGAAGGGCTATATAAAATAAACTTGATTGATTGATTGAATAGTCCCCGCGATATGCAACTGTTCAGGAAAGTCAGGAACCAATACATACAGTCAGTTAGGACTGCAAAGGATAGATTCAAACAGAAATGTGCATCCTGCAGCACTAACTCCAAAACGTTTTGGGACACTGTAAAGTCCATGTAGAATAAGAGTACTGTGCAGCCGTCTTCATCGACCTGGCCAAGGTTTTCGACTCTGTCAATCACCGTATTCTTATAGGCAGACTCAACAGCCTTGGTTTCTCTAATGACTGCCTCGCCTGGTTCTCTAACTACTTCTCAGATAGAGTTCAGTGTGTCAAATCGGAGGGCCTGTTGTCCGGACCTCTGGCAGTCTCTATGAGGGTGCCACAGGGTTCAATTCTCGGGCAGACTCTTTTCTTTGTATATATCAATGATGTCGCTCTTGCTGCGGGTAATTATTTTATCCACCTCTACGCAGATGACACCATTCTGTATACATATGGCCCTTCTTTGGACACTGTGTTAACAGACCTCCAAACGAGCTTCAAAGCCATACAACACTCCTTCCGTGGCCTCCAACTGTTCATAAATGCAATTAAAACGAAATGCATGCTCTTCAACCGATCGCTGCTCGCACCCGCCCGCCCAACTAACCACACTACTCTGGACGGTTCTGACCTAGAATATGTGGACAACTATACATACTTAGGTGTCTGGCTATCCTGTAAACTCTCCTTCCAGACTCACATTATGCATCTCGAATCCAAAGTTAATGCTAGAGTCGGCTTCCTATTTCACACCAAAGCATCCTTCACTCATGCTGCCAAACATACCCTCGTAAAACTGACTATACTACTGATCCTTGACTTCAGCGATGGCATTTACAAAATAGCCTCCAACACTACTCAGCAAATTGGATGCAGTCTATCACAGTGCCGTCCGTGTTGTCACCAAAGCCCCATATACTACCCACCACTGTGAACTGCATGCTCTTTTGGCTGGTCCTCGCTACATATTCGTCGCCAAACCCACAAGCTCCAGGTCATCTATAAGTCTTTGCTAGGTAAAGCTCCGCCTTATCTCAGCTCACTGGTCACCATAGCAACACCCACCCGTAGCACGCACTCCAGCAGGTATATTTCACTGGTCATCCCCAAAGCGCCTCTACCTGTGGCCGCCTTTCCTTCCAGTTCTCTGCTGCCAATGACTGGAACGAATTGCAAAAATCACTGAAGTTGGAGACTAATATCTCCCTCACTAACTTTAAGTGTCAGCTGTCAGAGCAGCTTACCGATCGATGCAGCTGTACACAGCCCATCTGTAAATAGCCCATCCAACCAACTACCTACCTCATCCCCATATTTGTTTTTGTTTTTCTGCTCTTCCGCACACCAGTATTTCTCCTTGCACATCTGCACATATCACTCCAGTGTAAATTGCTGAATTGTAATTACTTCGCCAGTATTGGCCTATTTATTGCCTTACCTCCTTACTTCATTTGCACACACTGTATACAGATTTTTCTATTGTGTTATTGACTATACGTTTGTTTATCCCATGTGTAACTGTCACAACTTCCACTGAAATCGGCTCCTCTCCTTGTTCGGGCGGTGTTCGGCGATCGACGTCACCGGCTATCTAGCCATCGCCGCTGCATTTTTCAGATTTCTATTTGTTTTGTCTTGTTTCCATACACACCTGGTTTTCATTATCTAATCATACTGCATGTATTTAGTCCTCTGTTCCCCTCCATGTCTTTGTGTGTAATTGTTTATTGTTATGTGGGTATGTTCACGCGCTAGACTTTTGTACATGTTCCATATTTTGGGCGCTTTGATGTCATTTTGTGCTTATTGATTGACCGGAATAAAAGTGTGCCTGTTAACTCTACTCTGCTCTCCTGCACCTGACTTCGCCTCCTGTACACACCCATAACAGTAACTATGTGTTGTTGTTTTTGTCGCACTGCTTTGCTTTATCTTGGCCATGTCGCAGTTGTAAATGAGAACTTGTTCTCAACTGGCCTACCTGGTTAAATAAAGGTGAAATAAAAAAATACAAATAAATAAATAAATAAAACATCAACACCATTATCCTAGAAATCCTACACCCACTCCAATTTGCATACCACCCCAACAGATCCACAGATGATGCAATCTCTATTGCACTTCACACTGCCCTTTCCCACCTGGGCAAAAGGAACACCTACGTGAGAATGCTATTCACTGACTACAGCTCAGCATTCAACACCATAGTGTTCAGGCCTACCTAAAGCTCATCACTAAGCTAAGGACCCTGGGACTAAACACCTCCCTCTGCAACTGGATCATGGACTTCCTGTTGTGCCGCCCACAGGTGGTAAGTGTAGGTAACAACACATCTGCCACGCTGATCTTCAACACGGGGGCCCCTCAGGGTTGCGTGCTCAGCCCACTCCTGTACTCCCTGTTCACCCACGACTGCATGGCCAGGCACGACTCCAACACCATCATTAAGTTTGCCGACGATACATCAGTGGTAGGCCTGATCACAGACAACGATGAGACAGCCTATAGGGAGGAATTAAGAGACCTGGCCATGTGGTGCCAGGATAACAAACTCTCCCTCAACGTGATCAAGGCAAAGGAGATTATTGTGGACTACGGGAAAAGGAGGACCGAGCACTCCCCCATTCTCATCGACGGGGCTGTACTGGAGCATGTTGAGAGCTTGAAGTTCCTTGGTGTCCATATTACTAATAAACTATCATGGTCCAAACACACCAAGACAGTCGTGAAGAGGGCATGGCAAAGCCTATTCCCCTCAGCAAACTGAAAAGATTTGGCATGGGTCCTCAGATCCTTAAAAAGTTCAACAGCTCTGCACCATCAAGAGCATCCTGACTGGTTGCATCACTGCCTGATATGGCAACTGCTCAGCCTCTGACCACAAGGTATTACAGAGGGCAGTGCGTACGGCCCAGTACATCACTGGGGTCAAGCTTCCTGCCATCTAGGACCTCTATACCAGGTGGTGTCAGTGGAAGGCCCTAAACATTGTCAAAGACTCCAGCCACCCTAGTCATAGACTGCGGTACCGGAGTGCCAAGTCTAAGTCCAAAAGGTTGCTTAACAGCTTCTATCCCCCCGCCATAAGAGTCCTGAACAGCTAATCAAATGGCTACCCAGACTATATGCATTGTGTCACCCCCCCCCCCCCCTTTTACGCTGCTGCTACTCTCTTTTTAGTAAATATGCATAGTCACTTTAACTCTACCTACATGTACACTACTGTTCAAAAGTTTGTGGTCACTTAGAAATGTCCTTGTTTTCCATGAAAACATACATGAATTGCAAAATGAATAGGAAATATAGTCAAGAAATTGACAAGGTTATAAATAATGATTTTAATTGAAATAATAGTGTCCTTTGCTTTCAAAGATTCCTCCATTTGCAGCAATTACAGCCTTGCAGACCTTCGGCATTCTAGTTGTCAATTTGTTGACGTAATATGAAGATATTTCACCCCATGCTCCCTGAAGCACCTCTCACAAGTTGGATTGGCATGATGGGCACTTCTTACGTGCCATACGGTCAAACTGCTCAATAGTGTTGAGATCCGGTGACTGTGCTGGCCACTAAATTATAGACAGAACACCAGCTGACTGCTTCTTCCCTAAATACATTTGAAGTTGGATGTTTCCATACACCTTAGCCATATACATTTAAACTCATTTTTTCACAATTCATGCAATTTAATCCTAATAAAAATTCCCTGTCTTGGGTGAGTTACGATCATCACTTTATTTTAAGAATGTGAAATAGGGACAACAAAGTCAAGGTATTGGAGTGGCCATTCAAAACCCTGACCTCAAATCCTATAGACCATTTGTGGGCAGGACTGAAAAAGCCTGTGCGAGCAAGGAGGCCTACAAACCTGACTCCAGCTCTGTCAGAAGGAATGGGCCAAAATTCACCCAACCTATATTGGGAAGCTTGTGGAAGGCTACCCCAAACGTTTGACCCAAGTTAAACAATTTAAAGGCAATGCTACCAAATACTAACTGAGTGTATGTAAACTTCTGATCCACTGGGAATGTAATGAAAGAAAGAAAAGTTTAAATAAATCCCTCTCTGTACTATTATTCTGACACTTCACATTCTTAAAATAAGGTGGTGATCCTAACTGACCTAAAACAGGGAATTTGTACTAGGATTAAATGTCAGAAATTGTGAAAAACTGAGTCTAAATGTATTTGGCTAAGGTGTATGTAAACTTCTGAGTTCAAATGTAGGTACAGGCACGTATAGAAAATCCAGATCAAAGGATGCAAACTGATCTCACATCGTGACTCCATGGCTTTCCTGCTCTGCATGTCCGTTCTAAAGATACACAATCAAGCAAACTTACCATCTCTTTTTGTGAAATGATCAAAACGCAAAGAATGCTAGAAGAGCTGAGGAGGAAGGTATTTTCATGAACAATTCTTCCATGAATTTGGAAAAATCCTCAGTGAAAAAGATGGGCTATTTTCCATTCAATTTAATATCAATTTACTATCTGAATTTACAAATCTTGACCCCAACACTGATACCCAAACTGTATGGAATATGGAAAATCTTAATTCAGCCAAAAGGTAGGCCAAACAGACCATGACGTAAACATCCTCTCGAAGTGTTCTGTCCAGGCAAATTTCTTTGAGGAACATATTTTCTTTGACATTTCAGAATTTCAGGGAAAGTGGAGGGGGTTGACAGAAAGGGTCACGTCTAGATGGGATACAGCTTATGTCAAATTAACGCTGCTGGTAAGTTCTCCAAACCTGCTACGAAAGGTCAATTTTTATATAAACTGTACTCCATCTAGACGAAACCGACATAAAATCGGGCCATAGAAAAATTGCAGACAGGGATCGAACCCCCAGAGTTGAGAGCATTACCACTTGACCAGACTCTGGCACATTTCAGGACTTTGCTATGATCTAGACTAACCAACACCCTGTGACATTTCCATTTGACACAAGGTGGATCTAAATGCCATTATAATGAATTTTAAGGGACTGTACATGACGTAAATCACTGAATCAGGAAAATCCTGAATATTGAAGGATCTACACGTCTGAGCTAATGTCCTCAGATGCTACATTAGTGTGGCGGTGGAATGAAGCAAGTCTATCTCCTTAGTTCTCACCATAATAACACTGTGTCTGAATGTCACCATGATTCCACATTGAAGAGAGATAATGGTTCCTAAGCAACACGTCTGCCAAATGTAGGTTTACTATAATACACCCGTTAACCCTCAAGACTGAGGCTTTGCGTTTCTGACTCCATAAATGTGAGTCTAATTAAATTCGGCATTAGACATAAAAGAAAACACCACTCAAAAACAATATGTTGGTATTTGTTTCATTAGTCCACTGTTGATATATTTTGCGCTAAAGCAATCAAGTTTTCAAGATATAGAACTTTCAATATACAGAAAGTGTCAGAGTATGATGCGTTTTGGGTTTTGTAAAACCTTTAACTGACATGCTGACCACACCACTCATGTCACGTGCGCGTCAACGAGAGTCTGCGTAGCTAGGCGCTAAAATAGAACCTGGTTCTATTTGTGATGCTTAAGGCGCTGCAAGTTCCGCCTCTCCCATCTCCTCATTGGTTTTTAGGAGCATATACCCACGTGGGTGATTGACAAATGAACTGAGGTCCATGCTCCAGTACAATCGGTAGTGGTAGTGCACCTTAAAGTTGGTTGCCAACTGCCATATAAAGTCCCAAAAAGAAGAAGAAGCCTGAAGGAGGAGAGACTACTAGAAAACAAACTTTTACCCTTTTATCTGTGGATTAATTGTCGGAGTAGAGGACCTTGTGCATTGCAGGTAAAATAACAACCCAATGTTAATATCCCAGGACAAATTAGCTAGTAACAGCAAGCTAGCTAGCTAAATTGACATAAATGTTTCATGCTTTTCGACCTGCCCCCAAATTAATATAGTTGGTTCATAGTTTGTTTTGATATTTCAACCTGTGTGTCCTGATCATGTCTGTTGTGGGGGGACAAAATCAATATGTGCGCGTGTGGTCTGGCCAGCATGTTAGCGTGAAGATGAACATGTGTGGATGATTAAAGGGCATGAATTCCCTTTGGTAACCCCTCGTTTGAGTGACAGCATGTCGTTTTTGGGTTGCTGCAGCCGTGCTTTGGCTGTAGGTTGGGGTGAAGACACAAGAGGTGATTCGGTGATACACACACACACACACACACACACACACACACACACACACACACACACACACACACACACACACACACACACACACACACACACACACACACACACACACACACACACACACACACACACACACACACACACACACACACACACACACACACGTTTTCCCCCTCCAAATCCTCCATGCAGTAACTCCCTCTGGCTGATTATGATGTACAATGTGTCTGATAAGAACAGTCCTGGGTGTTTTAGAGTGCTGGCCGCCACCCCTCGTCTCTGCACCTCTCAGGTAATCAGCCGAGGGCTCCTCTGTCTGAGCACCCTTTCCAGGCTGGAAACAAGGGGGCTCCATTACTAGCCTACTAGGGAGCAGTGGACAGCATGAGTGGCATTGATGAAAGGACTGTGTGTGTGTGTATGTGTGTGCCTGCTTGCATGTGTGGGTCTGCGAAAAGGTACACTCTAAAAAAAAAGGTGCTATTTAGAACCTAAAACAGTTCTTCAGCTGCCCCTATTGGAGAACCCTTTGAAGACCCCTTTTTGGTTCCAGATAAACCCTTTTGGCTTCCATGTAGAAACTTGGAGAACCCAAAAGGGTTCTACCTGGAACAATAAAGGGTCCTACCTGAACCCAAAAAAGGTTCTCCTATGGGGACAGGCGAAGAACCTTTTGGGTTACCACACCATCGGAACCTTTCCAGTTGAATAAGGTTCCTCTAGGAACCGCTATGAAAATAGTATTCAAAGAACCCCTGAGTAATGGTTCGAACACAAATCTTTATGTGATGGGAGGATTGGATTGGAGGTGTGGCTTATTGGAGGCTCGGCTTGGTGCAATATTCTATTATGCTGTTCAGATTGTATTCATTTGAAATGGTTAGATTTATATGCACTTTGTTTATATACATTAAAAAGTGATATTTTAAATTCAAACGTTTAATAGCATTCTTTTTCATAACAAACCAATGCATTTCAAAATACATTGTGGTTAAGGTAGAGTATGACTTCATTTAATAATGTAATTAGAATTCTTTTAACACCAATCATAGTCAAACTATCACAAACTGTTTGACTTGAAAAAATACAAAACATATATTTTTTTAAGAGCCGTTTGGGAGCCAAAAGAGCCGGCTCTTTTTGGTGAGCTGAGCTGAGCAAACCGGCTCACTGAAAAGAGCCGGAATGCCTATCACTACTCAACATGTCACAAGAATACAACAGAACAGATGAACAGGAATGACATTTAATCTAATGGGTGGCCTAAAAAATATCTAACCTAAAACCACACTCTTTCTAAGCCACGCCTCCACTACATTGAACCATTAAAGGTTCCTCCAAGAACCCCTCAACTAACCACTGGTGCAAATATGAACCATTGAATAGCAATGGTTCCTTGAGGAACTCCAGGTGTTCCTTGAGGATCTCCCGTGTTCTTTGAGTCACCACTAATTCTAAGAGTGTACGTGTGCTTGCGTTCGTCGTTTGTGGGAGCATTCTTGCGTGTATACATGCGTGTTCTGAGAGAGTATGTGGGTGGCTGGCTAGCATATACTTCACAGGCTCTATCTTCATAACCATAGATGTATGACGTCTGTTTGTTGGACAGATGGGGTTGAGTCAGCCACAAAGCCATGGTGGCATACTGTGGCACAAAACTAATGACATTCGAGTCAATCAATAGACTAATTTGTCACAGCTAAAAGGCCTCCACAACTAGAATTTCATTTTTTACAGAAATCTAAAATTCAAATCCTTTTTTTGTATCTATCTTTTGAAAGATACCCGCAAATGGGTTTCTTTGTTGGGTAACAAAATAAATGCCCTATACTGCTTGCAAGTAAGACAAATCACCACAGAAGCCCCAGAGGCTGGTGTACGTACACATTTCAAAGAATTCATGAATAATAGAGAACCCTGCAATAACATCAATATATCACTGTAGCTACACCATTTTTTTCAGAGGAGCTATTGTCCTGAGGGAGACCTACACAACAAATTGGCCAGTGTCGATTTTTCAGTGTTACATTTGTAGTGTTGATTCAGAACTTAAAGTGGAACTGGTAGCATTTTAGTAACATGTCTTCTTGTTAAAATCTATTCTTATAGACCTACAGGAAGAATCTGACATGTTTTTTTTATTTTGGGGACAAGAGAGCACTTAGATGTGGTCATTTTCATGTTTCCATAAATTCATAGAAATTCATAGAATGTTTGGGAATGACGTAAGGCATTTGTGAAAATTCTATAGCAATATAGAGTGGGAAAGTGGCCGTGCACCTGGACAATTAATAGATACTGCAGTAAATAAAAACAAATAAAAACATATGTCCTGTCCAGGACCGGAGTCTATGCAGACCGTTGCGCCATAGCCAATCAGATCTACAGTAGGCCTATATGCAAATAAGCTATTTGCCACATTGGCCTGCCATCATTCACTTTGAACTGGACTGTGTGTTTACAGGCAGTAGCAACAGTGTGACTTTAGATCATTATAACGCATTCACCAAAAGCCACAAAATACTCCTGAATGGATTTCTGCAAATTTGTAAATACCACGGAAGTCCTCTTATATTTGGGAACTTCCCAATCCCATTGATCAAACAAGTATGAAAAGGTCGGCTCGCTCTCCCTCAGTTGCCTATGCACATCAACAACAACAAGATCAACAACTAATGCCATCCAGTTCGAGATGAGCTAAAATCTAACGAGAGAACATTAGATAAACTCTCTCAAACAACTAGTTGGCCTTCAAAACTGCACTGATAAACGATGGAGAAATGTAGCCTGCTCATCAATCTGCAGCTTGCCTGAAAATAAATGCTCTTCCCAACCCACATTTTGACAACTGAATGGGAACTTGCCTGCCCACCCATTTGATCGATGCCAAATACATTTGATTGACAACTAAGCGATATGCTAACTGCGGATAACAGTCGTTCAAGTTCAGCATAGCTACCTAGCTAGTAAAGTGATTCACATTTCTTGCTAGCTAAGCAAATGACACCTGCAGCATATCTAGCTGTAGCCAACAAAAAACGATATAAGGGGAAAAAGTTGGTCACTCACCCACTCCTCGAATGACATGACATCCTCCCATCAGCTAGCTAGTTAGCTAACGGTAGGCTCCGTGTTTTTAGCTGGCTAAATAAATAGCTAGTTACATAAATAGATACACTAGCCCAGGGATATGCCTGCAGATGCAAGCAAAGCTTTGCTGCTATGCTTGCAGATGTGCATAATATGCTGTGACCCTAATCAAAAAGTATTTAATATCTCCAAATAACAATAACTTAGCTATAATTTGTTGTAACAATTAAAACTTAAAACATGTTTTAAATTTCTTTGCACTGTATGGATCAATGGTGCAGTTCAATGCAGCATTGCTTTATGGTACACTCAAAATGTATTGTAGTTGAGTAGAAAACCTAGGCTACTGCTCAAATGTTGCTGTAATAGGCCTACATCACGTCAAATCCTTTCCACGGAGGGCCGAGTGTGGGTTTTCCTTCCACCCTTGTACTTGATGGATGAACTAAGGTCACTAATTAGTAAATAACTACCCTCACCTGGTTGTCTAGGTCTTAATTGAAAGGAAACACCAAAAACCCGCCGACACCCCTGGCCTACATCTTTCTCTTTTGCACTGTGTTTTGTTGAAGGTTTTGTTTTTCGCTTATTCATTGTCAAGCTTTAAAACATATTAGTTGCTTTGGCTGTACACTTTCCCTCCGCAACGCTGTAAACGGGCTACAGGAAAGCACTGCAATTGAAGTTGAATTCACCAATACCAGCGAATCAGGCTGTAATTTCATAAAGTAGATGACTCAACTGTTGACTCATTCAGACTCACTTGCGTGTCCTATTTGGCCCGCGGGCCTTGTGTTTGACACATTTGTGCTAGGATATTAGCCACACTATGACTGACTTGTGATCATTGCCCTTGCTATTTTGATTGTATTGACATTTCCAGCCTTAGTTACAGTCGTCCGTTCTTGTTCAAAATGTTGAGTCATTGAAGCTGAAACGGTGCATCCCAAATGGGTGGAGGCAGGAAACAACATCGCAATATGTTTTGACCATGACAGGTTACAATCTAGGGTTACTCCAAGCAGTTTAGTCATCTCAACTTACTCAATATCAACATGATGTATTACAAGTTCAGTTGAGGTTTAGGGTTTAGTGAGTGTTTTGTTCCAAATACAATGCTTTACGTTTTAGAAATATTTAGGGCTAACTTATTCCTTGCCACCCACTCTGAAACTAACTGCAGCTCTTTGTTGGGTGTTGCAGTCATTTCAGTCGCTGTAGTAGCTGACGTGTATAGTGTTGAGTCATCCGCATACATATACACTCTGGCTTTACTCAAAGTCAGTGGCATGTCGTTAGTAAAAATTAAAAAAGCAAGGGGCCTATAAAGTTACCCTGGGGAATTCCTGATTCTAACTGGATTATATTTGAGAGGCTTCCATTGAAGAACACCCTCTGTGTTCTGTTAGACAAGTAACTCTTTATCCACATTATAGCAGGGGGTGTAAAGCCATAACACATAAGTTTTTCCAGCAGCAGACTATGATCGATAATGTCAAAATCTGTGCTGAAGTCTAACAGCCCCCACAATCATTTTATCATCAATTTTCTATAATAGTCATATACTGTATAGCAAAATCTCTAGGGTTGATGGTGGAATGAAATCCATCTGTCTCCATTTTAATGTTGAATTGCTGTGCATTTTTTCCACCATCACAATAAGCCTGGGTGCAATCAAGAAAACATGGTAACACTTTACTATAGGGGGGTATGCACAACACCTTTACAGTGACGTTTGGCCATGGTAGGCAGTGTAGTCAGATATTATTATCAAAATAACTGTTATATACTAATATGCATTTTCCATAATTTTTTGTTAATTTTAAGTTATCCATTGTTTTTGTAACACTTCATATTAAGGTACACATATTAGCCACTAAATTGTAGTTTATAAGTATTAATAAGTAGCTTATAAGGCCTTTATTATGTCTTATTAGCCATGTACAATGAGTGTGTGTTCTTCATTGATCAAACTGTTTTATCAACACAGTGTGTTGCCTGTGTGAGAGAGTTTGAGTTTAAACACCTATACAACCACATGTTGTGTTGTGTGTGTTATATATACTGAGTATACACAACATTTAAGAACTATTTCCATGACATAGACTGACCAGGTGAATCCAGGTGAAAGCTATAATCTCTTACTGAAGTCACCTGTTAAATCCAATTCAATCAGTGTAGATGAAGGGAGGAGACAGGTTAAAAAGGGAGGTGCCAGGCGCACCAGTTTGAGTGTCAAGAACTGCAACTCTGCTGGGTTTTTCACACTGATCCATTTCCTGTGTGTACCAGTCAAAAGTTTGGACACACCAACTCATTCAAGGGTTTTTCAAATTTGTGGGGCTATTTTCTACATTGCAGAAAAATAGTGAAGACATCAAAACTATGAAATAACACATATCCAAAAAAACAAATCCAAATACATTTTATATTTCAGATTCTTTAAAGTAGCCACTCTTTGCCTTGATGACAGCTTTGCACACTCTTGGCATTCTCTCAACCAGCTTCACCTCGAATGCTTTCCCAAAAGTCTTGAAGGAGTTCCCACATATGCTGAGCACTTGTTTTCTGTTTTTCCTTGCAAACTGGTTGTTGATCATTTCTAGACAACCATTTTCAGGTTTTGCAATAAAATTCAATTCAATTTAAGTTAAGTTAAAACTTTAACTCGGCCTCTCAGGAAAACTCACTGTCTTCTTGTTAAGCAACTCCAATGTAGATTTGGCATAATGTTTTGGGTTATTGTCCTGCTGAAAGGTAAATTAATCTCCCATTGTCTGGTGGAAAGCAGACTGAACCAGGTTTTTCTCTGGTATTTTGCCTGTGCTTGGCTCCATTCCGTTTCTTTTTTATCCTGAAAAACTCCCCAGTCCATAACAATTACAAGCATACCCATAACATGATGCAGCTACCACTATGCTTGAACATAGAGTTGTACTCAGTAATGTGTTGAATTGGATTTGCCCCAAACATATCACTTTGTATTCAGGACAAAAATATAATTACTTTGCCTAATTGTTTGCAGAATTACTGTAGTGCCTTGTTGCAAACAGGATGCATGTTTTGGAATATTTTCAGTCTGTCAATTAGGTAAGTATTGTGGAGTAACTGCAATGTTGTTGATTTATCCTCAGTTTTCTCCTATCACAGCCTCAGGGTGAAATCCCTGAGCAGTTTCCTTCCTGTCCAGCAACTGAGTTAGGAAGAATGTCTGTATCTTTGTAGTGACTGGATGTATTTATACACCATCCAAAGTGAAATTAATAACTTCACCATGCTCAAAGGAATATTCAATGTCTGCTTTTGTATTTTTATCAATCTTCCAATAGGTTCCCTTCTTTGCGAGGCATTGGAAAATCTCTCTCATCTTTGTGATTGAATCTGTGTTTGAAATGAACTGTTCGACTGATGGACCTTACAGATGATTGTACATGTTGGGTTATGAATACTTTCTGAAAGCACTGTACATGTGTTTCTCTCTCTCTCTCGACCGTCTCTGTGCTTCATCGCTCTGCTCATCACTATGTTCCATGCTCTACTGTTTGGTTGGAAGCGAGCCTGCGAGGAGAAGGCCTACTGTTTCTACCTGCCCTGTAAATTCGTGGTGGACCGTGAGTGGCTGTGTGTGTCATCCTGGAGAAGGTGTTCCTGCTGAAACCGTGTGGGATGGAAGTTACACAGAATCAAACAGGGAGCTTTCTGAAGGCTCTGTACACCATACAGCCAACATTAAAGTGACATTTTTATGTAATCAACTAAACGTTCATATTTCATTATATGAATGTAGGCTGTAGAAGATTGTTATGAATCGCAAAGGGGCACACCTCCCCAAACCCTTGAGCAAAAGCGTATAATGTTTGCCTGAAACTGAGGATTTGTGTAGTTTAATGACATAGTACATGTATTCATAAATAGTGCTGTGAAAAAGTATTTGCCCCCTTTCTAATTTTCTCTACTTTTGCATATTTTTTTATACTGAATGTTGTCATATCTTCAACCAAAACCTAATACAACATTTACATACTTATTTAATTTATTCCATAACCAAAGAAATGCAACACCCAATGCCCCTGTGTGAAAAAGTAATTGCCCCCTTACACTCAATAACTGGTTGTGCCACCTTTAGCTGCAATAACTCCAACCAAATGCTTCCTGTAGTTGGTCAGTCTCTCACGTTGCTATGGAGGAATTTTGTCCCACTCTTCCATGCAGAACTGCTGTAACTCAGCAACATTTGTGGATTTTCAAGCAAGATCTGCTCGTTTCAAGTCCTGCCACATTTAAATTGGGACTATGTCTGAACTTTGACTAGGACATTCCAAAACTTCTAATTTGTTGCTTTTGAAAAATGTTCATGTTGACTTGATTGTGTGTTTTAGATCATTGTCTTGCTGCTGTTACGTCCGTCGTTGGAAGGAGAGCAAGGTGCATCGTGGTAGGCGTACATTTTTCTTTATTTTCAAATGACACCAAAAACAACAAACAGAACGTAAAGCTCTGTAGCGCTAAACAGCAACTATACAAAGACACCTTCCCACAAACAAGGGTGGAAAACAGGCTGCCTAAGTATGATTCCCAATCAGAGACAACGATAGACAGCTGCCTCTGATTGGGAACCATACCCGGCCAACAAAGAAATAGAAAACTAGAATGCCCACCCAGGGCGTGACAGTTGCTTAATCCAGCTGTGCTTCAGCTTCAGTTTACAGATGAATGGCCGGACAAGTTGTTATGCATACCCCCCTATTTAATTTATTTAATTTAACCTTTATTTAACTAGGCAAGTCAGTTAAGAAAAAAAACGTATTTTACAATGACACGGCCAATATCTTAACTTCATGAAGGTTATAGTTATAGTGATTGCAGATATTGTAATTTTGAGTTCATTGTTAAATCAATTGGGAAATTATTTTTCAAGGCTCTCAAGCTTTTTAAAACACAACAGTGTCATGTCGAGCTGAGAACTTTCTTTGACAAAGTGAAAGAATATCAATTTATCTCCCTTTTGGTCAATACAGCAACATTTGACATGTTAAACTAACTTACTGTATGTAGTGTTAATTTTAACACTTGTGAGGTGTGTGTATATGTAGCCACTCTCAACAGAGTGAATTTCACACCATCAAAAGTGTTTAAATGTTAACATTTAAACACACACTGTAACCCAATATATATTTTCCCACAATGATTCTAGTGGTTTTTATGCAAATTGCTAATACTGCATCAAAGGCTCAGATAGTTGCCAGGGTATGCTTCATATGTACAGGCTTAATAATGTTGTGGTAGAAGCACACAGCGTCTTTGAGTATTTAGGCATGTCTACCAGTGGAGGCTCCTTAGAGGAAAAAGGAGAGGACCATCCTCCTCAGTAAATTTCATAAAAATAGATAAAGCTATACTAAATATATTCATGTCACCAAATAATTGATTAAAACACACTGTTTTGCAATGAAGATCTACAGTAGCCTCAACAGCACTCTGTAGGGTAGCACCATGGTGTAGCCAAAGGACAGCTAGTTTCTGCCCTCCTCAGGGTACATTGACTTCAGTACCAAAGCTAGCAGGCTCGTGGTTCTCACCCCCTTCCATAGACTTACACAATAATTACGACCACTCCGGGAGGACGTCCTCCAACCTATCAGAGCTCTTGCAGCATGAACTGACATGTTGTCCACCCAATCTAAGGATCAGAGAATTAATCTAGTACTGAGAGCATAAGCTACAGCTAGCTAGCACTGCAGTGCATACCATGTGGTTTGTAGTTGACTCAAAGAGAGAGAAAGACAACAGTTGAACAGTTTTGAACAAATGTATTTCTTCAAAATGTACGGAGAAGCAAGAACTTGGGCTGCATCAGGGTTTATTTGTGAGTAAATCTGGCTTTGATAATAGATAGTGCCCACTTCACCTCACGTCACTGCACCTTTATGAGTCATAACACCTTTACCATCTTCGTTTATGTTGTTGAAACACAAATGTGTTAAAACTGCACTGTAACACAATATTGGTACAACAAATGCAGTAAAAAAAAATTGGATGGAGTAGATTAGTTAAGCAGCCCCATCACATAAAGCTGTGTTTCCAGAATGGAAAAACACATTCAGCATGTACTTTTCTGAACCACCCAGCAGAAATGCTGTTGATATAAGGAATACTGCCATGTTATTGTTACTCATTACTGTTATTCGTTATTCACTATGTATTTATTCCTTGTGTCAATATTTTACATGTTTTATTGTCTTTTTTTATCTTTAACTCTGCATTGTTGGAAAAGGACCCATAAGTAAGCGTTTCACTGTTAGTGTACACCTGTTGTTTACGAAGCATGTGACAAATAACATTTGATTTGATTTGAAATACAGTATATCAGAAAGGTTATGAGATTATCTGGGTAATACTCCTATTATCTTCTTAGAGTTTACCACTGCTGTAGAGCAGTTAGACATTAGCAGAATCATGCAGAATTCTAGAATTTGCCCTGCAGTTCTCTCTGACTCTGAACTAAATCCAGAGTTCTGTTGCTATGTGTTCTGAATAATTATTTCTCTCACACACACACTCTTTCACACCCCGACTGACGCACAAATGCACAGACAAACATATGCCCACATACACAGAACACAAGCTCATATGGATGAACGCACACCCACACACACACATACGCACACCCACACCCACACACACGCTAACAGCATGTTTGGATTTCTCATTGATTTTCATACAGTACCCGTGGAGCAAATCTTTGAAACCAAATATTCTGGGTAACCAACACTGTCTACCAGGGTTGAGAGCATAATTGTCCCTTGCAATACCATTGCAATACCTTGAAGTTAATAGTCTGCCCTTGAGAGAGAGACATTGTGTTCTACTCTAATACACAGGACTCATCCCTCAGACACAGGGTGTATGGTGATAGAGACTGGAGAGGGGATGTTGTTAGAATACAGTATTGGCATTGACAGCACAGCACAGCACGGCAGCAGTTGCGTTCGAATTTATTGGCACCCCATGCATAAAGCGGGGAAGATAAACCGTATGGATCACTTATCGCAAGCATTTTGCTGATATTGTTCATTACGATAAGAAGCCGATACTAGAGAAATGTGAAGATTGAAATGGAATACGTTTTCTAATATGGGTGATTGTTAATGGGACAATTGATGGTTACAACCATCAGACTACTAGTAGTAGTTTAATTAACAGATAATGAAATCAAACTGTAGAGCACATTAATGTTATAAATGTATTGTTCTATTTATCGTTATCGCATCATTTCAGGCAATTTTTCCTGATATGGATTTTTGTCCAGCACTTCCAGCACTTTTTGCCCAGCACTTTTCTTAAATAATTCACAATTTCTGCTGATTTCATGATGCCTTGTACACATTCAAGGCCCCCACTACCAGGGGCAGAAAAGCAACCCCGCAGCGTTATCGAACCTCCCCCATGTTTGATTGTAGGGAGGGTCTTCTTTTCTCTGACTGCTCGACCTACGACCAAATGAAGTATTCAACGCAAATAACCCTCCTTACAATCAAACATGGGGACATCATAAAATCAGTAGCTTATCAAGGTGTTTCGGAGCACAATGTTCAACCCAGTGTCCCAAAACGGTGTCTCCGTTAAAGGTTGTTGGGTTTTCCAGCAGGACAACAACCCCGAACACACATCAAAAAGCACTCAAGAATGGTTCATAAAGCACTGGACTGTTCTGGAGTGGCCAGCGACAGTGGTGGCGTCTCAGAAGAGGAAGGGGAGGACCATCCTACTCAGTGAATTTCATAAAAATAAAAATAGTGAATCATTAAAAAAGATATCCTTTTTAGATAAACGTTTACTAAATATACTATTAATATGTCCCCGAATAGCTGATTAAAACAAACTGTTTTGCAATGAAGGTCTACAGTAGCCTACACATCAGTGTAGGGTAGAACCATGGTGTGTAAGGCGTGCTTACTGGCGGTAGAGAAGTCAGGCGCTGGAGAGCAAAGACTGTGTTACAACGGCGCAGTTTAATGATAAAAATCACCGTGAACAAAAACAATATATACAATGGGACAAGACCCCCAGACATAACGTGCACAAGCACTTACAATAAACAATACCGGACAAGGACATGTGGGGAACAGAGGGTTAAATACACAACATGTAATTGATGGAATTGAAACCAGGTGTGTGGGAAGACAAAACTAAACAAATGGAAAATGAAAGGTGGATCGGCGATGGCTAGAAGACCGGTGACGTCGACCGCCGAACGTCGCCTGAACAAGGAGAGGGACCTACTTCGGAGGAAGTCGTGACATGGTGTAGATGGAGGACAGCTATTTTCTGTCCTCCTCTGGGTGCATTGACTTCAATACAAAACCTAGGAGGCTCATGGTTCTCACCTACTTCCATACATTTACAAACTAATTATGACGACTTCTGGAGGACGTGCTCCAACCTATCAAAGCTCTTGCAGCATGAACAGACATGTTGTCTCTCCAATCAAAGGATCAGAGAATGAATCTAGTACTGAAAGCATAAGCTACAGCTAGATACTGTAGTACTGTAGTGCATAAAATGTGGTGAGTAGTTGACACAAAGACAGAGAAAGACAATAGTTGAATAGTTTGAACAAATACATTTCTTCAAAAATTAAGGAGAACCAACAGAGAGACAGGGAGACAGAGAGATATCTTGTTGTATTTATTTTTTCAGTTTCAATTACTCTAGCTAATGCAGCTAATTTAGCCTACTCAACAACCTGACTCAAATAGAGAGGAATTCCATTTTTGTTAGCTAGCTGGCTGAGGATATCCAACACTCCAACGCTTCCAATTCAAGGTAAGCTTTTGGTTTTATTAATCTTTTGTCACCGGAGCTCCCCGGTGTAACTGCTAAACTGCTTGCTGTACACTACTCCATCATAGTACACATGGATTGGATTGTGGGTTTACTAACGTGTTTGTTCTAGTAGCTATATTGACTATGACGTTAGCTAATATGGTGACAACTGTGTAGGCGGTGTGTAGCGTTTATGGTTTGGGTTCGGGTTCGGGTTGTATTCATTCTGCCAACTCTGTTGCAAAACGTTTCTTAAACGGAACGAAACAGGGATGGACCTTTCTGAATTTGTCCAGTAGAAACTCTTGTTTTAGTTGCTTTTGCAACTACATACTGAGAAAAAAATTGGCGCAACATGCAACAATTTCTAACATTTTACTGAATAACAGTTCATAGATGGAAATCAGTCAAATTAAATAAATTCATTCGGCTCTAATCTATGGATTGCACATTATTTGGGAGCCAGGCCCACCCAATGAGGAGTCAGTTCCAGCCAATCAGAATGAGTTTTTCCCACAAAAGCGCTTTATTAAATACAGACATACTCCATGGTTACACGTGGTCTGTGGTTGTGAGGCAGTTTGGATGTACTGCCAAATTCTCTAATTTCACGCACCCTCAAAGCTTGAGACATATGTGGCATTCTGTTGTGTGACAAAACTGCACATTTTAGAGTGACTTTTTATTGTCCCCAGCACAAGGTGCACCTGTGTAATGTTCATGTTGTTTAATCAGATTATTGATATGTCACACCTGTCAGTTGGATAGATTATCTTGGCAAAGGATAAATTCTCACTAACATTGTTAGTAGTAATAGAAATAGAAATAGGCTTATAGAAATAAGCTTTTTGTGCATATGAAACATTTCTGCTAAAAGGAAGCATCTCAGATCACCTGACGTGACTAAGTCCTGGATTCAATCAGATTGAGCGTTAACCAGATTTGGCCGACATCCGCATAGCAGTGTTGGAAGTGTAACTGCGGTATGAACTGTCATATCGGTGAGTGGCTGCTCTTCTGTGTCACAAACAACTCCCTTCCTCATTATCCCTACCGTGTTAGATGTTCAAAACGGCGCTAGAAAGTGTAGGCTCTCAAATGTCTAACCAGTGATGTTAAGCTAATGCATGTTTTCATGTTAATTTGGATGGAGGATTTTATGCCAATCAGTCTAATTTGAGTGTTTGAACTTGGAACGTGGTTGCATGGGATTTGTCAGATTATTTGGGTGTGGTTTCGTTGCATCCAACACAATGAGCCGCTACGCGGATGTCAATCTGGTTGAATCTTGCCCTACATCCTTGCTATGTTAGCCCTAAGGGTACAGTCTTAGTTGTATTCACATACACAGGTAGTGCCCATAAGTGGAGAGAAAGGTTTATGCAGAGAAAAGAATGCCTGAGCAGAAATAAATACAATTGCATCCAAAAACGCACCCTATTCTATGTTTTACTGAACTATGTAGAGAATAGGGTGCTATTTTGGATGCAGACAATAACCCTTTTTATACCTGGCACTAAATCACGTGTCCTGATCTTGTCCACATTCTGATTGTTCCCACATTTAAAAAAAAAATGTGTGTAGAAATGGTATTCAAATGTGTGTCTTATCTGGGTCCGCATTGTGACTATAGTACCTGGTCCATCCCTCTAGGCAAATTATTTCACAGCTATTCTTACAAAATAATATTTATTTATTTATTTATTTTAAAACACGTATTGTTGCCTGGCCTCGCGAGCCAGCTTGACTTCGCGAGCTTACATAAATTATTCGCCAGCGAAGACAAATCATGAGCTTGCGAGATCAGGCTGGCTGGCGGGGCTAAATGGTACCACCTGTCAATGATTTTAGTGGGCAGGATAATGATTATTTAAAATGTTTCACTGTCCAGATCTGTCTCCACTTGTAAGTTATTCATCCACGATATGTGCCTGACTACCTCCGGAAGATCGTCTTGTAAGGAAGATCTGATCACAATCAGATGAGAATGTGTCTTTTAATTGTCGACATTTGTCAAAAATGTGGGTACAATCAGAATGTGAAATGAGATCAGTACAAAGGACGCCTGTTAGAACTAGGTATAAACGGGGCTTCCGCCTATCAACAGTCACACAATTATTCATGGACATGAAACGGAACTGTTACACTCCCATTGGCTAGTCAATGCATCTACAGGTGTTAAAGTAAAAAAAGCCAGCGAAAGATAGCACTGGCAGAATGCAAACACAATGTTTGCAGTGTAACTTCAGCATAGATGAGAGCAGCAACTGACACCAGACTTACACTTTTACACAGCACTGTTCTCCCAACCAACACCTTCGGTTTCACACTCAGTGGTGCTGATGTGACTCATTAGTGTTATAGCGTTACCGATTAGATAACTTACTCCTAGAGATGACTCTCCATACAGAAGGCATAATATTACAATGGTCATATACATTACATTACATTACTACACATTGGTCATTGGGGTTGACAGGTAGCCTAGAGCAGTGGTTCCCAACTGAATTTTGCTCTACCCAGAGTCCCCATGAAATACCACCTCATGTACATTTTACCAGCAAGCCTATGGTCTCATGAGTATTTTCATGTTCCCCCTGTGGATAGACTAAGTTCTCCCACTGGGCCTAGTACCCCTGCTTGAGAAGCACTGGCCTACAGGTTACGCAAATCCCATGTCTGAAAGTGAAAAATCTGGGCAGGAGTGGGCTGGCAACTGGAGGGTTGCTGGCATCAGCATCTTAGATGCCATCTCCTGCTGTTGTACCCTTGAGCAAGGCACATAGCCCTTAAACCTCTAAACGGTTTATACATATAACTACTAAGCATAAACAGCATAATATGATTAGCAAATGCTACCAGGGGTATATCAAATCCCTGGGGATACATTGTCAGAAAATGAGCCTATTAGCTATACTTTTAGGACCACCTACATCAGCACCATTATCCCAGAAACACTAGGTCCACTCCAATTCGCATACCGCCCCAACTGATCCACAGATGATGCAATCTCAATCGCACTCCACACTAACCTTACCCACCTGGACAAAAGGAACACCTATGTGAGAATGCTGTTCATTGACTACAGCTCAGCTTTCAATACCATAATACCCACAAAGCTCATCACTAAGCGAAGGACCCTGGGACTAAACACATCCCTCTGCAAATGGATCCTGGACTTCCTGACAGGCCGCCCCCAGGTGGTAAGGGTAGGTAACAACACATCTGCCACATCTGATCCTCTACACGGGGGCCCCTCAGGGGTGCGTACTTAGTCCCCTCCTGTATTCCCTGCTCACCCACGACTGCGTTGCCAACCATGACTCCAACACCATCATTACGTTTGCTGACGACACAACAGTGGTAGGCCTGATAAACGACAACGATGAGACAGACTATTGGGAGGAGTTCAGAGACCTGGCAGTGTGGTGCCAGGACAACAACCTCTCCCTGAACGTGAACAAGACAAAGGAGATGGCCGTGGACTACAGGAAAAGGAGGGCCTTGGAGCGGGTTGAGAGTTTCAAGTTCCTTGGTGTCCACATTACCAACAAACTATCATGGTCCAAACACACCAAGACAGTCGTGAAGAGTGCACGACAACACCTTTCCCCCTCAGGAGACTTAAAATATTTGGCATGTGTCCCCACATCCTCAAAAATTTCTATAGCATCACCATCGAGAGCATCCTGACCGGTTACATCACCGCCTGTTATGGAAACTGCTCGGCATCTGACCATAAAGCTTTGCAGAGTAATGCGTACGGCCCAGTACATCACTGGGGACAATTTACATTGCCCCCCTCTGATTTTACTCTGCTGCTACTCACTGTTATATAATTTGATTAATGTCCACACTGGATGAAGCTCTGGCTATATAGTGGCTATGTAATGACATCTTGTGGTGCAGGAGAGCATTACTTCATACTACATGTGGGTATCAGTATGTGTACTGCAAAGTTATGACTCAGGAGTCACACTCCTCTAGTGGCTTCACACCTGCAATGCCAGTGAGGATATTGTGACGGTATTTTTCCTAGGAAACGTTTAAAAATATTGGCTGCATTCTACGCTAACAACATTGCAGGTGCCTGCCAGATCTCACAATGGCTGGATAAGTGTTTAACATTTCAGCTAATCACATCATATGATATAGGAATCTGATCCATTGGTTGATGCTTTGCAAGATCTGCAATGTAGTCGGCCTGGAACCGATGGGCACGTTCGAGCTGATCACTTTTGTCAAGTCAGTGGTCACACTTTTCAAAGTGTTTTGCTTTCTGGGGATAAAAATTGTCTGACTTGCATCTAAATGTCGACTGCATGAACTTTACAAAAATCATGAAGTTTTGACTGCATATGACTGCACGTTTCTGCAGTTGATTTTCATCAACTTCATCCTGCAGCCATCTCATGCAATGTGGGAGGCTCTATTGTCAACGAATCGTTCCGGTGTTTTTGTTTTACCCATGCGAACGTGACCAAAGAGTGACTGAGACAGAAACCAATTTGCCACCATTCATGTGTAGCCTACAGTGAAGAAAAATATGTAATTGAAGCTCACTCTCACTAAATGATTGTACTGTGCATTCAGAAAGTATTCAGACCCCTTGACTTTGTCCACATTTTGTTACATTTCATCCTTATTCTAAAATGGATTGAATCATTTCCCCCCTAATCAATCTACACACAATACCCCATAATGATGAAGTGAAAACAGGTTCTTTGACATTTGTGCAAATTTATTTAAAAAATAAAACAGAAATACCTTATTTACTTAAGTATTCAGACCCTTTGCTATGAGACTCGAAAGGAAGCTGAGGTGCCCCCCGATCATCCATGAGATGTTTCTACAACTTGATTGGAGTCCACCTGTGGTAAATTCAATTGATTGAACATGATTTGGAAAGGCACACACCTGTCTGTATAAGGTCCCACAGTTGACAGTGCATGTCAGAGCAAAAACCAGTCTTGAGGTCGAAGGAATCGGGATCTAGAGGGGGAGCCTGGGCAACTGAAACGTCTGACCTTTTTCAACAGTCTGACTGTGAACACCTGTCCAAAAAAAACAAATTAAGGGAGACATAGATATGATTAAAAAACAACTGTTGATGCAATATGAAAATAAATGGGTGGAGGAGATGAATCATAAACTCTAATTGAGAACCTTTTGTTTGATTAAGGGTGAATTTGTGTGTGAGAGATATATTAAGTATAACCGACCTAAAAAGCAAGAGATCACAATGTGCACAGGTAAGATCAGGGATATTTCCTCTGCGTATAGTTTTTTTGTCCATTGTGTATTTCCATTTGCAGAATATTTAGATAAAGCCTGGAATAAAAGAAAAATGGCTACCTATAATTCAATTATAAAAATATTTAGCTTCTATATGGTAAATGGCACGTGTGTATATAGAATGTGTATAGATTGTTCCATATGAATCATATTTTTGTGCCAGATGTTTCAAATGTGTTCTGTTTCTTTTTTTCTGTATTTATTTATTTATCTGTATATGTTATGTGTGTATGTATGTAAGATTGTATGTATGTACAGTATATTCTTTTACTACTCCAGGGATATAATTATTGTTTGAAAAACCTTATTTACTACTAAGAATTTTTACCTTACATTCTTTCACTCTTTATGTGATACGCAATGCAGAGAAAACCGTAAGAATAATTATTATTTATTTACCATAGTAAATTATTGTAATGTTTGTTTATGTGTCAATTAATACCATAAGGAATGGGTTGCCAATTGGCGATTTGACACAAAAAGAACATTTCATTCATTTCATTCATTCGTCTGTAGAGCTCCGAGACAGGATTGTGTCGAGGCACAGATCGGGGAAGGGTACCAAAAACGTTCTGCAGCATTGAAGGTCCCCAAGAATACAGTGGCCTCCATCATTCTTAAATTAAAGACATTTGGAACCACCAAGTCTTGCTAGAGCTGGCCGCCAGGCCAAACTGAGCAATCGGGGGAGAAGGGCCTTGGTCAGGGAGGTGACCAAGAACCCGATGTTCACTCTGACAGAGCTCCAGAGTTCCTCTGAGATAGGAGAACCTTCCAGAAGGACAACCATCTCTGCAGCACTCCACCAATCAGGCCTTTATCTTAGAGTGGCCAGATGGAAGCCACTCCTCAGTAAAAGGCACACAACAACGCGCTTGGAGTTTGCCAAAAGGCACCTAAAGGACTCTCAGACCATGAAAAACAAGATTATCTGATCTGATGAAACCAAACACTGAACTCTTTGGCCTGAATACCAAGCGTCAATTCTGGAGGAAACCTGACACCATCCCTACTGTGAAGTATGGTGGTGGCAGCATCATGCTGTGGGGATGTTTTTCAACGGCACAGACTGGGAGACTAGTCAGGATCGAGGGAAAGATGAATGGAGCTAAGTACATAGAGATCCATGATGAAAACCTGCTTCTGTTCAGGACCTCAGACTGGGGTAAAGGTTTACCTTCCAACAGGACAATGACCCTAAGCACAGCCAAGAAAACACAGGGGTGGCTTTGGGACAAGTCTCTGAATCTCCTTGAGTGGCCCAGCAAGAGCCCGGACTCGAAACCGATCAAACATCTCTAGAGAGACCTGAAAATAGCTGTGCAGCGACGCTCACCATCCAAACTGACAGTGCTTGAGAGGATCTGTAGATAAGAATGGGATAAATTCCCCAAAGACAGGTGTGCCAAGCTTGTAGCGTCATACCCAAGGAGACTTCATCGCCGCCAAAGGCACTTCAGCAAAGTTCTTGTTAGATGACTTGTTAGATATTGCTGCACTGTCGGAAATAGAAGCGCAACTGGAAGCACCAGCATTTTGCTACACTCACAATAACATCTGCTAACCATGTGTATGTGACCAATAAACATGTGATTTGATTTGATTCAGCAAAGTACTGAGTAAAGGGTCTGAATACTTATGTAAATGTAATATTTTTTTGATTTTTTTTACGTGTGCAAAAATGTGAAAAAAAACTGTTTTTGCTTTGTCATTATGGGGTATTGTGTGTAGATTGATGAGGGGGGAAACGATTTAATCAACTTTTGAATAAGGCTGTAACATAAGAACATTTGGAAAAAGTCAAGGGGTCTGAATACGTTATATATTCACTGTTTAATGTACACACATATTATTTCAGTTTGTGACTGGGTGACTTTTTTTCAACATTATATAAACCTTCTATAAACAATGGCAACTTTGCCATGTTGATCTGAGCCTTGCAGTTGGAAAACCACATGACTTTCCAAATTTCGGCTGTGGCAGATGCATCTCCCAGACTTCACTCCTCGACTTTCATCTAATCGGTTGCTTAAGCCATACCACTCAACCGCGTCAACAATCTGGGGCCCAGATTTACTAAAGTTTTGCACTAGATTGATGCCTTTTTTTATCAAAAGGGAATTAAACAATGAAGACCGAATCAAAGAGGTAAAATAAAGAGAAAGAATAAAGCATAAGTATAAATGAATGAAGACTGTTTCATGTTTTAGCTGAATTTTTTAGGTTTTATGCCTTTCTGAAAAAAAGCTGCAAAACTTTGCACCTGGTGCAGATGCAGAGTAAAACTGGACCTGGAAGTTTACTTGTTCACCAAAAAAGTGTCGCTTTTTTGCTATTGTTTGAATCCCAGATTGCCCACTTACCACAGAATGTTGGCCAAATTCAATTGGTCTGGCTATAGGCCTACAGTCAGGTAACCGTGGTCAGTGGTACAAAATAAAATACAATCCAAAAGAAAGCAGACAAGAATCATATTTAACATAATTTATATTTTATTTTGAACAAAATTTTAATAAATCTGGCTGCATTCCTCTTACGTTCAAAAAAGATGATGACTTTCGAGACGCATTATAAATTATTTCATCAAACTCTTTTGTAGAAAAAGAAAAGATAATTGCAAACTAAAGCATCTATCTTATGATAATATGACAATAGTAAGATAAATAAGGTATCTGTGTTAATTTTTTTAATTTTATTTTACAATTTTCATCATAATTCCCACCTTTTTCTTCATTATTTTCCTTGCACACACCTATCACACCTTTTCCCAATCCTCTCTCCTACTGATCTGACTTACAATGCTGTAGACAGTTCTTAACAAGGTCCAACTTCAAACGAAGTACAACATTAAAAGGCTTTATAAAGCATGCATAAAGTCTTCATAAGCACTACATACTGTAGATGCTTATAAAGCCTTTACAAGTTGTACTTTGTTTGAAGTGAGACCATTAACAGAAAATGCAACCAAAAACAAGAAAAACAAACACCAGAAGCTTGCCCTAAAAAGAAAAACAGAAAAATCTTGAATATCTCACTTCTCTAGGACATATTTACACCAGTTAACACTCCAGATGTTCAACTGAAGTACAATGCATATGGCATAACATGTGGCATATGGCATAACAACATTTTTTTCTTCAGAAAAAGTATTACACAACCATTGTGCAGACAAACTCTCTGTTGAATCACAAAAACATCAGTTGTATCACAACCATTGTGCCAAATGTGTTGTACATCAGTTGTGCAACTTGAGTACTGTATATACGGGGCCAGACAGGGGTAGGACATCTGCATAGATCCACAAAGTTCAGATCATGAATGTTTGGGGGAGTGTGTTGGAGGTTATTTCTACAGAGAGGGGGTTACATCCGCTGCTGTCTTTTGGGGGAATGAAGTAAATGTGAGGGAAACAATAAAGTCATGTTGTTGATTGATGGTTACAAAGAACAGTTCACCTCGATGAGTGTCTGTGAGAAAATGAACTGTTACGAGAACTTCAGGGGGAAACAGTATAATGTGAAAAGGCTAAAGCCTTTCAGGGTGAAGTTTTCCCTAGGTAAAGATCTAGGATCAGTTTTCCCTCCCCCAATTCTAACACCTAACCATTAGTGGGTTAAATGCTAAACTGACCCAAGATCAGCGTATTGAAGAAACTTCACCCTAATCCTCAGATTGATGTCTTCATGCTCGAGTACGGTTGACTTCAGAGTCAGTTCCGACAGTACTGATTATATGTACGCGTAGAAAAAACAAAGGTGCCATAATATGCACTACTCAGTTGAATGGGAAGGATAAGACAGGGATGTCAAGGTCAAAGGTGAAAGCATAACGAGCCTATCAGATGTCTTCCTCTACATGCCATATCAATGAGTACCGGTTAGCAGCAGTCACACCAACGGAAGTAAATACAGTATGTAGAGCCAGCCCTTGAAAACTCCTTAGCCTCACACAAACGCCTACTAGCTAAGGCCTTAGCTCTGTGTAAAGATACAAGAGGCAAAGAGGAGAGGGTATGTATGATCCATCCTGGGTTCAAATTGTGTCCGTTTTCTGTCAAATGGGTTGAGCATTCGATTGAGCTTGTCTGGAGATGCCACATGGGCAGGGTTTTCATTTATACTTTTGGGACAATCCCATTGGGTACATTGCGCCAGGCAAGCTCAATTGAGTGCAGCTAAAATATTTCAAAGAGAACAAATACTATTTGAACCCAGGTCTAGGTATGGTTGATCTTTTCAATGCTACTCGGCTAGCACTTTCACATGTAAAAACGACTCAGTAAGAGATATATTTTGTCTCGATGTGTTCCTGTGTCTCCCCTTGTGACACCTCTCCCACTGTGTGAAGAGAACTGGCTGTAATGTACTGGTATGACGTACCAGAGACTTATATTGAGAAATATATGAGTCAATTATAAAAGCCAGACGTACAGTTCTAGGACGTACTGCTTTAGAAAAACAGAGTCTATCTAAGCCAACGGGTGACTTGATTTGAGGTAAATTGAGCTTTGTTGATCCGACGTCCCCTTTGGGCCCATCACATACAAACACATGGACACAGGATAATGAGAGAGAAACTTATTGGCTCAAATAATATGAAGTCCGAGGTACACTGAAGCCAATTGGTGGGACAGTTTTGAATCCAAGTGACAAGACCTCCACTGCCACCCTATTCACACTACTGAGCCAAGCTAAGACGAGCTGAGCTGTACTGTACTGCACTGGCCTGGTTACACATTCAGCATATTTTCTGGAACCATGCAACCGTGTAAAGAAAATAATCCAAGCGAGCACAATATGGTTCAGGTCGGCAAAAGAGTGTAAAAAGGTATACTACATCTGCTCTTCACTGGCTCTGGATTAGAGTTCTATGTACTGCCATGAGAGAACTCTGTTATGACTGATATGTTCAATGTATCCACCAGGACAGGCGGGCGGATCTATAAGTGTTTACTCTTTCTGTTTGTGAGTGTTTGAGTTAAGAATATTGTTAGCATATCCACTGTCTGTTACCTCAAAAGAAGCTAAATGTTACTGGTGATGAGAGGGGTGGATAAAAATACACAGGTTGGTGATACCTTTTTCAATATTCTCTGCCTCTTATATGTTCTAAGACAACCAATTCACAATTCCAATAAACTCCACAAACAACTGAACAAGGAGGAGAGAGAAAATGATATCGTACATTCTGATGAAACAAGAGACAGAAAAGGTGAACTCAGGTTTAGATTGACACGGCGATATGATATTGATCCTTTGGTCTGAGGTGTGTTGGTTCCGCCCATGTCGTCGCCTCTCCACATGACTACAATTACCAGCATCCTTTGCTCCTGGTGAATTGCTCTCACTTCCTGTGGCCCAATGAGGCTTTGACAGCACATACCAGGGACGTTTCAGGGTTCTCTCTGAACAGAGACGCAGCAGCCAGAACTGGTCAGAACCGTTTTTTCAACTCACTCACCCAGATAAAACCCTGAGGTTTTTTTGCAATTTTTATCCATTATTCCTCACTGGAGGAGCTTTCCTCCAGGGGGAAAATGGCCGCCACACCGACGACCCCAGTGGAATTGTGGGAGGCGGTGGTGATGGTGACTACAGTGTGCAGGAGAACAAAGACCAGCAGGCACAGCTTCAGCCGGCCACTGCTGCTGCACAGTCTGGTGGGTGTGGCGGCCGAGGTGACTGATGTCGACACCCCCTGTTGGTGATGGCAGGAGGGTGTTGGAGTCCTTTTCAGCGTCCCACGGGAGCGGTTGTCCGGTTTAGAGTCCCACTGGACGTCGCAGCACTCTGCCTGGCTGTTGGGCTGCCCATGGCTCCCCAGTAGCCCTGTGGGGGATGAAGAGAGTAGTGGGTGAACACTGATATAAGCCATAAATGCTCATGTCTCTGTGCATCCCTCTCATGCACCCATGTGTGTCTATATCATCCATGCCTGTGTCTGATGATGATGATGACAAACTCAATTTCCCCAATACCAATAAAGTGTATTCATTCATTCAGATGACCCACAATAAGCTAAATAAATGACCCAGCATAGTTCCAGCCTTACTTGCAGTGTGCTAACGCAGTGTTTTGTTGAAATGTATCACCAAAAAAATACATATTACC
Organism: Salvelinus alpinus; assembly: GCF_045679555.1. Taxonomy (NCBI): domain Eukaryota; kingdom Metazoa; phylum Chordata; class Actinopteri; order Salmoniformes; family Salmonidae; genus Salvelinus; species Salvelinus alpinus. The sequence goes on from NC_092123.1 coordinate 13,171,659, forward strand.
ATGTGCATAAGAGCATAAATACCAGTCAGTATGCACGGTTAAACCATAGTCTTCATACGACTCAACTACCAGTATCATTATGTCATATGTTGTATCACAACCTAACAATAATGACCCTATACTGAACTCAAAATGAAAAAAAGTGACATTTTGTAGCGACCCCATATTGCAGCACGGTAAATATAATCTACACCGCTGCCCACCAGGACACCTACAGCACCTGATGTCACTGGAAGGCCAAAAAGATCATCAAGGACAACAACCACCCCGAGCCACTGCCTGTTCACCCCGCTATTATCCAGAAGGCGAGGTCAGTACAGGTGCATCAAAGCTGGGACCGAGAGACTGAAAAATAGCTTCTATCTCAAGGCCATCAGACTGTTAAACAGCCGTCACTAACACAGAGAGGCTGCTGCCGACATACAGACCTGAAATCATTGGCCACTTTAATAAACAGATCACTATTCACTTTAATAATGTTCATATATCTTGCATTACTCATCCCATCTGTTGCATCTTGCCTATGGCACTCAGTAATCACTCATCCATATATACTTTTATTTTACCAGGCAAGTCAGTTAAGAACAAATTCTTATTTACAATGACAGACTACCCCAGACAACACTGGGCCAATTGTGCACCACCCTATGGGACTCCCAATCACAGCTGGATGTGATGCAGCCTGGATTTGAACCAGGTACTGTAGTGATGCTTCTTGCACTGCAATGCAGTATCTTAGACCACTGCGCCACTCGGGAGCCTCAAAGTGTGCATATTTCTATATATATGTATATATTCTTATTCCATCCCTTTACTTAGATTTGTGTGTATTATTTGTGTGTTAGATTTTACTGCACAGTCAGAACTAGAAGAACAAGCATTTCGCTACACTCGCAATAACATCCGCTCACCATGTGTATGTGACCTATAAAATGTGATTTGATTTGATGTCACGCCTTGTGTAATCTCTTTTCAAAGCAACTGCCAGTTCCCACTAAAGGAAGACATCAAATGAGGGGCTGATGCACAAGTAATATTCAATTACGGTATTGAAATAATTCAAACTTTGAGGGCTGGGGGAAGAAATGACAGAGCACCCCACTGAGATCAAATCAGGACAGGGTAGGTCATTTTATTCTGGTTCTGCTCTGATCCTTGTGGAGTATTAAAATACTACCCTGTAGTTGTACCCCATCACAGTGATTTCTCAGCAATACACTTTACACTTAGAGGGAAGTGTCATTGATTTTACTATCACTGCCTTATGTGGCAGCTAGATGTCACCAGTGACAAGTACTATAATTCATTATTGGCTAGGTTCACAGAGTTCAAAACCATACAACTTTATCGATACCACTGAAAAGTAATAATACAAGGCATCATCTGGGGCACAAGAGCACTATTACATATATCTTCCAACATACAATTCCATCCAAATTCCATCCAAATTCCTACATTGAGTACATTTCAAAATTAATTGACCCAAACCCATCTATCCTAGATCTATGGTGCATCTCAGCTAAACAGCATAGCCCTAGAGTGGATATACGCCCACCCGTATAAGCTGTGTGTAACGGTTTTCCTCCTCGTTTGAAGAGGAGTATGAAATGTCGGACCAATGTGCAGCGTGGTAAGTGTCCATTCTAATAATACAACTGAACACTACAAAAATAACAACGTGAAAGAACAAACGAGAATCGAAACAGACCCGTAGGGTAACAAATACAGACACAGGAAACAACCACCCACAAAACACAAAGGAAAACAGGCTACCTAAATATGGCTCCCAATCAGAGACAACGACTGACACCTGCCTCTGATTGAGAACCATACTAGGCCAAACACATAGAAAAAGACAACCTAGACATACAACATAGAATGCCCACCCACATCACACCCTGACCAAACAAAACATAGAAACATACAAAGCAATCTATGGTCAGGGCGTGACACCGTGGCTACAAATCACACTTGATTGATTGACTGGCTGATTGATCAGTCCACACCACCACACCCACCTGTACATATGAAGCTGGGGCTTCCTCCATGGATGAGATCATCATTGTCCGGCAGTATGAAGGGACACCTCTGCTGAACCTCCAAGCAGTACTGGAGACACGGTACTGTCCTCCCACAATGCCTCTGTGTGGTGGGGAAATACTGTGCACACAGCCACGGTTTGTAGGCAACCTTAAAGGTAGAAGATAGAGCATGTTAGTTCAACCAAATGAAACCCATATGTAAATGCAAACAACTTGAAAGGGTAAGTTCATGAATAAGCAATCTATTACTTTGACACCAAGACTAAGCTATGTCTGTTCAATAACAAAGGTCTCCGTGGTCTTCTGTTTGGCTCTGAATGTTAGTAAATAACATCCATCCTATCTTTAAAACGAGAGATTTGTCAGTACACATATTTCCAGAAAATACTATAGGCATTTTTCAGAAACAGATTCAATCATTTCTCACAGATCTTGCAAAATCCCATTCGATGTGATTCAGCCTTATAAGTTGGTATGTGTGAGTGATACATGACTATAAAATACAACCAGATGCCAATCACCATTTGTCAATATAAACCACCCCATGACATGTGACTAAATCGTATTTGTTGTGATTAGGAATGCTTTGATTAAATTCAAGTATCTCGAGGAGAACAAGGAGTTGTGGCAGTGTGCCCTAGCTGAGTTATTTTGGTAAATACAGAGGCAAGTTTCCTCTCATACTACAGTGCTTGTACTTATGTCCTGCCTTTTATACTTATACTACTTTCATACTTACCTGATAGCTAAAAGGAGTATATGAAAACAATATGAAAAGAATAGCAGAAGGTATAGAGTTGCAAAATTCCAGTAACTTTCCCATAATCTTGGTTGGAAGATGATTGGCATTAGGAGGAAATAAACAGGAAGTAGCCTATGGCAATCCTCCAACCGGGACTTCTGGAAAACTGGGACATTTTTGGAAAGTTACTGGAATTTTGAATTCAATGATTCTACTAATTACTGTTTAGTACACTGTATTTGGAATCACCTGGGCCTGTACTGGGCCTGTATTCATAAAGCTTTCAGTTCTTCAGCACTACTGGGGCAGCAGGTAGCCTAGTGCATTGGGCCAGTAACCGAAAGGTTGCTAGATCAAATCCCCGAGCTGACAAGGTAAAAATCGGTTGTTTTCTTCCTAGGCCTTCATTGTAAATACAAATGTGTTCTTAATTGACATGCCTAGTTAAATAAAAGTTAAAATAAAACTCCTACTCTTGCTACTATGACCTACAGTGGGGAGAACAAGTATTTGATACACTGCCGATTTTGCAGGTTTTCCTACTTACAAAGCATGTAGAGGTCTGTAATTTTTATCATAGGTACACTTCAACTATGAGAGACGGAATCTAAAACAAAAATCCAGAAAATCACATTGTATGATTTTTAAGTAATTAATTAGCATTTTATTGCATGACATAAGTATTTGATACATCAGAAAAGCAGAACTTAATATTTGGTACAGAAACCTTTGTTTGCAATTACAGAGATCATACGTTTCCTGTAGTTCTTGACTAGGTTTGCACACACTGCAGCAGGGATTTTGGCCCACTCCTCCCTACAGATCTTCTCCAGATCCTTCAGGTTTCGGGGCTGTCGCTGGGCAATACGGACTTTCAGCTCCCTCCAAAGATTTTCTATTGGGTTCAGGTCTGGAGACTGGCTAGGCCACTCCAGGACCTTGAGATGCTTCTTACGGAGCCACTCCTTAGTTGCCATGGCTGTGTGCTTCGTGTCGTTGTCATGCTGGAAGACCCAGCCACGACCCATCTTCAATGCTCTTACTGAGGGAAGGAGGTTGTTGGCCAAGATCTCGCGATACATGGCCCCATCCATCCTCCCCTCAATACGGTGCAGTCGTCCTGTCCCCTTTGCAGAAAAGCATCCCCAAAGAATGATGTTTCCACCTCCATGCTTCACGGTTGGGATGGTATTCTTGGGGTTGTACTCATCCTTCTTCTTCCTCCAAACACGGCGAGTGGAGTTAGACCAAAAAGCTCTATTTTTGTCTCATCAGACCACATGACCTTCTCCCATTCCTCCTCTGGATCATCCAGATGGTCATTGGCAAACTTCAGACAGGCCTGGACATGCACTGGCTTAAGCAGGGGGACCTTGCGTGCGCTGCAGGATTTTAATCCATGACGGCGTAGTGTGTTACTAATGGTTTTCTTTGAGACTGTGGTCCCAGCTCTCTTCATGTCATTGACCAGGTCCTGCCGTGTAGTTCTGGGCTGATCCCTCACCTTCCTCATGATCATTGATGCCCCACGAGGTGAGATCTTGCATGGAGCCCCAGACCGAGGGTGATTGACCGTCATCTTGAACTTCTTCCATTTTCTAATAATTGCGCCAACAGTTGTTTCCTTATCACCAAGCTGCTTGCCTATTGTCCTGTAGCCCATCCCAGCCTTGTGCAGGTCTACAATTTTATCCCTGATGTCCTTACACAGCTCTCTGGTCTTGGCCATTGTGGAGAGGTTAGAATCTGTTTGATTGAGTGTGTGGACAGGTGTCTTTTATACAGGTAACGAGTTCAAACAGGTGCAGTTAATACAGGTAATGAGTGGAGAACAGGAGGGCTTCTTAAAGAAAAACTAACAGGTCTGTGAGAGCCGGAATTCTTACTGGTTGGTAGGTATTCAAATACTTATGTCATGCAATAAAATGCAAATTAATTATTTAAAAATCATACAATGTGATTTTCTGGATTTTTGTTTTAGATTCCGTCTCTCACAGTTGAAGTGTACCTATGATAAAAATGACAGACCTCTACATGCTTTGTAAGTAGGAAAACCTGCAAAATCGGCAGTGTATCAAATACTTGTTCTCCCCACTGTATATACAACCAGCAGAGGGGAATGTCTCTTCCTAATTGATCCACAGGATAAGGTTCTCTGATACCCAGCCAAGCCCCATAACATATGGCATTTACATACATACGTTTTCATATTGGTAGTCACAGCGGGAATCAAACCCACAACCCTGGTGTTACAAGTACCATTCACTACCAACTGAGCCACACAAGACCATTCATAGTGCTGTTACTGCCAATGTACTCCACAATTGACTCTGCCCTTAAACAAATGATGGCCCCCATCCCCCAGTGCAATCTCCCTTTCTCCCAGTAGATGACACTACCTTCACACAAAAATGCATAATGTACCTATCAGGGTTTGACTGTTAAAAACTAAAAAATGAAATCACATACACATTTATGTTATTGCGGGTGTAGCGAAATGCTTGTGTTCCTAGTTCCAACAGTGCAGTAGTATCTAACAATTCACAACAATACACACACATCTAAAAGTATCACATCAAGCCGTGGTTAGGAGTCCCATATGGCAGCGCACGACCGGGCCAGCGTCGTCCGGGTTTGGCCGGGGTAGGCCGTCATTGTAAATAAGAATTTGTTCTTAACTGACTTGCCTAGTTAAATAAAGTTACAATTTTAAAAATAAAATAAAAAAAGAATGGAATTAAGAAATATATTATTATTAGGAAGAGGAATGTTGGAGTGGCATTGACTAAAATGCAGTAGAATAAAGTATATACATATTAAATTAGCGAAACAGTATGTAAAGTCCAAAATCAGCTCCTTCGTTTTGTTGACGTTGAGGGAGAGGTTATTTTCCTGGCACCACTCCGCCAAGGCCCTCACCTCCTCCCTGTAGTCTGTCTGGTCATTGTTGGTAATCAGACTGTTTAGTTAGTGGTTCAACGGATCAGTCTATCTAGGCCCACACAATAGTAAAGGTCAGGGGATCAGAGCTGGCAAAGCTTCCTAGAGTTGTAGTATAAATTAGTCTTTGAGCATGCTAAACAGCGATAATGATGATATCGACCCGAACGGCCCGTGTCATTGGCTGAGAGCCAAGGTCAGAATTGAAGTGTCACTTTTTCCAATGGCTTCAGCATGGCCATGCTCCAATCAGAGGAGAATCAATAAAGAGTGGAAAAACTGGTGCAATGATATTGGTCATGTTCAGGAGTGTGCAAAACACTAAATGTTGCAGATAGAAATGCCACGAATAAAGCAGACATTATTCCTTACCCTACATATACTGTGTGAGAGGCATGTCCGTTCTCAAAATGTGTTTCTAACTGAACGTTCCATAACATTGTGCAGTGCTGAATGCGACCCTGGAGTAACCTGAACACAACTCGAACGCATAAAAGAGATAAAGAATCCTTTACCAGAAAACAACATCATCACTCATTCTCCATCTGGGACGCAAACCATACACCACTCTTTTACATTACCAAACACAGGGGTTTTTGAGCACATGCACACAGGCACGGACCCACCCACGCACTCTGACACACACACACAGACACACACTCACTCATCTGTTCACACACACCCTCAGGAACACGGTTAGATAAAGCTATGTCTGTATAAACTGTGAATAAATATACATCAGCTTTCCCAAGGACATCACTGTTTCAGCACCATGGACAGCATCTATCAGGTTACATTAGCTTTCCACCAGTGACTGTAAAGCGGCATTGTCCATTTCAGCACCATCTACAGCTTCGCCCAGGCCTCCCACAAAACTGTGGAGGTCTGTGGAACTCATAGAGATAATATCTGTGCCATTATGGCATCTGTGACATCATGGGCAGCGCCATTGTGGCTATTTTCATTTTAAGGTTGTCAATTTATTTATTATTTTGTGTTTGAAAAAAGCATAAAGCTAATATTGGTGATTCACAGGAGCCTACAGTGCTGGAGTCCTGAACCAAATCTTGTCTGTCATTCAATTCTTGTGGCCATTTGATGGTGGTCCTCTGTAGCCCATTAGGTAGAGCATGGGTTTGATTCCTGGGACAAACAATATGTAAAATGTATACACACATAACTGTAAGTCGCGTTTGGATAAAAGTGTCTGCTAAATGCCATGTATTATTATATTATGATGGTAATATAGCTTAAAGCCATACGCTTTAGTCACGCAGCCGCCATTTTGAAACGAAAGCGAGGCTGAGGTGGGAAATCCTAGGGGGGAACACCGGAGGTCAAAACAACAATTGTGTGGACTTCTAGTTTTTCAAGTTTGAAGTTTTAATGTCACGTGCACATAGTTTACAACTGTTGCCGGCTATAACATTGACTTATATTATTGATAAATGGCAGATGAAGATGTCAGACTGCCCAAGGCAGTCCAACTAAAAGGTTACAGTAATTGGATCGAGGTGTCACGACTTTCACCGAAAGTGGCTCCTCTCCCTGTTCGGGCGGTGCTCGGCGGTTGTTGTCGCCGGCCTACTAGCTGCCACCGATCCATTTTTCCTTTTCGTTTGTGTCTGTCTGTATTGTTTACCCCTGTGTCTTATTAGTTGATTTCGGTGGGTATATTTACCTCCGCTGCCTGCTAGTCTTTGTGCGGCATTGTTTTCTGTGGTTACGTTGTTAGGGGTGCGTGTCTGCTCCACTGGGTTTTCTTTTCTCACGGCAGTAGTGCTGTTTGGTATGAGTTTAGGAGTAGAGGTTTCTCCTCCGTGTGTAGCGTTTATTTCCCTGTGTGTGGCGACCTCGTTTGGGCGTGTCTCCGTCCCATGTTGTAGTTGAGTTGGGACTGCTCATTAAACTATTTTGCCACTGGGACTTCCTTGCTCTCCTGCTCCTGATTCCTGCACCTCCCTCCTTTAGGAGGCACATAACACGAGGGTTACATTCACGATGTACAAGGTAAGATTGTGTATGTACGTGTTTTTGCAGACAGTTTTGTTGCTAGCCCAATTCCCATTTTCATTTCAATCCGGAAAAATGCAATGATAAAATAATCAATAGCCACTCTGCCATGCTCAAAATGTCGCTGAAATGACACCGACGTTATATTCCGCCGGTTTCAGTTCCAACATGATTTAAAATCTTCTTGCTAAACACGCTGCTGAAATGGAAATGGTTTATGGATCTTGAATTAGATTTAGTAGACCCAAATTGAATAATTTTGGCCCTACCAGTTACAATGAAAAATGTTTTTTTAAACCTATCACTACTGAAAACCCTGAAATCTATTCAATAATCAAAAATGTTTTTTTCAATTTCAGGTAAATAACCTTTTTTCCAATATTCTGCTTTTGGTTTCTGCTTTGTTATAGCTTAAGTTAATGCATTATAAAATTGTATGGACAATCCATATAATTTTGTGTTCTTATTTGTGTGTCCCTTATGGTGTATTAAAATAAACATTAGCTTGTCTTGTCTAACTCAATTCTGTTTTTATTTGTTTCCAGGTAGAGTTCTCCCCTGAAAGTCCATTCATAATGCACACTAAATAGAACTGCAAAGCGGGCCAGGGACAGTGCAACTATGCCATCGGTTTACTGTACACCGTAGCTCATTACATTAAAATGGGCTACCCGTCTTTTCCACCAACAGAGAGCAAAACATCCTTGCCTCAAACATGGCACATTCGCACACATATGTCAGGTCTGCAGTCAAAACCTGTTAATACAGTTAAAATATTGAAAGTTAAGCCACCAAAGAAAGACATTGCACCTGCCAACAAGATCCGGAGGACTTGTGAGTGGATTGTGCCAAACCTCTAGTGTCCAGTCCCTACACCATTGCCCAGTAAAGAGTTTGCAAGAAACATCCTGCAAAACCTTGCTGCAATTCGAAGCAACTGCCAGATGTAAACCTCAAACTCAGAGCAATAGTATGTGCCTTCTGAGTATGGTGAGCTGCACTTTGGATCCGGTCTGACCTACCAAGTACACAACAACTCCCACCTATGGCCTCCTGGAGATCAAGTGCCGAGACCAGAGCAGTTTTGCTGGATGCAAGTACCTGACCAACAGAGAAGATGGAACCTTCAGCCTGAAGCGAAATCACGAGTAGCCCTACCAGGTCACAATTGTATTCATCACATGCTTTGTAACAACAGGTGTAGACAATGCAGAGAGAAAGAAAATAGATAATTAATAGACAAGTAATAACACATAGTAAGAAAAGTAATAATAAATACACAATAATTAGCTATAACTTGGCTATATACATGGGATATCAGTACCGAGTCGATGTGCAGGGGAACGTGTTAATTGAGGTAGATACTGTATATAACTAGGAATAAAGTGACTAGGCAACAGGAAAAAAGTTAGTGCAGAAAAGGTCAATGCAGATAGTCCAGGCAGCTTTTTGGTGAACCAAAATGGCCTGTTAATCCGTCTGGCCCTGCGGCCTTGTGAATGATATGCCTGTTTAAAGGTCTTACTCACATAGGCAACAGAGTGTGTGATCGCACAGTTGTCCAGAACACCTGGTGCTCTCATGCATGGTTTAGTGTTGCTTGCATCGAAGCGAGCTTAGAAGGCATCTAGCTCATCTGGGCAGATCGTGGTTGGGTTTTCCTTTGTAATCTGTGATCGTTTGCAAGCCCTGCCACATCCAACAAGAGTCAGAGCCAGTACAGTAGGATTCGATCTTAGCCCTGTATTGACGCTTTGCATGGTTGATGGCTCGTCAGAGGTTGTAGCGGGATTTCTTATAAACGTCGGGATTTTGTGTCCTGCTTCTTGAAAGCGACAGTTCTAGCCTTTAGCTCAGTGCGGATGTTTCCTGTAATCCATGGCTTCTGGTTGGTATATGTATGTACGGTCACTGTGGGGACATTGTTGTCGATGCACTTATTAATGAAGCATGTGTCTGATGTGGTAAACTCCTTTATAAAAAAGGTAGGGGTGTGGATCAGAAAACCAGTCATTAACTGGAGTGACCACCAATTGCCTCATGTAGTGCAACACATCGCCTATGCATAGAGTTGATCAGGCTGTTGATTGTGGCCTGTGGAATGTTGTCCCACTACTCTTCAATGGCTATGTGAAGTTGCTGGATATTGGCGGGAACTGGAACATGCTGTTGTACATGTAGATCCAGAGCATCTCGGACATGCTCAATGGGTGACATATTTGGTGAGAGTGCAGGCCATTGAAGAACGTGGGACATTTTCAGTTTCTAGGAACTGTGTACAGATCCTTGCTACATGGGGCCGTGCATTATCATACTGAAACTTGAGGTGATGGCGGCGGAGGAATGGCACGACAATGGGCCTCAGGATCTCGTCATGGTATCTCTGTGCATTCAAATTGCCATCAATAAAATGCAATTGTGTTCATTGTCCAAACCTTATGCCTGCCTATACCATAACCCCATAACCACCATGGGCACTCTGGTCACAACGTTGACATCAGCAAACCACTCGCCCGGTACAGTTAATACCTATGATTCATCCATGAAGAGCACATTCTCCAGCATGCCAGTGGCCATCGAAGGTGACAATTTGCCCACTGAAGTCGGTTACGACGCCAAATTGCAGTCAGGTCAAGACCCCAGTGAGGACAACGAGCACACAGAAGACCTTCCCTGAGACGGTTTCTGATGGTTTCTTGTGCAGAAATTATTTGGGTTGCAAATCCAAAGTTTCATCAGCTGTCTGGGTGGCTGGTCTCAGACGATCCTGCAGTTGAAGAAGCCAGATTTGGAGGTCCTGGGTTGGCGTGGTTACACGTGATGTGCAGTTATGAGGCCAGTTGGACGTACTGCCAAATTCTCAAAAAAAAACGTTAAAGTAGAGAAATGAACATTCACTTATCTGGCAACAGCTCTGGTGGACAGTCCAGCAGTCAGCATGACAATTGTACATTACCTCAAAACTTCAGACATCTGTGGCAATGTGTTGTATGACAAAACTGCACATTTCAGAGTGGCCATTAATTGTCCCCAACTGTCACAACTCCTGCCGAAGTCGGCTCCTCTCCTTGTTCGGGCGGCGCTCGGCGGTTGACGTCACCGGTCTTCTAGCCATCGCCGCTCCACCTTTCATTTTCCATTTGTTTTGTCTTGTTTTCCCGCACACCTGGTTTACATCCCCTCATCACTCTACGTGTATATTATCCTCTGTTCCCCCGCCATGTCTGTGTGTAATTTTACGTTTATTGTGTGACGAGTCAGGCAGTTTTTTTCCGGGTATTGTTTTGAACCTGTGGTATTGTATTGTTGTACATTATTTTGTGTGACCAGTGCTGTAACGACCTGGGTGTCGGGGGGTGTGAAATCAGACGCAGGAACAGCAGAGCTTCAATACGGTGATTTTTAATTCCCAACCGGCAAACCAAAATGTCCAACACGGACTTACTGGGTGTCATAAACACCTGTCTACAAACACGGGAGACAAACCCAGTATACAATACAATAAACCACTCCCGAAATCCACAGCTACAGACGAACAATCCCGCACAAAGAAGCCTACGGGCTGGCTGACTAATAAAGCCACACTAATTAACAACTTAACTGAACACAGGTGATACAAATAAACACATAAGGAGGGGGAGGAAAAAGAGTCAGTGGCAGCTAATAGGCCGGTGACGACGACCGCCGAGCGCCACCCGAACGGGAAGGAGACCCTGCCTCGGTTGAAGTCGTGACAAGTGCGCTATTCGCTTTTGCCTTTGTCTGGAGTGTCGTGGCGCTGTTGCGTCCGACTGATTTGCTTCTGCCAATTAAAGTGTGCCTGTTCACTCATCTCTGCTCTCCTGCACCTGACTCCAGGTGACCAGTTCCGCACACAATCTGACACCAACACAAGATGCACCTGTGTAATGATAATGCTGTTTAATCAGCTTCTTGATATGCCACACCTGTCAGGTGGATGGATTATCTTGGCAACGGATAAATGTTCACTAACAGGGATGTAAACAAATTTGTGCACAACATTTTAGAGAAATAAGCTTTTTGTGCGTATGGACAATTTCTGGGATGTTTTATTTCAGCTCATGAAACATGGGACCAACACTTTACATGTTGCATTTATATTTTTGTTCAACGCATATTTCCTGAGCTTTCTTATATCTGCAAGATATAGGACAGACACTTCAAAACCTTTTCCATATTTATTTTTTTACTGTCTTTTTTGCCATTTATGAATGTGTTATTCAATGTTTTTGGGGGGGTAAATTCAATATTTTATCAATTTTTTATATATATATATATATTTGGGTCCTAACATTTTAAATCAAACAGCTGAGTAGCGGAATGATGGGACTAAAAACAAACAAAAGATAACTCGTAAAATATTGTGTGTCCGTAAAATGTATATAGTATGTATAAGCTGGAAGTAGAAGCCTAAGTGTTGTTGTCCAATAGTTTACTGAAATTAGGGGAAGGGTGGTAGGGTTTAAAATAATATATATATATATATATATATATATATATATATATATATATATACAGTGGGGAGAACAAGTATTTGATACACTGCCGATTTTGCAGGTTTTCCTACTTACAAAGCATGTAGAGGTCTGTAATTTTTATCATAGGTACACTTCAACTGTGAGAGACGGAATCTAAAACAAAAATCCAGAAAATCACATTGTGTGATTTTTAAATAATTAATTTGCATTTTATTGCATGACATAAGTATTTGATACATCAGAAAAGCAGAACTTAATATTTGGTACAGAAACCTTTGTTTGCAATTACAGAGCTCATACGTTTCCTGTAGTTCTTGACCATGTTTGCACACACTGCAGCAGGGATTTTGGCCCACTCCTCCATACAGACCTTCCCCAGATCCTTCAGGTTTCGGGGCTGTCGCTGGGCAATACGGACTTTCAGCTCCCTCCAAAGATTTTCTATTGGGTTCAGGTCTGGAGACTGGCTAGACCACTCCAGGACCTTGAGATGCTTCTTACGGAGCCACTCCTTAGTTGCCCTGGCTGTGTGTTTCGTTTCGTTGTCATGCTGGAAGACCCAGCCACGACCCATCTTCAATGCTCTTACTGAGGGAAGGAGGTTGTTGGCCAAGATCTTGCGATACATGGCCCCATCCATCCTCCCCTCAATACGGTGCATTCGTCCTGACCCCTTTGCAGAAAAGCATCCCCAAAGAATGATGTTTCCACCTCCATGCTTCACGGTTGGGATGGGTTCTTGGGGTTGTACTCATCATCCTTCTTCCTCCAAACACGGCGAGTGAAGTTTAGACCAAAAAGCTCTATTTTTGTCTCATCAGACCAAACGACCTTCTCCTATTCCTCCTCTGGATCATCCAGATGGTCATTGGCAAACTTCAGACGGGCCTGGACATGCGCTGGCTTGAGCAGGGGGACCTTGCATGCGCTGCAGGATTTTAATCCATGATGGCGTAGTGTGTTACTAATGGTTTTCTTTGAGACTGTGGTCCCAGCTCTCTTCAGGTCATTGACCAGGTCCTGCTGTGTAGTTCTGGGCTGATCCCTCACCTTCCTCATGATCATTGATGCCCCACGAGGTGAGATCTTGCATGGAGCTCCAGACCGAGGGTGATTGACCGTCATCTTGAACTTCTTCCATTTTCTAATAATTGCGCCAACAGTTGTTGCCTTCTCACCAAGCTGCTTGCCTATTGTCCTGTAGCCCATCCCAGCCTTGTGCAGGTCTACAATTTTATCCCTGATGTCCTTACACAGCTCTCTGGTCTTGGCCATTGTGGAGAGGTTGGAGTCTGTTTGATTGAGTGTGTGGACAGGTGTCTTTTATACAGGTAACGAGTTCAAACAGGTGCAGTTAATACAGGTAATGAGTGGAGAACAGGAGGGCTTCTTAAAGAAAAACTAACAGGTCTGTGAGAGCCGGAATTCTTACTGGTTGGTAGGTGATCAAATACTTATGTCATGTAATAAAATGCAAATTAATTACTTAAAAATCATACAATGTGATTTTCTGGATTTTTGTTTTAGATTTCGTCTCTCACAGTTGAAGTGTACCTATGATAAAAATTACAGACCTCTACATGCTTTGTAAGTAGGAAAACCTGCAAAATCGGCAGTGTATCAAATACTTGTTCTCCCCACTGTATATATATATATATATATATATATATATATATATATATATATATATATATATATATATATATATATATACAGTACCAGTCAAAAGTTTGGACACACCTACTCATTAAAGGGTTTTTCTTTACTTTACTATTTTCTACATTATAGAATAATAGTTAAGACATCAAAACTGTGAAATATCACATTTGGAATCATGTAGTAACCAGAAAAGTGTTAAAAAAATCAAAATATATATTTATATATATAAAGTAGCCACCCTTTGCCTTGATGACAGCTTTGCACGCTCTTGGCATTCTCTCAAGCAAATTAGTGAGGTAGTCACCTGGAATGCATTTCAAATAACAGGTGTGCCTTGTTAAAAGTCAATTGTAGAATTTCTTTCCTTAATGCGTTTGAGCCAATCAGTTCTGTTGTGACAAAGTAAGGGGGGTACACAGAAGATAGCCCTATTTGGTAAAAGAACATGTTCAAATTATGGCAAGAATAGCTCAAATAAGCTATAATAAGAGAAACAACAGTACATCATTACTTTATGCTATGAAGGCCAGTCAATATGGAACATTTCAAGAACATTGAGAGTTTATTCAAGTGCAGTTGTAAAAACCATCAAGCGCTATCATGAAACTGGCTCTCATGAGGACCGCCACAGGAAAGGTAGACCCAGAGTTACCTCTGCTGCAGAAGATAAGTTCATTAGAGTTCCCCGCCTCAGAAATTGTAGCACAAATAAATGCTTCACCGAGTTCAAGTAACAGACACAACTCAACATAAATTGTTCAGAGGAGACTGTATGAATCAGGCCTTCATGGTTGAATTACTGCGAAGAAACCACTACTAATGAACACCAATAATAAGAAGAGACTTGCTTGTACCAAGAAACATGAGCAATGGACATTAGACCGGTGGAAATCTGTCCTTTGGTCTGATGAGTCCAAATTTTCACCTCCAGGGTGTGTAAGGGCTATTTGACCAATAAGGAGAGTGATGGAGTGCTGCATCAGATGACCTGGCCTTCACAATCACCTGACCTCAACCAAATTGAGATGGTTTGGGATGAGTTAGACCGCAAAGTGAAGGAAAAGCAGCCGTCATATGTGGGAACTATTTCAAGGCTGTTGGAAAAGCATTCCAAGCGACTACCTCATGAAGCTGGTTGACAGAATGCAAAGCTGTCAACAAGGCAAAGGGTGGCTACTTTGAATAAACATATTTTGATTTGTTTAACACTTTTTTGTTACTACATGATTCCATATGTGTTATTTCATAGTTTTGATGTCTTCACTATTATTCTACAATGTAGAAAAAAGTTAAAAATAAAGAAAAACCCTTGAATGACTAGGTGTGTCTAAACTTTTGACTGGTATATCTATTTACCTCAAAAATATATGGGGGATTGAAAATGATGCAGACAATTACATTGATAGAAGCCACAATCTATCTTCAAAATTAAAGCTATCTAAACCCTAAACATAAAAAAAGCTAAATTATCCATGGTATGATCTTAAAACAATTCCATTTGTCAGCTTAGACTCTTAAGAATTAGATAAGTGACTAAATTCAGACATACACATTAATTAATGAGGCAAATATTTGAGTTAAAAATACTTTTTAACTCTGCACTGTTGGGAATGGGCTCGTAAACCAAGCATTTCACTGTGAAGTCTACACCTGCTGTATTCGGCGCATATTACCAATACAATTGGCTTTGATTTTAGGTACAGTCATAAAACTTGCACTTGAGAGCGTGTCTGCAGTCAGATACATTGCCATGGGAGAAATTACTGGCTTCCAGATCAATGCTATTTCAAGGATCTCACTGCCACTTTTTGCACTTGTCCAGAATAATTTACAGCACCAGAAATAGCACAGACATCAGGTCAAGCTGTTCCAGCACAACAAAAATAACATCTTGACCGGACTAGGAACAACTTTTGATCTGAAGTGGGTGGATTGTTGACCCTAGTCAAAACATAGATTGCGTGTGCATCTTTCTTTCATACGCATCTTACTCAGTAGGCGATACACTAGGCTAGGATAGATTAGGCTATAGTCCTTACAGATCAGTCATTATAGTAGTCAGGAGTTTTCCTAATGGCACCATATGGACTGTTCCCTACATAGTGCACTACTTTGGGGCCCAGGTCAAAATATATATAGGAAAGGAGGGAGCCATTTGGGAAGCACAATGTGTTTAGAAATCTCTGCTTCTTTCACTGTAGTCACCCAATGCTAGGATGGCAAGAGTTAAGGTTCAAAAGGGACAAAAATGTGCATCGAGTTGCTCTTTATATGGTCCTTTACACGTGAGATGTGTCAACAACAGAAAAAAGGTATATTTGCGCTGAAGAAAATGTTAAACATGTAAGCTCTATCTGCGCAAATACCTTTTAACTTGCTGCGATACGGTTCTATTTGCAATGCAATCACACAATGATGGGTTGTCAATCAAAAATAATTGTATGTAAGGCGACATACTTATTGGGTCATGAAAGAGGAAGACATCACAAAACAGTTATGAAATCTGGGACTTGAAAAATACGAATAATCTCAAAGCTATACATTTTGCAGATAGAACCTTATAATACCATGTCCTTGATTATTCATATAATAGGTTCTGGACCTCTTTTAAATGTACTTTTTTTTTTTTTATCACCGCTTTTTCAGAAGGATGGCCATAACGTAAGCTCTTTATGGTAAAAACAAATAAATACAGGTGCCTTAGAGCATGTTTAAGGTCCTTGGGACTGCCTCTGCTGTTTTTGTCTTGTCCTATGTATATCAATACCAAAACATCAATGGAAGGGAAATTTCACTAAAATTACAAACTTACCACATTTTATTAATAACTAGCAAGTACTTTACTGTCTTTGTGTGACAGAGACCAGAAAATATATCAGTTTACTAATCCAGTGCTAAGCTTTAGCAATGTTGATACTTATCCATAGGTTATAATGTATTTGTCATTTTCGGTAACTATCGCTTTAACAAATGTGTGATGAACATTAATTCATATATTTGAATATGTGATTAGAAAGAAGGGAGGGTTTTCTCTCTATTTCATCATTAAATGTCTTTACTTTTCCAAAGGAACTTAAATAATTAAAAAAAGAGAACCATAAGGTTGAACCCAGATTGACATTTCAGGGTGTTACGGATACAGGTATCCTGTGTGTATCCTATGTGTATTTCTTTTCTCTCCTTCTCCCCTCACAGGTGGCAATCATCATTCCCCAATCAGTCGCTAATCAGAAGACACCTGCTCCTTTTCTCTTACAATATCACATTCCCTTTCCCTTGGTTTAAAAACCATGTCAGTTGTTTTCTCTGGAGCTCAATCTATCGGTCATGCAATCTCTCTGTAGATCTCTTGTTTGGTTTAGCAACTACATGTCACTTTGTCCGTTATTCTGTGAGTATTGTTTTGATATGGTGTTTGACTGTTTGTTTGATGGTGGGAAAAGGGGGTACCAAGACAAGTCGCCCACGGGCATACACTACCCGTAGAAATACTTTGTCTAAGAACACTAGTTAGAACTGGGCGGACCACCCACTGTATTTTTGGTTAGCTGTATTGAAGTAGGCTAGTCTAGCTTAGGGGTGTTTTTGGATATTTGTTTCTTTCCTTGGGTCCAGCTCAGCCCCTTTTCCTGCCCCCCCTCCCATTACAGTGTGTTTACAAATAAACCATGAGTGTTTGATGGTAGATTTATTTTTGTCTGTGGTTATTTGTTCTCACTGTTACTTTTTCACTGTTATAATTTGCATGAATTATGTTACGGGTCTCGTTGCCATCCCCCCCCTAGACTGTAGAGCAAAAGGGATTCGTAACACAGGGATTGAAGAGGGGGGTCTGGCGTTTGCACATTACTTGAGTTTTCAATTGCTATTAATCAGTAGTGCACTATCCTATGGGACTCCCAATGATGGCCGGATGTGATACAGCGTGGATTTGAACCAGGGACTTTAGTGACGCATCTTGCACTGAGCTGCAGTGCCTTAGACCGCTGCGGCACTCAGGAGCCCATTTCATAATGGGTTACGAAGGAATTCACAAAAAAAACTGTTCTGAGATCTGGGATGTGAAAACTTTGATGCTCAATATCTCGAAACTATACTTTGCGCAAATGACCTTATATTCCCAAGGTCTCGCAGTGTGAAAGACAACACCTCGGTCATGTTCCCAGCATAGAAATACATTGGTGGCTACCCATGAGGGTGCAGTCAAATTGCCATGGTCTGAGGGGATTTTCCCATACAATTATATTTATATGGTTCCCATTCATGATGTGGACAAATAACTTTCGGTGCACCTGTGTGTGCTTGATTGCATAATGGAGTGAGTAGCCTAGTGCCTTCAATGGGTTTCAGTATCGTTTCAAGCGATCTTTTCCAAGCATTGATGACCATCACCGTGACCAATACACATTCTGACCAATCAGGATCCGGATGGGATTAGTCACTATATACACTGCTTTAACGGCCAGAGAGAGAGGGGGGGGGGGTTAAAACATGGCCAGTGAAAGCACCTCTATGTTTAAAGCCTTGCAAGTGAAGTTCCCCTTTTAAGCTATGCGCACACACACAAATACGCTATACACTACATTTGAAAAGTATTCAGACCCCTTGACTTTTCCCACATTTTGTTAGTTTACAGCCTTATTCTAAAATTGATTAGTGTTTTTTTCCTCATCAATTTACACACAATACCCAATAATGACAAAACAGGATTTTATATATTTTTTATAATTTATTCAATATAAAAAACATATCACAATTACCTAAGTATTCAGACCCTTTACGCAGTGCTTTGCTGAAGCACCTTTGGCAGCAATTACAGCCTTGAGTCTTCTTGGGTATGACTCTACAAGCTTGGCACAGCCATATTGGGGGAGTTTCTCACATTCTCCTCTGCAGATCCTCAAGCTATGTCAGGTTGGATGGGGAATGTTGCTGCACAGCAATTTTCAGGTCTCTCCAAAGATGATAGATTGGGTTCAAGTTTGGGCTCTGGATGGGCCACTCAAGGACATTCAGAGTCCCGAAGCCACTCCTGCGTTATCTTGGCTGTGTGCTTATAGTTGTCCTGTTGGAAGGTGAACCTTCGCCCCAGTCTGAGGTCCCGGGCGCTCGGGAGCAGGTTTTCATCAAGGATTTCTCTAAATGTTGCTCCTTTCAAATTTGCCTCAATCTTGACTAGTCACCCAGTCCCTGCCACTGAAAAATATCCCCACAGCATGATACTGCCACCACCATGCTTCACCGTACCTCCAGAAGTGACGCTTGGCATTCAGGCCACAGAGTTCAATCTTAGTTTCATCAGATCAGAGAATCTTGTTTGTCATGGTCTGAGAGTCTTTAGGTTCCTTTTGGCAAACTCCAAGCAGGCTGTCATGTGCCATTTACTGAGGAGTGACTTTCGTCTGGCCACTAACATAAAGGCCTGATTGGTGGAGTGCTGCAGAGATAGTTCTCCCAGAAGGACCTCGCATCTCTACAGAGGAACTCTAGAGCTTTGTCAGAGTGACCATCGGGTTCTTGGTCACCTCCCTGACCAAGGCCCTTCTAACCTCGATTGCTCAGTTTGGCCGGGAGGCCAGCTCTAGGAAGAGTCTTGGTGGTTCCAAACATCTTCCATTTAAGAATGATAGAGGCCAATGTGTTCTTGGAAAACTTCAATGCTGCAGAAATGCTTTGGTACCCTTCCCCAGATCTGTTCCTCAACACAACCCTGTCTCGGCGCTCTGCGAACAATTCCTTCGACCTCGTGGCTTGGTTTTTGCTCTGACATGCACTGTCAACTGTGGGACCTTATATAGACATGTGTGTGCCTTTCCAAATCATGTCCAATCAATTGAATTTACCACAGGTCGACTCCAATCAAGTTGTGGAAACATCTCAAGGATGATCACAGGATGCACCTGAGCTCAATTTCGAATCACATAGCAAAGGGTCTGAATACTTACGTTAATAAGGTGTTTCTGTTTTTTATTTAATAACTGATATTTTTAAGTGAAAATGTTAATGAGCAACAGCGGCTCAGCCGTCTGTTCTCGATAGTCTGACGGACTGATCTGGGTTTGGCGGATGCCAGGAGAACGCTACCTGCCCAAATGCATAGTGCCAACTTTTTTGGTGGAGGAGGAATAGTGGTCTGGGACTGTTTTTTCAAATCAAATTTTATTGGTCACATACACATGGTTAGCAGATGTTAATAATGCGAGTTTAGCGAGATGCTTGTAGTTCTGACAGTGCAGTAATATCTAACAAGTCATCTAATAATTCCCCAACTACCTAATACACACAAATATAAAAGGGGTGAATGAGAATATGTACGGATCTCTTCAGAGCGATGGCCGAGCGGCATAGGGAAGGTGCAATAGATGATATAGAATACAGTATATACATTTGATATGAGTAATGTAAGATATGTAAACATTATTAAAGTGGCATTATTTAAAGTGGCATTGTTTAAAGTGACTAGAGATTGGGTCTCAATGTAGTCAGCAGCCTCTCTGAGTTAGTGATTGCTGTTGAGCAGTCTCTCGGTCCCAGCTTTGATGCAACTCTACTGACCTCGCCTTCTGGATGGTAGCGGGGTGAACAGGCAGTGGCTCGGGTGGTTGTTGTCCTTGATCTTTTTGGCCCTCCTGTGACATCGGGTGCTATAGGTGTCCTGGAGGGCAGGTAGTTTGCCCCCGGTAATGCATTGTGCAGACCGCACCACCATCTGGAGAGCCTTGTGGTTGAGGGTGGTGCAGTTGCCGTACCAGGCTGTGATACAGCCCGACAGGATGCTCTCGATTGTGCATCTGTAAAAGTTAGTCATGGTTTTGGGTGACAAGCCAAATTTCTTCACCACACTGTCTGTGTGGGTGGACCCTTTCAGTGTGTCTGTGATGTGTACGCAGAGGAACTTAAAACGTTCCACCTTCTCCAGTGCTGTCCCTTCAATGTGGATAGGGGGGTGCTGTTTCTGAAGTCCACAATCATCTCCTTTGTTTTGTTGACGTTGAGTGAGAGGTTGTTTTCCTGGCACTACACTGAGTGCCCTCACCTCCTGCCTATAGGCTGTCTTGTCGTTGTTGGTAATCAAGCCCACAACTGTTGTGTCGTCTGCAAACTTGACGATTGAGTTGGAGGCGTGCATGGCCACGCAGTCGTGGCTGAACAGGGAGTACAGGAGTGGGCTGAGCACGCACCCTTGTGGAGCCCCAGTGTTGAGGGTCAACTAAGTGGAAATGTTGTTTCCTACCTTCACCACCTGGGGGCGGCCCGTCAGAAAGTCCAGGACCCAAAAGCACAGGGCGAGGTTGAGACCCAAGGCCTCAAGCTTGATGATGAGCTTGAAGGGTACTCTGGTGTTGAATCAATGAACAGCATTCTTGCATACAGTATACAAACACATACACAGATATTGAGTTGTACCCCCCCCCCCCACCTCAACCTTTTCCCCTCAGAACAGCCTCAATTCGTTGAGGCATGGACTCATCCACAGGGATGCTGGCCCATGTTGACGCCAATGCTTCCCACAGTCATGTCAAGTTGGCTGGATGTCTTTTGGGTGGTGGACTGTTCTTGATACACATGGGCAACTGTTGAGTGTGGAAAACCCAGCAGAGTTGCAGTTCTTGACACAAACCGGTGAACCTGGCACCAACTACCATACCCCATTCAAAGGCACTTAAATATTTGTTCTTGCCCATTCACCCTCTGAACGGCACGCATACACAATTATCCATATGTCAAAAGTCTCAAGGCTTCAAATGTAACTAAAATAATTGCCCAAAAGTAATTATTTATCTTGAGAGGGCCATAAACAATAACTAGTAATGCTACATACTCTAAGAAAGGTTAAAATCTCACCTTTCTGGTAAAGATAGTTATAAATTGCTGAGGTGTGTCCTCAAAAGTGATGACAAGCTCAAGTACAGTAGACAGTACAAATATGATACAAATATGAAAATACATTTTTTTTTGTATGATGTATTTCCTATTCAACAAAACTACGTAAGGCTTTAAATGACTTCTATTTTTCTAAATATTTGTATAATCAATTTATTAAATGAATGACTAAAATTTCACCTTCCTTACAACTGTAAAATACATATTTGTATATTTTTTAAAGGTCTCTCTTGATCAACACATCTGCTCCCATCGATGTGAACGTCTCATTGAGCTGCAGCTTGGCTTCCTGAACTCATTAGGAACTTGCCTTTCATCTCATATTAATCATGTCCATCTATGACAAACAGAAAGTTTATATATATCTTTTTCTAATCTATTAATTATTTTTTGAATACTGGCTATAAATTGATCTCTGAATGTGGTACAGCGATGAAGCAACTCTCTCCTGCTGGGTTATGATGTAAGGATTCCAGGCATATGTGTTGTTAGTGGCTGTGAAGTAGGGTTCATCCAGGAGTTGATGGACAGGCAGAAGAGCACTTGAAGCTGGAATGTCTCTTCTACCATTTAATTCGGTGTCAGATTTCGATCTACGGTGTACACAGATTGACTTATAAATTAAAATGTAGGTCAAAACCGGTACCAGAACAGCGCAGGTCCCATAAACCATGGGATTTACATCAAATAGGTTAAAAATCCTTCTTTAACCTGTCCTCTCCTTCATCTACAGGGATTGACGTGGATTTAACAAGTGACATCAATAAGGGATCATAGCTTTCACCTGGATTCACCTGGTCGGTCTATGTCATGGAAAGAGCAAATGTTTTTAAATTCGGTGTACTTACACAAAACACGTGATTGTAAAGTTATGTTTAAACTCAAACTCTCTCCTACAGGCAACCCATTGTGTTGATAAAGCAGTTTGATGCTCTCATCCTTCTAGACCTATCGGCTGCCTTTGATACTGTGAACCATCAGATCCTCCTCTCCACCCTCTCCGAGCTGGGCATCTCCGGCGCGGCCCACGCTTGGATTGCGTCCAGTTCAACCTCAGGAGGCTGAAGAAATTCGGCTTGTCACCAAAAGCACTCACAAACTTCTACAGATGCACAATCGAGAGCATCCTGTCGGGCTGTATCACCGCCTGGTACGGCAACTGCTCCGCCCACAACCGTAAGGCTCTCCAGAGGGTAGTGAGGTCTGCAGAACGCATCACCGGGGGCAAACTACCTGCCCTCCAGGACACCTACACCACCCGATGTCACAGGAAGGCCATAAAGATCATCAAGGACAACAACCACCCAAGCCACTGCCTGTTCACCCCGCTATCATCCAGAAGGCGAGGTCAGTACAGGTGCATCAAAGCAGGGACCGAGAGACTGAAAAACAGCTTCTATCTCAAGGCCATCAGACTGTTAAACAGCCACCACTAACATTTAGCGGCCGCTGCCAACATACTGACTCAACTCCAGCCACTTTAAAAATGGGAATTGATGGAAATTATGTAAAAATGTACCACTAGCCACTTTAAACAATGCCACTTAATATAATGTTTACATACCCTACATTACCCATCTCATATGTATATACTGTACTCTATATCATCTACTGCATCTTGCCATCTTTATGTAATACATGTACCACTAGCCACTTTAAACTATGCCACTTTATGTTTACATACCCTACAGTACTCATCTCATATGTATATACCGTACTCTATACCATCTACTGCATCTTGCCATGCCGTTCTGTACCACCACTCATTCATATATCTTTATGTACATATTCTTTATCCCTTTACACTTGTGTGTGTGTATAAGGTAGTAGTTGTGGAATTGTTAGGTTAGATTACTTGTTGGTTATTACTGCATTGTCGGAACTAGAAGCACAAGCATTTCGCTACACTCGCATTAACATCTGCTAACCATGTGTATGTGACTAATAAAATTTGATTTGATTTGATTTGATTACCTGACAGGTCGCTCCTACCAGGTGGCGTGGCGAGAATCTGTCTCCGCACCACGTGCTCTCACCACTGGTGTCCCCCAGGGCTCTGTTCTAGGCCCTCTCCTATTCTCGCTATACACCAAGTCACTTGGCTCTGTCATATCCTCACATGGTCTCTCCTATCATTGCTATGCAGACGACACACAATTAATCTTCTCCTTTCCCCCCTCTGATAACCAGGTGGTGAATCGCATCTCTGCATGTCTGGCAGACATATCAGTGTGGATGACGGATCACCACCTCAAGCTGAACCTCGGCAAGACGGAGCTGCTCTTCCTCCCGGGGAAGGACTGCCCGTTCCATGATCTCGCCATCACGGTTGACAACTCCATTGTGTCCTCCTCCCAGAGTGCTAAGAACCTTGGCGTGATCCTGGACAACACCCTGTCGTTCTCAACTAACATCAAGGCGGTGACCCGTTCCTGTAGGTTCATGCTCTACAACATTCGCAGAGTACGACCCTGCCTCACGCAGGAAGCGGCGCAGGTCCTAATCCAGGCACTTGTCATCTCCCGTCTGGATTACTGCAACTCGCTGTTGGCTGGGCTCCCTGCCTGTGCCATTAAACCCCTACAACTCATCCAGAACGCCGCAGCCCGTCTGGTGTTCAACTTTCCCAAGTTCTCTCACGTCACCCCGCTCCTCCGCTCTCTCCACTGGCTTCCAGTTGAAGCTCGCATCCGCTACAAGACCATGGTGCTTGCCTACGGAGCTGTGAGGGGAACGGCACCTCCGTACCTTCAGGCTCTGATCAGGCCCTACACCCAAACAAGGGCACTGCGTTCATCCACCTCTGGCCTGCTCGCCTCCCTACCTCTGAGGAAGTACAGTTCCCGCTCAGCCCAGTCAAAACTGTTCGCTGCTCTGGCACCCCAATGGTGGAACAAACTCCCTCACGACGCCAGGTCAGCGGAGTCAATCACCACCTTCCGGAGACACCTGAAACCCCACCTCTTTAAGGAATACCTAGGATAGGATAAAGTAATCCTTCTAACCCCCCCCCCTTAAAAGAGTTAGATGCACTATTGTAAAGTGGTTGTTCCACTGGATATCATAAGGTGAATGCACCCATTTGTAAGTCGCTCTGGATAAGAGCGTCTGCTAAATGACTTAAATGTAAATGTAAATGATCAATGAAGAACACACACACACACACACACAGGACACAAACACTATACACAATAGTAGACACAAGTGTTTTTGGAGATTATATATTTTTTTTACTACTCCACACATTTGCATTTAGATTATAAAGAAGAACTGATGACAAAGAAGAACTCTCTCTGCCTCTCTCTCCCTCCTTCTCTCACTCCTCTCCATCTTGCGTGCATGCCTTTCTCTCCTTTCTGCCTGGACCTAACGTGTATCCCCTGAGATCCTTTCACATGCAACGCTACTCTCCCTCCTCTCCTGTTCTCTGCACGGGGAAAGAGAGGAAGAGCGCACAGCACATCAGGGGGAGGGAATTGAGAGTTGCACACTGACATCTATCGTGTGAATGCCACGAATACTATTGAGGAATACCCTACACAAAATGTCAACGTAACATGTTGGTCCTCATCTTTTGACTAAAAGTGTCTGAAGAGAGGACAATTACTACATAACAGAGTCTGGCTTTATAATCTTGGTAATTATGATTTGTTAGGCGGATATGCAAGGCTAAGCTATGCACTATAGGCCTACGTGTAAGAACATGTTGAAGTGAAATCCTACAAAAACGTGTAAAACAAGCTAGAGAATTCAGGCAGTGATGCAGAATCCAATAAGGCGATTAGATGACCCAATGACACAGAGGTATTGCATAAGTTTTATGTGGCAGCTGACGCTGCCATTTGCTAAATAATACTAATGCAAAGTGACTGTTGCAAGGCACTGGCTAATGCTATGCTAACTGTGGAATGAAGTTTAGCTCTGGGTAGGTTGGCTGAGTTGGTGCTCACAGTTCAGCAAGTAAAAGGATTGAGCTAGTTTTTGTAGAAATCAGGCCCAAATCTGTTGCCTGATATAAATAAAGAATGATTCAAAAGCTGTGATCTGCTATACAGTACATCATCGCCATTCCCCATCCTAACATCACAGTGTAATGAACTCGAGGGGAGACAGAGCTGCTTTCAAGCGCAGCAGGTGTTTATTGCAAAGGACCACATGAGGAGGCAGGTAGCTGGGTCCAGGAGCAGGCAGAAGGTCATGCACAGGGGGTCCAAAAGGGCAACAGTACAGGCAGGGAAAAGGCTAGTAACGTAACGTAGTCCGGGAAATCATGCAATAGGTAGATAGCAGGAAATCCAATAGGCTAAAGTACAGGCAGGGAATAGGCAAAGTCAGTGAGGCAGGCAAAAACTATCATAAACAGGACGCGTACATCACGGGAACACCAGCACTCCGAAAGACATGCGTCACTAACAAACACTACCTCACTGATGTGGTGCAAAGAACTGAACTAAATAGTGTGATAATGACATACAGGTGTGTGAACAGGTGATTAGAATTCAGGTGATTGGAATCTGGAGAGTGAGCTGCATTCAGGGGATGGTAGGTGTTTGAGAGTTTGAGCTGGGAAGTGGTTGGAAAGTGAGCTGCGTTCAGGGGATCTACGTGTTTGAGCGTGTGAGTTGGAAGCAGATGTTACACACAATCCCAATTGAACCCCTGACCCCATATCCCTATATCCCCTAACCACATATGTAGATCTGTGAGGACTGGATAGACATGTGCAATATGGTGGAAAGTCTACACCTGTTGTATTCGGCGCATGTGACAAATAACATTTGATTTGATTTGAAAATATACCTAACCTAACCTATCGATCGCAAGGTGGAGCTACTTCCATATTGCCTATACCCACACAATCCTCTCAAATTTACACCACTGCCTAGGGGAGAGCGGCTGATTTTGGATTGGGCAGAAGGGTAGCGGGTAGTATCATGCCTTGGCAGCACAGCACGTATGTTTGTAATTATCTCTCCATCAAGCTGAGGCATGTACTTCATGGTGGCAAGTCCATTTTCCCCCCAAATAAGGCACAACTGAATCAAATGCGCTTCACTTCAGTCTGAGGCTGTGGGGTGGTGTAGCGAAGCAAAGCGTATCCCCCTGATTTGGGGAACCAGCCAAAATTCCCTGCCACCCGCTGCTAGCCTTAAATCTGTCGGCTCCTTCGTGGTAATGCCACCCGCCACAAACAAAAAAAGCATCAAATAATAATCACATTGTCGGTTATTGTCAGGATGATTTTCATTATGGCGCAGAGTCATGAAGTGCCTCTCTCCCCTCTGTTGGCTTGACCTGTCCTTGTGCACATCCTGCCCTGCTCATGCTCCCTTCCCCCATCTCTTCAGTCTACACATCCTGGAAGCCCACTGGAGCTTTCACTGGAGGAAAGATACGGTGCATCACAAATGACACACTATTCTCTACAGATGTAGGATCTTAATTTTTTCCCTCTTTGTCGCTGAGAAATTTCCTGCACAACACAAAATGCAAACGTGTAGTGCATTCAAGGTTTAAAAATGTGACTTGATTTGCCATAACAAAAAATATATCAACCCCTACAACAAATGTCCATTAATTATCATCTACATAATAATTCACATTTCCTGTTGCTGCAGTATTTGTTTCCTGCTTTAGAAAACGGGTTCAAATTAATATCATACATCTGTATATAATGCACTGAGCCCTGGTCCATAGTGCACTAATTTCAAGTTCAAGTCCTCTGAAGGAGGTATAAATTATGTGACGAATAGGCTTACAGTGCCTTCAGAAAGTATTCATACCCCTTGACTTATTTCACATTTTGTTGTGTTACAGCCTGAATTCAATATGGATTCAATAGATTTTTTCTCACACATCTACACACAATATTCCATATTGACAAAGCAAAAATGTGTTTGGGGAATTTTTTGCAAATGTATTGAAAATGAAATACAGAAATATCTAATTTACATACTGTAAGTATTCACACTCTTGAGTCAATACTTTGTAGAAGCACTTTGGGCAGTGATTACACCTTTGAGTCTTTCAAAGAGCTTTCCACAATTGGATTTCGCAAAATTTGCCCATTATTCTTAAAAAAATTCTTCAAGCTCTGTCAAATTGGTTGTTGATCATTGCTAGACAACCATTTTCAGGTCTTGCCATAGATTTTAAAGTAGACTTAAGTTGAAACTGTAAATAGGCCACTCAGAAACATTCACTGTCTTCTTGGTAAGCAAGTCCAGTGTAGATTTGGCCTTGTGTTTAAGGTTATAGTCTTGCTGAAAAGGGGAATTAATCTCACATTGTCTGGTGGAAAGCACACTGAACCAGGTTTTCCTCCATCTCTGTAGTGACTGAGTGCATTGATGCACCATCCAAAATGTAATTAATAACTTCACCATGCTCAAAGGGATAATCAAAGTCTGTTTTTTATTTGTATCCATCTACCAATAGGTGCCCTTCTTTGTGATGCATTGGAAAACCTCTCTGGTCTTTGTGGTTGAATCTGTGTTTGAAATTTTAATTAAAACATTTTTATTTCACCTTTTTTTAAACACTTATGCCAGTTGAGAACAAGTTCTCATTTGCAACTGCGACCTGGCCAAGATAAAGCAAAGCAGTGAGACACAAACAACACAGAGTTACATATGGGTTAAACAAACGTACAGTCAATAACACAATAGAAAAGTCTATATACAGTGTGTGCAAATGTAGTAAGATTAGGGAGGTAAGGGAATAAATAGGCCATAGTGGCAAAATAATTACAATTTAGCAATTAAACACTGGAGTGATAGATGTGCAGAAGATGAATGTGCAAGTAGAGATACTGGGGTGCAAAGGAGCAAAAAATAAATAACAATATGGGGATGAGCTAGTTGGGTGGGCTGTTTATAGATGGGCTGTGTACAGGTGCAATGATTGATAAGCTGCTCTTACAGCTGATGCTTAAAGTTAGTGAGGGACATATAAGACTCCAGCTTCAGTGATTTTTGCAATTCGTTCCAGTAATTGGCAGCAGAGAACTGGAACGAAACTGTCAGGTTTTGGCCAGGACTGTTCTGTTTTTTTGTCACTAGATGTCCCCATTGCACCTTTTTTGTACCTTTTGTTTTTCCCTTGCTCTAATTATTGTTTGCACCTGTATGTCGTTCCCTTGTTAGTATTTAATCCCTGTGTGTTCCTCAGTTCCTTGCTCAGTGTTTGTATGTTAGCACCCAGCCCCAGCCCAAGCCTTGTTGTGAACATATATTTTTCTCTTGTTGGATTTTCCAGAGGTTCTCTGGTTTTGTTCTTTTGTATTTTGGATTAGTCTTTTGAGGTTTGTTTTTCCCTTGCTGTTTTTACCACTTTGTGGATTTTCTTTGTATTTTGGAAGATATCTATTTTTTATTAAACCACCATCTCTAGTACTGCTGTGTCTGCCTCATCTTCTGGGTTCTGCCGATTTAGTGACTGTTTCTCGCACCGGGTCCTGACAGAAACACTGAGCCATTAAAATGAACCCAGAGGCAGCCAGTACCCAGGACTTTTTTCCCATGCTGTCCCACCACGAGGGGACTGTCCAACGTCACGAAGATGCTCTGGTTCAGCAAGAGGCCTTAATGGCTGGACATTCTCAACTTCTGTCGGAGATGATGACTTCCATAAAGCAGGTTTCTGATCAACTTTCTCCTGCAACCGCTTCTGCTCCAGTTCATCAGATTCAAGTGCCCGTGGCAGTTAACCCCCTGGCTGAACCTCGTCTGCCGCCTCCCCAACGGTTCTCAGGTGATCCGAGTGGTTGTAAGGGGTTTTTCACCCAATGTTCTCTCTCCTTCGAGCTGCAACCCTCGTCATTTCCCACCGACCGGTCCAAGATAGCATATATCATCACCCTGCTGTCGGAAAAAGCCCTAGCCTGGGCTACTGCTGTGTGGGATGCCCAAAGTCCCTGCTGTGCCAGCTACTCTACCTTTGCTGAAGAATTCAAGCGAGTGTTTCAAGGTCCTACCAGCGGTCCTGACTCAGCCAAACAGCTCCTGACTCTCCGCCAAGGTCGGCGCAGCGTGACGGACTATGCCATCCAGTTCCGCACGGTGGCAGCAGCGAGTGGCTGGAATGACGAGGCGCTCACAGTGTGCTTTTTGAAGGGTCTTTCCGACACCATCCAAGATGAACTGGTCACTCGGGAACCACCGGACAACCTCGAGTCCCTGATCAAGTTGGCTTCACGCATAGACCAGCGTCTGAGAGAGAGAGAGCTCAACCGTAGATCTCTCACCCTAGCTCCTATCGGTCCCAGCTCCGAGTCTCCACCTTTATCCCCGCTGACTCCACCGGAACCCATGCAGGTTGGACGCATCTCCCAGGCTGAGAGAGACCGCCGGATGAGGGAGCGATGCTGTCTATATTGCGGCAAACCGGGCCATTTCCTCTCCACGTGTCCCGGGCTCCAGGGAAAACGCACTCTCCCGTGCAGGCCTGGGAGGACGGTAACGGGAAACATAACCTCCTCTCATCCATCCAACTCCCGCCTGCTCATTCCAGTTACCCTTTCCTGGGACAACCACGAGCTTCCCCTTCAAGCCTTGGTAGACTCTGGAGCCGCAGGTAACTTCATGGATGGTGTCTGGGCGAAGGAGAATGGCGTTCCCTCTGAACCTCTAAGTGACCCCATAAGGGTTACTACGTTGGATGGAAGCCCTTTGGGATCTGGACTTGTCACTCGTGTCACTACCCCCTTGCGTCTTTCAGTTTCCCAACACCAGGAAGTGATGAACTTTCATCTGACCTCGTGTTCCGAGTTCCCTCTCGTCCTTGGATACCCCTGGCTTCACAGCCATAACCCTCACATCGACTGGTCTGTGGGCACTATCAAGCAGTGGGGTCCTACGTGCCAAGCCACTTGTATCTTCCCAAGTTCCCCGAGTTCCCCTCCCGAGTCTCTAGAATCCATCGACCTGTCCCGAGTTCCCGAGTGTTACCATGACCTCAAACCGGTATTTAGCAAACAGAGGGCCACCAAACTACCACCCCATAGACCTTACGATTGCCCCATCGACCTGTTTCCGGGCACCTGCCCCCCCCAGGGGTCGGATCTTTTCCCTATCTCCTCCCGAACGAGCTGCTATGGATACCTACATCAAGGACGCTCTGGCAGCAGGCCTCATGCGTCCATCCACCTCGCCGGCGGGAGCAGGGTTTTTCTTTGTGGCCAAAAAAGACGGGGGATTACGTCCTTGCATCGACTACCGGGGACTTAATGCCATAACCGTCCGTAACCGCTACCCGCTACCCCTTATGGCCACAGCCTTTGAGCTGCTCCAGGAAGCAGTGGTCTTCACTAAGCTTGACCTGCGGAACGCATACCATCTTGTGCGGATCAAACCCGGTGACGAGTGGAAGACCGCTTTCAACACGCCTACTGGTCACTACGAATACTTGTTGATGCCCTTCGGCCTGACCAACGCCCCGGCTGTGTTCCAAGCGCTCATAAACGATGTGCTTAGGGATATGCTTAACATTTTCGTGTTTGTTTACTTGGATGACATCCTCATCTTTTCGAGCTCCCTTCAAGAACACACTAAGCATGTCAGACAAGTGCTCAAACGCCTCCTAGACAGCCATTTGTACGTTAAGCCGGAAAAGTGTGAATTCCATTCCTCTCGAGTACAGTTCCTGGGATTTGTAGTGGAACCCGGTCGAGTCCAGATGGACCCCAAGAAGGTAGGGGCGGTAGCAGATTGGCCCACCCCCAAGTCCGTTAAGGAAGTTCAGCGTTTCCTGGGCTTCACTAACTTCTACCGCAAGTTCATCAAGAACTTCAGCTCGGTGGCAGCCCCTCTCTCAGCTTTAACCAAGGGTGGCAACACAAGGTTTCTGTGGGGAAGAGAAGCTGAGACGGCCTTCCAAGGACTCAAGCAGCGCATCCTCTCTGCTCCCATCCTGACACTACCGACGGCGGATGAACCTTTTGTGGTGGAGGTAGACGCATCAGAGGTTGGTGTTGGAGCTGTCCTGTCTCAGAGGGGTGAAGACAAGAGGCTTCATCCTTGCGCCTTCTTCTCTCACCGGCTTACCCCGGCTGAGAGGAATTACGATGTGGGGGATCGTGAACTCCTAGCGGTTAAGATGGCATTGAAGGAATGGAGACACTGGCTCGAGGGGGCTTCTCAACCGTTTCAAGTGCTTACGGACCACAAAAATCTGGAGTATATCCAGCAGGCGAAGCGGTTGAACTCCAGACAAGCTCGATGGTCTCTTTTCTTCAGCCGATTCCAGTTTATTCTCACCTATAGACCCGGGTCGAAGAATCTCAAACCGGATGCCTTGTCACGAGTCTACTCTCCTGCCATTCGAGAAGATACTGACATGACTGTTCTTCCTGCCGCTAAGATCGTGGCTCCGATCTCGTGGCAAGTGGAGGATACCGTGAAACAAGCTCAAGCCATCGAACCGGGCCCTGGAGGAGGTCCTGCTAATCGGTTGTTTGTTCCCAAGGCAGCAAGGTCCCAAGTCCTTCTGTGGGGGCACTCCTCTCGCCTCACCTGTCACCCGGGCGTAGGTCGCACCTTGGAGTTCATCCAGCGTAAGTTCTGGTGGCCCACCATAAAAGAAGACGTTGCCACTTTCGTCAAGGCCTGTTCCGTGTGCTGCCAGGGCAAATCTTCTCACCTCCGCCCTCAAGGACTCCTTCACCCTTTATCTATTCCCCACCGACCCTGGTCCCATATCTCGCTGGACTTTATTACTGGCCTTCCACCGTCCCATGGTAATACTACGATCCTAGTCATCATCGACAGGTTTTCTAAGGCGGCCAGGTTTGTTCCCTTGACCAAATTACCTTCTGCCAAGGAAACAGCTGAGTTGGTGATTAACCATGTGTTCCGAGTCTTTGGCATCCCGCAAGATATGGTTTCCGACAGAGGTCCCCAGTTCGCCTCAAGGTTTTGGAAGGCCTTCTGCCAACTCATAGGGGCCACGGCCAGTTTATCTTCAGGGTACCATCCGGAGTCCAACGGCCAAACTGAGAGGATGAATCAGGAGCTGGAAACCACCCTCAGATGTATGGTTTCCAACAACCCATCCACATGGTCATCCTTCATTGTTTGGGCTGAGTACGCGCACAACACCTTGTGCTCCTCCTCCACTGGTATATCCCCGCACGAGTGTCAGTTTGGCTATGCTCCTCTATTGTTCCCGGACCAGGAGGCAGAAGTCAGAGTGCCTTCAGCCTCGAGGTTCATCAGACGCTGTCGGCTTACGTGGAAGAAGGCCCGTCTTAATCTTCTGCGTTCCTCACAGCAGTACCAACGACAAGCCAACAGACGTCGCCGTCCCGGTCCTACCCTGTCCCCCGGCCAGAGAGTATGGCTCTCAACAAAAAACTTACCGCTACGGGTGGAGTCTCGCAAGCTGTCCCAGAGATTCATCGGACCCTTTAAGATTGCCAGGAGAGTCAATCCCGTTACTTTTCGCCTGCACTTACCCAGATCCCTTAAAATCAATCCCACATTTCACATTTCTTTATTAAAACCTGTTGTTTTTTCTCCCCTTATTCCGGCAGGCAGACCTCCCCCTCCGCCCCGTGTCATCGGAGGCCAGTCGGCTTATACCGTCCACCGGATACTGGACTCCCGCCGGGTGCAGCGGTCCTGGCAGTATCTGGTGGACTGGGAAGGCTACGGTCCCGAGGAGCGCTCCTGGGTTCCTGCCAAGGACATACTGGACCCTGACCTCATTCGTCAGTTCAGGGCCCTCCACCCTGAGAAGGCTGGTAGGAACGTCAGGAGCCGTTCCTAGGAGGGGGATTCTGTCAGGTTTTGGCCAGGACTGTTCTGGTTTTTTGTCACTAGATGTCCCCATTGCACCTTTTTTGTACCTTTTGTTTTTCCCTTGCTCTAATTATTGTTTGCACCTGTATGTCGTTCCCTTGTTAGTATTTAATCCCTGTGTGTTCCTCAGTTCCTTGCTCAGTGTTTGTATGTTAGCACCCAGCCCCAGCCCAAGCCTTGTTGTGAACATATATTTTTCTCTTGTTGGATTTTCCAGAGGTTCTCTGGTTTTGTTCTTTTGTATTTTGGATTAGTCTTTTGAGGTTTGTTTTTCCCTTGCTGTTTTTACCACTTTGTGGATTTTCTTTGTATTTTGGAAGATATCTATTTTTTATTAAACCACCATCTCTAGTACTGCTGTGTCTGCCTCATCTTCTGGGTTCTGCCGATTTAGTGACTGTTTCTCGCACCGGGTCCTGACAGAAACGCGGCCAAAGGAGGAGTTGGCTTTGGGGATGACCAGTGAAATATACCTGCTGGAGTGCATGCTACGGGTGCTGCTATGGTGACCAGTGAGCTGAGATAAGGCGGGGCTTTACCTAGCGAAAACTTACAGATGACCTGGAGCCAGTGGGTTTGGCGACACATATGTAGTGAGGGCCAGCCAACGAGAGCATACAGGTCACAGTGGTGGACAGTATATGGGGCTTTGGTGACTAAAACGGGTGGCACTGTGATAGACCACATCCCATTTGCTGAGTAGAGTGTTGAAGGCTATTTTGTAAATGACATCGTAGAAGTCAAGGATCAGTAGGATAGTCAGTTTTACGAGGATATTTTTGGTAGCATGAGTGAAGGATGCTTTGTTGCGAAATAGGAAGCCGATTCTAGATTTAATTTTGGATTTGAGATGCTTAATGTGAGTCTGGAAGGAGAGTTTACAGACTAACCAGACACCTAGGTATTTGTAGTTGTCCACATATTCTAAATCAGAACCGTCCAGAGTTGTGATACTAGACGGGCGGGCGAGTGCGAGCAGTGATCGGTTGAAGAGTGCATTTAGTTTTACTTGCATTTAAGAGCAGTTGAAAGCCACGGAAGGAGTGTTGTACGGCATTGAAGCTCGTCTGGAGGTTTGTTAACACAGTGTCCAAAGAAGGGCCAGAAGTATACAGAATGGTGTCGTCTGCGTTGAGGTGGATCAGAGAATCACCAGCAGCAAGAGCGACATCATTGATGTATACAGAGAAAAGAGTCGGCTCGAGAATTGAAACCTGTGGCAATCCCATAGAGACTGCCATAGGTCCGGACAACAGGCCCTTGGATTTGACACATTGAACTTTATCAGAGAAGTAGTTGGTAAACCAGGCGAGGTAGTTATTTGAGAAACCAAGGCTGTTGAGTCTGCCGATAAGAATGTGGTGATTGACAGAGTCGAAAGCCTTGGCCAGGTCGATGAAGATGGCTGCACAGCCATGTCTTTTATCGATGGCGGTTATGATATCGTTTAGGACATTGAGCGTGGCTGAGGTGCACCCATGACCAGCTCAGAAACCAGATTGCATAGCGGAGAAGGTACGGTGGGATTCGAAATGGTCAGTTATCTGTTTGTTAACTTGGCTTTCGAAGACTGGCAGGGTAGGATAGATATAGGTTTGTAACAGTTTGGGTCTAGAGTGTCTCCCCCTTTGAAGAGGGGGATGACCGCGGCAGCTTTCCAATCTTTAGGGATCTCAGACGATACAAAAGAGAGGTTGAACAGGCTAGTAATAGGGGTTGCAACAATTGCAGCGGATCATTTTAGAAAAAGAGGGTCCAGATTGTCTAGCCCAGCTGATTGGTAGGGGTCCAGATTTTGCAGCTCTTTCAGAACATCAGCTATCTGAATTTGGGTGAAGGAGAAATGGCGGATGTTTGGGCAAGTTGCTGTGGGAGGCGCAGAGCTGTTGACCGGGGTTGGGAAGCCAGTTGGAAAGCATGGCCAGCCGTAGAACAATATTTATTCAAATTCTCGATTATCGTAGATTTATTGATGGTGACAGTGTTTCCTAGCCTCAGTGCAGTGGGCAGCTGGGAGGAGGTGCTCTTATTCTCCATGGACTTCACAGTGTCCCAAAACTTTTGGGAGTTTGTGCTACAGGATGCAAAGCTAGCCTTTTCTTTCCTAACTGCCTGTGTATATTGGTTCCTGACTTCCCTGAAAGGTTGCATATCGCGGGGGCTATTCGATGCTAATGCAGGATGTTTTTGTGCTGGTCAAGGGCAGTCAAGTCTGGAGTGAACCAAGGGCTATATCTGTTCTTTGTTCTACATTTTTTGAATGGGGCATGCTTATTTAAGATGGTGAGGAAAGCACTTTTAAAGAATAACCAGGCATCCTCTACTGACGGAATGAGGTCCATATCCTTCCAGGATACCCGGGCCAGGTCGATTAGAAAGGACTGCTCGCTGAAGTGTTTTAGGGTGCGTTTGACAGTGGTGAGGGGTGGTCGTTTGACCGCGGACCCATTATGGACGCAGGCAATGAGGCAGTGATCGCTGAGATCCTGGTTGAAGACAGCAGAGGTGTATTTGGAGGGCAGGTTGGTCAGGATGATATCTATGAGGGTGCCTGTGTTTCCGGATTTAGGGTTGTACCTGGTAGGTTCCATGATTATTTGTGTGAGATTGAGGGCATCTAGCTTAGATTGTAGGACGGCCGAGGTGTTAAGCATATCCCAGTTTAGGTCACCTAACAATACAAACTCTGAAGATAAATAGGGGGCAATTCATTCACATATGGTGTCCAGGGCACAGCTAGGGGCTGAGAGGGGTCTATAACAAGCGGCAACGATGAGGGACTTATTTCTGGAAAGGTGGATTTTTAAAAGTAGATGCTCGAACTGTTTGGGCACAGACCTGGATATTATGACATAACTCTGCAGGCTATCTCTGCACTAGATTGCAACTCCACCCCCTTTGGCAGTTCTATCTTGTAATGCACTGCTTGATTGAGGGACCTTACAGATAATTGTATATGTGGGGTACAGAGATGAGGTAGTCATTCAAAAATCATGGTAAACAGTATTATTGCACACAAAGTGAGTCCATGCAACTTATTATGTGACTTGTTAACTTCTCACGAGTCACCAACCCTGATCCGGTAGCACCCCCCATCCCCCACCCCACTGAGTAGCATAGCTAGCATAGCGTCACAAGTAACTTGTAGCATCTAAATATCATTAAATCACAAGTCTAAGACACCAGATGAAAGATACAGGTCTTGTGAATAAAGCCACCATTTCAGATTTTTAAAATGTTTTACAGGGAAGACACAATATGTAAATCTATTAGCTAACCACGTTAGCAAAGGACACGATATTTTTACTCCCAACAGTCTTTTCCTGCGTCAGTAGCTATCACTAATTCGACGAAATAAAAATATATATAGCCACTAACCAAGAAACAACTTCATAATTTGACAGTCTGATAACATATTTATGGAATTGCATAGTTTTTTTTTTTTAAATGTGCATTTTTCAGGTATAAATCACAGTTCTACATTGCAGCTGCAATCTGAAAAGGTGCCGACCAAGCCAGAACAATTACAGAGACCAACGTCATATAACTAATTACTCATTTTAAAACATTTCAGAAAAATACACAGCGTACAGATATTGAAAGCCCAACATCTGGTGAATCCAAACAATATTTCAGATTTATGAAATGTTTTATAACGAAAACAAAATGTAGCGCTAAATTAGCATAGCTATACCAGGCAGATTCGGCTAGGCGCCCACGGCCAGTTCACATGCACAACAGATATGATATAACATCGAAAATTGGGTCTTACTATGGCTGATCTTTCATCAGAATGTTGATCAAAGTGTCCTTTGTCAAGATGAGTCGTTGGTTCCGTTCAGAATTGTTCCTTGCCCACTCCATTTAGCACAGGTACCGGTCGAGTGGCACGGATTTCTCAAACGTAAATACAATCCGACAACGGAACACCGCAAAACTCCCGGAAAAATTCAAATAATCTGATTAAACTATATTGAAAAAACATACATTACGATCATATGGTCACATGTATCAAACAAAATTCGACACGGAGATAGTTTTCATACATAACGCCAGCAAAACAGTACACAATCGCAGCTCAAATTCGAGCGATTCAGTAAACCGGAAGTTGTCGGTCACGCCAAAGAAATGGGTCCTATTTCACGTCAGTCCCAGATAAACAAAGAATTTCTCCTCTGACGTCCTCTTGACAACCAGAGGAAGGCGAATGAAGTGTGTTTCTGGTCATAGGGGGCACGACCATATATAGGCAGAGCTTTGAAGCCAGCATAACACATCTTGATTTTATGTTCTTGGTCATGGAAAGTGCTGTGAAATGACTTCTGTATCACTCAGAGACAAAATTGAAACGGTTTTAGAAACTAGGGATTGTTTTCTTTCCAATGGTATTATTTATATGCATATAGTAAGAGCAATAATTGAATAAGAGGCAGTTTAATCTGTAGAGCAAATTATGCTAATGCGAAAATAGCACCCCCTGTATTCTCAAGAAGTTTTAAGCACATTTTTACTCCTGAACATATTATGGCCTGCCATAACAAAGGGGTTGAATACTTATTGACTCAAGACATTTGAGCTTTCCGTTTTTTAAATGAATTTGTAAAAAATTTGAAAAACATAATTCCACTTTGAAATTATAGGGTATTGTGTGTAGGGCAGTGACAAACAATCTAAATGTAATCAATTTTAAATTCAGGCAGTAACACAAGATAATGTGGGGAAAAAGTCAAGAGGTTTGAATACTTTCTGAAGGTACTGTATGTTGAAAAGCCAAGGCAATAGAGATAACACTACGTGTGTGTGTGTGTGTGTATGTGTGTGCATCCAAGCTGTGTGTGTGTCTGTGCATCCAAGCTGTGTCTGTATGACTGACTGTGTTGCGTGTCTTGTGTCTGTGCGCAGAAAGAGAAATGTGTCCGAGGGGGAATTGAGTTATGTGTATGGCTGCAGGAAGCAGACCTCTCAGACAGATTAGATCAGTCAGTGTAAATGTGCTGGCTTTCTCTCTTATTACAGGGAACACACGCGAGCACACACACACACACACATCCCAGGCCGAATACATTGCAGACATTACATTCTATCAACCATCGGTTGTCACATCATCGTCTGCGCAGTCGGGCATCAGATTGCTATATTATATGATTTTAAACACATATCTAGACATTGTGAGATCTGGCATGCGTCTGCAATGTAGTTAGCCTGGAACATGGCCTTCATAACTAATTTCAGCATTATATCATGAAATGAGAGAAAATGTACACCCTGCAACCATACACATCTGTGGAGGGATGAATCTACTAGAAAAACTGAGATAATGATGCAAATAAATCATATTGTTATTTTACTGTAGTCTCTTGACTGCTGCCTTTTGGGAATAGGTTTGTCTTGTCATAAAATGTAGCTTTAATCTCAATGGGATCCACCTGTAAAAATTATAAATAAATCTAAACGAAAAACAGTCCATTGAACAGAGCATCATCAGTTGAGCAAGTCCTGCTCTTCTCTGGAAAAGACAACTTGACATTCCTCCTCCTCTCTTCCATAAAGAAATGGGAAATCCCTCTCTTTGTTTCATATTTTTATCTCCTCTTTTAAAATCCCTCTCTTCCAAACAAAACACAGGTCTCCACTCCATCGGCGCACACGGCCAAAAGAGTTCGTTCTTTTTCCTACAGAGAACCACACTTCAAAGGAAGCCTGCTGGCTTTGAGTGACAGCTCCTAGAGCTGAAGAGCATTGACTGCCACCATCTCTTCAAAAGCAACCTCTTTCCACATTCTGTTGAACACTCTCATTCAGCCTCAGCTCCTTTCATATACCTGTTGTCTGCCTGACTGATGGAGAAGAAATGAAAGGAGGAGAGGAAATGTGGCAGGGAACATTGTGAAATTCAGTTGAATTTGGCTGAATACACCAAAAGGCACATTCTGTATATCCGGTGGGTGTGATTACAACCATGTAAAAACATTTTTAAAAATGGCAAAGAAATAGCAAAAGACGTCATCAAGATGTCATTGCTAACACTTTTGCAACTTTTGCTCCCTGGGTTACAGTTTTTATTATTGCTTTGGTGCTATTTTCACAAGTATGTGGTGAATTTGATAAAGTCTTAGTACAAAACACAGCCGGTCTTACATTCAAAACCTTTCATTGTGCATTCATTTTGTTTGGAGACATCTTTCGCCACACAACCATTGATCCAAAATATAAGTTTACTGTGAAGACTACAAAGGGAAGCACAGCCGCGAGCTGCCCATGGACACGAGCCTACCAGACGAGCTAAATCACTTCTATGCTCGCTTCGAGGCAAGCAACACTGAGGCATGCATGAGAGCATCAGCTGTTCCGGACAACTGTGTGATCACGCTCTCCGTAGCCGATGTGAGTAAGACCTTTAAACAGGTCAACATACACAAGGCTGCGGGGCCAGACCGATTACCAGGACGTGTGCTCCGGGCATGTGCTGACCAACTGGCAGGTGTCTTCACTGACATTTTCAACATGTCCCTGATTGAGTCTGTAAAACCAACATGTTTTAAGCAGACCGCCATAGTCCCTGTGCCCAAGAACACAAAGGCAACCTGCCTAAATGACTACCGTAGCACTCATGTCCGTAGCCATGAAGTGCTTTGAAAGGTTTGTGGCTCACATCAACACCATTATCCCAGAAACCCTAGACCCACTCCAATTTGCATACCGCCCAAACAGATCCACAGAGGATGAAATCTCGATTGCACTCCACACTGCCCTTTCCCACCTCGACAAAAGGAACAGTTATGTGAAAATGCTATTCATTGACTACAGCTCAGCGTTCAACACAATTGTACCCTCAAAGCTCATCACTAAGCTAAGGATCCTGGGACTAAACACCTCTCTCTGCAACTGGATCCTGGACTTCCTGATGGGCCACCCCCAGGTGGTGAGGGTAGGTAGCAACACATCTGCCACGCTGATCCTCAACACTGGAGCCCCACAGAGGTGCGTGCTCAGTCCCCTCCTGTACCTCCTTGTTCACTCATGACTGCATGGCCAGGCACGACTCCAAAACCATCATTAAGTTTGCAGACGACACAACAGTGGTAGGCCTTATCACCGACAACAACGAGACAGCCTACAGGGAGGAGGTCAGAGACCTGGCCAGTTGGTGCCAGATTAACAACCTATCCCTCAACGTAACTAAGACTAAGGAGATGATTGTGGACTAAAGGAAAAGGAGGACCGAGCACGCCCCCATTCTCATCGACGGGGCTGTAGTGGAGTAGGTTGAGAGCTTCAAGTTCCTTGGTGTCCACATCAACAACAAACTAGAATGGTCCAAACACACCAAGACAGTCGTGAAGAGGGCAGGACAAAGCCTATTCCCCCTCAGGAAACTAAAAAGATTTGGTATGGGTCCTGAGATCCCCAAAAGGTTCTACAGCTGCAACATCGAGAGCATCCTGACTGGTTGCATCACTGCCTGGTACGGCAATTGCTTGGCCTCTGACCGCAAGGCAATACAGAGGGTAGTGCGTACGGCCCAGTACATCACTGGGGCTAAGCTGCCTGCCATCCAGGACCTCTACACCAGGCGGTGTCAGAGGAAGGCCCTAAACATTGTCAAAGGCCCCAGCCACCCCAGTCATAGACTGTTCTCTCTACTACCGCATGGCAAACGGTACCGGAGTGCCAAGTGTAGGACAAAAAGGTTTCTCAACAGTTTTTACCCCCAAGCCATAAGACTCCTGAACAGATAATCAAATGGCTACCCGGACTATTTGCATTGTGTGCCCTCCCCCCCAACCCCTCTTTTTACGCTGCTGCTACTCTCTCTCTGTCTACTATCTGCATTGTGTCCCACCACCCACCACCCGCCAACCCCTCTTTCACTATACTGCTACTCTCTGTTGATCATATATGCATAGTCACTTTAACCATATCTACATGTACATACTACCTG
This sequence comes from Salvelinus alpinus, assembly GCF_045679555.1. Lineage (NCBI taxonomy): Eukaryota > Metazoa > Chordata > Actinopteri > Salmoniformes > Salmonidae > Salvelinus > Salvelinus alpinus. Next base: position 13,213,178 of record NC_092123.1, read on the forward strand.
ACTAACCGGTGTCTGTATGTAGTCTCGCTACTTTTATAGCCTCGCTACTGTATGTAGCCTATCTTTTTACTCTTGTTTTATTTCTTTACTTACCTATTGTTCACATAACACCTTTTTTTGCACTATTGTTTAGAGCCTGTAAGTAAGCATTTCACTGTAAGGTCTCGGCGCATGTGACAAATAAACTTTGATTTGATTTGTTGAAGTTGGCTCTAGATGCTAATCTGGGGTCCGTTTTTTATTTTCCACACTAATGGTTAAGGTTAGGATTGGGGGAATGGGAACTGATCCTAGATCTGACTTCAGCAGTGCCAAAAGTGTTACATCACAACAACCCAAGAGTGGTGCTCAGAGCTGAGGGAGACAGCCAGGAGGTCAAGCCCCTACTGTAGATCACCAGACTGTCAAGTCACCAGTCATCTGTTGACTTTTCAGATTTGTTCATAAAACCCATTCAACAGCCAGAGAGCATCTCAATTGCAGAGCAGAGAGAGAGAGTGTGTGTGTGGGGGGTATTCTCATGTTAACCTTTTAGCAGGAGCCTTTGACAATATATTTATATTTTTGAGCTGTGTGGGCTGTTATCTCCATATAAACTGTTGAAAATCCATAGTGCCATGTCAAATACAGCATATACTGTATGTTCAAACAGGTAGGCAATGACACTCCATGTTGCAAGTACAGGCAGCTGGCTGGTAAGGTCAATTATTAATTTCCCTTAACACATATCTCTGTTGCCACCCTGTATGCAGTAGTCAAAATGTGTCTCAGCTGAATTCACCACCCTAAGAATAGCAGCCTTCTCACTTTTACATCCGTTTCCCACTTGCTCCACAGTCACAGACTACAGACATGTCACGACCGTGCACAATGACTCTCCAGCACTTACAGTAAATGGTCAATCTGTGATTCAAACAACAACAAAGTGCACCCAACCCCCCCGACACTTTTTTGGCTAACAGATTGCCCCTTTAACTCTTTCAAACAGCCCATCTCATGTCTGTTTTGAGAGATGACATCCTGAGTGAGCTTGCTATTCATCCACCAGAGCGCTGCATTTAATCGGTCAGCCATTCACTCCAGAGCCAAAAAATTATTGGTCTACTGCCATAATTACATAACTACAATTCTTTGTCTATTGCCATACTTACAACGTTCCTCAACTAGTCATTCAAAACAACACCGTTTCTTAAACTTCTGCAACGTTTTCCTCATCCCTGAACTCAGTCCAGACTAACAACCGTGCCGTTTATTACCTCCAGTCTACAGTGATAGCATGGGTGCATCCCAAATGGCACCCTATTCCCTTTGGTGCACCACCCTATGGGCCCTGGTCAAAACTAGTGCACTATGTAGGGAATTGGGTGACATTTGAGACGCAGGCTATGACTCTGAGGATAGTGGAGATTCCTCCCATGAAGAAAAAGTACCTCACCAGTGGGAATCAATGGGAGAAGCTGGTTTTGAGCACCTATGAACGGTGGGAGAGTGGTGAATAGTCCAATTCAGTTGCTATATCAGATATGAACATAATACATTGGTATTACAATGCAGTCCGTTTCGATTTACATTTTTTATTTATCTGTGTCTGAGCATTTTACAGCTATCAATGAAGTGCAGAAGACGTCCAATCTGACGCGTAAATGCGCATCGCTTTCTGTGAGCATGAGTGAGGCAACTGTCCAATATGATGTAGGCTTCAATACGAAGGACTCTTTAGGCTACTTTAGAGCTGTACGCGGTATTGTACTGTGGCATCCAACCAAAGTGCCAGTAGGTACTTAATTCAACTGGCCGGTGTGTATTTTGTTTTTGAGGGCAGGACAACTGTGAAATTGGTCAAATGTATATACTTTCTTTGTACAGATTCGTTCACACTTCAAGGATATTTGTACAAGATGCGTCTTTAATTACCAGAGGTGGTGAGGAAGATCTCATCATAATCAGATCAAAATGAGTCTTTTGATTGCCTACACCTGTTGACAAATGTGGGCACAATCAGAATGTGGACAAGATCAGGACAACGGACGCATATTCAAACCAGGTATATACGGGGCTTTAGACAGGCCAACACAAACACACACCACTCTCTGCCTGTCAGCAAGGCTAATGAGAGGGGAGAGAGCTGGGACATCGAGCACAAGAGCAGACTGTTTGTACAGCTATACTGGCTCAGAAGGTAGAGGAGACCCGGGTTTGAAACCCAGTCGCTCACTTTGGTGCCGTGACCCTGATGGGTCTTTGCAAAGGAGGTCAAAGGCAGGTAAAGTATAACAGTGGTTGAACCACGCTCACTTGATGAGTACCCTTTCTTGAGACCTGAAGACTCACGTTAACTCCCTGAGCTTATGTCTAGGCTTTAGCTCAGTGGGCTTAAACTGTTTTGTTGCACACGGGAATCCTTGGTTTGAATCAGTCAGTAACATATGCATCTGTGCGTGTCTGTGTTGAGTTGCGTTTGTCTCTCAACGGGGCATGGGGTGCGCCCCCAGTGAGTGAGCGACAGTCAAGGCCTCCCTGTTGGGTCTCTGTAGAGAGCCTGCAGGTGACCAACATTACAAAGCAAACACAGCAGCAACCCCCCGGTCCTACACACACACACAAACACACACACACCATGTGCCTAGACAGCCAGCCCTGCAATCTGCAGAGTAGAGAGGCTAATGTCACCAGATATGCGAAATGCTTAAGGTCTACAATGCACCGACCGATGAAACACCTCAAATACAGCACCTAGGTGGTAATAGCCGCAATTCGTATCTATGCGGTATCTATGCAATTCTTATTATTCAACCCTCTTATTGTAACTAAGCACTGATTATGACTCCAAATAAAAGAGCCGGAATGCTTGAAAAAAATTCTAAACAGGATTGTAAAATACAGATGGATTGTTTATCTTAAAGTAAATATCTGAACACAAAACCATTTTGTTAACTGCTGGACTGTATAATTTGACTTCCCTGTTCTCCCTCCATTCCCATTGATCCATATGGAAGCAGGACTGAATTGTGTCTGTGTTCCAGGTTGTTCATTGCAGCACTGGTTTTAGCTTCGTGTGCTTCATTAAAATTCCAGTCACAGGTGTTCATTCATAAAAGCCTGCCATGGAGTTCTAGGCTGCCAGGCTCGCTGTGTGGGTCAAAGCCTTGCCAAGGTCAATATCCTCAAGCACTGCAGAGGCATCACAGCAGGGTCATAAGCGGGGGTGGTGTGAGAAACGCTTGCACAAACACAAGCATACAAAGACATATACGCACACGCATGTATGACTGCATGAGTGGGGTGTGTGAGACACACGCACACACACACGCACACACACACACAGACACACACACACACACACGGATGGATGCACTCGATCGAGGGAAAGTCAGTTGCGAAAGCTCCTCTAATGGTGGAGCAGCATAAACAGATGAACATAACACAAATATCATAAACAGATGATCACACACTATCAAAATTCAGTGTCATGTATGTCACAGAGGAGAGGAAACGGTGCTGTGAGCGAGGCTAGCGGTGAGTAGCGTCCCTCTGTGCTAGGCTAATTCACCCTTCCGTTGCACGATGGCAGGAGCTCTTAATGACAGTAATCTTTGCCTCCCTACCGGCTGATTGGTTGATCGGCTGAACCAAACCGCAGGGATTACGTGTGAAAGGTCCCGCTGGGCTGATAAGACCAACAATAGATGAGAAAGACACAGCCTCTTTTCTTTTCCGCTTCAAGGCAGAAACCTAATATTAGCACTACTCTTAGCAAGAACTCCTGGCGCGGGTGTCAAGAGACCTGCAGGTCTCATATACAGTAAACATACACATGCCCAAATACTGATCCTAGATTAGCACTCCTATTCTGAGACGCTTCGTGCATACAGGTCTTGATCCTTCACATTACATACAAAGACCTATAGGGTAAAAAGACCTGAGACAACTATTTTACAGAATACACACAGGACACCAGCCAAAGCTAGGTAACACACACACACACACATACACACACAGTTTCCACACTGCAGACAGAGAAGTTAGATGTAAAGGTCGAGAGGGATTCTGTAAACACCTTTGATTGTGGAGCAGAGGTCCGAGGAGTCATTGATATCTGCTGATGTAAAAGGGCTTTATAAATACATTTGATTGATCGATTGATTCATTGGAAAGTATCCGAATTCAAAGCATCGGAGGTACATCACATGGTCCATTTACACTGTTTGATGCTCTGCATTAGGCCGCAATGATCACGGGTACTGCAGGTGTTTCATGTCAATCTCAGAGGTGGACTCAACGTAGGCCTTAAAAGTCTTAAGAGTAGGTCTTAGTACAGCAGTTTTAAGACCTTGACCAACTCGTCTTAATAAGAGTTATTTTGGCCCCCTTAGCTGACAAACCCACCTATACAAACAAAGGTTAAATGTTGTTGTGTGACATTTGCATGGCAGTCTATGGTGATTTACAGGATGAATCCTGGTCTTGATGTTACAGTTTAACACCACCGTTCAAACTCCTAAGGCTATACTGTACAATAAATACCGAACAGTGTGCTTGAATTAGTCCAATGACAATGAACTGAACGTATGCTGTTACTTAGACACATTCCCATGACATAACTACAAGCACATACAGTAGATAATGTAAATGTAAGGGATATTCCTTTGGACCAGTGGCGACCTTACAGGCTTCCTCCCTTAGACTTTAGGCTGCAGTAGCCTTCATTGTAAGTATCCTATCAATCCTCCTGATGTCACTTCCTACTTTATTATCTGTCCCGGTACCTCATGTGATAAGTTGCCTATAACAGAGCGTAACATTCAAATTGTTGACGATAGAAACATAATGCCGAGGAAAAAACAGACTTATTGCACTCCAAAAGTGTCCCAAATGGCACACTTTTTCCTTCAGGTAACACTATCAGCAACATTTCAACTAACTATCTACTAACCTTAAACCTTACCCTAGTTCTAATCCTAACCTTAACCGTTATTCTAAACCTAACCCTAACGGTAACCTTAGCAAGCAGTTACTTATCAAAAGATAGTTTGTCGATAGTATGAAAATCCAAATAAAGTATGACCTCCCTTTACTATATATATTTTGGGGTATTTTACCCCCCAATTTCATCATATCTAATTTCGATCTTGTGTCATCACTGCAACTCCCCAACAGGCTTGGGTCGAAGGTCGAGTCATGCGTCCTATGAAACATGACCCGCCAAACTGCACTCCTTAACACCCACCCGCTTAACCCAGCCACACCATTGTGTCGGAGGAAATACTGTTCAACTGACAACCAAGGTCAGCCTGCATGTGCCTGGCCCACCACAAGAAGACGCTAGAGTGTGATGAACCAAGTAAAGCCCCCAACCAAACCATCCCCTAACCTGGACGACGCTGGGCCAATTGTGCACCGCCCTATGGGACTCCCGGTCACGGCCGGTTGTGACACAGCCTGGGATCGAACCTGGGTCTGTAGTGACGCCTCAAGCATTGTGAAGCAGTGCCTTCGACAGCAGCGCCACTCAGGAGGACTCTATAGGACATTACTTTTATCAGGGTCCATGTAGACTAAGAAAGAAATGAAACAATTTAAATGTTTTTACAGAGTAACAGTTCATATAAGGAAATAAATACATTTTTATTAATTAATTAGGCCCTAATCTATGGATTTCACATGAATGAGCAAGGGTGTAGTCATGGGTGGGCCTTGGAGGGCATATGCCCAACCACATGGGGAGGCCCACCAAATGGGGAGCCAGGCCCAGCCAATCAGAATCCCTCCCCCCCCCACCTACATTTATGTACACTACCGGTCAAAGGTTTTAGAACACCTACTTTTTTTTTTTACTTTTTTAAAAATATTTTCTACATTGTAGAATAATAGTGAGGACATCAAAACTATGAAATAACACAAATGTAATCATGTAGTAACAAAACAAGTGGTAAACAAATCAAATATATTTTATATTTGAGATTCTTCAAATAGCCACCCTTTGCCTTGATGACAGCTTGCACACTTTTGGCATTCTCTCAACCAGCTTCATGAGGTAGTCACCTGGAATGCATTTCAATGAACAGGTGTGCCTTCTTAAAAGTTCATTTGTGAAATGTCTTTCCTTCTGAATGCATTTGAGCCAATCAGTTGTATTGTGACAAGGTAGGAAGATATACAGAAGATATCCCTATTTGGTAAAAGATCACGTCCATGTTATGGCAAGAAAAGAGAAATGACAGTCCATCATTACTTTAAGACATGAAGATCAGTCAATACGGAACATGTCAAGAACTTTTCAAGTAACAGACACACACAACTCAACATCAACTGTTCAGAGGAGACTGTGTGAATCAGGCCTTCATGGTCAAATTGCTGCAAAGAAACCACTACTAAAGGTCACCAATAAGAAGAAGAGACTTGCTTGGGCCAAGAAACACGAACAATGGACATTAGACCGGTGGAAATTTGGCCTTTGGTCTGGAGTCCAAATTGGAGATTTTTGGTTCCAACCTCTGTGTCTTTGTGAGACACAGAACGGCTGATCTCTGCATGTGTATTTCCCACCATAAAACATGGAGGAGAGGTGTTATGGTGTGGGGGTGCTTTGCTGGTGACACTGTCTGTGATTTAATTAGAATTCAAGGCACACTTAACCAGCATGGCTACTGCAGCATTCTGCAGCGATACACCATCCCATCTGGTTTGGGCTTAGTGGGACTATCATTGGTTTTTCAACAGGACAATGATTCAACACACTTCCAGGTTGAGTTAGGACTATTTTACCAAGAAGGGGTGATGGAGTGCTGCATCAGATGACCTGGCCTCCACAATCACCCAACCTAAACCAAATGTAGATGTATTTGGGGAGTTTCTCCCATTCTTCTCTGCAAATCCTCTCAAGCTCTGTCAGGTTGGTTGGTAAGCGTCACTGCTAAGCTATTTTCAGGTCTTTCCAGAGACGTTCGATCGGGCTCTGGCTGGCCACTCAAGGACATTCAGAGACTTGCCCTGAAGCCACTCCTGCGTTGTCTTGGCAGTGTGCTTAGGGCCGTTGTCCTGTTGGAAGGTGAATCATCTATCCAGTCTGAGGTCCTGAGCGCTCGGCAGCAGGTTTTAATCAAGGAACTCTCTGTACTTTGCTCCGTTCATCTTTCCCTCTATCCTGACTAGTCTCCCAGTCTCTGCCGCTGAAAAACTTCCCCACAGCATGATGCTGCCACCATCATGCTTCACTGTAGGGATGGTGCCAGGTTTCCTCCAGACCTGACACTTGGCATTCAGGCTAAAGAGTTCAATCTTGGTTTCATCAGACCAGAACATTTTGTTTTCATGGTCTGGGAGTCCTTTAGGCAGTGGTTGGCAAACTCCAAGCGGGCTGTCATGTGCCTTTTACTGAGGAGTGGCTTTCATCGGGCCACTCTACCATAAAGGCCTGATTGGTGAAGTGCTGCAGAGATGGTTGTCCTTCTGGAAGGTTCTCCCATCTCCACAGAGGAACTCTGGAGCTCTTTCAGTGACCATTGGGTTCTTGGTCAACTCCCTGACCAAGGCCATTATCCTCCAATTGCTCAGTTTGGCCGAGCGGCCAGCTCTAGGTAGAGTCTTGGTGGTTCCAAACTTCTTCCATTTAAGAATGATGGAGGAAACTGTTCTTGGGGACCTTCAATGCTGCAGAAATGTTTTGGTACCCATCCCCAGATATGTGCCTCGACACAATCCTGTCTCGGAACTCTACGGACAATTCCTTCGACCTCATGGCTTGGTTTTTGCTCTGACATGCACTGTCAACTGTGGGACATTATATAGACAGGTGTGTGCCTTTCCAAATAATATCTAATCAATTATATTTACCACAGGTGGATTCCCATGAAGTTGTAGAAACATCTCAAGGATGATCAATGGAAACAGGACGCACTGAGCTCAATTCTGTGTCTCATTGCAAAGGGTCTGAATTCTTATGTAAGGTATTTCTGTATTTTATTTTTAAGAAATTAGCAATAATTCTATAAACCTGTTTACGTTTTGTCATTATGGGGTATTGTGTGTAGATTGATGAGGGAAAAATGTAATTTAGTCCATTTTAGAATAAGGCTATAACATACCAAAATGTGAAAAAAGTCAAGGGTTCTGAATATTTTCCGAATGCCTTGGTCAGATACCACACCTCCTCGGGTCTTATTGCTGATCCTATATAACGACTACTTCACACACATTTTCTATTCATATACTGTCCATAATGTCTATACGCACACCATCGTATACACTGACTATACAAAACATTAAGAACACCTGCTCTTTCCATGACACAGACTGACCAGGTGAATCCAGGTGAAAGTTATAATTACTTGTTAACTCCACTTTAATCAGTGTAGATGGAAGGGAGGAGACAGTTAAAATAAGTATTTTTAAGCCTTGAGTAAATTGAGATATGGATTGTGTATGTCTCATTCAGAGGGTGAAAGGGCAAGAAAATAGATTGAAGTGCCTTTGAACGGAGTATGATAGTAGGTGCCAGGCACACCGGTTTGTGTCAAGAACTGCAAAGCTGTTGGATTTTTCATGCTCAACAGTTTCCCATGTGTATCAAGAATGGTCCACCACCAAAGGACATCCAGCCAACTTGACACAACCTTGGAAAGCATTGGAGTCAACATGGGCCAGAATCTCTGTGGTACGCTTTCCAAATCTTGTAGAGTCCTGATGAATTTAGGCTGCTCTGAGCGCAAAAGGGGAGTGGGGGTGCAAATCAATATTAGGAGGGTGTTCCTAATATTTGGTATACTCAGTGATATTGACTGATATTGCTCATTCTAATATTTCTATATTTCTTCATTCCTTTCTTAATTTATTTTGTATTGTTAGGTAATACTGCAATGTTGGAGCTAGGAACATAAGCATTTCGCTACACCCGCGATAACATCGGCAATATATTTGTACTCGACCAATAAAATTTGATTCGGTTTGTTTGAAACATTAGCTCGAACTATAGAAATCTGGAGCGTGTGCAGCCATTATGCAGAATTAAATTGAACACCTCAGTGTAGGTAAGTATCTGCTCTCTGGTAGGGATGAGTTAGTTTGTGTCCCAAATGGCACCCAATTATTTACGTAGTGCATTACTTTTGACCAGAGCTTTTTGGGTCATGGTCAAAAATAGTCCACTATATAGGGAATAAGGTTCTATTTGGGACGCAGCCTTAGAGTGCACTCTTGGCTAAGCTGCATGCATCCCATCAGGATGATTAAAATGGTCAGGATGATGACATGGCCAAGCCAGCCTGCTAAATGAATTGAATATGTCAGTGGAGTGAAGGACTTGACTGTGGATAGAGAGATAGAGGCATAGTTGATATCAAGATGCAAGTGGAAGGAGGGGATACTTTCATCAACACACACACACTCACACACACACACACACACACACACACACACACACACACACACACACACACACACACACACACACACACACACACACACACACACACACACACACACACACACACACACACACACACACACACACACACACACACACAAACACAAACACATATGTACAGTGGTTTCTCCTTTAAAAGTTGCCGCGTACTGCGGCGCAGCTTGCATGGTGCCGCAGAATTCTATGGCAAGTTATTTAAGTGTGAACCACTGGTACCATTAATGCTAGTTCGTGCTAGTTCGACCACCAGAGGTCATCTTTGAGAAGCATTTGAAAGCTTTCAATAACGGCTGTACTAGAGAATGCGGGCAAACGGGAGACCGGGGTTCAATTTCCCGATGGGGAGGAAGGAGTAGGCTGTCCTTGTAAATAACAATTTGTTCTTAACTGATTCCATATGTGTTTTTTCATAGTTCTGATGTCTTCACTATTATTCTACAATGTAGAAAATAGTAAAAATAAAGAAGAATCCTGGAATGAGTAGGTGTGTCCAAACTTTTGACTGGTACTTCATTTGATTAATATTATGGTGTTTCTATTCCAAGGGAAACGAAAAACCCTCTGGGTTTCCATTAGGATGGAATGGAAAATATGGCGCTGTAAAACGTGATGGTCGGGAGTACAGTACTGGGCTATTTAGCTAAAGAATCCAGTGCGGGAGACCGGGGTTCAATTCTCAGACAGGGAGGAAGGAGTAGGCTGTCCTTGTAATTAAGAATTTGTTCTTAACTGACTTGCCTAGTTAAATAAAGTTTACACTAAGGGCATAACATTTCTACACCCTAATTGTATAATATATTTTTTTAATGAATGCATAAATATGCCATTATTACTTATAATGTTTTAGTTTGAATGTGCAGACTGGCACTAAGAACAGAACAGCGGGAACGTTTCCCTAGGCAGCTCCATTATTAGTGCAATGCCCTTAAAATGGGTGGGGGTCCACCTCCCCCTTCCTCCTCCTCCCTTCCCCATGGGCTAGGTCGGTCTTCTGTGTGCGGCTCTGTGGCCCATCCCGTTCCCCCTGCCCTCGTGCCTTGAACCGTGGGCACTTTCAGTGGATACAGCTGGAGAACTGCTAGGCAGTCCCATTGTGCGCCACTCGGGAGCCATGACCAATATGACCAATATATATTGTCCTGCTAATAACAGGGTTAATAATATATCTGTGAGAATATCCAACGGGCTTTCATATAATTCTAAATTAATAATAATTGCTTTGTTTTTTAAAAAAAAATATATTTTTCAAATAATGTAAAATCAGCGAGAAAAATACCATTCTTGAAAATGGGGTGAGACATTATTACTAATTTGTAAATAAATCCAGTTTGTTACTTAGAAATATTTATTTATGTTTTTAGAGGGAGAAAAACCAAAAACCTACAATCATCTCATGGGTCTCCTAGTCCAGCACAGGTATTGAACCAGCATCTTAGTCCGTTGCGCCACGCTGTACAACGTGACCGGTCGGGAGTGGCCTACAGTACTACAGTAAGAGTAAAATAGTCCTAACAAAATAAAAGAATAAAAACCTTAGTGTAACAACAGTTTTAGTAAGTAATACTGAAGTCGTGCACAAATATCAGTTTCTATTTAGGTTTATGTCGCCCAAAAGCATAATCAGTGCTCTATCTCCCCCTTGTGCTGGTCTGGAGCAATGAAGTGGTAACGCAAGGTACCGTACTAAACCACAAAGGACCTCTAAGTCCCGCGGCATAAACTCGCAACTTTTAAAGGAGGAACCACTGTATATATTTAGCTCAGTGTGGATGTTGCCTGTAATTCATGTCTTCTGGTTAGGGTATATACATATGGTCACTGTGGGGATGACGTCATCGATGCACTTATTGATAAAGCCAATGACTGATGTGATGTACTCCTCAATGCAATCTGAGGAATCCCGGGAACATATTCCAGTCTGTGCCAGCAAAACAGTCTTGTAGCTTAGCATCTTCTTCATTTGACCACTTTTTTATTGATCTTGTCACTGATGCTTCCTGCTTTAATTTTAGCTTGTAAGCTGGAATCAGGAGGATAGAATTATGGTCAGATTTGCCAAATGGAGGGCGAGGGAGAGCTTTGTATGTGTCTCTGTGTGTGGAGTAAAGGTGGTCCAGAGTTTTTTTATCCTCTGGTTGCACGTTTAACATGCTGATAGAAATTAGGTAAAACAGATTTAAGTTTCCCTGCATTTAAGTCTACTAGGAGCGCCGCCTCTGGGTAAGTAATTTCTTGTTTACTTATGGTGGAATACAGCTCATTCAATGCTGTCTTAGTGCCAGCCTCTGACTGTGGTTGTATGTAAACAGCTACAAAAAATACAAATGAAAACTCTGTAGGTAGATAGTGTGGTCTACAGGTTATCATGGGATACTCTACCTCAGGCAAGCAATAGCTCGAGACTTCCTTAGATATCGTGCACCAGCTGTTATTTACAAAAATACATAGTCCGCCGACCTTTGTCTTACCAGCCAGCTGTATGTTGATAGTGTCGTCGTTCAGCCACGACTCCGTGCAGCATAAGATATTACAGTTTTGAATGCCACATTGGTAGTTTAATCTTCCGCGTAGGTCATCTATTTTATTGTCCAAAGATTGCACGTTTGCTAGCAGAATGGAAGGAAGTGGGTGTTTATTCGATTGCCTACGAATTCTCAAAAGGCAGCCCGCCCTCCGGCCCCTTTTTCTCCACCTTCTCTTCACGCAAATCATGGGGATCTGGGCCTGTTCCCGAGAAACAGTATATCGTTCGCGTCGGGCTCGTCAGGCTCGTTAAAGGAAAAAAAGGGTTCTGCCATGGTGAGTAATCACAGTCCTGATGTCCAGAAGTTATTTTTGGTCATAAGAGATGGTAGAGGCAACATTATGTACAATTCTTTTTTTTTAAATAAGTTACAAACAACGCAAATTAACGAACAAAAAAACACAATCGGTTGGGGGCGCGTAAAAGTCTGATTCTTCTCCGGCACCATTTATACTCTAACCTTGAAGCTTTTAAGAAATCCCACTATGCACTCCGACGAACCATCAAACAGACAAAGCGTCAATACAGGACTAAGATTGAATCATACTACACCGGCTCTGATGCTCGGATGTGGCAGGGCTTGCAAACCATTACAGACCACAAAGGGAAGCATAGCCGAGAGCTGCCCAGTGACACGAGCCTACCAGATGAGCTAAACTACTTCTATGCTCGCTTCAAGGTAAATAACACACAAGATGCAACAGAGCACCAGCTGTTCCGGAAGACTGTGTGATCACACTCTCCGCGGCCGACATGAGTAAGACCTTTTAACAGGTCAACATTCACAAGGCCGCAGGGCCAGACGGATTACGAGGACATGTACTGCGAGCATGCGCTGACCAACTAGCAAAAGTGTCTTCACTGACATTTTCTCCTCTCACAGGGATCATGTTTCAAGAGATCCAAAATAGACACAACACCTAAGTGTCAACAGTATGACTGTACCAACCTGAAGAGTGGTGTATCAATACACCCAGTCACTATAAAGATACTTCCTAACTCAGTCTCCGGAGAGGGAGGAAACCGCACAGGGATTTCACCATGAGGAGGATGGTGACTTTAAAACAGTTACAGAGTTTAATGGCTGTGATAGGAGAAAATTGACGATGAATCAACAACATTGTATTTACTCCACAATACTAACATAACATGGAAACATTACATTTAAATGTAAATCGTGCTATAACTCTGATCTTCTTTGCTACGGATTGAATTGAGCCATATTGTAATGAATCATGCCAGCCCACAGCATGTGTACTTAAAATCTAGGGAAATCAAAGGTTAACTATTGTTTTCCGGTTTGCTTGAGGGATTCTGGTTGTGTGATTTGTACATTTTTTCCACATGGGTTTAACAATATTGGAAACTCACTTCGCAAGTCAGGTGCTTTTAAATACATGAAGAAAAGTGTGCAAGTTGTGCAAGTGCACACTTCTGGAAAGGCCTTACGATAGACTAGCGTCCTGTCCAGGGCAGGGGTGTACATGTATGTCAAGCTGCCTCATGTTACAGAAACAGTAGATAGGCTCCTGCCCTTATTGGCCATTCTGATGTTTAAATAGACAATGCTATTTAAACATCTGGAAAATAATTGAGGATTTTGTTTGTTGTCCGTAGCTTATGCCTGCCCATATCATAACCCCACTGCCAACATGGGGCACTCTGTTCACAACGTTGACATCAGCAAACCGCTCGCCCACAAGATTCCATACACGCTGTCTGCCATCTGCGCAGTACAGTAGAAACTGGGATTCATCCATGAAGAGCACACTTCTCCAGCATGCCAGTGGCCATCGAAGGTGAGCATTTGGCCACTGAAGTCAGGTTCAGTGGCCAATTGATTTTTTTTTCTGTCAATATTGACGTTTGCCTTGTGATGTGATTGGTCTGATGCCAAATTCAAACTGGCTTCCCTTGACACTTTGTTTTGTTGCAATAGGAGCATTAACAGCTGAGCTTGCTCAGTTTAGCTCAAAGCTGATTGGCTATTATGTTATATTTGTTTCTATCAAGGGAGGCCAAATGCTAGTTGGCTTCCCTTCCATTCAATGGTATGGGCGGAAAGAATATCATACTCTTTCTGACCAGAAAGCATCAGATAGATACGCAAAACATACAGGACTACTGTTTAGTTCGCTCGGATGCTTTCTAGGGCGAGATACATTCAGCCTCTTGCGAACTGAAAGAAAATTATGAAACACAGAGATGAAAGATGTTTTTCTTGGTCAATTTTTGGGAGAAGCCTGGCTTCCTTTGGCAGCCATGAATACATGTCAAATGTAATTCAGGGTAAGTGGAGTTAGCCATGAGTTAGCCTGCCCTAAAGCAGGGTAGGTATGAAGGATTCGTTGCCTGGCGAAAAGGTTTGCCACTTTTGTATGACCAGTTACCCCCAGTTGAACTCAGAGTTGGCCAAAGTTACCTCGCTACCTCCTAAAATCTGTTTCCTAGGATACCCATTCCTCAATTACCCAACAACCCAACTAAGTGACCCAGCCGGCTGGGTCAAAATAACCCAACGTGTGTTCTGTCCAATATTTACCCAAACAGTTTTTTTTTTAACCCAGTATTTTTTTGAGTGAACCAGAGAGAGAGAGAGAAAGTGGGAGCAAAGAAAGAGAGACTAAGAGAGAGAGCTCTGTGCTCCTCCCGCAAGGCCCTAGAAGACGATAGCATTGGTGCTAATGAGAGACACAAAGGCCCCTGTGCGCACCTGTGAAACAGAGACCCCTCCATTCATCAACATAATTAGAAATGTCGTGCAACGCTAACTAGCATTTGCATTTTCTCTCTCTCCATCTCTCTCTCACTCTTTCTCGCTCCCCCTCTCACTGCTAACACTCACTCATAATGTCCAGGCCCTCCAACATGCAGATACAATTTCAAGAGGGGGCAGACAGGTAGAACCCCCCCCCCCACACACACACACACACACACACACACAGAGTCATGAACATGCTCATACACACAATACATACACACACACACACAGTCATCATGAACATGCACACACACACAGTCATGAACATGCACACACACACACACAATCGTGAACATACACACAGACACACACAGTCATGCCCACACAAACACACACAGTCATGAATACTCATAATGTTCCATTTATGTCCATTCATGATGTCGATATGTTTCATTAAACAGAAAAAGGTTAATTATTCGTCATATGTCTTACAAGCCTGGAAAGGGGGGGTTCTACTAAGCTAATGTATGGAATTGTTTTAAGGTGGTCTGACCATGGATCATTTAGCTATATGATTTTGAATTTTAGGAACGCTTTGGGTATTTTGATAAAATATTGAATTTGGTATTCACTACCGTAGCCCATAGAAACGTATTGAATTACACATTCATAAATGGCACAAAAAAAAAGACTGTAAAAAAAGACATAATAATGAATAAGGTTTTGAAGTGTCTGTCCTATGTCGAGGAGATATAAGAAAGATCAGGAAATATTTTAGTTTTTTTGGACATATTTCACCGCTTATTTTTGGTGGCACAAAACTACATCCATACTTCCATTCATTTGTAAAGGTTACCTTCTTACGAGTCCTGTGACACTTTTTGGGGTCGTAAGGCAATGTTCAGGAGAGTATTTCCATAGAGTGGTCATATTTGTAGACCCACCCGTTGGGACGTTGCAGTCGTTTTCGTGAGAAGACCAATTTTCGAGATGTCTCATAGTCTGACAAACACCACTGTAGCTCAGCCACCTTCCACCGCAAATGCGAAATGCCGACATAGACGGATGTGGTGGATTGAGACGGAGCCCATGATCTGTAGTTTAAATTGACTGATTTTGACGGGGATTTTTAATTATGTTATTTAGATTGTCACACAGGTCCGTCAAAAGACTCTTAATTATTTTTTTTAAAATCAATTGCTAACATGCATTGGTCAAAACTGAAGTCACATTGTCAAAACTCTTCACACAGTCAGCGAAACAGAAGTGTATGTGGACCAAACTGTGAATCATTTTTCATTGATTTCACACAAAACGCATTCAATGACCACATTCTTCGAAATCCATGAACTCTTTTCTCATTCATACTCCACCACCTGCAAAACTATATATTTGTAGCACATGTTTTTCAAATGCTAACACACTGTTTCCAAAACTGTTAAAAACACATTCAAAACAGAATGATGGCAAATGTTGTGCATTTCTGCAGTAACCATATTGAAACATATAGAATATCTCAGCTGAAAGCCTACCCAAGTGTCCTGTTTTTAGTCTCGTTGCCAAACAGGGTACATTCACAGCTATGCGTAATGTAAAGTACTGTAAAACTGTATATTTACTCTATTTTGGAGAATAATGGAGTTGGAAGCCAGGCAATCTGCACATACATTCATCTTTGTGGATGAAGCTGGATTCAACCTGGCAAAAAAACGCTGCAGGGGAAGAAATGTGATTGGACAGAGAGCAACCATGGATGTCCCAGGCCAGAGAGGAGCTAACATCACAATGTGTGCAGCACTGTCCAATGATGGTTTGCTGTTACACAATCCACTCATTGGCCCCTACAATACAGAGAGGCTCATTTACTTTCTGGATGACCTGCATAAACGACCTTCGTTGTTGTGTGGGATAATGTGGCATTCCACCACTCTGCTGCAGTCACAGACTGGTTTGCTGCACATCCCAGGATGTCAGCACTATTCCTGCCTCCATACTCCCCCTTCCTAAACCCCATAGAGGAGTTTTTCTCTGCGTGGAGGTGGAAGGTTTATGACCACCATCCACATGACCAGATGTCCTTACTGGAGGCCATGAACGCAGGGTGTGGAGACACTTCTCCTGAAGACTGCCAGGGTTGGATTAGACATTCCAGAAGATACTTTCAAAGATGCATCGCCAGAGATAACATCATAAGATGTGATGTTGATGAGAACTTGTGACCAAATGCAGGAGAGGGAGAACTAGAACACCCACAGTACTGTACAGTATGAGTGATTAGACTATACATGTTGTTGATGTAATTTTTTTGTAATTATTATTGCAGCCCTGGAATTCCGGGAATTAGTTTTTGTTTAAACTTTTGTTTAAAAAAGTAAATTACTGTACGCAAAGATATAGAAACAAAATACAGGCTATTCAAGCAAATTGCTGCATTTCTGATTCATTATTGTACATATACTTTAGTACAGTAATTCAAGTGAAAATGTGTTATTCTTATTCTATAATGAAATATGTGAAAAATCATTCAAACTTCAAAGAGAAAAGTTCATCATTCATGTAATGCTCCCTGTTGTTAGTGTTTTGTAGGTCAGTGTGTTATGGGTGACAATGTATGCTTTCTGAGTGAGAATTGTTGCCAGTGTTTTGGTCGAACGAGCTTATTTTGAGACATGTATGAAGCGTTTTGGTGGTTTGAGTGAGTTTTGGAGGTGAGATTAACTGTTTGGCCAAGATGCATGTTGGTAATGCAGACTGTGTGAAGAGTTTTGAAAAAGTGGCTTCAGTATTGACCGATGCTTGCTAGCAATTGAAAAAAACTGTAACAGTGAAACCCTGATATACATTCACTCAGGTATTTCATCTTTACGATTTACCTTTCACCATGATGATGTGGTCCAACCGCTGAGTAACTTGAATTTCGGCATTACTTATTGTAACTTACTATAGCTTTACATTAAAAAAATACTTACAGTATTTTTTTTACAGTAAAGCTATAATAAAACTTCAGAGCGAAGATATTATAATGGATGGATAGATGGATGGGTGGGTGGGTGGGTGGATGGATGGACTGATCATGTTTACTATCTTTCAAGAGGAAAATGTGTCACTAGCTCACAAATGACTTACACAACAACATACATTATGTGATGTACAGTACCAGTCAAAAGTTTAGAAACACCTACTCATTCAAGGGTTTTTCCATATTTTTACTATTTTCTACATTGTAGAATAGTAGTGAAGACATCAAAACTATGAAATAACTTCATGGTTGATTTGCTGGAAACAAACCACTACTATAGGGCACCAATAATAAGACGAGACTTGCTTGGGCCAAGAAACACAAACAATGTAAATCTGTCACTGGGTCTGATGAGAATTTGAGATTTTTGGTACCAATCGCTGTGTCTTTGTGAGACGCAGAGTAAGTGAACGGATGATCTCCGCATGTGTGGTTCCAACCGTGAAGCATGGAGGAGGATGTGTGATGGTGTGGGAGTGCTTTCCTGGTGACACTGTCTGTGATTTATTTAGAATTCAAGGCACACTTAACCAGCATGGCTACCACAGCATTCTGCAGCGATACGCTATCCCATCTGGTTTGCACTTAGTGGGACTATCATTTGTTTTTCAACAGGACAATGACCAAAACACACCTCCAGGCTGTGTAAGGGCTATTTGACCAAGAAGGAGAGTGATGAAGTGCTGCATCAGATGACCTGTCCTCCACAATCACCCGACCTCAACACAATTGAGATGGTTTGGGATGAGTTGGACGGCAGAGTGTAGGAAAAGCAGCCAACAAGTGCTCAGCAAATGTGGGAAATCCAAGTGCTGGAAAAGCATTCCTCGTGAAGCTGGTTGAGAGAATGCCAAGAGTGTGCAAAGCTGTCATCAAGGCAAAGGGTGGCTACTTTGAAGAATCTAAAAACTAAAATATATTTTGATTTGTTTAACACTTTGATGGTTACTACATGATTCCATATGTAATATTTCATAGTTTTATGTCTTCACTATTATTCTACAATGTAGAAAATAGTAAAAATAAAGAAAAACCCTTTAATGAGTAGGTGTGTCTAAACATTTCACTGGCATTCGAAAAGTTCTCAGACCACTTGACATTTTCCACATTTTGTTACGTTAATGCCTTATTCTAAAATTGATTAAACCATGTTTTCCCTTCACCAATCTACACGCAATATATCCCATTATGACAAAGCAAAAACATGTTTTTAGAAATGTTGGAATACTTATTTACATAAGTATTCAGACCCTTTACTCAGTACTTTGTTGAAGCATCTTTGACAGCAATTACAGCCATGAGTCTTCTTGGGTATGACGCTACATGCTTGGCAAACCTGCATTTAGGGAGTTTCTCTGATTCTTCTCTGCAGATCTTCTCAAGCTCTGTCAGGTTGGAAGGGGAGCATTGCTGCATGGCTATTTTCAGGTTTCTCCAGATGTATGATCGGGTTCAAGTCCGGGCTCTGGCTGGGTCACTCAAGGACATTCAGAGACATGCCCCGAAGCCACTCCTGCGTTGTCTTGGCTGTGTGCTTTGGGTCATTGTCCTGTTGGAAGTTGAACCTTCGCCCCAGTCTGAGGTCCTGAGCGCTCGGGAGCAGGTTTTCATCAAGAATCTCTCTGTACTTTGCTCCGTTCATCTTTGCTTCAATCTTGACTAGTCTCACAGTCCCTGCCGCTGAAAAACATCCCCACAGCATGATGCTGCCACCACCACGCTTCACCGTAGGGATGGTGCCAGGTTTCCTCCAGATGTGACGCTTGGCATTCAGGCCAAAGAGTTCAATCTTGGTTTCATCAGACCAGAGAATCTTGTTTCTCATCTCTGAGAGTCTTTAGGTGCCTTTTGGTAAACTCCAAGCGAGCTGTCATGTGCCTTTTACTGAGGAGTGGCTTCCAACTGACCACTCCACCATAAAGGCCTGATTGGTGGAGTGCTGCAGAGATGGTTGTTCTTCTGGAAGGCTATCCCATCTCCACAGATGAACTCTAGAGCTCTGTCAGAGTGGCCATTATGTTCTTGGTCACCTGCATGAGGCCCTTCTCCCTCGATTGCTCAGATTGGCCAGCCGGACAGCTCTAGGAAGAGTCTTGGTGTTTTCAAACTTCTTCTATTTAAGAATGATAGAGGCTACTGTGTTCTTGGGGAACTTCAATGCTGCAGAAATGTTTTGGTACCCTTCCCCAGATCTGCACCTCAACACAATCCTGTCTCGGAGCTCTACGCTCCATTCCTTTGACCTCATGACTTGCTTTTTTTCTCTGACATGCACTGTCAACTGTGGGACCTTATATAGACAGGTGTGTGCCTTTCCAAATCATGTCCAATCAATTGAATTAGCCACAGTTGGATTCCAATCATGTTGTAGAAACATCTCAAGGATAATCAATGGAAAGAGGATGCACCTGAGCTCAAATTTGAGTCTCATAGCAAATGGGCTGAATATCAAATAAAATAAAATAAAATGTTATTTGTCACATTCGCCGACTACAACAGCTGTAGACCTTACAGTGAAATGCTTACTTACAAGCCCCTAACCAACCATGCAGTTCTAAGAAAAATAAGCGTTAAGTAAAAAATAGATAAGTAAAATATGTAAAATAAAAGGAAAATGTAATTAAAGAGCAGCAGTAAAATAACAATAGCGAGGCTATATACGGGGGTACCGGTACAGAGTCAATGTGCGGGGGCACCGGTTAGTCCAGGTAATTGAGGTAATATGTACATGTAGGTAGAATTAAAGTGACTATATGTAACGGATGTGAAATGGCTAGCTAGTTAGCGGGTACGCGCTACTAGCATTTCAATCAGTTACGTCACTTGCTCTGAAACCTAGAAGTAGTGTTGCACCTTGCTCTGCAAGGGCCGTGGCCTTTGTGGAGCGATGGGTAACGATGCTTCGTGGGCGACCGTTGTTGATGTGTGCAGAGGGTCCCTGGTTCGCGCCCGTGTCGGGGCGAGGGGACGGTTTAAAGTTATACTGTTACATTGATGCTGTTGACCCGGATCACTGGTTGCTGCGGAAAAGGAGGAGGTTGAAAGGGGGGTGAGTGTAACGGATGTGAAATGGTTAGCGGGTACGCGCTACTAGCGTTTCAATCAGTTTCGTCACTTGCTCTGAAACCTAGAAGTAGTGTTGCACCTTGCTCTGCAAGGGCCGTGGCCTTTGTGGAGCAATGGGTAACGATGCTTCGTGGGCGACCGTTGTTGATGTGTGCAGAAGGTCCCTGGTTCGCGCCCGTGTCGGGGCGAGGGGACGGTTTAAAGTTATACTGTTACATTGAAATGGCTAGCTAGTTAGCGGGTACGCGCTACTAGCGTTTCAATCAGTTACGTCACTTGCTCTGAAACCTAGAAGTAGTGTTGCACCTTGCTCTGCAAGGGCCGCGGCCTTTGTGGAGTGATGGGTAACGATGCTTCGTGGGTGACCGTTGATGTGTGCAGAAGGTCCCTGGTTCGCGCCCGGGTATGGGCGAGGGGACGGTTTAAAGTTATACTGTTAAATTGATGCTGTTGACCCGGATCACTGGTTGCTGCGGAAAAGGAGGAGGTTGAAAGGGAGGTGAGTGTAACGGATGTGAAATGGCTAGCTAGTTAGCGGGTACGCGCTAGTAGCGTTTCAATCAGTTACGTCACTTGCTCTGAAACCTAGATGTAGTGGATGTGGCTACCCAAACTATTTGCATTGCCCCCCCTCTTTTACACTGCTGCTACTCTCGGTTTATTATCTATGTATATGTAACAGTATAACTTTAGTACGTCCCCTCGCCCCGACACGGGCGCGAACCAGGGACCCTCTGCACACATCAACAACGGTCACCCACGAAGCATCGTTACCCATCGCTCCACAAAAGCCGCGTTACCCATCGCTTCGTGGAGCGATGGGTAACGATGCTTCGTGGGTGACCGTTGTTGATGTGTGCAGAGGGTCCCTGGTTCGCGCCCGTGTCGGGGCGAGGGGACGTACTAAAGTTATACTGTTACATATACATAGATAATAAACCGAGAGTAGCAGCAGTGTAAAAGAGGGGGGGCAATGCAAATAGTTTGGGTAGCCATTTGATTAGCTTTTCAGGAGTTTTGTGGCTTGGGGGTACAAGCTGTTAAGAAGCCTTTTGGACCTAAACTTGGCGCTCCGGTACCGCTTACCGAATACTTGCGTAAATAAGGTATTTCTGTTTGAATGGGGGGGTTGCAAAACTTTCTAAAAACCTGTTCTAGCTTTGTCATTATGGGGTGTTGTGTGTAGATTACTGGGGGAAATTGTTTATTTAATCCATTTTTTGAATAAGGCTGTAACGTAACAACATTTGGAAAAAAGTCAAGGGGTAATGAATACTTTCCAAAGGCACTGTATACACACCTTATACAGTACACCACACTGACAATGAAGACACAGATGACAACTTAATTTAGTCATATTTATTTCCTGTTGTAATCCTACACAACCACACACACATATCCTGAGACATCATTCATTGCCTTTCACTAAGTCACAGTATCTTTATCCGCCACCCTCGAGGGAGACACCTGTCAAGTCCTCCTAGTCCTCCTACTCCTCCTCCTCCTGAGATTCCCTCCCACTCATCACAGTTGGCTGTTGTTGTTCGGTCTCTCTCTCTCTCTCCCCTCCACACACAGAATATTTTTCTATCTCCTTCTCTATAATATAATAATATATCTCACACACAAACACATTCATAATCTATCTTTTTTCTCTCGCTCCCTCATTCTCTTTCTCTCTCTCCCTGCCTTTCCCTCTCTTTACACACACATACACAGAAACACATACAGAATCTCTCCCCTTCTCTCTCTCCCTCTTTCCTCCCTCGTTCAGGAAAACAAGCATACCGTATTTGTGATTGAATTGGGCTGTATCTCATTTAGGAATGGTGGGAGGAAAGGAGGGAGGGAGCGATGGTGGGGTGGTGTACCCGCAGGGTGTACCCACAGCATGTAGTATAGCGCAAGACACACACACACACAACAGTAGAGGAAAGGAGAGCCTTATCCTCCAAGGAGACACACACGCAGCCACAATGCTGTTCCATCGGGCGGGGGGGGGGGGGGCAGAGTCACGGTGACCAGTGACCGGTGGCGGTGCTGACATGCTAACTCAATCAGCGGCCAGTCGATTCAGGAGCCAGCCCTCAGCCCTGGGAACCGAACTGTAGCCACAGTGGCTTGCGAAAGTATTCACCCCCTTTGCATTTTTCCTATGTTGTTGCCTTACACCCTGGAATTAAAATTGATTTTTGGAGGGTTTGTATCATTAGATTTACAGAAAACTTGAGCGTGCATAACTATCCCCCCCTCGAAAGTCAATACTTTGTAGAGCCACCTTTTGCAGCAATTACAGCTGTATGTCTCTATAAGCTTGGCACATCTAACCACTGGGATTTTCGCCCATTCTTCAAGGCAAAACTGTTTCAGCTCCTTCAAATTGGATGGGTTCTGTTGGTGTACAGAAATCTGTAAGTCATACCACAGATTCTCAATTGGATTGAGGTCGGGGCTTTGACTAGGCCATTCCAAGACATTTAAATGTTTCCCCTTAAACCATTAATAAGTTATATTCTTCAAGAATCAATGGATATATATATACAGTTGAAGTCGGAAGCTTACATACACCTTAGCCAAATACATTTAAACTCAGTTTATCACAATTCCTGACATTTAATCCATGTAAAAATGTCTTAGGTCAGTTAGGATCACCACTTTATTTTAAGAATGTGAAATGTCAGAATAATAGTAGAGAGAATGATTTATTTCAGCTTTTATTTCTTTCATCACGTTCCCAGTTGGTCAGATGTTTATACACACTCAATTATTTATTTGTATTTGTATTTGGTAGCATTGCCTTTAAACTGTTGAACTTGGGTCAAACGTTTTGGTAGCCTTCCACAAGCTACCCACAAAAAGTTGGGTGAATTTTGGCCCATTCCTCCTGACATTCTTCCTGGTGTAACTGAGTCAGGTTTGTAGGCCTCCTTGCTCGCACACGCTTTTCAGTTCTGCTCACAAATTTTCCATGGGATTGAGGTCAGGGCTTTGTGATGGCCACTCCAATACCTTGACTTTGTTGTCCTTAACTTCTTTAGGGTAGGGGGCAGCATTCGGAATTTTGGATAAATAGCATGCCCAAATTAAACTGCCTGCTACTCGGGCCCAGAATATATGATATGCATATAACTGGTAGATTTGGATAGGAAACACTCTAAAGTTTCCAAAACTGTTATAATAGTGTCTGTGAGTAGAACAGAACTGATTTAGCAGGCGAAAATCTGAGAAAAATCCATTCAGGAAGTAGTTTTTCTTTTTGGTTTTGTAGTTTTCTATTCAATGCCATTACAGTATCCATTGACTTAGGACTCAAATTCCAGTTCCTATGCCTTTCACTAGATGTCAACAGTCTTTAGAAATTTTCAGGCTTGTATTCTGAAAAATGTGGGAATAAGAGCAGTCTGAATGAGTGGACCTGCCGTGTCACAGAGATTTTTCATGCACCCAACCAGAGAGAGTGCCTTTCTTGTTTACCTTTTATATTGACGACGTTATTGTCCGGTTGAAATATTATCGATTATTTAGGCTAAAAACAACCTGAGGCTTGAATATAAACATCGTTTGACATGTTTCTATTAACTTTACGGATACAATTTAGATTTTTTGTCTGCCTGTTTTGACTGCATTTGAGCCTGTGGATTACTGAAGAAAACGCGCGAACAAAACTGAGGTTTTTGGATATAAAGAGACTTTATTGAACAAAAGGAACATTTATTGAGTAAATGAATGTCTTCTGAGTGCACCCATATGAAGATCATCAAAGGTAAGGGATTAATTTTATCTCTATTTGGCTGGTTACTGTTTGTAATGATTTGTCTGCTGGGCTATGTTCTCAAATAATCGTAAGGTATGCTTTCGTCGTAAAGCATTTTTAAAATCTGACACCGTGTTTGGTTTCACAAGAAGTTAATCTTTAAACCTATGTAAAATATTTTTAGTTTTCTGAATTTTTATAAAGAGTATTTCTGTATTTGAATTTGGCGCCCTGCAGTTTCACTGGCTGTTGAAGAAGTGGGACGCTAACGTCTCACGTACCCTAGAGAGGTTAAGCCATTTTGCCACAACTTTGGAAGTATGCTTGGGATCATTGTCCATTTGGAAAACCCATTTGCGACCAGGCTTTAACTTCCTGACCGATGTCTTGAGATGTTGCTTCAATATATCCACATCATTTTCCATCCACATCATTTTCCATCCTCATGATGCCATCTATTTTGTGAAGTGCAACAGTCCCTCCTGCAGCAAAGCAACCCCACAATATGATGCTGCCACCCCCGTGCTTCACGGTTGGGATGGTGTTCTTCAGCTTGCAAGCCTCCCCCTTTTTCCTCCAAACATAACAATGGTCATTATGGCCAAACAGTTTCTGTAACAAAAATGAAATACGAAATGATGTGAAATTGAATGAAACAATAATGTATGTTGACGGTAATATGATGTACAATATTCCATTATGTTTCTATATGATAACAATAGCATAATATATTTAATATGCATATACTCTTTTTTAACAGTTTCACTAATTAATTGTTATTAACTTAATGATTATGACACACCCCTCACAACTGTCATTGGTTACACTAATTGCTCTGTGTGTCTACATAACCTGGTTCAAGTATTCATGACATTATCCGGAGGAAGGCACAGTGATGCCGAAACGTTGGTAAATTGCTGGGATATTATATATGGAGTGTGCAACTTTCTTTCTTTTGATAGTTTATAGTTTATTCGCCATTAGTCAGCAACTCCACACAAACTATTATTCTGGGTGTGCGGCAGCTCTTGTTTTTTTGATCTACTATTATCTCTCACTGACAGTTCCCAATCAGTCAACTCCCTAACCAACATGGGAACTGAACCACATTCAAACGATACCCAATAGAGCCTTTTTGAATACAGCCAACAACAACGAGACAACGTTTGAGTAACAGAGTCTATTTTATTGGCCAGAAGGCACCTGGGAAAATCTTTGTAAAGAATTCCAAGACTGTTCATTCAAGAAAACTAGAACACACCTGCACATCGTCACTTTAAGGGAGTATGTTCGAAATGGAGTTATCCCACACGGACTACGAATAATAGCACTGTAGAGATTTGTGAACGATGGTGTGCTATACTAAATAAATGTTCATTGGACCTGATGACTCTGATCATTGAACAACTTAAAAAAGGATATTGCAGAGATCAAAACCTCCATAGACAACTCACATCAAGCTCCAACGAGACAAGCTTAATGACCCTATTAAACCGGATGATCTCATTCAGAGTAACGCTGACCTTCAGACTAAGATTACGACCGGACTGAAGGAGAGGAAAATCAAGAAATATAAACACGATTTGGATGATAAGAACAATGGACTAATATATCTCTGGCGAGACTCTAAGCACAAGAAACCACAAAAACGGAAGAGACAAGCCGATGACCGATGCAGAGTTCCTCTGTCAGACCAACTATCCACAGACAGCGCTAGCTCTGGCTCCTCTACCAACGGTGAGCGTTTTTTCTACAACAGAGGGCGGGGACACTGGGGACAATGTCGAGGCCAACATCCCCAGCACGTAAGAGGGTTCAACGCATACGTCGGGGGATGAAGAAATCCACTACCACCCCGCGACACCTATCAATTGAGACCCAGGACGAGCCCACAGTCCAACAGGAGCTAAATGTCTTCAACTTATCAAGTAAGACCCTGACATCCGCTCACCTCAGTGTTCTCAATAAGGGGTTAATATTTGTACCCACTGCATACATTAATGACTGATGTCCAGATAGATCTATTCAAGTTTTTCCGTAATCTGAGATTGCGTGAGATGTTTGATAAGAGTGAAGTTTACATGACTCCACTTGAAATGTCATCCTCAGTGAGATGTATACATAGGTCTACCACGCTAATCAATAGACTTATCTGTCCTACCGTGAGTCAAGGAGGAGATGGAGACATTAACCCAGCTGAGGTATCTGAGAACTCTGAGAGAACTACATTAAGAGCAAAAAGTTCATTTGTACCTCACCCCAAACGCAATGCCTCCATATAAACTTTCTGTAGGATTGCTGAAAATTATGTAGGTGACTTACTGAAAGACAAAAAGAAACACAAATCCTATGATAACCTGAGTAGAGACGAGAGAATGGCTCTTAAGGACTTAAAGTCAGATCCTTCGATTTTCATAAAAAAAGGCGACAGAGGAGGAGTTTGTATACAAAACAAATGTGTCTATGTGAATGAATGTCGCCGACAACTATTTAAAGGTGACTTCTATTGAATTGTGACCCTACCCTGGAATTCCAGCATATTATCTCATCCACAGTGGAAAGCAGTTTGGAATCAGGACAAATCACTAAACAAGAAGTTGAATTTCTATGTGTGAAATTTCCCAAGATACCAACTTTCTATACAGTCGCTAAATTACACAAACAAGTGTCTTCTCCTCCAGGTAGACCCATTGTAGCAGCAATCGACTCTGACATCCAACATTTCTAAATGTGTGGATTACCACATTAAACCGATGGTTGAGAATCTCCCATCTTATGTCAAAGACACTAGTCACATGATCTCATTGATAGAGGGCTTAGGAAGGATACCAGAGGGCACCCTGCTGGCCACTTTTGATGTGGAGAGCTTGTACACTAACATCCCACACACTGGAGGCTTGCAGGCGCTACAACACTTCCTTCAGCAGAGAGACTCTACCCTTGCTTCATCCAATGATCGCATCTTACAACTTACTGAACTGGTATTATCCCATAACTACTTGTCATTGAGTCAGACTTTTTCCTTCAGATTCGGGGTGTAGCCATGGGCTCCCCTTTCCCCCCCAACTATGCAAACCTGTATGTTGGACAATTTGAAGAAGCATTCCTTTTTAAAACAGAGACACACCCCATACTTTCTAAAATACTTCTATGGAAGAGATACAAAGATGATGTCTTTGTGCTCTGGGAAGGAAGTCAGCAGGAACTAAATGAACTCCAAACGCTACTAAACGAGAGCTCTGAATACCTCAAATTCACCATGTAGACTGATAAGAGAAAAATATCCTACCTGGATTTATGGATTATCAAAGAGAATGATGCATTCCACACAGACGTATACACAAAGCCCACAGATCGCAATACCTTGCTATGTGAGGATAGTATGCATCCCCTTCCCCTCAATAATGGGCTACCATATAGCCAGTTATGCAGGGTTAAACAAATCTGTGGCCACCAGTCAGATTTTAACAGCAATGCTAAGAAAATGACAGATAAATTCAAAATGAGAGGCTACAAGGACAAAACCCTTGATGCGGCAATGATGAAAATATCTCAAAAACCAAGAGCAGAATTACTAAAAACTCAACCAAAGAAGAAAAACATCACAACCGTCTTTTGTACTAAGTACACCAAGGGTTTGGAGAAAATGAAAGCAATCCTGAAAAAGCCCTGGAATATTCTGCAATCAGACAAAAAAAATCGCACACCTCTTCAAGGAACACCCACTGGTGGTCTATAAGCGTGGTCGCAATATTGGAGATAGTTTGGTGAGATCTGACATGCCCCCTGAGCCCACTCAGACACTCTTGACACCTATCCCAAATGGGAACTGCAAATGTGGCTCATGCGCACAGTGTAATAGCACCATAACAACATCTTTCTTCAGACACCCACGTACAGGTCGAAAGATACCTGTTAGGGGCATCATCTCATTCAAGACCAAGGGAGTAATCTATCTCATCACCTGTTCATGTGGGAAAGCCTACGTAGGACAAACAAAAAGACAATTAAAACAACTCATAGCTGAATACCGCAGATCAATCAGGTGTGAGATCATTGACTATCCAGTAGCAGCTCACTTTGTTGAAGCTAACCATCCCATCTCGTCCCTCAAATATACAGGCATTGAGCATGTTGCTCTACCAAGGAGAGGAGGTAACACTGAGATCCTACTACTACAAAGAGAGGCTTACTCGATATCCTATCTAAAAACATTGACCCCTAGTGGTCTGGATATCGACTTTGATCTCAGGCCCTTACATTTTCCTTCATGAACAAGTCTTATAAATTGAAAAATTATTTGTACAGCTTATTAGCGTACACCTAATGTGCTCCCCGTGTTGATGTTGATCATTATATATTAAGGTTGAACCAATGTTACATGTAACAAAAATGAAATACGAAATTATTTGAAAATGAATGAAACAATAATGTATGTGTCACGTTCTGACCATAGTTCTTGTGTGTTTTGCTTGTTTTAGTGTTGGTCAGGACGTGAGCTGGGTGGGCATTCTATGTTGTGTGTCTAGTTTGTCTGTTTCTATGTTTGGCCTAATATGGTTCTCAATCAGAGGCAGGTGTTTTGTGTTGTCTCTGATTGGGAATCATATATAGGTGGCTTGTTTTGTGTTGGGGTTTGTGGGTGGTCGTTTCCTGTCTCTGTGTTTTCTCTGCACCAGCTAGGACTGTATCGGTTTGCCACATTTTGTTATTTTTGTATTGTTGTAGTGTTCACAGTTCGTATTATTAAATATGTTGAGCACCAACTACGCTGCGTCTTGGTCCGATCCCTGCTACACCTCCTCTTCTCGTGAAGAGGAGGAAGGCTGCCTTTACAGAACCAACCACCAAACTCGGACCAAGCAGCGTAGTAACGGGCAGCAGCGAAAGCAGCAGCAGCGGCCCAGTACACAGGACTCCTGGACATGGGAGGAAATTATGAACGGTAAAGGACCCTGGGCTAAGGTTGGAGAATATCGCCGCTCTCGTGAGGAGCTGGGGGCAGCAAAAGCTGAGGAGCGGTGGTATGAGGAGGAAACATGGCTGGCCAGGAAGCCCGAGAAGAAACCCCAAAAATGGCGCTAAAGGGGAGTGTGGCGAAGTCAGGTAGGAGACCTGCGCCAACTTCCCGGGCTTGCCGTGGAGAGCGAGAGTACGGGCAGACACCGTGTTGTGCAGAAAAGCGCACGGTGTCTCCTGTACGTGTGCTTAGCCCGGTGTGGTACATCCCAGCTCCACGTATCGGCCGGGCTAGAGTGGGCATCGAGCCAGGTGCCATGAAGCCGGCTCAACATATCTGGTCTCCAGTACGTCTCCTCGGGCCTGTGTACATGGCACCAGCTTTACGCATGGTGTCCCCGGTTCGCCAGCACAGCCCAGTGCGGGCTAGTCCACCTCACCGCACTGGCCTGGCTACGGGGAGCATTGAACCAGGTAAGGTTGGGCAGGCTCGGTGCTTAAGAGCTCCTGTACGCCTTCACGGTCCGGTATATCCGGCGCCACCTCCTCGCCCCAGCCCAGTAACACCAGTGCCTACACCACGCACCAGGCTTCCTGTGTGTCTCCAGAACTCTGTTCCTCCTCCACACACTCTCCCTGTGGTGCGTGCCCTCAGCCCGGTACCACCAGTGCCGGGACCACGCACCAGGTGTATAGTGCGCCTCGAGAGTCCAGTGTGCCCTGTTCCTGCTCCCCGCACTAGCCTTGAGGTGCGTGTTTACAAACTGGTACCACCAGTTCCGGCAACACGCACCAGGCCTACTGTGCGCCCCAGCAGGTCTGAGCTGCCTGCCTGCCCAGTGCCGTCTGAGCTGCCTGCCTGCCCAGCGCCGTCTGAGCTGCCTGCCTGCCCAGCTCCATCTGAGCTGCCTGCCTGCCCAGCGCCATCTGAGCCATCCGTCTGCCCAGCGCCATCTGAGCCGCCCGTCTGTCCCGAGCCGTCAGAGCCGCCCGTCTGTCCCGAGCCGTCAGAGCCGCCCGTCTGTCCCGAGCCGTCAGAGCCCCCCGTCTATCCCGAGCCGTCAGAGCCGCCCGTCTGTCCCGAGCCGTCAGAGCCGCCCATCTGTCCCGAGCCGTCAGAGCCGTCCGTCAGTCAGGAGCTGCCAGAGTCGCCAGCCAGTCAGGAGCTGCCAGAGCCGCCAGCCAGTCAGGAGCTGCCAGAGCCGCCAGCCAGTCAGGAGCTGCCAGAGCCGCCAGCCAGCCAGGAGCTGCCAGAGCCGCCAGCCAGTCAGGAGCTGCCAGAGCCGCCAATCAGTCAGGAGCTGCCAGAGCCGCCCGCCAGTCATGAGCTGCCTTCCAGTCATGAGCTGCCTTCCAGTCATGAGCTGCCTTCCAGTCATGAGCTGCCCTCCAGTCATGAGCTGCCCTCCAGTCATGAGCTGCCCTCCAGTCATGAGCTGCCCTCTAGTCATGAGCTGCCCTCCAGTCATGAGCTGCCCTCCAGTCCGGAGCTGCCATTCAGTCCGGAGCTACCTCTCTGTCCTGAGCTACCTCTCTGTCCTGAGCTACCTCTCTGTCCTGAGCTACCTCTCGGTTCGGAGCCGTCTCCTCAGTCTGATCGGGCCCTTTGTGAGGGTTCCTAGGCCAAGGTCGGCGGCGAGGGTCGCCACTCAAAGGACGCTAAGGAGGGGGACAAAGACAATGGTGGAGTGGTGTCCAGAACCGGAGCCGCCACCACGGACAGATGCCCACCCAGACCCTCCCCTAGAGTTTTAGGGGGTGCGTTCGGAGTCCGCACCTCAGGGGGTGCGTTCGGAGTCCGCACCTCAGGAGGGGGGTACTGTCACGTTCTGACCATAGTTCTTGTGTGTTTTGCTCGTTTTAGTGTTGGTCAGGACGTGAGCTGGGTGGGCATTCTATGTTGTGTGTCTAGTATGTCTGTTTCTATGTTTGGCCTAATATGGTTCTCAATCAGAGGCAGGTGTTTTGTGTTGTCTCTGATTGGGAATCATATATACAGTGGGGAGAACAAGTATTTGATACACTGCCGATTTTGCAGGTTTTCCTACTTACAAAGCATGTAGAGGTCTGTAATTTTTATCATAGGTACACTTCAACTGTGAGAGACGGAATCTAAAACAAAAATCCAGAAAATCACATTGTATGATTTTTAAGTAATTAATTTGCATTTTATTGCATGACATAAGTATTTGATACATCAGAAAAGCAGAACTTAATATTTGGTACAGAAACCTTTGTTTGCAATTACAGAGATCATACGTTTCCTGTAGTTCTTGACCAGGTTTGTACACACTGCAGCAGGGATTTTGGCCCACTCCTCCATACAGACCTTCTCCAGATCCTTCAGGTTTCGGGGCTGTCGCTGGGCAATACGGAATTTCAGCTCCCTCCAAAGATTTTCTATTGGATTCAGGTCTGGAGACTGGCTAGACCACTCCAGGACCTTGAGATGCTTCTTACGGAGCCACTCCTTAGTTGCCCTGGCTGTGTGTTTCGGGTCGTTGTCATGCTGGAAGACCCAGCCACGACCCATCTTCAATGCTCTTACTGAGGGAAGGAGGTTGTTGGCCAAGATCTCGCGATACATGGCCCCATCCATCCTCCCCTCAATACGGTGCAGTCGTCCTGTCCCCTTTGCAGAAAAGCAGCCCCAAAGAATGATGTTTCCACCTCCATGCTTCACGTTTGGGATGGGTTCTTGGGGTTGTACTCATCCTTCTTCTTCCTCCAAACACAGCGAGTGGAGTTTAGACCAAAAAGTTATATTTTTGTCTCATCAGACCACATGACCTTCTCCCATTCCTCCTCTGGATCATCCAGATGGTCATTGGCAAACTTCAGACGGGCCTGGACAAGCGCTGGCTTGAGCAGGGGGACCTTGCGTGCGCTGCAGGATTTTAATCCATGACGGCGTAGTGTGTTACTAATGGTTTTCTTTGAGACTGTGGTCCCAGCTCTCTTCAGGTCATTGACCAGGTCCTGCCGTGTAGTTCTGGGCTGATCCCTCACCTTCCTCATGATCATTGATGCCCCACGAGGTGATATCTTGCATGGAGCCCCAGACCGAGGGTGATTGACCGTCATCTTGAACTTCTTCCATTTTCTAATAATTGCGCCAACAGTTGTTGCCTTCTCACCAAGCTGCTTGCCTATTGTCCTGTAGCCCATCCCAGCCTTGTGCAGGTCTACAATTTTATCCCTGATGTCCTCACACAGCTCTCTGGTCTTGGCCATTGTGGAGAGGTTGGAGTCTGTTTGATTGAGCGTGTGGACAGGTGTCTTTTATACAGGTAACGAGTTCAAACAGGTGCAGTTAATACAGGTAATGAGTGGAGAACAGGAGGGCTTCTTAAAGAAAAACTAACAGGTCTGTGAGAGCCGGAATTCTTACTGGTTGTTAGGTGATCAAATACTTATGTCATGCAATAAAATGCAAATTAATTACTTAAAAATCATACAATGTGATTTTCTGGATTTTTGTTTTAGATTCCGTCTCTCACAGTTGAAGTGTACCTATGATAAAAATTACAGACCTCTACATGCTTTGTAAGTAGGAAAACCTGCAAAATCGGCAGTGTATCAAATACTTGTTCTCCCCACTGTAGGTGGCTTGTTTTGTGTTGGTTTGTGGGTGGTTGTTTCCTGTCTCTGTGTTTTCTCTGCACCAGCTAGGACTGTATCGGTTTGCCACATTTTGTTATTTTTGTATTGTTGTAGTGTTCACAGTTCGTATTATTAAATATGTTGAGCACCAACTACGCTGCGTCTTGGTCCGATCCCTGCTACACCTCCTCTTCAGACGAAGAGGAGGAAGGCTGCCGTTACAGTATGTTGTTGGTAATATGATGTACAATATTCCATTATGTTTCTATATGATAACAATTGCATAATATATTTAATATGCCATACACAATTGTTTAACAGTTTCACTAATTCATTTTTATTAACTTAATGATTATGACACACCCCTCACCACTGTCATTGGTTACACTGTGTGTCTACATAGCCTGGTTCAAGTATTCATGACATTACCCTGAGGAAGGCACAGTGATGCCGAAACGTTGGTAAATACCCATTAAATTGCTGGGAGATTATACATGGAGAGCGTGACTTTCTTTATTTTGATAGTTTACAAGTAATTTTTCCAACAATTGTTTACAGACAGATTATTTCACTTATAATTCACTGTATCACAGTTCCAGTGGGTCAGAAGTTTACATACACTAAGTTGACTGTGCCTTTAAACAGCGTGGAAAATTCTATTTGGCTTTAGAAGCTTCTGATAGGCTAATTGACATCATTTGAGTCAATTGGAGGTTTACCTGTAGATGTATTTCAAGGCTTATCTTCAAACTCAGTGCCTCTTTGCTTGACATCATGGGAAAATCAAAAGAAATCAGCCTACAAAAACAAAAAATTGTAGACCTCCACAAGTCTGGTTCATCCTTGGGAGCAATTTCCAAATGCCTGAAGGTACCACGTTCATCTGTACAAACAATAGTGTGCAAGTATAAACACCATTGGACCACGCAGCCGTCATTCCGCTCAGGAAGGAGACGCGTTCTGTCTCCTAGAGATGAACGTACTTTGGTGCGAAAAGTGCAAATCAATCCCAGAACAACAGCAAAGGACCTTGTGAAGATGCTGGAGGAAACCGGTACAGAGAAGATCTTTGTTGTAACTATTTTGTCAAACGTTTTGTACATCAGTTGTACAATTTGAGTGTGAACGGGGCCTATAAGAGTCAGTAGGCAACTTGATCTCATAGTTTCACTTCGGGATTTGACGTATTTGGATGAACTTCGATTTTTGACCCATTCATTCCACGTGGTTACAGGGTTAGAACAGAAACATCTCAAAGGGTTAAGTTTAGGTATTAATTCCAAATGGTTAGGGCTATGGTTTGGTGGAGAAATTTCTTTGAAGGGTTATTTTTCTGGTGAGTGCCGAGGATGGCATATATCGAAGTCCTCAGGACCTTTTCAAATGTCTGAAATTTACGTGTGTTTCTAGTGACCAGCCTGCATATACTGTGCCTTGCAAAAGTATTCACCCCCTTGGCGTTTTTCCTATTTTGTTGCATTACAACCTGTAATTTAAATACAATTTTATTTGGATTTCATGTAATGGACATGCACAAAATAGTGGAGCAGTGAATTGGTGAAGTGAAATGAAAAAATCACGGAGTTAAGGTAAGACATGGATTTGCAATTTGAATCCTGTAGTACAAACTCAAAAGTTCTGGGACACTAAAGTCCATGGAGAATAAGAGCACCTCCTCCCAGCTGCCCACTGCACTGAGGCTAGGAAACACTGTCACCACCGATAAATCTGCGATAATTGAGAATTTCAATAAGCATTTTTCTACGGCTGGCCATGCTTTCCACCTGGCTACCCAACCCCGGTCAACTGCCCGGCACCCTCCACAGCAACCTGCCCAAGCCCCCACCACTTCTCCTTCACCCAAATCCAGATAATTGATGTTCTGAAAGAGCTGCAAAATCTGGACCCCTCCAAATCAGCCAGGCTAGACAATCTGGACCCTCTCTTTCTACAATTATCTGCCAAAATTGTTGAAACCCCTATTACTAGCCTGTTCAACCTCTCTTTCGTATCGTCTGAGATTCCCAAAGATTGGAAGGCTGCCGTGGTCATCCCCCTCTTCAAAGGGGGCGACACTCAAGACCCAGACTGCCACAGACCTATATCTATCCTACCATGCCTTTCTAAGGTCTTCGAAAGCCAAGTTAACAAACAGATCACCGACCATTTCGAATCCCACCGTACCTTCTCCGCTATGCAATCTGGTCATGGATTGGTCATGGGTGCACCTCAGCCACGCTCAAGGTCCTAAACAATATAACTGCCATCGATAAGAGACATTACCGTGCAGCTGTATTCACCGACCTGGCCAAGGCTTTCGACTCTGTCAATCACCACATTCTTATCGGCAGACTCAACAGCCTTGGTTTCTCAAATGACTGCCTCGCCTGGTTCACCAACTACTTCTCTGACAGAGTTCAGTGTGTCAAATCGGAGGGACTGTTGTCCGGACCTCTGGCAGTCTCTATGGGGGTGCCACAGGTTTCAATTCTCGGGCTGACTCTCTTCTCTGTATACATCAATGATGTCGCTTTTGCTGCTGGTGATTCTCTGATCCACCTCTACGCAGATGACACCATTCTGTATATCTGGCCCTTCTTTGGACACTGGGTTTACTAACCTCCAGATGAGCTTCAATGCCATACAACTCTCCTTCCGTGGCCTCCAACTGCTCTTAAATGAAAGTAAACTAAATGCATGCTCTTCAACTGATCGCTGCCCACACCTGCCCGCCTGCCCAGCATCACTACTCTGGACGGTTCTGACTTAGAATATGTGGACAACTACAAATACCTAGGTGTCTGGTTAGACTGTAAACTCTCCTTCCAGACTCCCATTAAGCATCTCCAATCCAAAATTAAATCTAGACTCGGCTTCCTATTTCGCAAACAAAGCATCCTTCACTCATGCTGCCAAACATACCCTCGTAAAACTTACCATCCTACCAATCCTCAACTTCGGCGATGTCATTTACAAAATAGCCCCCCAACACTCTACTCAACAAATTGGATGCAGTCTATCACAGTGCCATCCGTCTTGTCACCAAAGCCCCATATACGACCCACCACTGCGACCTGTATGCTCTCGTTGGCTGGCCCTCGCTTCACACTCGTCGCCAAATCCACTGGCTTCAGTTCATCTACAAGTCTCTGATAGGTAAGGGCCCGCCTTATCTCAGCTCACTGGTCACCATAGCAGCACCAACCCGTAGCACGCGCTCCAGCAGGTATATCTCTCTAGTCACCCCCAAAGCCAATTCCTCCTTTGGCCGCCTTTCCGTCCAGTTCTCTGCTGCCAATGACTGGAATGAATTGCAACAATCACTGAAACTGGAGACTCTTAAATCCCTCACTAGCTTTAAGCACCAGCTGTCAGAGCAGGTCACAGATCACTGCACCTGTACACAGCCCATCTGTAAATTAGCCCATCCAACTACCTCATCCCCATACTGTATTTATTTATTTATTTATCTTGCTCCTTTGCACCCCTGTATCTCTACTTGCACATTCATCTTCTGCACTTCAATCACTCTAGTGTCTAATTGGTATATTGTAATTACTTCGCCACCATGGCCTATTTATTGCCTTACCTCCCTTTTCTTACCTCATTTGCACACACTGTATATAGATTTTCTTCAACTGTATTATTGACTGTGTGTTTTGTTTATTCCATGTGTAACTCTGTGTTGTTGTATGTGTCAAACTGCTTTGCTTTATTCTTGACCAGGTCGCAGTTGTAAATGAGAACTTGTTCTCAATTTTCCTACCTGGCTAAATAAAGGTAAAATAAAAAAATAATAAAAAAAGGAGGGCAATAATCAGAGAGGGAACAAAGAGACCAAAGATAACCCTGAAGGAGCTGCAAAGCTCCACAGCAGAGATTGGAGTATCTGTCCATAGGACCACTTTAAGCCGTACAATCCACATTAATGGGCTTCATGGAAGAGTGGCCAGAAAAGAATAAGCAAACATGTTTGGTGTTCGCCAAAAGGCATGTGGGAGACTCCCCAAACATATGGAAGAAGGAAACCTGGTCAGATGTGACTAAAATTGAGCTTTTTGGCCATCAAGGAAAGCGCTATGTCTGGCGCAAACCCAACACCTCATCATCCCGAGAACACCATCCCCACAGTGAAGCATGGTGGTGGCAGCATCATGTTTATCATCGCCAGGGACTGGGAAACCGGTCAGAATTAAAGGATATGATGGATGGCGCTAAATACGGGGACATTTTTGAGGGAAACCTGTTTCAGTCTTCCAGAGATTTGAGACTGGGACGGAGGTTCACCTTCCAGCAGGACAATGAACCTAAGCATACTGCTAAAGCAACACTCAAGTGGTTTAAGGGGAAAAATGTAAATGTCTTGGGATGGCCTAGTCAAAGCCCCGACCTCAATCCAATTGAGAATCTGTGGTATGACTTAAAGATTGCTGTACACCAGCAGAACCCATCCAACTTGAAGGAGCTGGAGCAGTTTTGCCTTGAAGAATGGGCAAAAATCCCAGTGGCTAGATGTGCCAAGCTGACAGAGACATACCCCAAGAGAAAGTATTGACTTCGGGGGGATGAATAATTATGCACGCTCAAGTTTTCAGTTTTTTTGTCTTATTTCTTGTTTGTTTGACACCAAAATGATTTTGCATCTTTCAAGTGGTAGACATGTTGTGTAAATCAAATGATACAAAGCCTCCAAAAATCTATCTTAATTCCAGGAAGTAAGGCAACAAAATAGGAAAAATGCCAAGGGGGTGAATACTTTCGCAAGTAGTAAGCGATGGGTTAGAAGAAGCCTACATCACCAACCCATAAAGTAAAATGTAACATTCATATATGGCCAGCTATGTAAACGTTAACACTGATTTATCCTGCAATAGATGTCGTTCAATTGGTAGCATAGATGTTAGTCTTCTTCTAATGCCTCTTAAAAGGGAAAGTAATCTAAAAGTAACAGAATGTAATCAGATTACGTTATTGAGTTTGGGTAATCCAAAAGTTACATTACTGATTACAATTTTGGTCAGGTAACTAGTAACTGTAACGGATTACATTTAGAAAGTAACCTACCCAACCCTGATTGTACATGTCCTGGTCGTCTGACAAGGGGGGAATCCAGAGGGATCACTCACTCACTTGTGGTGAGGGAAGGATGACTCAAGGTAATGGCTGATACCATTCCATTAATTCTGTTCCAGCCATTACTAGGAGCCCGTCCACCAATGTAAAGTGCTACCAGCCACTACTTAAACACACACATACACACACAGACACACACACCCACAAGCGCCATGCTCTACCGACTGAGCCACAAGTATCCATGTCCAGATGTTTCCATACAACTCTCTGAAGAGTGACCTCTCTGTGAACCTGCCCCTTGTGACAGCAGTCAATTGGCAGAACGCACTACATCAGGCACGCTATATTGTGACAAATAGCGACTCTAGCCTGGTCCCAGATTGTGCTATCTTGTCAACTCCTATTCTCATTGTCACACCAAACATTGACAATAGGAATTGGCAAGCCAGCACAAACAGATATAGGCTCTATGGCAAAAGCATGTAGTTAAAGATAGAAACAACACAAAAATCCCGCTATTCCTTACTTAGTGCACTACTTTTGAGGGCTCTGATCAAAAGCAGTGCACTATATAGGGAATGGGGTGCATTTGGAATGTAAGCATGATTGTTGGAATATGGTTGGAATAACTGTTCCAATACTGAAGCTCTGTAATACTTTACCGTAATTGGACAGTGAGATATACAGTGGGGCAAAAAAGTATTTAGTCAGCCACCAATTGTGCAAGTTCTCCCACTTAAAAAGATGAGAGAGGCCTGTAATTTTCATCATAGGTACACTTCAACTATGACAGACAAAATTAGAAAAAAAATCCAGAAAATCACATTGTAGGATTTTTAATGAATTTATTTGCAAATTATGGTGGAAAATAAGTATTTGGTCAATAACAAAAGTTTATCTCAATACTTTGTTATATACCCTTTGTTGGCAATGACAGAGGTCAAACGTTTTCTGTAAGTCTTCACAAGGTTTTCACACACTGTTGCTGGTATTTTGGCCCATTCCTCCATGCAGATCTCCTCTAGAGCAGTGATGTTTTGGGGCTGTTGCTTGGCAACATGGACTTTCAACTCCCTCCAAAGATTTTCTATGGGGTTGAGATCTGGAGACTGGCTAGGCCACTCCAGGACCTTGAAATGCTTCTTACGAAGCCACTCCTTCATTGCCCGGGCGGTGTGTTTGGGATCATTGTCATGCTGAAAGACCCGGCCACGTTTCATCTTCAATGCCCTTGCTGATGGAAGGAGGTTTTCACTCAAAATCTCACGATACATGGCCCCATTCATTCTTTCCTTTACACAGATCAGTCGTCCTGGTCCCTTTGCAGAAAAACATCCCCAAAGCATGATGTTTCCACCCCCATGCTTCACAGTAGGTATGGTGTTCTTTGGATGCAACTCAGCATTCTTTGTCCTCCAAACACGACGAGTTGAGTTTTTACCAAAAAGTTATTTTGGTTTCATCTGACCATATGACATTCTCCCAATCTTCTTCTGGATCATCCAAATGCTCTCTAGCAAACTTCAGACGGGCCTGGACATGTACTGGCTTAAGCAGGGGGACACGTCTGGCACTGCAGGATTTGAGTCCCTGGCGGCGTAGTGTGTTACTGATGGTAGGCTTTGTTACTTTGGTCCCAGCTCTCTGCAGGTCATTCACTAGGTCCCCCCGTGTGGTTCTGGGATTTTTGCTCACCGTTCTTGTGATCATTTTGACCCCACGGGGTGAGATCTTGCGTGGAGCCCCAGATCGAGGGAGACTATCAGTGGTCTTGTATGTCTTCCATTTCCTAATAATTGCTCCCACAGTTGATTTCTTCAAACCAAGCTGCTTACCTATTGCAGATTCAGTCTTCCCAGCCTGGTGCAGGTCTACAATTTTGTTTCTGGTGGAGTTCGGAGTGTGACTGTTTGAGGTTGTGGACAGGTGTCTTTTATACTGATAACAAGTTCAAACAGGTGCCATTAATACAGGTAACGAGTGGAGGACAGAGGAGCCTCTTAAAGAAGAAGTTACAGGTCTGTGAGAGCCAGAAATCTTGCTTGTTTGTAGGTGACCAAATACTTATTTTCCACCATAATTTGCAAATAAATTCATTAAAAATCCTACAATGTGATTTTCTGGATTTTTTTTCTCATTTTGTCTGTCATAGTTGAAGTGTACCTATGATGAAAATTACAGGCCTCTCTCATCTTTTTAAGTGGGAGAACTTGCACAATTGGTGGCTGACTAAATACTTTTTTGCCCCACTGTATACCAAAGTTAATAAAGGGTGGGTGACCGTGCTATCACCTCTCTGAGTTCATATACACACCACTGGGACAAGACTCGCTGTCCATGTCTCATCAATGAGAGAGAGAGAGAAACACACCCTTTACACTTTAAAACCGGTTCTGGCTACTCAAACATTTTCAGTAAAACGATTTCCAAAAACATATGTTAAGAAACTTAACTTAAATAGCTGTAGTGAGCAGTAATACAAATGGTATATTATTAAGGTACATTATTAATTTACCGCCTCAACTAAGCCACGCCTCCAATCAAGATGGTGCTGAAGAACATTTCTGATGTTTTACAATCTCCCAACCAATTGTGCAATTTTTTTTGTATTTTTGCGTTTTGTGTAACAATTTTTTTAAACTTATTGTGTACATAATGTTGCTGCTACCGTGTCTTATGACCGAAAATAACTTCTGGACATCAAAACAGCGATTACTCACCGTGGACTGGAAGAAACTTTTTCCTTTAACGAGTCCGACGAGAAGGATATCCTGCTTTCACTGGAACCGGCCCAGATCCCCGCCTTTTGCGTGAAGAAAAGATGCAGGACAAGGGGCCGCAGATCGGGCAGCCTTCTGAGAATCCGTAGGCGAGTAAACTCCCACTGCCATCCGTTCTTCTTGCTAATGTGCAATCATTGGAAAATAAAATTGATGACCTACGATTAAGATTATCTCACCAACGGGACATCAAAAACTGTAACATCTTATGTTTCACCGAGACGTGGCTGAACGACGATACGGACAATATAGAGCTAGCGGGATTTTCCATGCACCGGCAGAACAGAGACACTACCTCTGGTAAGATGAGGGGAGTGGGTGTGTGTCTACTTGTCAATAAAAGCTGGTGCGCAATGTCTAATATTAAAGAAGTCTTGAGGTATTGCTCGCCTGAGGTAGAGTACCTTATGATAAGCTATAGACCACACTATCTACCAAGAGAGTGCTCATCGTAGCCGTCTATTTACCACCACAGAATTAATCTGGCACTAAGACCACTCTCAACCAACTCTATAAGGCCATAAGCAAAGAAGAAGATGTTCACCCAGAAGCGGCACTCCTAGTGGCCGGGGACTTTAATGCAGGCAAACTTAAATCAGTTTTACCAAATTTTTACCAGCATGTCACATGCAACCAGAGAAAAAAAAATCCTGGACCACCTTTACTCCACACACAGAGATGCACAAAAAGCTCTCCCCCGCCTTCCATTTGGCACATCTGACCATAATTATATCCTCCTGATTCCTGCTTACAAGCAAAAACTAAAGCAGGAAGTACGAGTGACTCGCTCAATACGGAAGTGGTCAGATGACGCAGATGATACGCTACAGGACCATTTTGCTAGCACAGACTGGAATATGTTCTGGGTTTCATCCAATGGCATTGAGGAGTACACCACATCAGTCATTGGCTTCATCAATAAGTGTATCGATGACGTTGTCCCCACAGTGACTGTACGTACATATCTCAACCAGAAGCCACGGATTACAGGCAACATCCGCATCGAGCTAAAGGCTAGAGCTGCCGCTTTCAAGGAGCGGGAGACTAATCCAAACACTTATAAGAAATCCTGCTATGCCCTCAATGACCCATCAAACAGGCAAAGCGTAAACACAGGATAAAGATTGAATCCTACTACACCGGCTCTGACGCTCGTTGGATGTGGCAGGGCTTGAAAACTATAACGTAGTACAAAGGGAAACCCAGACGCGAGCTGCCCAGTGACGTGAGCCTACCAGCCTTTTATGCTCGCTTCGAGGCAAGCAACACTGAAGCATGCATGAGAGCACCAGCTGTTCTGGATGACTGTGTGATAACGCTCTTGGATGTGAACAAAATCTTTTAACAGGTCAACATTCACAAAGCCGCTGGGCCAGACGGATTACCAGGATGTGTACTCAAAGCATGTGCGGACCAACTGTCAAGTGACTTCACTGACATTTTCAACCTTTCCCTGACCGAGTCTGTAATACCTACATGTTTCAAGCAGACCACCATAGTCCCTGTGCCCAAGGAAGCAAAGGTAACCTGCCTAAATGATTACCACCCCGTGGCACTCACATCAATAGCCATGAAGTGCTTTGATAGGCAGGTCAAGGCTCACATAAACAGCATCCTCCCGGACACCCTAGACCCACTCCAATTCGCATATCGCCCCAACAGATCCACAGATGATGTAATCTCAATCGCACTCCACGCTGACCTTTCTCACCTGGACAAAAGGAACACCTATGTGAGAATGCTGTTCATTGACTACAGCTCAGCGTTCAACACCATCGTGCCCACGAAGCTCATCACTAAGATAAGGACTCTGGGACTAAACACCTCCCTCTGCAATTGAATCCTTGACTTCCTGACGGGCCGCCCCCCAGGTGGTAAGAGTAGGCAACAACACGTCTGCCACGCTGATCCTTCACACGGGGGCCCCTCGGGGCTGTGTACTTAGTCCCCTCCTGTATTCCCTGTTCACCCACGACTGTGTGACCAAACACCATCATTAAGTTTGCTGACGACACAACAGTGGCCTGATCACTGACAACTATGAGACAGCCTATAGGGAGGAGGTCAGAGAACTGGCAGTGTGATGCCAGGACAACAACCTCTCTCTCAATGTGAGCAAGACAAAGGTGCTGATCGTGGACTACAGGAAAAGGTGGGCCGAACAGGCCCCCATTAACATCGACGGGGCGGTAGTGGAGCGGGTCGAGAGTTTCAAGTTCCTTAGTTTCAACATCCCCAATGAACTATCATGGTCCAAACATACCAATACAATCGTGAAGAGGGCACGACAAAACCTTTTCCCCCTCAGGAGACTGAAAAGATTTGGCTTGGGTCCCCAGATCATCAAAAGGTTCTACAGCTGCACCGTCGAGAGCATCCTGATCGGTTGCATCACCGCCTGGTATGGCAACTGCTCGGCATCTGACTATAAGGCGCTACAGAGGGTAGTGCGAAAAGCCCAGGACATCACTGGGGCCAAGCTTCCTGCCATCCAAGACCTATATAATAGGCGGTGTCAGAGGAAAGCCCATAAAATTGTCAGAGACTCCAGTTACCCAAGTTATAGAAATGTTTTTTCTGCTACCGCACGGCAAGCGGTACCAGAGCATCAAGTCTAGGACCAAAAGACTCCTCAACAGCTTCTACCCCCAAGCCATAAGACTGCTGAACAATTAATAAAATAGCCACAGGACAATTTACATTGACTATGCATATATAATAAACAGTGAGTTGAAGCAGTGGGGGAGAGGTTGAGACGGCATGAGAGAGAAAAAGAGGATGAAATTCAAAATACAAAATTTACAAATGAACTGAAAATACTGATAAGAGAGAACTAATCTTAACCAACATTTCGTAGTGATGGAGATGTCCCTTGATAATTATCAAACAAATATGAGCATGTAGGCCAATGTTTTGGTTTTGTTACCTCATCATTATCGAACCACAATAAGCTCCACAAGGATGAAAGCATCGTGCCAAAAGTATCCTGCCAAAATCGTCATAAAATAGTGTGGCTGTTACTGCATCCTCATCACAGTGATTCCTGGCCTATTGGTGGGAGGCTGGGAGCTGTCTTCAGCACCACGCACACACACACGCACGCACGCACGCACACACACACACACACACACACACACACACTATTATCATGACTCATATGTCGGGTTTACAGACACCTGTTTTCATTCCCCCACCCCCAATTCTAGCCTTAACTATTAGTGGGAGAAATGCGAAACTGACCCAAGATCAGTGTCTAGGAGCAACTCAACCCCACACTGTGCCCCCCCCTGTGTGGCTTTGGGTATCATGTAGGCTAGGCCTATCTAATCTACTGGTGCATCATCAGCATATAGAGCATTACACTTCAAAAGTCAACCAACAACAATATAGGCTACTTTACGATTTCCACAATGCTGAATAAAACATTTTGAATCAATCTCCCTCTGTTTTGTTGATCTTTCACGTGGACTAATAAGATGAGGTGTGCTACTGTAGCCTATGTGGGCCTACAGATTCATAGTCATATTCAAACAAATGCATTTATTTAATTGATGATTTATCATGATTTGTTTGTCTGTTGTCACTGACTGGTTCATGAATACTGACCGCCTGGCTGCCATTTGCTTGGAGCGTCGCCTTTCTATATAAATGGATTTCAGCACCATGGACAGCTCTCACACACGTCCATGGTGGCTGTCTGGCTGTCGACTATTAAAAAAATAACATTAAAACTAAACAACAATTCTATACTGAAACTCTAAAAGGCACAGGAAATCTCACACCAAAAGCTCCGAATGCACTATAAACGATGTTTTCCAAGCAGGCTACTCGTGAATGTTGCATATAATTACCGAATAGAGATGGCAAGGACACACTGAAACATAGA
Organism: Salvelinus alpinus; assembly: GCF_045679555.1. Taxonomy (NCBI): domain Eukaryota; kingdom Metazoa; phylum Chordata; class Actinopteri; order Salmoniformes; family Salmonidae; genus Salvelinus; species Salvelinus alpinus. The sequence continues at coordinate 13,257,964 of NC_092123.1, forward strand.
CCTCTATTTTAATGGCTCTTGACCAACCAGTCGGTGAAGTGTAAAACAATACTACAGGGTCGGAGCTTCCTCCAGGCCACATAGTCATATTTGAGGTATAAATGATGTGATGAAAAGAGAGCAGCTGTCGTAATTCTGTGTCAACGCCATTGTCGAGTTTACGACGGATAAAAGAGTGCCCTAGGGTACATACAGCAGGCGAATAACGAGCGGTGCCAAATGCGACGGGGGAAAAGGCCCTTCCAGCGGATTAGGCATGGAAGCCACCGGTGCTCTATTAACGTTATTAAAATGTACTCAATGTGGAGTGGAGTGGCCATGGCGGAACACCTGGCACCGGGTGGCCGCTACACCGGATGCGCAGCACAATACTGGAAAAAAGACCACCACCTGCGTGCGGTGCGGGATGATGCATGAATAGGAAAAATAGTAGTAGCTATTGTAGTCTTTGCCATATATTAGCCAACATTTTACAGAAAGAATTAACATGTAAATCTGGCTGATATTTGCTTGGAAATAATAGCCTATTTCTAGTGATATTATGAAGCCTGTGGAATGAAAGTTATGACACCTCAAGGCCTGGCTCATTCTCCATTCCACAACCGATTTAAAACTCCTAAATTGTGGAAAAAGCAACCAAAGACACACATGCAAGACTACGAGGCCATATGCTTCTCATCCTGTTTGAGCCTTCTGGTAAGAGAGCAGAGGATCTCCTTGAATCTGACATCCGTTACCATGACGATTGACGACTGTATGGCACCAAACTGCATCTATTTAGGCAAAACCAACAGATTGGGGGACGATCCCCGTCAGCCTACCTTACATTCATCCATGCATGTTCTCACTGAATATGCATCCGTTTCATATTTCTGAGTCATAAGCTCAAATTCCTCATATTTCTCCAGGGCGTGTTGGTCGTAGCGCTGGTACGCCTGGACGCACAGGCTGCACCTCGCCACATCGCCATCAATAATCACGTCAAGACTGCAGTTCAAATTGTCCGGACTCGTAGACCCGTAAAACAAATCCAAAAGAGAATAAGAATTACAAAAAGAAAGGTACAAATCACTTATATTTACAGTCCGGGTCCCTTCTTTTCCCGAAAGGTCCTTGCACAAATGGTCGGCGTCATCAAAAGTAAAGCAGTTTTTAGATAAACTATCGCGATGGCAAGTTCCAAGTCGCCACAAAGGTTTGGTAGAATTCCCTACAAAAATAGCATATTCGTTTTCTCGGAGGCTGCTGTGTGCTAAATGGAGGTTGGATGATGGGATTGGGTTTGCAGATGGGTAAACTCCCATGTCCGTCAATGCAAACTTATCACGGGTCCTTGTCAATTTCGCCTCGGCGCAGAACCATAAGTGATCAGAGAGCAGAATGGTTACAAACAAGAGTGAAGCCAAGGACAGTCGCCATCTCTGGGCCCTCTCTGAGTCGGTGAATGGCTTTTCGTTCTCGCGGGGTTCTAGCCAGAGTTTGAAGCCGTCTTCTTGCTGCAGACACGTCCAAGCACCCCTGGTCATATTTTGGTAACGCGCTTCTTCACCGGCCGACTCCACCGTGGGGGTTTCTCTACCACAACATGCATTGACTTGGGGTCTAATTTGCGTTTTTCACCTCTTAAATGTTGTGTCGTAGGTGGTGGTGCTGGTTTACCTCCGCGATTATCTGTAATTCACATTCAATTAATGTGTTGGAGGAGATTAAGCCGTGATTTGATGGGGCCGCGTTCTCCATGGCTCTCCGATGAAGATGCTAGTTTTCTGTAGCAACATGTCTCGCTTCCCCCTCCTCTGCTCTAGCCTGCGCTCAGCACTGGTCCTTTGTGTAGACCCGTTTTACGGCAACCTGCATTTACGTTCGCCTTGAATCCGCCGGTGGTGGCTCTCGGATGAGGGCTGGGTTCTATGTCAGCCCAGTGATTTTCGCTTACGTGTCTGCTAGGCGGCAAAGTGCCTGAGATGTTGTCTTTTGATGTCCACTGTCATCTTGGTCCGGGGTTAGTTGTCGCCATCATGTTCTTCTTGGAACACTTTTTGGAGGTGCTCTGTCGTGCGCGACATCTTTAGAGTTGCGACCGTTCCATTCTGACGCACCTGTTTCTGTTTTCAGAAGGTGCAGCATCAGTAGCCATCCAGCTACTCTGAAAGCTTAAACAGAGTCTAGAAAATAGTGAGGACTCGAGAGACAGGAGAGTTAGCTCAACAAGTAGCCTAATGGATGACAAAATAGAATATGAAATATTTAACCTCAGTCACAAAACGCGGCCATAGCGTTCGAGTGATAACCGGGAATGGTTTCATTTCTGTAAGCGTTCCCCCACTAGTGGAGTTGAATGCAAAACATTTAATGAATGATTCAAACGTTGCACCTGGTGTAAAGGCTTAGTTGATGTGACCCATAGGGGTTGATGTGTGATCTGTATGTAAAGCATGCATGCATTATTTTTTTTTATTATTACTGAATTATGGCCATGTAAATATTTCCATCAAGGTCTAAAGGAAGAAAAATACACAGATTCCTTTCATTTGCTTTGTCATGTTCATCAGGTGCACCTCATTATAAAATCATTATAACAACATAACATTTAATCATGGCATAAAACACCCAGGTTGTTGTCATGTTCTAGCACAAAGATAGAACACAATCAATCAGTCAGGGTGATATGGGTTCAGGATTGTATCCAAGGCAACGGATCATGTATTGTGTGGTTTGTTTGGATGTGGACCTGTTTTTTCAGAGTGACATCATGTTTGTTTTTGTGTTGGTTTGTTTCTCTTTTATCCCACAGGCTTATCTTTCAGCAGTCCTTCAAAGACATCACTAGTATAGCCTAAACACTACAATAAAACCAAAGATACATTTGAAATACACCATTTAAAAAACAAAACAAAAGTTTTTCTTTCTCATTTATACAGTTAAATAACTGACACTCCAGAGTGGTATAGGTTGCATAAAACGGGTGAATAGCTAGATGAGCTTTGGTAAAGATTCCTGGAAACAAATCTCCTTGAACTAATTTCAGAACCAGGCGCTGTCCACCAATGCACAGACAGGTGGTGAACTGTACTCGCTCTCTTCTCTCCTGTAGAATATTTCTTAGTTCCTTCTCTATTCTCCACACAAATGTATTTACTACTCCTTCACAGATGTTTATTTTTTTTGTAAATACCCAGTTGACACAAAGTAAAGCATGAGAGAAGATCAGTGGAAAGAAACAACCCGCCATGCATTTGGAAGTCTTCCGCATTACTTTGTGTCCTTGTCCTTGATGACTGCAATCTATAGGCAATTTACCACAGACGAGAAACTGAACTGAGGTCAGGGGTCATATTTATAAAGCATCTCAGAGTGGGAGTGCTGATCTAGGATCAGGTCCCCCTTGTACATGTGATTTTATTCAATATGATCAAAAGTTAAAACTGAAGCTGTATCAGCACTCCTAGTATGAGATGCTTTAAGATTATGGGACCAGTTGTCTGAGAGATAGCTGGTCTGAGAGCTGTGCTTTAAACAGTAGACTGTAGTGTAGAGGATGCAGACAAATAAGCTGATCAGAAGTTTGCTGTAGAGGCAAAAGAGCAAAAAAATATGTGTCTTTCTGTCTTATTGAATTTCCTTCTTTATATCTCTCTCTCTCTCACACACAAACACACACTGCTCACCTACAAAGACAAACATGCAGCAGAAAGTAATATAAACACACAGAAACATAAATACACCATAGAAACACAATCAAGCACTAATGTATATGCACATACTGCATATACACAAATCCAATTACCACACGCAAACACACTTGACATGACGGGTAAACAGGAGGGACGGATTGAAGATTTTCAGGATTTACACAGAATTGGTTATGCAAACATAGATGCATTCTAGGAAACAATTATTGATAGTATAGCATGCACATACACACACACGCTATGGAATATACAGACAGGCTACTATTTCATTGCTTATGAGAAACACCTGCTATTGGTAGTTTGTTGTGTGGTGTCTTTTTGAGATATTATGTACTGTTGTCTGATCATTTTTGCTACCTTGTCTTTTTTTATCTCATTAAAAACATCCTAAATTCTTAAGTATCAGTTCTGAATCAGGTATAGGGTATACTGGGGGAAAATGTTTCCTAGTGATCAAGCTTTTGGTGGCTTTCCCCCCAACTACATTGCAGGCGTTGCATTGCATCAACCAATGATTGTGCTCCACGTTATTGACTGCACAGTTGAGCATCAGATTGCTATATCATATGATATGGTTAGCTGATATGTTAAAGTTCATTGGCGCCGGAGGAGATGGCTGCCGTTTTACAGGCTCTTAACCAATTGTGCTATTGTGTGTGTTTTTTTGCGTTATTTGTAACTTATTTTGTACATAATGTTTCTGCCACCGTCTGCCACTTATGACCGAAAGAGCTTCTGGCTATTAGGACAGCAATCACTCAGATCTGGACTGCGTGGCCATGGACTGCGTGGCCATGCACGCCTCCAACTCAATCAACAAGTTTGCAGACGACAATACAGTTGTAGGCTTGATTACCAACAACGACGAGACGGCCTACAGGGAGGAAGTGAGGGCCTTCGGAGTGTGGTGTCAGGAAAATAACCTCACACTCAACGTCAACAAAACAAAGGAGATGATCATGGACTTCAGGAAACAGCAGAGGGAGCACCCCCCTATCCACATTGACGGGACAGTAATGGAGAAGGTGGAAAGTTTAAAGTTCCTTGGTGTACACATCACGGGCAAACTGAAATGGTACACCCATACAGACAGCGTGGTGAAGAAGGCGCAACAGCGTCTCTTCAACCTCAGGAGGCTGAAGAAATTTGTCACCAAAAGCACTCACAAATGCACAATCGAGAGCATCCTGTCGGGCTGTATCACCGCCTATGGCAACTGCTCCGCCCACAACCGTAAGGCTCTCCAGAGGGTAGTGAGGTCTGCACAACGCATCACCAGGGTCAATCTACCTGCCCTCCAGGACATCCACACCACCCGATGTCACAAGAAGGCCAAAAAGATCATCAAGGACAACAACCACCCGAGCCACTGCCTGTTCACCACGTTATCATCCAGAAGGCGAGGTCAGTACAGGTGCATCAAAGCTGGGACCGAGAGACTAAAAAACAGCTTCTATCTCAAGGCCATCAGACTGTTAAACAGCCATCGCTAACATTGAGTGGCTGCTGCTAAAATACTGACTCAAATCTCTAGCCACTTTAATATTTAAAAATTGGATGTCATAAATGTATCACTAGTCACTTTAAACAATGCCACTTTATATAATGTTTACATACCCTACATTACTCATCGCTGTCACGACTTCCGCCGAAGTCGGTTCCTCTCCTTGTTCGGGTGGCGTTCGGAGGTCAACGTCACCGGTCTTCTAGCCATCGCCGATCCACCTCTCATTTTCCATTTGTTTTGTCTTGTTTTCCACACACCTGGTTTACATTTCCCTCATTACTTGTTGTGTATTTAACCCTCTGTTCCCCCCCCATGTCTGTGTGTGTAATTGTTTATTGTCAGGTTGGCACTCTTCCGGCTGGTTTGCGCCGGGTTATATTTTACACCCGTGCTTTTTGACAGCCTGTACTTTGTACTTTGTTATTTTTTGTACTTAGTGCTGCCTCACTTGTTCTGAGGGCATTTGTTTTGTGACGCGGTTGCGTTCTATTCATATATTGCCTCAGTAAAGTGCCTTGTCCACTCATCTCTGTTCTCCTGCGCCTGACTTCCAATGCACCAGCTACACCCACACCTTGACAATCGCATATGTATATACTGTACTCTATATTATCTACTGCATCTTGCCTATGCAGTTCGGCCATCGCTCATCCATATATTTATATGTACATATTCTTATTCATTCCTTTACACTTGTGTGTAAAAGGTAGTTGTTATGAAATTGTTAGATTACTTGTTAGATATTACTGCATGGTCGGAACTAGAAGCACAAGCATTTCGCTACACTCGCACTAACATTGTCATGAACATCGTAGTGAGGAGACCAAAGCGCAGCGTGATGTGAATACATCTTCTTTAATTATAATGAAGAATAATAACCAAACTAATACAAAATAACAAAAACAAACGTGACACTAAATATAACGATTGTAGACATGCAACATCACATAGACAATCACCCACAAACCAAACTGGAAAATGGCAACCTAAATAGGATCCCCAATCAGAGACAACGATAAACAGCTGCCTCTGATTGGGAACCAATCTAGGCCACCATAGACCTACATAATGCCTAGACTACACACACACACCTAAACATACCCAAAACCCTAGACAAGACAAAAACACACATACCACCCTCGTCACACCCTGACCTAACCAAAATAATAAAGAAAACAAAGATAACTAAGGTCAGGGCGTGACAAACATCTGCTAACCATGTGTATGTGACCAATAAAATTTGATTTGATTTGACAAGACTTTGTCTTTAACGAGTTGGATGCAAAGGATTTACTTCAGACACCCAAAAAATGCCCTCATCCCTGTCATTTGCATTAGAAAGAGACAGAGATATCGGGGACGTAGGTAGGGGTGCCTTGTAAGGATCCTATGGCGAGTAGGTCATCTGCCTCTACCATCAGTCCTATTAGCCAACATACAATCATTGGATAATAGAAATAGACGACTTACAGTCACGAATATCCTAACAATGGGACATTAACTGTAATATCTCATGTTTCACCGAGTCGTGGCTGAACGAAGACATGGTTAAAATACAGCTGGTGGAGTTTACACTGCATCGACAAGATAGAACAGCTGCCTTCGGTCTGTGTATAGTTGTAAACAACAGCTGGTGAATGAAATCTAATATTAAGGAAGTCTCTAGGTTTTGCTCTCCTGAGGTAGGGAATCTCATGATAAGCTGTCGACCACACTATTTACCAAGAGAGTTTTCATCTACATTTTTCGTACCACCACAAACCGATACTGGCACTAAGTCTGCACTCAATGAGCTGTATAAGGCCATAAGAAAACAGGAAAACGCTCATGCTGAGCTCCTAGTGGCCGGGGACTTTAATGCAGGGAAACTTAAATCCGCTTTACTTCATTTCTACCAGCATGTTAAATGTGCAAAACTCTAGACCACCTTTACTCCACACACAGAGACGTGTACAAAGCTCTCCTTCGCCCTCCATTTGGCAAATCTGACCATAATTCTATCCTCCTGATTCCGGCTTACAAGCAAAAACTGAAGCAGGAAGCACCAGTAACTCGATCAATAAAGAAGTGGTCAGATGACGCAGATGCTAAGCTACAAGACTGTTTTGCTAGCACAGACTGTAATATTTTCCGGGTTCTTCCGATGGCATTGAGGAGTACACCACATCAGTCACTGGCTTCATCAATAAGTGCATCAATGATGTCATCCCCACAGTGATGGTACATACATACCCCAACCAGAAGCCACAGATTACAGGCAACATTTGCACTGAGCTAAAGGGTAGAGCTGCTGCTTTCAAGGAACGCGACTCAAACCCTTGAAGCTTATAAGAAATCCAGATATGCTCTCAGACGAACCATCAAACAGGCAAAGCGTTAATACAGGACGAAGATTTAACTGTACTACTACACCGGCTCTGACACTCGTTGGATATTGCAGGGCTTGCAAACTATTACAGACTACAAAGGGAAGCACAAGCAAGAGCTGCCCAGTGACATGATTCTACCAGACGAGGTACATTACTTCTATGCTTGCTTTGAGGCAAGCAACACTGAAGCATGCATGAGAGCATAAGATGTTCTGGACGACTGTGTGATCACGCTCTCTGTAGCCGATTTGAGTAAGACCTTTAAACAGGTCAACATTCACAAGGCTGCGTGCCAGACGGATTACCAGGATGTGTACTCCGAGCATACGCTGACCAACTGTCAAGTGACTTCACTGACATTTTCAACCTGCCCCTGACTGAGTCTGTAATACCAACATGTTTCAAGCAAACCACCATAGTCCCTGTGCAAAAGAACACTTAAGTCGTGTGGTCAGGTGCCACAAAAAATTACTTAGGAAAATTGTAATTGGCTCAGAACAGGGCAGCACAGCTGGCCCTTGGATGTACACAGAGAGCTAATATTAATAATATGCATGTCATGGAGGAGAGATTGACTTCATCACTACTTTTATTTATGAGAGGTATTGACATGTTGAATGCACCGAGCTGTCTGTCTAAACTACTGGCACACAGCTCGGACACCCATGCATACCCCACAAGACATGCCACAAGAGGTCTCTTCACAGACCCCAAGTCCAGAACAGACTATGGGAGGCACACAGTACTACATAGAGCCATGACTACATGGAACTCTATTCCACATCAAATAATTGACGCAAGCAGTAAAATTAGATTTAATAAACAGATTTAAAAAACACCTTTTGGAACAGCGGGGACTGTGAAGCAACACAAACATTGACACACACACACACACACACACACACACACACACACACACACACACACACACACACACACACACACACACACACACACACACACACACACACACACACACACACACACACACACACACACACACACACATTAACATACGCACTATACATACACATGGATTTAGTACTGTAGGTAGTACTGTAGGTATGTGGTGGAGTAGGGGCCTGAGGGCACACAGTGTGTTCTGAAATCTGTGAATGTATTGTAATGTTTTTAAAATTGTGTAGACTGTCTTAATTTTACTGGTCCTCAGGAAGAGTAGCTGCTGCTTCGGCAGATCCATAATAATGGGGATCCATAATATATACAAATACAAACTATTTGTTGTTTTTATTTAAATGTTTTATTTAACACTTATTTTTCTTGAATCTGCATTGTTCGTTAAGGGCTTGTAAGTTAGCATTTCCATGTTGTATTCTGCGCATGTGATAAATAAAATTGACTTGACACCTACCCAAGCATTGAGAGATCTGGCAGCCAACTTTGTTTACAGTGCATGTGGACTGCTTGTGTATAAAATGGGCAGGTGCGCTTTTGACTTGCCAGTAGAAAAATGATTTTGCAATCAGAAGCAAAGCTGAGCTATTCATTTATATCACAAACCAGTTTTCCTTGTTGTGTTTTGACAAGGAAGTGAAACCAACACACTTTGATGGGAATGTCCAAAATTGTATTGGTCACATACACATGGTTAGCAGATGTTAATGCGAGTGTAACGAAATGCTTGTGCTTCTAGTTCCGACTATGCAGTAAAATCGATCAAGTAATCTAACAAATTCACAACAACTACCTTATACACACAAATGTAAAGGGATGAAAAATAATATGTACATATAAATATATGGATGAGCGATGGCACAGGCAAATTCAGTAGATTGTGTAGAATACAGTATATACATGAGAATGAGTAATGAGTAATGTAATGTGGTTTTATTTAAAGTGACTATTGATCCCTCTTTGTAAACATTATTATAGTGGTGTTATTTAAAGTGACTAGTCATACCTTTATTAAGTCTGTTTATTTAAGTGGCCAGAGATTTGAGTCTGTATGTTGGCAGCAGACTCTCTGTTAGTGATGTCATATGGCCTTTAGATAAAAGCTGTTTTTCAGTCTCTCGGTCCCAGCTTTGATGCACCTGTACTGACCTCGCCTTCTGGATGATACTGGGGTGAACAGGCAGCGGCTCGGGTGGTTGTTGTCCTTGATGATCTTTTTGGCCTTCCTGTGACATCGGGTGCTGTAGCTGACCTGGAGGGCAGATAGCTCTCGGTGATGCGTTGTGCAGACCGCACTACCGTCTGGAGAGCCTTGCAGTTGTGGGCGATGCAATTGCTGTACCAGGCGGTGATACATCCCGAGAGGATGCTCTCGATTGTGCATCTGTAAAAGTTTGAGTGTTTTAGATGACTAACCAAATTTCTTCAGCCTTCTGAGGTTGTCTGTCTGTGTTGGTGGACCATTTCAGTTTGTCTGTGATGTGTACGCCGAGGAACATAACTTTCCACCTTCTCCACTACTGTCCTGTCGATGTGGATGGGAGGGTGCTCCCTCTGCTGTTTCCTGAAGTCCACGATCATCTCCTTTGTTTTGTTGACGTTGAGTGAGAGGTTATTTTCCTGACACCACACTCCGAGGGCCCTCACCTCCTCACTGTAGGCTGTCTCATTGTTGTTGGTAATCAGGCCTCCCACTGTGGTGTCATCTGCAAACTTGATGATTGAGTTGGAAGCGTGCGTGGCCACGCAGTCATGGGTGAACAGGGAGTACAGGAGAGGGCTGAGAACGCACCCTTGTGGGGCCTCAGTGTTGAGAATCAGTGGGGTGGAGATGTTGTTTCCTACCTTCACCACCTGGGGGCGGCCCGTCAAAGTCCAGGACCCAGTTGCACAGGGTGGGGTCGAGACCCAGGAACTTGAGCTTAATGACGAGTTTTGGGGGTACTATGGTGTTAAATGCTGAGATGTAGTCAATGAACAGCATTCTTACATAGGTATTCCACTTGTCCTGATGGGACAGGGTAGTGTGCAGTGTGATGGCGATTGCATCGTTAGTGGACCTATTGGGCCGGTAAGCAAATTGGATTGGGTCTAGGGTATCAGATAGGGTGGAGGTGATATGGTCCTTGAGTAGTCACTCAAAGCACTTCACGATGACAGAAGTGAGTGCAATGGAGAGATTTACTTCAGTTACCATAGCTTCCTTGGGAACAGGAACAATGGTGGCCATCTTGAAGCATGTGGGGACAGCAGACCGGGATAGGGATTGGTTGAATATGTCCGTAAACACACCAGCCAGCTGGGTCTGTGCGTGCTCTGAGGACGCGGCTAGGAATGCCGTCTGGGCCGGCAGCCTTGCGAGGGTTAACATGTTAAAAAAATTTACTCACGTTGGCCACGTAGAAGGAGAGCCCACAGGCTTTAGTAGCGGGCCGTGTCAGTGGCACTGTATTGTCCTCAAAGCGAGCAAAGAAGTTGTTATTTTGTCTGGGAGCAAGACGTCGGTGTTTGCGACAGGGCTGGTTTTCTTTTTGTAATCCGTGATTGACTGTAGACCCTGCCACATGCATCTCGTGTTTGAGCCGTTGAATTGCGACTCTACTTTGTCTCTATACTGACGCTTTGCTTGTTTGATTGCCTTGTGGAGGGAATAGCTGTACTGTTTGTATTCGGTCGTGTTTCCGGTCACCTTGCCATGATTAAAAGCGGTGGTTTGCACTTTCAGTTTCACGCGAATGCTGCCATCAATCCACAGTTTCTGGTTAGGGAAGGTTTTAATGGTCACAGAGGAAACGATATCGCCGATGCACTTGCTAATAAACTCGCTCACCGAGTCAGCGTATACATCAATGTTATTGTCTGAGGCTATCCGGAACATATCTCAGACCACGTGATCGAAGCAATCTCGAAGCGTGGAATCCGATTGGTCAAACCAGCATTGTATTGACCTGAGCATGGGTGTTTCCTGTTGTAGTTTCTGTCTATAGGCTGGGAGCAACAAAATGGAGTCATGGTCAGATTTATCGAAGGCAGGGCGGGGGAGGACTTGTATGCATCATGGAGCTTCAAGTAGCAATGATCCAGAAAGCTACCAGCTCTTGTCGCACATTCAATATGCTGATAGAATTTAGGAAGTATGGTTCATAAGTTAGCTTGTTACAATTCACCAACTACTTCTCTGATAGAGTTCAGTGTGTCAAATCGGAGGGCCTGTTGTCCGGACCTCTGGCAGTCTCTTTGGGGGTGCCACAGGGTTCAATTCTCGGGCCGACTCTCTTCTCTGTATACATCAATGATGTCGCTCTTGCTGCTGGTGATTCTCTGATCCACCTCTACGCAGACGACAGCATTCTGTATACCTCTGGCCCTTCTTTGAACAATGTGCTAAATAACCTCCAGACGAGCTTCACTGTCATACAACTCTCCTTCCGTGGCCTCCAACTGCTCTTAAATGCAAGTAAAACTAAATGCATGCTATTCAACCGATCGCTGCCCGCACCTGCCCGCCCGTACAGCATCACTACTCTGGACGGTTCTGACTTAGAATATGTGGACAACTACAAAATACCTAGGTGTCTGGTTAGACTGTAAACTCTCTTTCCAGACTCACATTAAGCATCTCCAATCCAAAATTAAATCTAGAATTGGCTTCCTATTTCGCAACAAAGCATCCTTCACTCATGCTGCCAAACATACCCTCGTAAAACTGACCATCCTACCGATCCTCGACATTGGGGATGTCATTTACAAAATAGCCTCCAACACTACTCAACAAATTGGATGCAGTCTATCACAGTGCCATCCGTTTTGTCACCAAAGCCCCATATGCTACCCAACACTGCGACCTGTACGCTCTCGTGGCTGGCCCTTGCTTCATACTCGCCGCCAAACCCACTGGCTCCAGGTCATCTACAAGTTTCTGCTAGGTAAAGCCCCGCCTTATCTCAGCTCACTGGTCACCATAGCAGCACCCACCCGTAGCACGCGCTCCAGCAGGTATATCTCACTGGTCACCCCCAAAGCCAATTCTTCCTTTGGCCGCCTTTCCTTCCAGTTCTCTGCTGCCAATGACTGGAACGAACTGCGAAATCACTGAAGCTGGAGACTCATATCTCCCTCACTAGCTTTAAGCACCAGCTGTCAGAGCAGCTCACAGATCACTGCAGCGGTACATAGCCAATCAGTAAATAGCCCATCCAACTACCTCATCCCCATACTGTATTTACTTATTTATTTATCTTGCTCCTTTGCACCCCTGTATCTGTACTTGCACATTAATCTTCTGTACATCTACCATTCCAGTGTTTAATTGCTATATTGTAATTACTTTGCCACCATAGCCTATTATTTGCCCTACCTCCCTTATCCTACCTCATTTGCACACACTGTATATAGACTTATTCTACTGTATTATTGATTGTATGTTTGTTTATTCCATGTGTAACTCTGTGTTGTTGTGTGTGTCGAACTGCTTTGCTTTATCTTGGCCAGGTCGAGTTTGTAAATGAGAACTTGTTCTCAACTGGCCTACCTGGTTAAATAAAGGGGAAATTAATTCAAATAAAAGAATCCCCAGCTACAATAAATCAGCCTCAGGATGTATGGTTTCCAGTTCACATAGAGTCCGGTGACATTCTTTCAGGGCCGACGAGGGATTTGCTTGGGGGGGATTATACACGGCTGTGACTATAATCGAAGAGAATTCTCTTGGAAGATAATGTGGTCGGCATTTGACTGTATTCTAGGTCAGGTGCAAAGTTCTAATGTATTCAGCAGATGGCAAGTAATGGATAACATACAACAAAAAAACATGATGGCTGTGACTGGTGTGTGGTGAGTAGCTAGCTAGCTATGATACTCTTATATAACTATACCACATATAGGGTACACACCGTTTTGAGATTATACACTGAACCGAAATAAAAACGCAACATGCAACAAAAGTTTTTACTGAGTTAAAGTTAATATGAAGGACTCAGTCAATTGAAATAAATAAATGAGGCCCTAGTCTATGAATTTCACTTGACTGGGAATACAGATATGCATCTGTTGGTCACAGATACCTTAAAAAAAGGTAGAGGTGTGGATCAGGTAACCAGTCAGTATCTGGTGTGACCAACATTTGCCACATCTCCTACGCATAGAGTTAACCAGGCTGTTGACTGTGGCCTGTGGAATGTTGTGCCACCCCTCTTCAATGTCTGTGCAAAGTTGCTGGATATCAAATCAAATCAAAAGAAACCACATTTTATTTGCCACATACACGTAGTTAGCAGATGTTAATTCAAGTGTAGCGAAATGCTTGTGCTTCTAGTTCCAACAGTGCAGTAATATCTAACAATAATATCTAACAGTAATATCTAACAAGTAATCTAACAATTCCCCAACAACTACCTAATACACACAAATGTAAAGGGGTGAATGAGAATATGTACATGTAAGTATATGAATGAGCGATGGTGAAAATGCAATAGCTGGTATAAAATACAGTGTATATATACATGTGATATAAGTAATGTAAGATATGTAAACATTATTAAAGTGACATTATTTAGAGTGCATTGTATAAAGTGACTAGTGATCCATTTATTAAAGTGGCCACTGATTGGGTCTCAATGTAGGCAGCAGCCTCTCTGAGTTAGTGATTGCTGTTCAGCAGTCTGATGGCCTTGAGATATTTGTGCGAACTGGAAGACGCTGTCTCACACATTGGTCCAGAGCATCCCAAACATGCTCAATGATTGACATGTTTGGTGAGTACGGAGGCCATGGAAGAACTGGGACATTTTCAGCTTCCAGTAATTGTGTACAGATCCTTGCGAAATGGGGCCGTGCATTATCATTCTGAAACATGAGGTGATCTCGTCACGCTAGCTCTGTGCATTCAAATTGCCATTGATAAAATGCAATTGTGTTCGTTGTCCGTAGCTTATGCTTGCCCATACCATAACCTCACCGCCATCATTGGGCACTCTGTTCACAACGTTGACATAAGCAAACCGCTCGCCCACACATCGCCATACATGCTGTCTACCATCTGCCCGGTACAGTTGAAACCAGGATTCATTCGTGAAGAGCAAACTTCTCCAGTGTGCCAGTCGCCATCGAAGGTGAGCATTTGCCCACTGTAGTCGGTTACGATGCTGAACTGAAGTCAGGTCAAGACCCTGGTGAGGACAACGAGCATGCAGATGAGCTTCCTTGAGACGGTTTCTGACAGTTTGTGCAGAAATTCGTTGGTTGTGCAAACCCACAGTAATCAGCTGTCCAGCTGGCTGCTCTCAGACAATCCAGCGGGTGAAAAAGCAGAATGTGGAGGTCCTGGTCTTGTGTGGTTACACGTGGTCTGTGCTTGTGAGGCCGGGTGGACGTACTACCAAATTCTCTAAAATGACGTTGTAGACGGCTTATAGTAGAGAAATTATCATTAAATTCTCTGGCAACAGCTCTGTTGGACATTTCTGCAGTCAGCAAGCCAATTGCAAGCTCCCTCAACTTGGGACATCTGTGGCATTGTGTTGTGAGACAAAACTGCACATTTTAGAGTGGCCTTTTATTGTAATGATCAATCAGCTTCTTCATATGCCACACCTGTCAGGTTGATGGATTATCTTGGCAAAGGAGATATGCTCACTAACAGGGATGTAAACAAATTTGTGCACACAATTTGAGAGATGCATATGGAACATTTGTGGGATCTTTTATTTCAGCTCTTTATACTTTACATGTAGCGTTTATATTTTTGTTCAGTGCAGGTAAATACATAGCCTCTCCCTAATGTGTAATGTAATATAAAATAAGGTTCGCTAACGCTGTACCTGACAATCAGGTTTGATAGGATGTAACGTTAGCCAGCTTGCTATAGATAATGTTTCAACTCGAACTGGCTAGCTAGATCCCTGCTAGCTAACGTTAGCTAGCTAGCAAATTAATTTAAACTCGGACAAAGATATTGATAACTAACCCAGATTTGCAGGTTACGTAGCTAGCTACTCTTTTGAGAAGAGGCATGTTGTTTGGGTTAGCACTAGGTCTCGATAACTCAGGCCCTTGTAGCATTCTGCCTTTATGGAACTGGGAGTCATGATAAAGGACTAGGTTAGTAAGCGCTAGCTAGCATTCGGGGGCTTAGTCTGCTATTAGTGATAAAACAACATGCCTGTTCTCATAAGTCTATTGTGTATTTTCTTGGGCAAAAATAAATTATGGATGGTACTTGTCCAGCCTGAGTACCAGTCTTTTTAGCTGACATGCTATAAATACATGTCAGCAAGCAGTGTTTGACTTGGGCCGGAGCTGTCCAGAGCGCTGTACCGACACTTCTAATTTTTGGGGAATTGCATACTGGCTCCTCTATTAAACAAAGTAACCTATCGCCGGCCCAGAGTCACACACCGAGGCAAAAAAGGTTGATCAAAGCGGGATCTGCATTGAATAGCGATGGAGAGTGGGCATTCATTTCCTGATTCTGCTTTGTTCAAGTTTATTTGCCGATAGTCTGTGAACCTGTGCGTGACAGTAGGCTGTTCGAGATTGTGCAGATTGAAAATGCACCAATGTGAATGCACATGATGCGCTGTTCCAAGTTGTCAAATTAGGGTTTGTAAGGTCATGAAAAGTCATGGAAACTAGTTTCGTAATTTGTTAATGTAAATCACACTTTGAAATATTATCAATCACTTAAAATCTACATATCAGCCATTATCGAAATGACCCCTCAGTGTGTGTCTGTGTGCTGCTTGTGTGCCAGAGTGGGCCGTTGCCCAAGGAGACAGAGCACGACATTGCAGCAGCTGGTATAAAATAATGACCGACAGACTAACAAGATAGCAAATTCGAAACATGACTTGTAGCAGTTCTCGCTAGTTAACTAAGCATTAATGTTGTTTCCACCGGCACTAGACAGCCTAAGTAAATCTGCACAGTTGGAAAGCTTGGATTTCCCTCTATTAAAGCCTAATTGACAAATAACTTGCTGTGCATAGATCTCCCCTGAAACATTAATATTTGAGCCTTATATATAAACATGTCTAGTTAGATACCTTGCTTTGAAGCTGCCTACCTTATCGATTTGATCCCTGATTCATTGAACGAGGTAATAATTTTATAAAGACAAAAGTATGGTTGTAAGGTCGCACAATTTTATATCAAGAGGGGCAACTATCCTCCAGGACAGCTACTGGGTGTAAAGGCTTTTGTTCAAGTCCTGGTCTAACCACATTGCAGGCTAAATATCAGCTCCTCGACAGGACCTTGATAAGCAGACTTGGGTGTTTCAGGGCTGGATCAAAAGCCAACCCTCTCCAGATAAGAGGGTTGACCACATGTTGACAACATGTGACTAACAGTGCAGTTCGACTATGTAGGGCGTTAAAGTGCCTTGATCAAGTGCACAACAGCTAGAGATGGTAGGCCTACATGGGATCAGACACAGCAGCTTTCCAGTGTCAGTAATACTTTCTTTTTCTCGAAGGCTGTAATAACATTCATGAAAATATGGTTAAAAGGCACGGAGAAGTCATGGAAAATGTATATGAACCCTTAACAGTGACTAATCAGAGGTATCTATATAGCACAATATAATTTGTGAATTTCGGTGAACATAGTCTAATGGACAGAATTGGAAAAAGACGGCTCCTGCACTTCTTTCATCCCAAACACTGTCAGCAAGCATTACACAGCTGGCGTCAGTGTCACTGGTCTGAATCTATTCTGTAATTGCAGTCATCTCTATTAGTATAATTACTTCCAAACTAGATATGTTCATTGATTGATTCTTTTTTTATTTAATTCACAGGCTACTTACAAAACCTGGTGGATTTATTGTTCCACAGTGTTGTGGGAACCCTCTTACCACATCAGGAGCAGAAGGCTGGGGCAGTACATGGCCAGGCACCAGTCCCACTTCAGGTTGGTTACATTTGATCTGGTCATAGATCAAAATACTATCACTTGTCTGTCCTGGAATTCAGTGAACATCCATTGATAATGGAATCAGTGCTATGTGTACGAACTCGACCTTTTTTTCTACAGATGGAGGACAGGAGAGATGGTTTGTCATGGAGTCCCCTGACTAAAAGACAGGTTGATACAGATGTCTGAACTGGGAAAGACCTTGCACTCAGCATTAAAACTATACAAGACACATCTGTCACTTCATCGTCATTTGTTATTATTGAATGGTAGGGGGTCGGGGGGACCCTATGTATTCTTCAAATATGTCAGGTAACTGTCGTATATAGGACACCATACGAAGGGATGACGACTAACATGTACTACCAGACATAATTCTGATAGGTACAGTATCCGTATCGCTTGTGAATGACAATAGAAAATGAAGGATCAAATGTAATACTTGCGCATTGTTATATTAGCAGAACATTGCTTCTACAGTATTATGTGAAGGATGGTCAATTTGACATGGAACTGTTATGGAACTGTTTTGATAACTGCAAGTTATCAAAACACTGTTTAGAATATCTACATAAGTTCAGCAGTTTCACTCTTCTCATATTACTCTGTAGGCTGCTGACCGATTCAAAGCTCCCTCCTGGAAGAATCTTGGTCAGTAGCTACAGAGTGGTATGACAAGAATGATATCTTCCTGCATCTCACACCTGCCTGTATTTATTGAACTCTGCCTGCTGGACCCATGGGTTGAGGCAAACTCTGTTATATCCAGGATGGAGTGTCATGCACTCCACCCCTCCTGCCACCCGACTACACCTGTCCATAACCTGTAATACATTACATAGATGGAAGGGACTTCATCACCCACTGGAGACTTGAAGACAGAACCTCACCCAGAGAGCTGTGCATGTCAGTGTGTGGTTAGACAGCCAAACCCATAGAATAGACCATAGAAATAGAATGGAATGGCATGCTAGTTATGGGAGAGCTGAAGTTGTACCAAAGATTGTTATGCTCTTTGTTCTATCTGTGGTTGTACTCTACACACAACTTATTTCTATTTGCTAGGTAAAGTGTAGGCATACCGTCTTTGTAAGCAAATCAATATGAAAGCCTATTTACATCAGACACTGTCTTTGTAACACAAACACAACCATTATTATTTAATTTTTAAATCAATTTACAGTGGGGCAAAAAAGTATTTAGTCAGCCACCAATTGTGCAAGTTCTCCCACTTAAAAAGATGAGAGAGGCCTGTAATTTTCATCATAGGTACACTTCAACTATGACAGACAAAATTAGAAAAACAAATTCCAGAAAATCACATTGTAGGATTTTTAATGAATTTATTTGCAAATTATGGTGGAAAATAAGTATTTGGTCAATAACAAAAGTTTATCTCAATACTTTGTTATATACCCTTTGTTGGCAATGACAGAGGTCAAACGTTTTCTGTAAGTCTTCACAAGGTTTTCACACACTGTTGCTGGTATTTTGGCCCATTCCTCCATGCAGATCTCCTCTAGAGCAGTGATGTTTTGGGGCTGTTGCTGGGCAACACAGACTTTCAACTCCCTCCAAAGATTTTCTATGGGGTTGAGATCTGGAGACTGGCTAGGCCACTCCAGGACCTTGAAATGCTTCTTACGAAGCCACTCCTTCGTTGCCCGGGCGGTGTGTTTGGGATCATTGTCATGCTGAAAGACCCAGCCACGTTTCATCTTCAATGCCCTTGCTGCCCTTGCTGTATCTCACGATACATGGCCCCATTCATTCTTTCCTTTACACGGATCAGTCGTCCTGTTCCCTTTGCAGAAAAACAGCCCCAAAGCATGATGTTTCCACCCCCATGCTTCACAGTAGGTATGGTGTTCTTTGGATGCAACTCAGCATTCTTTGTCCTCCAAACACGACGAGTTGAGTTTTTACCAAAAAGTTATATTTTGGTTTCATCTGACCATATGACATTCTCCCAATCTTCTTCTGGATCATCCAAATGCTCTCTAGCAAACTTCAGACGGGCCTGGACATGTACTGGCTTAAGCAGGGGGACACGTCTGGCACTGCAGGATTTGAGTCCCTGGCGGCGTAGTGTGTTACTGATGGTAGGCTTTGTTACTTTGGTCCCAGCTCTCTGCAGGTCATTCATTAGGTCCCCCCGTGTGGTTCTGGGATTTTTGCTCACCGTTCTTGTGATCATTTTGACCCCACGGGGTGAGATCTTGCGTGGAGCCCCAGATCGAGGGAGATTATCAGTGGTCTTGTATGTCTTCCATTTCCTAATAATTGCTCCCACAGTTGATTTCTTCAAACCAAGCTGCTTACCTATTGCAGATTCAGTCTTCTCAGCCTGGTGCAGGTCTACAATTTTGTTTCTGGTGTCCTTTGACAGCTCTTTGGTCTTGGCCATAGTGGAGTTTGGAGTGTGACTGTTTGAGGTTGTGGACAGGTCTTTTATACTGATAACAAGTTCAAACAGGTGCCATTAATACAGGTAACGAGTGGAGGACAGAGGAGCCTCTTAAAGAAGAAGTTACAGGTCTGTGAGAGCCAGAAATCTTGCTTGTTTGTAGGTGACCAAATACTTATTTTCCACCATAATTTGCAAATAAATTCATTAAAAACCCTACAATGTGATTTTCTGGATTTTTTTTTCTCATTTTGTCTGTCATAGTTGAAGTGTACCTATGATGACAATTACAGGCCTCTCTCATCTTTTTAAGTGGGAGAACTTGCACAATTGGTGGCTGACTAAATACTTTTTTGCCCCACTGTATCTACAATCAAGCTGGCCATGTTTGTGCAATATCCACATGTAGCTACACCTGTAGTTCTGGGATTGTACCCCAGGAAAGATCTAGCAGCAGACATAAAGAATGACGAGACGAGAAAAAACTAGCCAGTTATAGAATATCGTGTTGACAGCTGAACTGACTGAAGACCAGGCATTCAACTAGCAGTAGTTGATATAGTTTCCATGGTAACATGTCTTTACAGGATGAGATAAAACTTCAAGTTGCAAGCTACTTTCGTAGAAAGGTCTTGTAGAACGAGTGTCTCATGAAATACATTCCAGACACTGGTACTTCTTGCTATCTTGGCATAACTGTGATTTGACAGCTGTAGCTATCCCCAAGCTAAGCAAGCTAGCTGCTGTCAAGTTGGCTAAAGGTCAGCGCAGGCTTTAGCCTACACATAGAACTCAATTAGCAGATCATCTTGAGATGGAGAGTCAGTCAGAACTCAGGAGGGGAGAAGTCCTCCACTTCAAAACTTCTCTTGATAGCAAAGCTAGCCTCGCTGTCACTAAGTTACTCACTGCTGCTCTTGTTTGTTGTGATTAATAAATGGCAAAGACACACCCAAGAAATACCCACATTAAACCACACCCCAAAGACAACTCTTGTTTGGGCTTCAGTAATGGCTGCTGCATTTCTTAATGAGCACCAGAAGAAACACATGCGGAATCGGTGAGTGCAGTCAAAGATGATGTATATACTGACAAGATACATGTCTCTCCGCTCCAACAATGGGAGTCGTTGTCCACAAAGCAGCAAGACTAGCTCCCACCTATCCTTTCTCTGGATTGGTGGATATATGTATTTATTGCAATCCTTTTTTGAATATTAGATGAGGGTTGTTGACGTCCACCGCCTGTATTCAATGGAGAGAGATTCTATGCTACAAGCCTCATTCTATGAATATGCAAAGCTTCTCGAGACAACTTTGATATAAAGTGTTTTTTCTTACACTACCATTCAAAAGTGTGTCCTACACGTGTCCTACTTACACTACCGTTCAAAAGTTTGGGTTCACTAAGAAATATCCTTGTGTTTGAAAGAAAAGCTATATTTTGGTCAATTAAAATAACTTCAAATTGATCAGAAATACAGTGTAGACATTGTTAATGTTGTAAATGACTATTGTAGCTGGAAACGGCAGATATTTTATTGAATATCTACATAGGTGTACAGAGGCCCATTATCAGCAACCATCACTCCTGTGTTCCAATTGCACGTTGTGTTAGATAATCCAAGTTTATCATTTTAAAAGGCTAATTGATCATTAGAAAACCCTTTTGCAATTATGTTAGCACAGCTGAAAACTGTTGTGCTGATTTAAATAAGCTAGTTGAGTATTAAACTAGTTGAGTATCTGGAGCATCAGCATTTGTGGGTTCGAAGTGGCCAGAAACAAAGAACTTTCTTCTGAAACTCATCAGTCTATTCTTGTTCTGAGAAATGAAGGCTATTCTATGCGAGAAATTGCCAAGAAACTGAAGATTGCGTACAACGCCGTGTACTACTCCCTTCACAGAACAACGCAAACTGGCTCTAACCAGACTAGAAAGAGGAGTGGGAGGCCCCAGTGCACAACTGAGCAAGAGGACAAGTAAATTAGAGTGTCTAGTTTGAGAAACAGACGCCTCACAAGTCCTCAACTGGCAGCTTCATTAAATAGTACCCGCAAAACACCAGTCTCAACGTCAACAGTGAAGAGGCGACTCCGGGATACTGGCCTTCTAGGCAGAGTTCCTCTGTCCAGTGTCTGTGTTCTTTTGTCCATCTTAATCTTTTATTTTTATTGGCCAGTCTGACATATGGCTTTTTCTTTGCAACCCTGCCTAGAAGGCTAGCATCCCGCAGTCACCTCTTCACTGTTGACGTTGAGACTGGTGGGATGAAACTTTAAGAATGCTAATATTTAAGAATGCTAACATAGTCCTTTAGGTGGTTTGACACTTTATTACAGACAGTAATGAAGTGGGGAGAAAGGCAAATGCTAGAAACAGCAGGAAAGTTGGAAGCAGGGATTGATCCTGTTCTCAGGTGGAAAGTTGTATGTGCAGGGGTGTGTTACCACTACACCAAGGCTCTGCACAGGAAATAATAATAGTATTGGTTGATGGCAGTGGGTAACCAAATCATAGATTGCAGTCTCCTTGTACATAGACTGCTTTCAAGGTAAGGACACAAACATTTTGTATTTTGTCATTTGTGTGAACTCTATCTTCAAAATAGGTCCTGCTTGCTCCCCAGGAGGTTTGGCCATCCCTGATCTACTGTATGTTTTCCAAGTGCTGGGTGTTTGAAAATGTTCTTGTTATAACAATAATTTCTCAAAATCACCCAACCTTCAAGAAAAATATAATAAATATCAATATTCAGGTGGTTTATGTCTATTAGTTGAAGATCCTTGCCACCGTCTTACTCTACATAGACAAAATATGTGTTTATGAGTTGTGAGACCCCTTACCATCTCTGCCAAGCATGTGCACAATACTAAAAGGTGAAAAATTACATTTGATTCCTGGCGCATTTAATATCCAATGCTTATTTGTATGACTTATTCAAAACTGTCCGTGAATGGCTGCAATATTACATAGCTTCATATAATACATTTTCAAAGACACAAGTAGGCATGTCAGATTACACTGGCCAAGTTGGGAAGAAGTGGAATAATAAAATAAGTGTGAGGAATAACGGTAGTGTTCCTGCTGACAAGCACACGAATTACTGTTTATTTTGGACAATGTTAATCATGAGAATTGTTCCACTGATCAGGCGAAATGAAGTAAATAGACAATCAAATCTCCTGAAGATAAGATTACATACATCTGCCCCTACACCCTAACCAAATTATTTGTATATTCATTGTCCCTCTATGAATCAAACTTAAATTTTTCAGTTCACTACCGTTGGAAAAGCATGTCAGGTGAAGTTCGTTGAGAGAATGCCAAGAGTGTGCAAAGTTATCATCAAGGCAAAGGGTAGCTACTTTGAAGAATCTCAAATATAAAACATTTTGATTTGTTTAACACTTTTTTGGTTACTACATGATTCCATATGTGTTATTTCGTAGTTTTGATGTCTTCACTATTATTCTACAATGTAGAAAATAGTAAAAATAAAGAAAAACCCTTGAATGAGTAGGTGTGTCCAAACGTTTAACTGGTACTGTAGGTATTCAGACCCTTGCTATGAGACTCAAAAATGAGCTCAGGTGCATCCTGTTTCCATTGATCATCCTTGAGATGTTTCTACAACGTGATTAGAGTCCACCTGTGGTAAATTCCATTTTGTTGGACATGATTTAGAAAGGCACACACCAGTCTATATAAGGTCCCACAGTTGACAGTGCATGTCAGAGCAAAAACCAAGCCATGTGGTCAAAGGAATTATCCATAGAGCTCTGAGACAGGATTGTGTCGAGGCACAGATCTGGGGAATGGTTCCAAAATATTTCTGCAGCATTGAAGGTCCCCAAGAACACAGTGGCCTCCATCATTCTTAAATGGAAGAAGTTTGGAACCACCAAGACTCTCCCTAGAGCTGGCCGTCCGCCCAAACTGAGCAATCGGGGGAGAAGGGCCTTGGTCAGGGAGGTGAACAAGAACCTGTTGGTCACTGACAGAGCTCTAGAGTTCCTCCACTTGGAGTTTGCCAAAAGGCAGCTAAAGACTCTCAGACCATGAGAAACAAGATTTTCTGGTCAGATGATACCAAGATTTAACTATTTGGCCCAATGCCAAGCGTCACGTCTGGAGGAAACCTGGCACCATCCCTGCGGTTGAAAATGGTGGTGGCAGCATCATGCTTGGGGATGTTTTTCAGCAGCAGGGACTGGGAGACTAGTCAGGATCAAGGCAAAGATAAACAGAGCAAAGTACAGAGAGATCCTTGATGAAAACCTGCTCCAGAGCGCTCAGGACCTCAGACTGGGGCGAAGATTCACCTTCCACAGGACAACGACCCTAAGCACAGCCAAGACAACGCAGGAGTGGCTTCGGGACAAGTCTCTGAATGTCCTTGAGTGGCCTAGCCAGAGCTCGGACTTGAACCCAATCAAACATCTCTGGAGAGACCTGAAAATAGCTGTGCAGCGACGCTCCCCATCCAATCTGACAGAGCTTGAGAGGATCTGCAGAAAATGGGAGTATCTCCACAAATACAGGTGTGCCAAGCTTGTAGCATCATACCTAAGAAGACTCGATGCTGTAATCACTGCCAAAGGTGCTTCAACAAAGTACTGAATAGCGGGCCTGAATAAATCTAATATTTCATCATTTTTTGGGGGGGGGGCAACATTTTCTAAAACCTGTTTTTGCTTTGTCATTGTGGGGTATTGTGTGTAGATTGATGAGGGGGGAAAACCATTTTAATCCATTTTCGAATAAGGCTGTGTGACGACCCTCCCACTCTGTCTGCCGTATTCTCTCTTTGTTCTTGTTTCCTTATTAGGATGTCGGTGGGCGGAGTTGGGAGGGTCGTCAGCTACATGGGAAACACCTGGGCCCGGTGTCTCCCAGGATAAATACACCACTTCCCCATTCATGGGGGAGACTCTCTCCATGCAGACACCTTTATAGATTTTGTTGTGTTTCTTGGGTGTTTTTTTGGTTGTTTGTTTTAGCATCTTTCAACACCCTGCATTATCACATTCATGCATGCAAAACACTCACTTACACTACTGATTACTGATTACACACACCATTGTTAATTGCATTTAGGTTACTTTATTTAATAAATATATTTTGTTACTCCTTATCTCCACGTTGTCTCCCTTTTGTTACGGGCTTTGAGCCAGTTCGTGACAGCTGTAACGTAACAAAATGTGGAAAAAGTCAAGGGATCTGAATACTTTCCGAAGGCACAGTATGTAGCAATTATTAAAATAAAATGTTCCAACTAGTTTACAGTTTACTGTCGATGTGGACCCCCAAAAACTCCTAACATGCTGACCAGACCGGACACGTCGTGTGCGCGAGCGTCGCAAAATACATTTTGAAATCCATGTTATTCAATTATTGTACCCACACTGCTAACGAGCGTCTGCGATGCCAAGGGCTAAAATAGAACTCCTTTCTATTTCTGACGCAGATCACGCTGAAAGTCCTACCTCTCCCATCTTCTCATTGGTTTATAGAAGCAGGTACCCACGTGCCATCTCCTCATTGGTTATACCCACGTGGGTGATTGAAAGACGAACTGTTTTGCCGGTCGTCGTGGTAATACTATGAATGTTTAGATGCCGACCACCATATAAGTTCAAAGGTGAAAAAGCATGGAAGGAGGAGAGATGACTAGAAATGATTCGGTTGGCCGTTTTATTTGTGGATTAATTGTCGGAGTAGAGGACCTTGTGCATTTCAGGTAAAATAACAACTCAATGTTTATATCCCAGGACAAATTAGCTAGCAACAGCAAGCTAGCTAAATACGACAAAGTAGCTAGCAAGTGCAAGCTAACTAGCTAAATTGCCATACATGTTTAATGCTTTTCGACCTGTCCCCAAATTAATGTCATTGGTTCAGAGTTTGTTTTGATATTTTAACCTGCGTGTCGTGACCGCGTTTGGTGTAGGGGGACAAAATACATTCATGCACGATAGCGCACGATGATGCACGCAGCCAGT
Organism: Salvelinus alpinus; assembly: GCF_045679555.1. NCBI lineage: Eukaryota > Metazoa > Chordata > Actinopteri > Salmoniformes > Salmonidae > Salvelinus > Salvelinus alpinus. The sequence continues at coordinate 13,283,772 of NC_092123.1, forward strand.
TTGGGTTCCGTGCAAGACTCAATTTAATCCCACCACACTGTTTATTTGGTTGAGAAAAAAAGCCCCCAAACACATGGCCTGCACCTCAAATGGCACCTTATTTCCTATATAGTGCACTACTTTTGACCGGAGCCTTATGGGTCCTGGTCAAAAGTAGTGCACTTTATATGGAAGAGTGCCATTTGAGACAAATCCATACACTCAACAGGGACTGGTTGGGAAGGGAACAACAACAGACATTCAGTCCCACGGTACCTCTGTGACCTTTTCTCAAAAGGGAACATCTTTGCAGAAAGCCCCAGGAGGATCCTGTTTTGGATCCTGTTTTGGAGCTCCTGTGGCTTGCCCATCTCTCTGACAGACACATCGTTCTCTTCTGGACCCATCAATAACCCCCCACGGCTCACTGATTCACTCTACTCAAAGCAGGGCCAGGCAGTGCACTCTATCTCCTCTCACTCAACAGGCATGGCAACTGGAGGTGGACTGGAAGGTACAAACATTAAAAAAAAACAGCTTACCAGCAAAGACAGACAACCATTCTTGGCTTCATTCAAGGTCATTTGTCTGCCTTTACTAATGTGCTGTTTCATGTTATGTACAGTACCAGTCAAAACTTTGGACACACCTACTCATTCCAGGGTTTTTCTTACTTTTTTACTATTTTCTACATTGTAGAATAATAGTGAAGACATCAAAACTATGAAATAACAGATGGAATCATGTACAAACTATTTTTTAGAAATCAAAATATGTAACATTTTAGATTCTTCAAAGTAGCCACCCTTTGCCTTGATTACAGCTTTGCACACTCTTGGCATTCTCTCAACCAGCTTCACCTGGAATGCTTTTCCAACAGTCTTGAAGGAGTTCCCACATATGCTGAGCACTTGTTGGCTGCTTTTCCTTCACGCTGCGGTCCAACTCATCCCAAACCATCTCAATTGGGTTGAGGTCGGGTGATTGTGGAGGCCAGGTCATCTGATGCAGCACTCCATCACTCTCCTTCTTGGTCAAATAGCCCTTACACAGCCTGGAGGTGTGTTGGGTCATTCTCCTCATCAGATCAAAGGACAGATTTCCACCGGTCTAATGTCCATTTCTTGTTTGTCTTGGCCCAAGCAAGTCTGTTCTTCTTATTGGTATACTTTAGTAGTGGTTTCTTTGCAGAAATTCGACCATAAAGCCCTGATTCACACAGTCTCCTCTGAACAGTTGATGTTGAGATGTGTCTGTTACTTGAACTTTAAGCATTTATTTGGGCTGCAATTTCTGAGGCTGGTATCTCTAATGAACTTATCCTCTGCAGCAGAGGTAACTCTGGTTCATTCTTTCCTGTGTCGGTCCTCATGAGACCCAGTTTCATCATAGCGCTTGATGGTTTTTGCGACTACACTTGAAGAAACTTTCAAAGTTCTTGAAATTCTCCTGATTGACTACCCTTTATGTCTTAAAGTAATGATGGACTGTCATTTCTCTTTGCTTATTTGAGCTGTTCTTGCCATAATATGGACTTGGTCCTTTACCAAATAGGGCTATCTTCTGTATACCACCCCTACCTTGTCACAACACAATTGATTGGTTCAAATCCATTAAGCAGGAAATAAATTTCACAAATTAACAAGGCACACCTGTTAATTGAAATGCATTCCAGGTGACTACCTTATGAAGCTGTTTGAGAATGCCAAGAATGTGCAAAGTTGTCATCCAGGCAAAGGGTGGTTACTTTGAAGAATATGAAATATAAAATATATTGTGATTTGTTTAACACTTTTTTGGTTACTACATGATTCCATGTGTTATTTCATAGTTTTGATGTCTTCACTATTATTCTACAATGTAGAAAACAGTACAAATAAATAAAAACCCTTGAATAAGTAGGTGTGTCCAAACTTTTGACTGGTACTGTTTATCTATACTGAACAAAAATATAAACGCAACATGTAAAGTGTTGGTCCCATGTTTCATGAGCTGAAATAAAAGATCCCAGAAATGTTTCATGCACACAAAAAGCTTATTACTCTAAAATGTTCTGCACAATTTTTTTCCATCCGTTAGTGAGCATTTCTCCTTGGCCAAGAAAATCCAGCCACCTGACAGCTGTGGCATATCAAGAAGCTGAATAAACAGCATGATCATTACACAGGTGCACCTTGTGGTGGGGACAATAAAAGACAATTGATGTTTTGTCACACAACACAATTCCACTGATGCCTCAAATGTTGATGGAGCGTGCTATTGGCATGCTGACAGCAGGAATGTACACCAGAGCTGTTGCCAGAGAATTTAATGGTCATTTTTCTACCATAACCCGCCCCCAACGTCATTTAAGAAACTTTGGCAGTACGTCCAACCGGCCTCACAACGCGAGACCACGTGTATGACATCGTTTTGGCGAGCGGTTTGCTGATGTCAACTGTCAAAGTTGTGAACAGAGTGCCCCATGGTGGCGGTGGGGTTATGGTATGAGCAGGCATAAGCTACGGACAAAGAACACAATTGCATTTTATCGATGGCAATTTGAATGCAGAGATACGGTGATGAGATCCTGAGGCCCATTGATCCTGAGGCTCTGATCAGGCCCTACACCCAAACAAGGGCACTGCGTTCATCCACCTCTGGCCTGCTCGCCTCCCTACCTCTGAGGAAGTACAGTTCCCGCTCAGCCCAGTCAAAACTGTTCGCTGCCCTGGCACCCCAATGGTGGAACAAACTCCCTCACGACGCCAGGTCAGCGGAGTCAATCACCACCTTCCGGAGACACCTGAAACCCCACCTCTTTAAGGAATACCTAGGATAGGATAAAGTAATCCTTCTAACCCCCCCCCTCCCCCTCAAAAGAGTTAGATGCACTATTGTAAAGTGGTTGTTCCACTGGATATCATAAGGTGAATGCACCAATTTGTAAGTCGCTCTGGATAAGAGCGTCTGCTAAATTACTTAAATGTAAATGTAAATTGTCGTGCCATTCATCCACCCCATCAACTCATACGAAATCCATAGATTAGGGCCTAATGAATTTATTTCAATTGACTGATTTTCTTATATGATAGAAATTGATAGAAATTGTTGCGTTTATATTTTTGTTCAGTATAGATGTAATTTAATTACCAGCTCTGAAGAAGGCCTTGAGGCCGATACGTAAAGCTTAATAAAGTACAGTGATACTAGGAAGAGCAGTGTGGAGGTTTCTTATTTTTTTATCTCAAATGAACAGCTTTATAAAAAATCACTTTTTCTTTCATTAAAGCCAGTTAATCTACTGAAGGTAACATTGCAACAACAGTTAAAATATTTAGATACTTGGACAATACATAAAGCAATCTTCTAATACCAATTCCCATATTTATTCAAAATATTTATTTTAGTTCCAAAACATGACAATTGAAAAGATTAACTTTAAAAAAAACAGTATAATAAAATTTGCATTAAATGAAACAAATAATTTAGTGGATAGACCAGGGTTTCCCAAACTCGGCCTCGGGACCCCAAGGGTAACACGTTTTGATTTTTGCCCTAGCACTACACAGATGATTCAAATAACCAACTAATCATCAAGCTGTGTAGTGTTAAGGCAAAAACCAAAACGTTCACCCCTTGGTGTCTCGCTGACAGTTTGGGAAATGATGGGATAGACAGTCTTCAAATATCTTAACACAATAGTCTGCATTGGAAAGGACATTAAAATAGCTTACCTCAATTACAGTAGATACACCATTAGATATAGGCCTACACTATATCCTTGAGTTCCCTTGATCCATATTCAAATGTGTAGAAAAACACTGGATAACGTTACCTTCTAATTCAGAAAACCCTTTAAAACAAACATTTATTTACACTCTAAAATGGATTAAAACAAAATATTACAATCCCAGAGATATGTCAATCATAACGTGCTTATTGTCCAGTTCTTGCATTAGATGGCTTTTTAACCATCACACTAGGTAGTCATTGTCATTCCGCAAAAACCCTGCTTTGATAGACTCTGTTACCCATGACTCTCTAACAATCTTAAACTTTTTGGTAAAGAGTCGTCTGAGGGTTCTTAAAGCCAACACTCTTGTTTCCTCCACCACTATGACATGAGAGACCCCTTCCTCGAGCTTCTGCACTACTGTCCCTCCGTGGAAGCGGAATTCCAGAGCCCGTGTGTCCAGACAAGTTGCTGGTACGATGCTTTTAGGGTCTCCTATGTCTGCGTATCTGTCCATGTAGACCCTGAAAGGTCTGAACATGCTAGTGGGGAGGTCGTCCCAGCTGTAGCGTTCCTCCAACTTAGCGATGCACTGTGCCGTCAAAGTGTCCGCTCTGCCAATCCGACCGAAGACTTCCCTCAGCTGCTGCTCGTCCGTGTCCACGAAGTAGCTGTCTCCGTAGCAGTCGTATTCCTTGGCAAAGTGCTCCTTGGTGGAGGGCGACATGTGTATCATGTGACATGGTTGCCATGGCACCACCTGCTTCCTGTCTAGGCACTCCAGCAGCCAGGCAGCCCACACCACGTCGTGCTGGTCTGAAGAGATAAGGTTCTTCACACGCATGTTCTCCACAGCGGCAATCACACAGTAGGTGTCCGGTCCCGGGTTCTGGACTACAATACCGCCACATCGGGCCACTGCTTTCTCCAGCTCCGCCTTGGGGTGCGCCTCGTTGCCATTCATCACGCAGAACTCCACGTCCTCGAACATGTCTGTCTCCTTGGTGACGCCAGATAGGTCCTGGGACTTGAAGTGGTCGATGACGCCGACAGCTTTCTTGGGCTTGGCCGCTGCCGGCAACTTGCGCTTCTTCTTTTCAGGCCCGTCATTGTCATTGATGCGGAGGTGGCGCGAGAACAACTTCCCGGACGCCTTGTTGCGAAACTGATCGAGCTCAGCTAGGGTCATGCACTGGTGCCACTCTTTGTCCTCCCGGATCTTCTCGATCCTGGGGAAGCGTAACGTGCAGTTGGTTTTGTACATGTCACTACTGACTATTTCTGCTGCCTTCACCTGGATGATGACCGAGTTGCACGGGTCAATGTAGACTTCCGGTCTCTCCGTCCCACACAGAATGGAGGCCGGAGGGTCGTTCTTCCGGTAGACTTTCCAGTGCTTGGCCAGCTTCAGCCCCAAGTCATACAGCTCCTTCATGGTGTAGCCGGAACCGATGCGACAGAGCGTGTGGAAGACAGAGGGTTTCTCTCCAGGCTTCGGAGCTTCGGCCACCGCAACGAGGAAATGAGACATCATGCCACCTCGCCTTCCTTTTCCCCAGTAGCCTCCGACAATCAACAGGTCGAGCTCATCCATCAAGCCATCAACGTACTCCGGCTTTATCTTGAGCCAGCCCTCACCTCGCTTATCGGGCTTGTAGACGGATGAGGGATCTTTCACCATGATGCCCTCTTCCCTGTTGTCAATGGCTTCGTTGAGGGCGTTCACCACCTCTTGCATAGTTTTGGCCTCCGTTTTCGGCACCACGTGTATCCTCCCTTTAACAGGAGTGAAGACAGTCTGAAGGTTGTCGTGGCGCACCTTCAACGTCTCGTTGCCAAACTTGTGGTCGTTCACAAGAAGTACATCGAAAACGCAAAAGCACGTCTGCAGCTCGGAGTCATCCACTAGCCTCTTGATGTCAAACTTGCTTCCTTTTTGCATGAAGGTGTCGGCAGTGGGGTTGTACGCCATCATCTCCCCATCCAGGATGCATTTGACTACGTGGGGCTTGAAGACATTGTGGATGAAAGGTGTCAGGGAGCCCTCTAGCGGCGATGCACCAAACTGCTGGGTGTACTCGAAGGAGTTCCGTGTGAAGTACTTGTAGACGTCGCCATCCTTGTGCAGCTGGATGCGCTCTCCATCCAGCTTGGTCTCTATGAAGAAGGTGCTGTTGCCCATCTGCTTCTCCACCTGGCGCATATTGGCCATGGCGGCCAGCATAGGTTTGAAGGCAAAGAACAGGCCAATGGACACTTCGCTGAGGGACACAGAGGGGTCGTGGAGCTGCCGGCACACCTTGTTTAGGTCTGTGGTGAAGTTATAGAGCTCGGCCGCATCTAAGTGGAACACCTGGAGTACGGTCTCTTTGCTGACCCCCAGCTTCATGTCCTTCAGGATCATGCGGATAAGCCACTTCTGCTCCAGTGCCGTGCTCTGGGTGATAAGATGCAGCAGGCTCTTCTTCACCAGGTCCTTCTGCTTACCGGCATTGTTGATGGCCACCGAGTCCAGAAAGTCGTTGACTTCTCTGATGGTGAGGTTTCCCTGGCTTGTGCAGCGTTTCTTCAACACAAAGTAGGTCATAAGAGCGAAGTCTCCCGCCTCCCCCTGAGATGTGGTGGGGGTGCGGTAATTCAACAGTTTGTTGGCTTCTGGTCCATTCTTGGGGAGACCCAAGACGTCTATGTAGAGCTTGGCTAACATACTCTCTTTAATGCCATAGGCCATACGCTCCCTTTCGAACGAGGGGACTATGAGACGCATGGCCGGGTAGAAAGAGTCTGTGGTGGTAGGGTTGTCTTTGTGGAGGGCCGCATGGAACTTCCTCCAGGAGTCTATGAAGTCACGGAGAAACTTTGATTTGTCTGGTCGGAGTTTGGTCTTCTGTATTTTTTCAAGCGTGGTGCACAGGTGAAGAAATGGAACTTGAGCAGCAACAGAGCTCTGGGGAGCAGCAGCTTCGCCTTTTGAGGTTCCCTCCATTGTAAAAGCTTTAAAAAAAACTAAAAAAGAACAAACATTAATGACCCATAGATTCTAAGGGATGCTCTTAGTTTTCATCCAGGTGTTTAGGTAATTGTTATATTGATATAAAAATATGATCATGTACTTTAGTAAGTAGTGTTCTACAGTGACTACTTCATTTGCAACATACAGTGCTGGAGCCTGTCCATTATATGCAGCACAGTACATTGAGTATAACAACATTTCCCAAATGACTCACAGTTCCGTAGCTAATGACTACTCAGTAAACAAAACATAACTTGAGAATAATGTGTTTTAAAAAATCTGTATGACCTAATCCGTCACACCAGCCACATGTTTAGAAACTAGTTAGCGAGAATGTACACTATACAATGCATAGCCTGAATACTTATTGAAAACAACATCTCAAGTTAGCTACCTATCTTACCTCAAAGCAACCAGCCAACTAGTCAGTGTCTTGCAACTCTTTGGGGATCCCTCCTCTACAACATGCTGTGACATGCTCGGGTTATGACTGCATCATACATTTCCTGACGAACCTGAAACAAACCAGAGAGTCGTTGAGCACTTGAATGCTAAACACAGCTAGTTAGCGTTGTTGTGCCAGAGGTTGTGCAATGGTGCATGGTTATGCAGTTGGGGCCACTTCGGTAAACTATGCTAGCTAGCATGCAATCTATAGGCACAGCTGTTAGATTATTTATTATTTGCCTTTATTTAACTAGGCAAGTCAGTTAAGAACAAATTCTTATTTTCAATGACGGCCGAAGGAACAGTGTGTTAACTGCCTTGTTCAGGGGCAGAACGACATATTTGTACCTTGTCACCTCAGATACTAACGTTAGATACATTAATGTTGTCATGTTGTATGATGCGATTTCAAATTCAACAAATAACGTATCAAATTACCTGATTACTTCTTCTCGGTCTCAAAACATAAACATAGCCGTTTTTGATTATTATTTACTATCTGTTATATTAGTTTCTAAAAAACACTTCCTTGTTCACAAAGCGGAAATCGTCAGCCACGTAAAACGTTCAGTCGGAAACAAAACAAGTAATGGATCTGTGGAAAAGCAATTCTTTCATACGTCGGGAGAGGGCGCCAGATACATGTAAAAAGAAAAATGTGTCAAACCACAGCTGGATGAAGGAGTAGCATAAATTAGATGTTAGCGCAGTGCTAATTAGAATGCCCTTTATTTTGTGTCCAACTTTTTTTTTTATATATAAAAAGGTGATAGGATAACATTCATTTTATCAATGTTTCTGTAAAACATTTAATTTTGATACACATTAATTGATGCAGATACAGCACAAGGTCACAATACCTTTGGTTACATGTGTAACAGGGTTGGTTATGTTTCCACTTGCCTCTAAAGAAATGTGTATTTGATGTTCAAGCATTCTTATTGGTTAGTTCAACTCTGATGACAATAAGGGGGGTTGTGATTGGCCCCGCTTGCAGATAGGGGGAGATCGCGAACGTCAGGTCTTCCCAGTATGAAAATGTGATGCAAGGGGTAGGTCAAGTTCTGAATACTGTTTTCTATTTTCTATTTTACAATGTGTACAAGTTTGCTGTACGTTACTGATTTTATACATGTGTGGGTATATGGTACCTGTTAGGGATTGAAGGGCTTTCTGGGATGTGCTTTGGCATATGATTGCTGTAAATAATTGTGTTAGCTAGCATACACCGATGTCATGGTCACATAAGCCACGGCTAACACAGTTGTCTTCGTGCTACAGATTTTGCCATCGACAGCCATCAACACTGTTAAGCCCTGCACAACTAACGTGCTGTTTCCCATTTAACAACAGGTATTTACACATGTTATATTTTGTATTGTATTTTTGTATTTTGTTGGCCCAGTATGAAAATGTGATGCAAGGGATTTTGCCATCGACAGCCATCAACACTGTTAAGCCCTGCACAACTAACGTGCTGTTTCCCATTTAACAACAGAAATAAATGATGCTCAACTGGGACTACTGGCCGAAGTTATTTATTTTGTGAAAACACAACGCATGGAGAGTACATTATACATCTGTTACACATGCAGAAAAATAATCATTAAGCAATATTCATTTTGTAAACACACCTCTATTATAGCTTTGAATTTGATCAAACTCATGTTCCAATGTCCATAAAAATGGGTTAAGTCATTTAAGTCCTGACACAGTATGCTACACACACACACAAACCTCACGGCTGTATTAAACTATATAGTCTGGAAATTCATACAAATTCCTCACTGTGCACTGCCCTGAACATAACACACAATGTAGGCCTACAAACAACCTTGCCACATGTCAACCAACAGATTTACTTGAGGTCAAGAGTCCCTGGACCAAGCAAAACATTATTTTACGCTGCTGCTACTCTCTGTTTTTTTTATCTATACATAGTCACTTTAACTCTACCTACATGTACATACTGCCTCAATTACCTCGACTAACCGGTGCCCCCGCACATTGACTGTTAACCGGTACCCCCTGTATATAGCCACACTATTGTTATTTTACTGCTGCTCTTTAATTACTTGTTACTTTTATTTAAATGTTTTACTTATCTATTTTTTACATAACACTTATTTTTCTTAAAACTGCATTGTTGGTTAAGGGCTTGTAAGTAAGCATTTCACTGTAAGGTCTACCTGTTGTATTAGGCACATGTGACAAATACAATTTCATTTGAAACTATGAAATAACACATATGGAATCATGTACTGTAGTAGCCAAAAAAGTGTTAAATCAAAATACATTTTATATTTGAGATTCTTCAAAATAACCACCCTTTGCCTTGATGACAGCTTTGCACACTCTTGGCATTATCTCAACCAGTTTCATGAGGTAGTCACCTGAAATGCATTTCAATTAACAGGTGTGCCTTGTCAGCAGTTGACTTTTATTGTCCCCAGCACAAGATGCACCTCTGTAATGATCATGCTGTTTAATCAGCTTCTTGATATGCCACACCTGTCAGGTGGCTGGATTATCTTGGCCAAGGAGAAATGCTCACTAACAGGGATGGATTTTTTTATTTTTATAGAAATTAGTTTTTTGTGCGTATGAAACATTTCTTGGATCTTTTATTTCAGCTCATGAAACATGGGACCAACACTTTACATGTTGCGTTTATATTTTTGTTCAGTATAGATAGACAGTACCAGTCAAAAGTTTGGACACCTACTCATTCAAGGGTTTTTATTTATTTGTACTGTTTTCTACATTATAGAATAATAGTGAAGACATCATAATTACGAAATAACACATGGAATCATGTAGTAACCAAAAAAGTGTTAAACAAATCACAATATATTTTATATTTCATATTCTTCAAAGTAGCCACCCTTTGCCTTGATGACAGCTTTGCACATTTTTGGCATTCTCTCAAACAGCTTCATGAGGTAGTCACCTGGAATGCATTTCAATTAACAAGTGTGCCTTGTTAAAAGTTAATTTGTGAAATGTATTTCGTGCTTAATGGATTTGAACCAATCAGTTGTGTTGTGACAATGTAGGGGTGGTATACAGAAGATAGCCCTATTTGGTAAAAGACCAAGTCCATATTATGGCAAGAACAGCTCAAATAAGCAAAGAGAAATGACAGTCCATCATTACGTTAAGACATGAAGGTCAGTCAATCAGGAGAATTTCAAGAACTTTAAAAGATTCTTCGAGTGCAGTCGCAAAAACCATCAAGCGCTGTGATGAAACTGGCTCTCATGAGGACCGCCACAGGAAAGGAAGACCCAGAGTTACCTCTGCTGCAGAGGATAATTTCATTAGAGTTACCAGCCTCAGAAATTGCAGCCCAAATAAATGCTTCACGGAGTTCAAGTAACAGACACATCTCCACTGTTCAGAGAATCAGTTCTTCTTGTTTGAATTGCTGCAAAGAAACGACTACTAAAGGACACCAATAATAAGAAGAGACTTGTTTGGGCCAAGGAACACAAGCAATGGACATTAAACTGGTGGAAATCTGTCCTTTGGTCGCATGAGTCCAAATTAGAGATTTTTGGTTCCAACAGCAATATCTTTGAGAGACGCAGAGTAGGTGAACGGATTATATCCGCATGTGTGGTTCCCACCGTGAAGCGTGGAGGAGGAGGTGTTATGGTGTGGGGGTGCTTTGCTGGTGACAATGTCAGTGATTTATTTAGAATTCAAGGCACACGTAACCAGCATGGCTACCACATCATTCTGCAGTGATACGCCATCCCTTCTGGTTTGCGCTTCATGGGACTATCATTTGTTTTTCAATAGGACAGTGACCCAAAACACACCTCCAGGTTGTGTAAGAGCTATTTGACCAAGAAGGAGAGTGAGGGAGTGCTGCATCAGATGGCCTGGCCTCCACAATCACCCGAACTCAACCCAATTGAGATGGTTTGGGATGAGTTGGACCGCAGCGTGAAGGAAAAGCAGCCAACAAGTGCTCAGTATATGTGGGAATTCCTTCAAGACTGTTGGAAAAGCATTCCAGGTGAAGCTGGTTGAGAGAATGCCAAGAGTGTGCAAATCTGTCATTAAGGCAAAGGGTGGCTACTTTGAAGAATCTAAAATAGAAAATATATTTTGGTTTGTTTAACAATTTTTTGATTACTACATGATTCCATGTGTTATTTCTTAGTTTTGATGTCTTCATTATTATTCTACAATGTAGAAAATAGTAAAAATAAAGAAAAACCCTTGAATGAGTAGGTGTGTCCAAACTTTTGACTGGTAATGTAGTTTAACCAGCGACCAATATATCTATAAAGAGACGAGCAGGATCTTCACTCCATTTAATTATAATATAATAATTATTATAGGGTGTGCAGTGGATGCAGAGGCACTCGTAGGTAATACCCTGACACTGATAGAAAGTCAGATATTGTTTCGTACTCCTAATGGTTAAGGTAATTATTCGGGGTAGGGCAATCTGATCCTAGATCTGTGCTTAGGGGGCAACTTGTACCTCTGAAGTAGGTTGTCTGGTTTGCAATAATCTTTGCCCACTAGGGGGCCTCCTCTCTCTCTACATGCTAGAAAGAGAGAGAGGGAGGGGTAGGGAGAGCGAGAGAGCCGCACATCCTGAGTCACCTCACAGACAGAGTTGTTTATATCCAGTTCTGCTGCTGCTGCAGTAGTGGAGACAGCCAGGAAGAGATGGAGCCGCAGGACAGAGAACACAAACACACACTCCACGCTGGTTTATCGTAGGGGCACATGGCTCATTTATACAGTAGAGCAGATGCCTGACAGGGATATAGGCCTATACAAATCAAATGTATTTATATAGCCCTTCTTACATCAGCTGATATTTCAAAGTGCTGTACAGAAACCCAGCCTAAAACCCCAAACAGCAAGCAATGCAGGTGTCGAAGCACGGTGGCTAGGAAAAACTCCCTAGAAAGGCCAAAACCTAGGAAGAAACCTAGAGAGGAACCAGGCTATGGGGGGTGGCCAGTCCTCTTCTGGCTGTGCCGGGTGGAGATTATAACAGAACACAATGGTCTGCTTTCATGAAAAGCTTGAGCCAAACCAACATCCGCAGTCAGCCATAGCATAGGTCTCACTTTACACAGTAGGACTGCAGAGTTAGCCAGGTTCATAACAGCGGTTGCGTAACAGTGCTCTATGTGCCACAGTCAGAGAGCGAGGTAGAGCGAGTGCCGACCTAGAAGATGGTAAACAAGTGACGTCAGCTGCTGCTGCCGATGTCGTGGCATGCTTCTGCTCGCTCCAGGGTGAGAGGGGGGAATGCAGGATAGGATTTGAAGGGGTATGTTGGAGGGGGGGGGGGGGGGGGGGTAGTATCATCTGGGAGTGGCAGGTTTGTACTGCTCATCCTTCATAGAGGTACAGTATATGGATATGGAACATATTTGGATTTTGACTTAACTGTAATTAAGCTTCTACTGTGACTGTTATGGTTCCAATACCAGGGGCAGTATTTATCAATTCTCGATCAGCACTCCTACTCTGAGACGCTTTATGAATACGGCCCTGCTGCAGTAATTATATCCCAGAAACAATGATGATGATCCATCTCTCATTAAAACTGTTGCAGAAAACAAGTGCCAGAGACAAGTTAAACAAAACAAAGTCACAGACAAACACAAAAGTCCACAGACAAAAATTCCATCAAACCACATGGCAGTATTTTACAGTAGCGTATAAGAATTACATTTTGGGGCCCACTTTTGGGCGTATTTTCGTCTAGCCTTTTTTTTTTTTTTTTGCCTCTACTAAATTTAGATTGACCTCCACACAATCTCTCTTTCTGTGTGTGTGTTTGTGCATGCGTGTCAGCATCACTTTTGATCTCCTTGTCATTACACCAGATCATCTACAGATGTAGGATCTTAATTTGATCACCCTGTTGCAGGATAACTGTTCTGCAATTAAGTGTATTTGAGGTTTAAAAAGGCTTCTGAAGTTTGCAATTTCAACTTAAAAAATATCCCTTACAAGAAATGTATCAACCGCTACAAAAATGTACATTAGTTATAATCAACATAATAATTCACATTTCCTGTTGCTGCAGGATAATCATCCTGCTGTAGCAAACTGGTTCAAATTAAGATCTTACATCTGTATCTAGTCTGCTGTCTACCCAATGTGAATTTCAAAGCTCACTTTCTCTCTCCCGCTCACATTCACAAGTGTTCGACACTGGACATGATGCTATTTGTAATTTGAATTGTACAGCACCCTGTGGTTACATCACACGGCTGGCTGGCGCGTGACTAAACAGAGAGAGATCAACAGGTCAACAGGGTGGCCAGCTCTCCACTGACTCCCGCATTGACCTTTGACCTGTTGGCTTATGGCAAGGGATAACAGTCCGGACGGGAGTGGATGGGGGTGGACCAGATGGACGGACTTCACTCTGTGGGAACGCACAGATGGACTACTACTCCACACTAGACGGTTCAATGAGAGTGCTGGTGTCCATCCACAAGCATAGCGTTATATTGATACCAGGAAATGGAAGACATTTACGATCACGCTGGGTATTGCCCAATAATGACCTACTCTACCATGTCATTGAGCGGGTGGGTCGCAATAGCCATGTAGCAATTAAGAGCGTTGGCCAGTAACCAAAAGGTCGCTGGTTTGAATCCAGGAGCCAATTGGGTAAAAAAATATATAAAAAATATTGAGCAAGGCACTTAACCCTAATTCACTAGTATTTTTCATGAGTGGGGTCTATAGGGCTCTGTTCAAAAGTAGTGTGCTAGGGAATATGGTGCCATTTGGGACACAGCCATGGTATTTTTACCCCTTCCTGTAAGTCGTTCTGGATAAGAGTGTCTGCTAAAAAATGTATGTTGTTTTCTTGGTATTGGAGAGGATTCCTGTTTACCCTTACTCCCTAAGGATATATCACCAGTCAAGAGATAAGGTGGTTTAATGGTGGTTTGTACATACGCTGTTACATTCAAGGACCAGGGGTGGAATTTCAAAATTTTGACTGTGACTTTTTCCCCCTATACCTTTTCAGGCCTCTGGGATTTGTGGTGGGAACTGAGAACAACTGAGCACATTACAACACACAGTGGAACTTGTCCCATTCCTTGTTCCAGTCACCACAACCATGGACATGAGGTCACACGACACCTCCCTCTTATGCAACCTACCCAAGATATCACAGGCTCTCCTTAAAGAGTTGCCTGACGAATCAAAGTGAATTCTTCCACTGCTCTATGTTCGCTACATAGATCAGTCTGAAACTGCCATCATTGAAGTCGTTTGTGTTGACGTCAAAATAAGGGGTATTGTACAAAACAAAGTAACAGCGATTGGAAGGAGGCTCTGGTACAAAAAACAAACATATAAAATTAAAGTACAAGGGGTAAAAATACCATGGGTGTGTCCCAAATGGCACCATATTCCCTAGCACACTACTTTTGAACAGAGCACTATAGACCCCACTCATGAAAAATACTAGTGAATTACTACACAAAACCAACTACTACACAAAACCTATTTGAGCAGAAGTGACTACGTAGTGAACGTGTAGTTTATGCACTACTCAAGAAACACAAGTAGAGTTGTGTCGTGTTCAGTGGGAAAACAGTAGTGTTTCCTGTAGTAATCAGGTAGAGATTTTGACTACATGGTAGTGAATAAGTAGTCACTACACTAGAGCCAGACTACCAGCGTTTCGCGACCACAGAAGAAGTCAAAACTGGAAGTAGTTGTTAGCTAACTATAATCATCTTCCAAACTTTGTAATGCTCCCTTTCATAGCCCTTGTGCTGGCACCATCTGTAAGTTTAACATTCTTTTATGGTTTATGAATACATTCATGTCGTTGTTTAGTCTTTTTATATAACTTTTTACCACATCTAAAAGATTGCTAGCCAAAACGGTCTTGTGTTTAGCCTAGCTGTTTGCTAGCCCCATTGAAATGTAGCTATGTAGACTGATTTCATCATGCTTGCAAGGACCGACACAGGAGATGCGAAGCAGGTATGGGGAGGCAAACGTTTAATCGGGAACAGACATGAAACAAAACAGGAACAGCGTCAGCACACGGGTATACAAGGACATGTGAACATTAATGCTGAAGCAGGGAACAGAGCGGGGAACCAGACAGATATAGGGGAGGAAATGACAGAGGTGATTGAGTCCAGGTGAGTCCAATAATCGCTGATGCGCGTGACAGGAGGGAAGGCAGGTGTGTGTAAAGATGGTGGCAGGAGTGCGCAATGCTGGGGAGCCTGGCGCCTTCGAGCGCCAGGGAGGGGGAGCGGGAGTATGTTCATATTAGTATACTTACTCATTCTACTTACCTCTTTTGACATGTTGCCAAGGAGGCCCTCGAAATAAGAATACCGGAGGCCATTGTTGGCAAGATTAACATTGTTTATCAAATGTTTTTCTGGGTTGTCTTGTGTGACCTCTGTTGATAATGGCTCATAATTTGTTGCCTCTTGTGCTTGTCTTCATTTTCTAAAAGGATACTGTGGTGGAGAAATGTTGCCGCAAAAACAAAAAAGAGGATCTGAAGATAGTTCAATCAAAGCTGAAGAAGACAAGGTCTAAAAGGGATTAACATAAGTGTAAATATGTAATATGTATTTAATAAAAACAAAATCTCAATTAAGTTTGTATTAGCTTAGTATTTATTGTTTGATTATACAGTTAGAAACTTGAGGAAATAACATGTGCACTAGTCTAGTAGTGACAGTAGGGAAACAAGAAGATGAGTAGTAAATGTGTCAGTTTTCAATATTAATTCAAAAGGATCAGGAGCAGTTCAGCAGTGACACAACACTATACACACAAATGGCAGTAGTAATTCAATAGGGATTGAGTAGGCATACAGCATGTAGGAACTGTGTAGGTATGTGTAGGTTTTTATGAGGGCACATGGCGAGACCCAAATGTAGACACAGGAGGCAGATGGTTGAGCTCCGATATTTATTACACCAAAAGGGGTAGGCAAACGGCAGGTCGGGGACAGGCGAGAGTTCATAAACCAGGTCCAAACAGTACCAGGCGATAGGCAGTCTCGAGGTCAGAACAGGCAGAGAGGTCAGGCAGGCAGATTCGGCATCAGGACAGGCAAGGGTCAAAACCAGGAGGGCTAGGAAAAAACAGAGACTGGGAAAAATACGAGCCAGGAGAAACGCTGGTTGACTTGGCAAAACAAGACGAACTGGCACAGAGAGACAGGAAACACAGGGATAAATACACCGGGCACTAATAAACAGGAGACACCTGGAGGTGGGTAGAGACAATCACCAAGACAGGTGAAACAGATCAGGGTGTGACAGTTTTAGGTAGTAGATACCAACAACAGTAGTTACACAGTAGTCATTAAGGGAGAATGGAAATAAATAGGAAATACATAGTGTTCACCAGTAGTGAAGCATCCCAATGTATCACTCATTACTACTTAAATTACTACATAAACCACTTCCGGTTTATTACACATCTCAATAGCAATCAAGTAGTAAAACCAGTAGGTTTTGTGTAGATCTTGTGTAGTAGTGATGAGTAGTAATTCAGTAGTACTTTTTCATGAGGGTCAAAAGTAATGTAGTACATATGGAATAAGATGCCATTTGGGACACAGTCCTTGAGTAAACAGACCAGGTGGATATTTGGGTTGTTAGAGGATGGAGGTTAAATTCAGAAGACATTGTCTTGTAATTGTTATCTAGTCCTGTCACTTGATTTAGAGTCTCTCATAAAATAGCTGGTGTGTATTTTGTGGTCTTGATGCATGGTGCGCATAATGTGACCGGCTGGGTTTTGAACCCAGGTTGTCTGTGCACCAGAAGACAGTTTTAGCCCGCTAAGCTAAAGCATGGGCATTAGTTTGGGGAGTCAATACTAGTCTCAGGCAAGTTATATGTAGTGTGTAGGAATATATATGTAGTGTGATTAGGGAATGTACACCAGGTGTGCGGGGAAACAAGACAAAACACATGGAACAATGAAAAGTGGAGCGGCGATGGCTAGAAGACCGATGACGTCGACCGCCGAACGCCGCCCGAACAAGGACAGGAGCCGACTTCGGCTCCACCGCAGGAGCCTTGGTCTGACTCTGATGCCACGGCGACAGAACCGGCTGGTACCCCAATACGCACTGGAAGGGGGAGATGTTGGTGGAGGAGCGAGTTCTGCGCCATCTCTGCCCAGGGCACGAACGCCGCCCACTCCCCCGGCCGGTCCTGGCAATAAGACCGCAGAAACCTGCCCACATCCTGGTTCACTCTCTCCACCTGCCCATTACCCTCGGGGTAAAAACCTGAGGTAAGACTGATCGAGACCCCCAGACGTTCCATGAACGCCCTCCAAACTCTCGAAGTGACCTCGATCAGACACTACATCGTCAGGCACCCCGTAGTGCCGGAAGAAGTGTGTAAACAAGGCCTCCGCAGTCTGTAGGGCCGTAGGGAGACTGGGCAGAGGGAGGAGACGACAGGACCAGGATCGTGGTGTTTCCCTGTGAGGGAGGAAGATCGGTCAGAAAATCCACCGACAGGTGTGATCAAGGCCGTTGTGGAACGGGTAAGGGATGTAGCTTCCCTCTGGGCAGGTGTCTAGGAGCCTTACACTGGGCGCAAACCAAGCAGGAGGAAACATAAACCCTCACGTCCTTTGCCAAGGTAGGCCACCAGTACTTCCCATATAATTTCCCCTGCCTCAGGTGGAAGAGACGTTCATCGAAGTGGTCCAACGCCGCATCTACTTCTCCCCACATGGCATTTGCCCACTCCAGAGCTCTCCCCGAGAGGCGCGAGACGAGGGCGGACACCCTCTCCCTTCCCAAGGGAGCCGGGTGAACGGTGGCCAGGTAAAGGTCCAGCTGTAATAGGAACCCCTGGCACCGTGCTGCCGTCCCATCATACTCCCTGGGAAGGGAGAGACGCATCCCACTGGGACCGGGTACAGGAGGGACGGGTAGTGGTAACCCCGGTTGTGCTGGTCGAGGCCTGGTCCATGGTCTGGACAACGCGATCCATCGTGGCGCCGAGATGTTGCAGCATCGCCGAGTGTTCTCGGACGCGCTCCTCGACCCCTCGGACCGGGGTACCTGCTCCTGCTGACTCCATGGTTAGGTGTGGAATTCTGTCAGGTTGTGCTCTACTGGTATGAAATTCAGGTGCAGGAGAGCAGAGAGTTGTGATCAGGCGCACACTTTATTTGGCAAAGGCAACAACAGACGGACGCAACTGCGTCAAAAAAAACTCCAGCCAGTGGCAAAAGTGAAAAGCGCGACATCAGTCACAATGATGCAAATGTTTAACCATTAAACATACTATGGGTTAAACACGGTACCCAGGGAAATAACTAGCCTGGCGCGTCACACAAAACACTTAACAAAACAATTCCACACAAAGACCTGGGGGGAACATAGGGAATATATATGTAGTGTGATTAGGGAATGTAAACAAGGTGTGCGGGGAAACAAGACAAAACACTTGGAACAATGAAAAGTGGAGAGGCGATGGCTAGAAGACCGGTGACGTCAACCGCCGAACGCCGCCCGAACAAGGAGAGGGGCCGACTTCGGCGGAAGTCCTGACAGTTTTCCTTTTCCAATTGCAATGCCATTGAAGGCATATATTTCCCTCAGCAAATGTCTTGTTTTAGAAGACTTTATTTCAATGTGCCCATCCAATATGCATCAGTTGAGATATCCATCACAGTGAGTTAGTTAGCAAACATGGTCTAGCCACTCTAGACGTGAAATGCAGATGAATGAATGTTAAATCTATTCAGTTCTTACATCTGTTATAGACCTGGCCAATCAAGTGTGACCTGTGACTGCAGTGTAATCAATTAAAAAACAAACCGACCTGGGAACCTTAGTTTAGCATTTAATCAGTTTAACTCAATGGGGAAGCTCCTAGCCTCTGGGAATTAAATAAAACATTTGGGGAATTGAAGATCTGCTTGCAAATGGGCACACAGTCCCCATTTTGTAGGAGTATTTAATTTTTCTGTGAGCCGCTTTCCCATGATCATACCTTAAGCTTTTTTTATTTATTTTTTTATTTCACCTTTATTTAACTAGGTAAGCTAGTTGAGAACAAGTTCTCATTTACAACTACTACCTGGCCTAGATAAAGCAAAGCAGTGCGACAGAAACAACACAGAGTTACACATGGGATAAACAAGCGTACAGTCAATAACACAATAGAAAAAAAAGAAAGTCTATATATAGTGTGTGCAAAGGGCATGAGGAGGTAAGGCAAATAGGCCATAGTAGCAAAGTAATTACAATTTAGCAGATTAACACTGGAGTGATAGATGATGATGAGCAGATGATGGTGTGTAAGTAGTGATAATATTTAAAGTTAGTGAGGGAAATGTAAGTCTCCAGATTTCAGCGATTTTTGCAATTCGTTCCAGTCACTGCCAGCAGAGAACTGGAAGGAAAGGCGTCCAAAGTAGGTGTTGGCTTTGGAGATGACCAGTGAGATATACCTGCTGGAGCACATGATGTTGGGTGTGGGTGTTGTTATCGTGACCAGTGAGCTTAGATACGACGGAGCTTTACCTAGCATAGCCTTATAGATGACCTGGAGCCATTGGGTGTGGCGACGAATATGTAGCGAGGACCAGCCGACTAGAGCATACAGGTCGCAGTGATAGGTGGTATAAGGCGCTTTGGTAACAAAACTGATGGCACTGTGATAGACTGCATCCAATTTGCTGAGTAGAGTATTGGAAGCTATTTTGCAGATGACATCGCCGAAGTCGAGGATCGGTAGGAGAGTCAGTTTTACGAGGGTATGTTTGGCGGCATGAGTGAAGGAGGCTTTGTTGCGAAATAGAAAGCCGATTCTAGATTTGATTTTGGATTGGGGATGTTTGATATGAGTCTGGAAGGAGAGTTTAAAGTCTAGCAAGACACCTAGGTATTTGTAGTTGTCCACGTATTCTAGGTCAGAACCATCCAGAGTAGTGATGCTAGTCAGGCGGGCGGGTGCGGGCAGCGAACGGTTGAAAAGCATGCATTTGGTTTTGCTAGCGTTTAAGAGCAGTTGGAGGCCACAGAAGGAGTGTTGTATGGCATTGAAGCTCATTTGGAGGTTAGTCAACACAGTGTCCAAAGAAGGGCCAGATGTATACAGAATGGTGTCGTCTGCGTAGAGGTGGATCAGGGAATCACCCTGCTCATCCGCGGCAGCCCCAATCTGAAACGCTTGGCGCGCTTCTCAACCCAATTAGTTGGTAAAGACCTTTAGAGTCTGTTAATCTGTAAACAAACATAGCAAGCCATTCATATAACTCAACTAGGAAGCAAGCATATATCTAGTTCCATTCCTGTTACACTAGCCATGTGTAGCGGGTAGCCTATCTAGTATCTGCTATGCTCACATGCAAATCATAGAGCAATGACGTGTATTTAAATGCCAGGAGAGGGTAGGAATACTTTTGGTTATATCATAAGGTTATGTATGTCATTAAAGGAAAGTTCACTATTTTACAACTTGATGTTAGATGGTTCTTCAACCTGATAGTAGTCTATTGGCCAAGAATAAATGTAATCCAGGGTTCAGTTCTTTAAACAGCCACTACAAACTTAAGCTAACCTTAGCCACCATAAGCAATGTGGTGACAGACAGACAGACAGACAGACAGACAGACAGACAGACAGACAGACAGACAGACAGACAGACAGACAGGCAGGCAGGCAGACAGACAGACAGACAGACAGACAGACAGACAGACAGACAGACAGACAGACAGACAGACAGACAGACAGACAGACAGACAGACAGACAGACAGACAGACAGACAGGCAGGCAGGCAGGCAGGCAGACAGACAGACAGAGACAGATAGACCGTGTAAGTCAGTGGTGTGTGTGATGTAAATCAGCTACTCAGCTTTACTGCTGAACTCACTGGCACTTGACTTCCCAATGTGTCTGATCCATTAGGGAAAGCCTGGGCTGCAGAATGGCAATCATTAGCCAACTGTCAAGTTTGGTGTCCACATTCAACACCACAGTTCATGGTTTGGTCACGCAGTGATGTAGTCAAGTCACTAAACAGTCAAGTCCCGGTCGAGTCCCAATTCCGCAGTATCTGATTGTCAGAGTCCGTAATACTCTAATCATGAGTCAAGTCACGAGTCCTTTGGTAGTGCTAAAAGTTAGACGTTGAATTGTAGGACCCCTTAAGGTAAAAATAATATATATTAAAAGATGATTTGATGAAACACTGAATTTGGCCTTACTGCTAATAGCCCATACAAACCCATTGAATAACAGATTCGTACGATATAAAAAAGATCAGGAAATTATTTAAATAAATGTCCTAATATTGAGTCGTCGGGGAATGGACTCTACAAGGTGTCGAAAGCGTGTCAATGCTTCCCACAGTTGTGTCAAGTTGGCTGGATGTCCTTTGGGTGGTGGACCATTCTTGATACACACAGGAAACTGTTCAGTGTTTAAATCTTTTGTCTTGCCCATGCACCCTTTGAATGGCACACATACATACTCCATGTCTCAATTGTCTCAAGGCTTAAAAATCCTTGTTTACTTGTCTCCTACCCTTCAGCTGCACTGATTAAAGTGGATTTAATAAGTGACATCAATAAGGGATCTGTCACGCCCTGACCTTAGTATTCTTTGTTTTCTTTATTATTTTGGTTAGGTCAGGGTGTGACGAGGGTGGTATGTGTGTTTTTGTCTTGTCTAGGGGTTTTATATATCTATGAGGTTTTGGTATTGTCTAGGGTTTATGTATGTCTAGGTGTGTGTAGTTAGTCTAGGCATATGTAGGTCAATGGTGGCCTTGATTGGTTCCCAATCAGAGGCAGCTGTTTATCGTTGTCTCTGATTGGGGATCCTATTTAGGTTACCATTTTCCATGTTGGTTTTGTGGGTTATTGTCTTTGTGATGTTGCATGTCTGCACTCATCGTTTATAGCGGTCACGTTCGTTTTGTTGTTTCGTTTGTAAAAGAGGTATGTATTCAAATCACGCTGCGCCTTGGTCTCCTCCCTACGACGTTCGTGACAGGATCATAGCTTTCACCTGGATTCACCTGGTCAGTATATGTCATGGTGCCCTTAATGTTTTGTACACTCAGTGTATACTTACATTAATTTTTCAAACTGGTACTGGGCTACCTTCAGACGAGTCTTGTGAGGCTTGTGGGCGTCCTAGAGCATAAAAAACAACATGTACGTATGTGTTTGTGAGAGTCTCACCTTTCCACAGAGGGCTAATACTAGTGTGTAGGCCAAACTGTTCGGACGCAACAGACAGAAGTTGGCAGATCGGCGGTACCGTGATGTTTGTTTGCGTCGTCGTAGAGCAGAACGGGAAATCCATCGTGTTCGTGAGAGTCTCATCTTAGAGGGGTCATATTAAACCGTTTGGACATGAGACATTTTCGTGAGAAGAGAATTTTTTTTAGATGTCTCATGGTCTGACAAACACTGCTGTAGCTTGGCCACCTTCCAACGCAGATGTGGAAGGCCGCCATTGGCGGATGTGGTGGATTGAGCCATACAAAAAAACAGATCTCTCTAGTTCTAAACAGACTAATTTTGATGGGAATATGTTTATTATGATAATTAGATTTCCACAAGGGCGCAGACATCGTCTCTAGGGGGTTAGGTTACATTTCCTAACGCTGTTGCAGATTTAGTAGGCTAAATACACTGAACAAAAAGTTACAGTTCATCAGTCAATTGAAATAAATTCATAAGGCCCTAATCTGTGGATTTCACATGACTGGGAATACAGATATGCATCAGTTGGTCACAGATACTGTAACTTAAAAATAAGGTAATTGCGTGGACCAGAAAAACAGTCAGTATCTGGTGTGACCACCATTTGCCTCATGCAGCGCGACATCTCCTTCACATAGAGTTGATCAGGCTGTTGATTGTGGCCTGTGGAACGTTGTCCCACCCCTCTTCAATGGCTGTGCGAAGTTTCTGGATATTGGCCGGAACTGGAACATGCTGTCGTACACGTCGATCCAGAGCATCCCAAACATGCTCAATGGGTGACATGTCTGGTGAGTATGCAGGGCATGGAAGAACTAAGACATTTTCAGCTTCCAGGAATTGTGTACAGATCCTTGCGACATGGGGCTGTGCATTATCATGCTGAAACTTTACATTTAAGTCATTTAGCAGACGCTCTTATCCAGAGCGACTTACAAATTGGTGCATTCACCTTATGATATCCAGTGGAACAACCACTTTACAATAGTGCATCTAACTCTTTTAAGGGGGGGGGGGGTTAGAAGGATTACTTTATCCTATCCTAGGTATTCCTTAAAGAGGTGGGGTTTCAGGTATCTCCGGAAGGTGGTGATTGACTCCGCTGACCTGGCGTCGTGAGGGAGTTTGTTCCACCATTGGGGTGCCAGAGCAGCGAACAGTTTTGACTGGGCTGAGCGGGAACTGTACTTCCTCAGAGGTAGGGAGGCGAGCAGGCCAGAGGTGGATGAACGCAGTGCCCTTGTTTGGGTGTAGGGCCTGATCAGAGCCTGAAGGTACGGAGGTGCCGTTCCCCTCACAGCTCCGTAGGCAAGCACCATGGTCTTGTAGCGGATGCGAGCTTCAACTGGAAGCCAGTGGAGAGAGCGGAGGAGCGGGGTGACGTGAGAGAACTTGGGAAAGTTGAACACCAGACGGGCTGCGGCGTTCTGGATGAGTTGTAGGGGTTTAATGGCACAGGCAGGGAGCCCAGCCAACAGCGAGTTGCAGTAATCCAGACGGGAGATGACAAGTGCCTGGATTAGGACCTGCGCCGCTTCCTGCGTGAGGCAGGGTCGTACTCTGCGAATGTTGTAGAGCATGAACCTACAGGAACGGGTCACCGCCTTGATGTTAGTTGAGAACGACAGGGTGTTGTCCAGGATCACGCCAAGGTTCTTAGCACTCTGGGAGGAGGACACAATGGAGTTGTCAACCGTGATGGCGAGATCATGGAACGGGCAGTCCTTCCCCGGGAGGAAGAGCAGCTCCGTCTTGCCGAGGTTCAGCTTGAGGTGGTGATCCGTCATCCACACTGATATGTCTGCCAGACATGCAGAGATGCGATTCACCACCTGGTTATCAGAGGGGGGAAAGGAGAAGATTAATTGTGTGTCGTCTGCATAGCAATGATAGGAGAGACCATGTGAGGATATGACAGAGCCAAGTGACTTGGTGTATAGCGAGAATAGGAGAGGGCCTAGAACAGAGCCCTGGGGGACACCAGTGGTGAGAGCACGTGGTGCGGAGACAGATTCTCGCCACGCCACCTGGTAGGAGCGACCTGTCAGGTAGGACGCAATCCAAGCGTGGGCCGCGCCGGAGATGCCCAGCTCGGAGAGGGTGGAGAGGAGGATCTGATGGTTCACAGTATCAAAGGCAGCCGATAGGTCTAGAAGGATGAGAGCAGAGGAGAGAGAGTTAGCTTTAGCAGTGCGGAGCGCCTCCGTGACACAGAGAAGAGCAGTCTCAGTTGAATGACTAGTCTTGAAACCTGACTGATTTGGATCAAGAAGGTCATTCTGAGAGAGATAGCAGGAGAGCTGGCCAAGGACGGCACGTTCAAGAGTTTTGGAGAGAAAAGAAAGAAGGGATACTGGTCTGTAGTTGTTGACATCGGAGGGATCGAGTGTAGGTTTTTTCAGAAGGGGTGCAACTCTCGCTCTCTTGAAGACGGAAGGGACGTAGCCAGCGGTCAAGGATGAGTTGATGAGCGAGGTGAGGTAAGGGAGAAGGTCTCCGGAAATGGTCTGGAGAAGAGAGGAGGGGATAGGGTCAAGCGGGCAGGTTGTTGGGCGGCCGGCCATCACAAGACGCGAGATTTCATCTGGAGAGAGAGGGGAGAAAGAGGTCAAAGCACAGGGTAGGGCAGTGTGAGCAGAACCAGCGGTGTCGTTTGACTTAGCAAACGAGGATCGGATGTCGTCGACCTTCTTTTCAAAATGGTTGACGAAGTCATCAGCAGAAAGGGAGGAGGGGGGAGGAGGGGGAGGAGGATTCAGGAGGGAGGAGAAGGTGACAAAGAGCTTCCTAGGGTTAGAGGCAGATGCTTGGAATTTAGAGTGGTAGAAATTGGCTTTAGCAGCAGAGACAGAAGAGGAGAATGTAGAGAGGAGGGAGTGAAAGGATGCCAGGTCCGCAGGGAGGCGAGTTTTCCTCCATTTCCGCTCGGCTGCCCGGAGCCCTGTTCTGTGAGCTCGCAATGAGTCGTCGAGCCACGGAGCAGGAGGGGAGGACCGAGCCGGCCTGGAGGATAGGGGACATAGAGAGTCAAAGGATGCAGAAAGGGAGGAGAGGAGGGTTGAGGAGGCAGAATCAGGAGATAGGTTGGAGAAGGTTTGAGCAGAGGGAAGAGATGATAGGATGGAAGAGGAGAGAGTAGCGGGGGAGAGAGAGCGAAGGTTGGGACGGCGCGATACCATCCGAGTAGGGGCAGTGTGGGAAGTGTTGGATGAGAGCGAGAGGGAAAAGGATACAAGGTAGTGGTCGGAGACTTGGAGGGGAGTTGCAATGAGATTAGTGGAAGAACAGCATCTAGTAAAGATGAGGTCAAGCGTATTGCCTGCCTTGTGAGTAGGGGGGGAAGGTGAGAGGGTGAGGTCAAAAGAGGAGAGGAGTGGAAAGAAGGAGGCAGAGAGGAATGAGTCAAAGGTAGACGTGGGGAGGTTAAAGTCACCCAGAACTGTGAGAGGTGAGCCATCCTCAGGAAAGGAACTTATCAGGGCGTCAAGCTCATTGATGAACTCTCCAAGGGAACCTGGAGGGCGATAAATGATAAGGATGTTAAGCTTGAAAGGGCTGGTAACTGTGACAGCATGGAATTCAAAGGAGGCGATAGACAGATGAGTCAGGGGAGAAAGAGAGAATGTCCACTTGGGAGAGATGAGGATCCCAGTGCCACCACCCCGCTGACCAGAAGCTCTCGGGGTGTGCGAGAACACGTGGGCAGACGAGGAGAGAGCAGTAGGAGTAGCAGTGTTATCAGTGGTAATCCATGTTTCCGTCAGTGCCAAGAAGTCGAGGGACTGGAGGGAAGCATAGGCTGAGATGAACTCTGCCTTGTTGGCCGCAGATCGGCAGTTCCAGAGGCTGCCTGAGACCTGGAACTCCACGTGGGTCGTGCGCGCTGGGACCACCAGGTTAGAGTAGCAGCGGCCACGCGGTGTGAAGCGTTTGTATGGTCTGTGCAGAGAGGAGAGAACAGGGATAGACAGACACATAGTTGACAGGCTACAGAAGAGGCTACGCTAATGCAAAGGAGATTGGAATGACAAGTGGACTACACGTCTCGAATGTTCAGAAAGTTAAGCTTACGTTGCAAAAAATGCGTTGTTGACTTTGTTTGAAAGTGTAACTGGCTAGGTAACCTCTAACTGGCTAGGTAACCTCGACAATTACTCTAGACTACACAATTATCTTGGATACAAAGACGGCTATGTAGCCAGCTAAGATCAAACAAATCAAACTGTTGTACTGTAATGAAATGAAATGTAATACTACCTGTGGAGCAAAGCGGAATGCAACTACTCGCTCCAACCCGGAAGTGCGTATCGTAGAGGGAGAGGCAATAGAAGTGTTGTTTCTTGTATTATTGTCTTTTGTGTCTTTAGAGGACTGCTTCACCTTAATGTCCCCTTTCCCTTTTCTTCTGTCCTTATTTTGTCCCACTTTGTCCCTTCTTTGTCCCTTCTTCTCTTCTACCAACTAGACACTCCTTGTTAGCTAGCTAGCTTCTTCCAGGAATGTCCCTAGCAACTGCCTAGCAACAGGTAAACAACTTAGCTAGCTAAGAAAACGGTATAATTTTATGAAAAATTGTTACTTTTCAAAAGCCTTTCTTCTTTGTTTGCTGCTTGTTTGGTCTCCTATTCAGTTTGCAGTTTTCTTTTGATTATTTTTCGATGTACTTTACTCTAAAAAAACATTTAAATTTCAATATTTGTAGGAGCTCATCTTTTCAGCTGCTGCTGCTTAATTTGGAACTCCGGAACTAAAACATGAGGTGATGGAGGCGGATGAATAGCACGACAATGGGCCACAGGATCTCATCAAGATATCTGTGTGCATTCAAATTGCCATCGATAAAATGCAATTGTATTTGTTACCCGTAGCTTATGCCTGCCCATGCCATAACCCCACAGCCACCATGGGGCACTCTGTTCACAACGTTGACATAAGCAAACTACTTGCCCATACAATGCCATACGCGCTGTCTGCCATCTGCCCGGTACAGTTGAAACAGGGATTAATCAGTGAAGAGCAAACTTCTCCAGCGTGCCAGTGGCTATCGAAGGTCAGCAACAAACACAAAGATGGGAGCATATAAATAATTTTTGTGGAGAGAGAGTAGGAGATGATTAGTGATATATAATGAGAAGGATGGATGATACTGTTCTCCCCCAAGTGGAGAGCTGAACAGACATGGGGTACATGATGTAGATTAAGAAAGGGAGGAAACTACTCTACACTCTACCGTACATCTCAACAATGTAGAGTAATGTCCTCTCCTTTTCTTAACCTACACTGATCTGCGAAGACATCTGGATAAATACCTTTCAAATCAGCGCAGATTAAAGAAATAAGAGAGGGAATGGCACGCTATTCCCTATGAAGTGCACTACTTTTGACCAGAATCAATAGGGCTCTGGTCATAAGTAGTGCACTATATACAGACGTAGGATCTTAATTTGATCACACTTTCGTTGCTGAGAATTTTCCTGCACGGCAGGAAATGCAAACTTGCAGTGTGTTCAGGGTTTAAAAAGGCTTTTTAAATGTTGAAATTTCCACTTTAAAATGTCAGACTTGATTTGCCCTAACGAAAAAGTTGTCAACCCCTACACAAATTTCCATCAATTATAATTCACATTTCCTGTTGCTGCAGGATTATTTTCCAGCTATCACAAACTATCTCCAATTAACATCCTACATGTAGAGAATAGGGTGTAATTTGGGACACAGCCAGGGAGAGTAAGTTACTTCACATTATTTGATCTCCACCATACAGCGCTACACTGATGTGTCATATGTCCTCATGTCATGTCATATATCATCATGTTATGTATGGATTACATAAGGCTGATCTGTGATCCATCATGCCATTGTTTGCCGTAGCTTTATGACGGGACCACTCATTAATAAAGCTGATCTGAGATCTGTCATTCCTGTGTTTCCCATAGCATAATGTTGATACTCCTCAGTAAACATGCCCTGAGGAGTGTGTTTTCACCATGTTCAGCAGCGTGAGCTGATTATGCTGTTATCGTTGGCATGACCATAAAAACCCGGTTATGGCTCATAAAAGAGCTATGCTCTGGGACACACTGAGCCCGATCGGTGTGTAAACATCATAAAACGGAGACAGCACAATATCATTGAGTAAGTGCGCGCACACACACACCCACATACACACAGATACATAGATACAGACACGCAAGTGTCAAAGTCTGGCCAGTTGCCAAGAAGTGTGTGTGTGGAGAACATTTCCTGTATGATAGACTATGGCATTAGGTAACATTCCTCTCTTCAGGTAAGCTTCCCTTAGGAGTACAGGGTCCGAAACATTAATGATACACTGTAACTGATCACCTTTGAAGTTATTACACATAATAAACCATGTTGACCTGGGGAATGTCATTGGATAATAGTTACCACTTATCAATCACTGATGAAAGTACAAATAACAAGCCGATAATAACCATATAAGAGAGTGTCAGTGTAAGGGTATTCGGTCAATGTGCAATCAAAGTTTGATGAGGACAAAAAGGGAACACTAGGTCTCTTTGAACAAAGTGGTGAATCCATGTGGTGAAGTCATGCTCAAGGTCACATCGACAGATGGTTCACCTAGTTCGCTTGGGGATTCAAACCAGCGACCTTTTGGTTACTGGCCCAACGCTCTGAAACCACTAGGTTACCTGCCGCCCAATTTTCAGGGCAATGGTAAGTGGTATGGAGTGAGTACCTCCTGAGGCACTGAACACACACACAAATATCCCTTCTATCCACACACTGTCTGTCCAGAGGCATTCTTTTGATAAAAGGCATTTTGAATGTTGATATGAACTTACTGGCCTTATATATTGAACAGGATGGCATTACATGGTATGTCTGCAGTGTACGCTTGCAGTCATGAGAACAAACCACTCTCTCTCTTTCTTTCTCTCTCGAAATCTTCGATATCAAATCACATCTATCCTAGAACCTAGCTGAACTATCTGAAGGGAATAGAAAGGAGCTCATTTAAATGACCGCACCAGCTACAGCAGCTTACAGCTGAGAGAGTTTGTTGAAAGATCATATGCAATGTGAAAACTTGCTGACTGCACATAGTTATATTTTATTATCATCATAAATACCAGTACAATAACTTTTAGGTATAAGGAAACGAAAGTGATACTTCCGAGTATAAGACATCCGATTGTAAACTTATTCATTCAGAAAAACAACATGCTCCCTGTTTATGACACTGTGGGGTTGGAGTCATATGTGAGCAGACTAAATAGTTATAGTGAGTTTACATAGACTTTAGAGTAGCCTCTGATTTTCAGTTGTCATTTCCGTTTCGTACCGTACTTTTTACATTTAGAATTGACCAGCTGGGTGACCAGCATAGACTTGCTTTGAGAAAGGGCTTGTAGCTAGAACATAGACGGTAAAAAGCCTGCTTTCGATCCTTGTCATTGTTTCTCTGTACTATAGACTATAGCCCTTTGGACTGCTGTCAGAGTCTAGAGTCCACAGGTGATGTGGGCAAGGCGGAGTCAGGCGCAGGACACAGAGATGAGTAATAATAGTAACTTTACTCAAAAATAATCTTCCAACAAGGAGAACGAAAATCCAGAATCACATAAACGAGACAACTGACAACAATAAACACGCACAAAACCATGATGGCTCCAGAGGGTTAAATAGGGAAATAATTCAAACGTAATGGGAACCAGGTGTACAATACAGACAAAACAAATGGAAAAAGAAATGTAGATCGGTGGAGGCTAGAAAGCCGGTGACGTTGACCGTCGAACGCCGCCCGAACAAGGAGAGGCACCAACTTCGGTGGAAGTCGTGACAACTGCAACAGGGAGGGACTACCTGCGCTTGTCTAATAAAACATAAAAAATTGTGTTTCCGTTGTAAAACCCTTTTGCTATATTCTACTAATTACAATACAACTTTATTGTCCATTACATTACAGAGGACAATGGAAATGTGTCTTCTGCTCCGTTCTCAACCCCCCCAGACAGCACACATCAAACGTACAGTTGAGATGAGTGTACAAAACATTATGAACATGCTCTTTCCATGACCTAGACTGACCAGGTGAATCCAGGTAAAAGCTATAATTCCTTATTGAGACAGGTTTAACTTCTCTGGGATACGCTAACGTCCCACTTGGCCAAAAGCCAGAGAAAATGCAGAGCGCCAAATTCAAATAAATTACTATAAAAATCAAACTTTCATGAAATCACACATGAAAGATACCAAATTGAAGCTACACTTGTTGTGAATCCAGCCAACGTGTCAGAATTCAAATAGGCTTTACGACGAAAGCACACCAAACGATTCTGTTAGGTCAGAGCCAAGTCACAGAAAAACACAGCCATTTTTCCAGCCAAAGAGAGGAGTAACAAAAAGCAGAAATAGAGATAACATTAATCACTAACCTTTGATGATCTTCATCAGATGACACTCATAGGACTTCATGTTACACAATACATGTATGTTTTGTTCGGTAAAGTTCATATTTATATCCAAAAGTCTGAGTTTAGACGGGACGCTATTGTCTCACTTGGCCAAAAGCCAGAGAAAATGCAGAGCTCCAAATTCAAATAAATTACTATAAAAACCTTTCATTAAATCACACATGAAAGATACCAAATTAAAGCTACACTGGTTGTGAATCCAGCCAACATGTCAGAATTCAAATTGGCTTTTCGGCGAAAGCAAACAATGCTATTATCTGAGGATAGCAACAGAGTAAACAAAGAGAGAGAAGCATATTTCAACCCTGCAGGCGCGACACAAAACTCAGAAATAAAAATATAATTCATGCCTTACCTTTGACGAGCTTCTGTTGTTGGCACTCCAATATGTCCCATAAACATCACAAATGGTCCTTTTGTTCGATTAATTACGTCGATATATATCCAAAATGTCAATTTATTTGATCCAGAAAAACACCGGTTCCAACTTGCGAAATGTGACTACAAAATATCTCAAAAGTTACCTGTAAACTTTGCCAAAACATTTCAAACTACTTTTGGAATACAACTTTAGGTATTTTTTAATGTAAATAATCGATAAAATTGAAGACGGGATGATCTGTGTTCAATACAGGATTAAAACAAACTGTAGCTAGCTTTCTGGGCAAGCATCTCTATCTAACAGGACACTTCCAGTGACCCTAGTTCAAGATGGCCGTACTTCTTCATTACACAAAGGAAAAAACCTCAACCAATTTCTAAAGACTGTTGACATCCAGTGGAAGCGGTAGGAACTGCAAGAAGGTCAATTAGAAATCTGGATTCCCAATGAAATCTCATTGAAAAGAGAGTGAACTCAAAATAAACAAATCTGGATGGTTTGTCCTCTAAATAAGTTCTGTTATACTCACAGACATGATTCAAACAGTTTTAGACACTTCAGAGTGTTTTCTATCCAAACTAATAATATGCATATCTTATCTTCTGGGGATGAGTAGCTGGCAGTTGAATTTGGGTATGCTTTTCATCCAAACGTGAAAATGCTGCCCCCTATCCTAGAGAAGTTAAAGAAGGATTTTTAAGCCTTGAGACAAGTGAGACATGGATTGTGTATGTGTGCCATTCAGAAGGTGAATGGGCAAAACAAAAGATTTAAGTGCCTTTGAGCTGTGTATGGTAGTAGGTGCCAGGCGCACCGGTTTGAGTGTGTCAAGAACTGCAACGCTGCTGGGGTTTTTCACACAAACAGTTAACACAACTGTGGGAAGCATTGGAGTCAACATGGGCCAGCATCCGTGTGGAACGCTTTCAACAGCTTTAGAGTCCATGCCCCGACGAATTGACAAATGAGAAGAGAATATCAAAAGTAAAGTGAGCATTGCATTGTGGAAGGCAATTACTTCATATGAACATGTATTGCATTGTGAAACATGTATTTCTAGATTAAACATTGATTAAGTTTGGTGAAAAAGTGACTATGATTATGTGTGTTGTACTTAGTCAATTAAAAATGTGCTTAGAGTTTAGAAACAACTTCCTTTTTGATGATCTGTTTTTAGTTTTGTGTTGTTTTGTGAAAATTGACCACATACAATAAAAAATAAAAATTGACATTACGTCACATTACATTTGGGATCCCTACAGGTTCATGAATAAGCACTTTATGTCACGTTGCACCACAAGCTGTGCTTCTAAGGAAATATTTTATGTCCAAAAACATAAATCGTAGGTGTCTCATGGGCCACGTGCTATTATAATTTAAGGTGGAGGACTTTTGTCTCTAGGGAAATCAAACCTAAGACGGTTGGATTACAGTCAGCACTGGTACTTCCTATGGGACCATCTTTCCATTATTATGGGTTAGTAATGAGAAAGTAAATTATTATTTTATTCTATATGGTTAATGGCGTTAACCTGCAGTCACATAGGTATACGGTAATAATAGACCTCATTGGTGATTGGGTTCAGAATGGGGGAGGGGGGAGAGAGAGGATGGGCGGAATAGCTGTAATAGCCACCTATTCACTCAGATTATTTTATTACATCTAATTTGTGTCCCAAATGGCCTTATGTAGTGCACAACTTTTTACCCTGGCCTATAGGACTCTAGTCAAAAGTAGTGCACTATATAGGAAATAGGGTGTCATTTGGGACGCTAAACCGTTTTCTCTGTGGAATGCTATTGGGGCCAGTTGGGCACGGGGAGCTGAACCGAATGAACATCACATGGGCACATCATTAAAACCTCTTCCCACATACGTCTGAGGGCCTCCCGCTGGAGAGAAAGAGGGAGATAGGAGAGAGAGAGAGCGAGAGAGAGAGAGAGAGAGAGAGAGAGAGAGAGAGGGGGGGGGGGGTGGCAGCCCACCACTCCCCCTAAGAGGGGATAAAAGGCGAGAAGTCTCTATCTGGTGCCGTTTCTGAGATATCATGGCTCTCAACATGTTGAAAAGCAGCTTTCTCATATCGCGCCGGTACATGTCTAGCCAACCTGGAACTGAGTGGGGTTACTACGGGGCAGGCTGCAATATCGTCATAAGCCCCGCCCTCACCGAGCTAAGGTGTGCTGAACCAGTGCTGACCTTGGGGGATATGAGGGCCAGAACATGGCTAATGAACTGAATGTTTTCTTCTCAAGATTTGAATCAGACAACTTCGTGTCGGAGGTAAAACAAATGGAAGCATCATTACAAATGTTTGAGAGAGTTGTTGTTCAACAGTCTGATGTTCTAAAGTTGTTCAGGGGATGTAACACATACAAAAGCCCAGGCCCAGACAAAATAAGTGGGCATGTGTTAAAGCACTGTGCTGAACAACTGGCTGGTGTTTTTATAGACATTTTCCAATCCTCACTCAACCAGCAACACGTTCCAGTATTGTGGAAAAAATCAATAATTATACCAATTCCTAAAGTATCGAATCCCTCTGTGCTGAATGACTATCGCCCTGTCGCTTTGACATCCTTAGTTATGAAATGCCTTGAGAAAATTGTGAAAAAGTCATATTCTCAGTGTCACCCAGAAGCTCCTCGACCCACTTCAGTTTGCCTATCAGACCAGCAGAGGAGTTGATGATGCCATTCTTACCCTCCTTAACATGGTCTATAGACATCTAGAAGGTACCAAATCCCATGTCAGGGTTCTGTTTGTTGACTTTTCTTCTGCCTTCAACACAATCCAGCCCTACATTCTGGCACAGAGACTCATTCGGGACTTTTCCTTAGATGGGGGGCTGGTTTTGTGGCTGTTGGACTTCCTGAGCCAACGCTCACAGCGAGTCAAAATAGGTCCCCATGTGTCGGATATACGCAATACCAATACAGGCTCTCCTCAGGGATGTGTTTTGTCCCCACTTCTGTACATCTTGTACACTAATAGTTGTACTAGTTCCCATACTGACAGACACCTCGTTAAGTTCGCTGATGACACTGCCTTGATCAGCCTGTTGCATGATGACGAGGAACATCATGGCCCGGTCCTAGATTACTTTGTAGAGTGGTGTGAGGAATCACACTTGGTCCTCAATACCAACAAGACCAAAGAGATGTGCATAGACTTCAGGAAGCGTACAACACCTACCTCTGCAACATCTATCAGAGGTCAGAACATAGAAATTGTAGAGGAATATAAATATCTGGGTGTCTTTTTGGACAGTAAGCTTCAGTGGAGTAAATGTACAGACCAGATCTACAAAAAGAGCCAACAGAGACTGTACTTTCTAAAAAAGTTGGGTTCTTTTAATATAGACTGTACTATATTGACTCTGTTTTACAAATCCTTTATTGAGAGTATTTTAACTTTTTGTATTGTTTGTTGGTTTGGCAATGCCACTGTCAGTCAGAGAAACATGCTGAGAAGGATTATTACCACCGCAAGCAAGGTACTTGGAGTCAAACAGACAGGCCTGGATGAGATTTTTAAGGTCAGGGCCCTCCGTAAGGCTCACAAAATCATTTTAGACCCAAGTCACCCCCTGTACCTGGACTTTGAATTACTCCCCTCTGGGCGCAGGTATAGGGCACCCCTCAGCAGGAAAAATAGAACGAGACAATCATTTGTGCCAGGTGTGATATCCCTCTTAAATAGCTCGGGCAAATGTTCCCATTGACCCCGTAAGGTCAGCAGGCTAGTCTTTTCTTCTTTTTTAAATTTTAAATTTTAAATTTTATTTTATTTATTGGTGCGTGACTTATTGAAAGTTGTATTGTCAATCTTGTTTTGTATTTAACGCCACTTTAAATGTGTACATGACACTGCAACAAAAATTTCCCCATGGGGACAATAAAGTAAGTAAGTAAGTAAGTAAGGTGTTGCCCTGCCAGGAGGGGATAAATCCCCCAACCCCAAGCACGTCTTTAACCGTTAATAACTGGAAACTAAAAATCCAATCTGGACGGGGGGGAGGGGGGGGGGGTTGAGCACAAGGGCACGCCTAGACGTGCATTTCCATGTAATCAAAACTGTTTTGGGATAAAAATGTAATATAGGAAAATCGTGTTGGAGTGTGGTGGGAAAAAAGTACAGGGGGCGGAGGTGAGGGACTTCTGGGTGGGTTAGGTCCTGTTCGGTAACTATAGCCCATCACCAGAGAGGGTGCCAGTCCAAATTTGGGACCAGAAGAATGGTCAAAAAAATGACAAAGCGCACACTTCTCTCTTTCAGCCGTGCACCTGGTGATTGAACGGGTAACCAGGTGCGTATTTGGGAATGGCTCTTAATGCCTTCAGGGGGGTGCTGGGGCTCCATGGCCGTTTTCAACCTTCGGCACCTGGGTGGAGAATCCAATGTAATTTAATGACAGAGCTCTGCTGAAAAACAACATTCCCTGCATGCCCTCCCCCTCAAGCAGTGTGTTTTGTGGCTTGCAACGCACAGCTGGTAGCCCCCAGTTTCGTGGGTTACTTCCATAAAATCCCTCTCACTGAACATGGTGACTGGGGATCGCCTAGTGCCATTAAATATTGCCAACCGGCTGGTTATGAGAGCCGCAAACCTATACGCCTGTCAGAGCAGGTGGCTCGGACTTCCAGTCTATTGAGAACCGAAGGAATAGCCTGATAGCTCGATGAACCGGCTTAACTCCTCAGTGCTGAGCACCTCGTCTCTACATCGTTTGCGAAATTTTGCCCTGTGCGTTGCCTGGGTCTGCCACGAATCCCGATCCATCTTTTCCAAGCAGAGTAACACCTTTCTAATTCCACCGGCTTCAGTCCGCAGACTTTTCGGTCGGAATTGCAGAAGATACTTCAGAAAACTTTGAACATCAGCCCAATAGATTTTTTACGTGGATGGTGCCAAACCACGCGCTTCACATTGGCTATACCACTCAGACACGCCTGTAATTAGCCTTGGAACACAGTCCTTCATTGGCATTGCCCTCTGACATTATTTGGAGTTATTCCCGTACTCAGGATAGACTGGACCGGGTATTGTCAATGCGTTTTACTGAAGGGTTTTTACCCAGAATGAAGCCTTCATATTCTGTCAAAATGTCATGTTTTTCACCTCGCCTCTCACTGCCCTTCAAATTCCCCCCGATGCAGCTTTGCTCCCTCAGTTCCAACCGTGTTCCACCACTGCTCTGACTGGCTGCGCCGCCGCCGACTGCTCACCCTCGTCCCCCTGCTGCTGCGCTGCCGCCGCCTACTACTCACCCTCGTCCCCCAGCTGCTGCGCCGCTGCCGACTGCTCACCCTCGTCTCCCAGCGGCTGCGCCGCCGACCACTCACTATCGCCCCCCGGCAAAGTCCCAGGGTTCTCCCTGGGCTCCAGCCGCGTTCCACCACCATCGTTCTGCTGCATGTATTGACCTGATTCAGGCTGCTGTCTGTCAGTCAAAGGCTGGCTCACTAGCATAGCGTGCTTCCATTCAATAGTACCAGACTTAAGTTTATGGCCGACTTTGAAATGTCGGTCTATCCGCCCTATGGTCCGCTTGGGACAAAGCCCACAGTCGCGTTATAGTCTGCTGTTCATAGCTTCGCTCTCCTGCCTGCCTGCGTGGGCAGTGCCTGTTTGCTCCACCGACCAACAAACTCACTCTAAATACTGCACTACTTTTGACCATTGCCCATACGGTGCACCAAGTAGTGAAATATGTAGTGAATAAGGTAACATTTGGGACTCACACCATATAAAACAGAACAATTCTGACAGTCATCATCATCAATCAAGCGATGAAATATCAAATGCATGCTTCACTGTGAAGATATGCACGACTAAATATCCTTTGCCTAGACCTACCTGCCTTGCTAACTCATCAAAGGCACTTGTTTTTCATGAGACATGCTCTGCCATATTCTCCCCACTCTTTTGCATGTAAATGTTGACAGCTGTAAACAGTGAGGTTGCATCTGAATTGGCACCCTATTACCGATGCATTACTATTGACCAGGGTCTTCTGCGTCGGAAATGGCACCCTATTCCCTATATAGTGCACTACTTTTGATAAAAGCGCTATGAGGGCCCTGGTCAAAAGTAGTGCACTTTATAAGTAATTGAGTGCCCTTTGGGATGCAGCCTGAGTGTGTTGTCAAGGGCTTCCTATACTTTCCCTTCTGTGAAGCCTAGGAGAAAACGGAGAATGAACAGTGACTCATGGAACAGAGTTGCACACAGGCTGATATGGCTGATACAGCTGGCAGTAAAACAACTACAACTGGTGCCTCTTTCACATTAACTCTCTCACTCTCCCTCTCGTTCTCTCTCTGTGTCTCCCTCCCTCTCTCTCCTTTACCGTCAAATCTAGTATAACAAGCTGTTGCAACTTTTAATCCCCGTTCTGCTGGGTTATTGTCAACAAGCTGATTACAACAGCAAAGAGTGCTTAAAAGTGTAGGATTTCATCCAACAGGAAGGGCCTGTGTTGACATGAAAAAAGTGGATCACATATTAAAGATACCATCAGTGTGTATTCTATTGTGGAGATACAAGCCACACTGGGGGGGGGGGGGGGGAGAGAGACAAACAACTGTGAAACACTTACGCTCAAACAAAATAGTATAGTTTTTCATATTCTATTCCTCACATCATCCTACTTTTTTAATGATTGTTGTTTGCGCTGTTTAAATAAAGTTTTTCAAAGTAAATAGTTTTCCTCTTTGACTAGTAGACAGTGATTACTTTGACCTTTGATTTGTATTTGCATCTATGCAAATAAGACAGTAGGTCACACATCGGGTTGTCAGGCTAGGGATTTGCATACACGACTTTCCTAGGGGAAGTCACTGGCTGGCTATGACAGTGTGTGTGTGTGTGTCACAGGAGGTTGGTGGCACCTTAATTGGGGAGGACGGGCTTGTGGTAATAGCTCGAGCGAAATAAATGGAATGGTATCAAATACATCAAACACATGGTTTCCATGTGTTTGATGCCATTCCATTTGCTCCATTCCAGACATTGAGCCGTCCTCCCCTCAGCAGCCTGCTGTGCTGTGTGTTTGTTTTCCTACTCACATGTCAGTCCTCTGGCCATATTTCAAACACGGACACTCCTTCTATACTCAAACGAGAGGATTCCCAGCAACCAGTCCTTCACACATTTGTCTTGCTTCCTCTGGTCCTGTGTGAAACACACCTGCAAAATGCAAAAACTATGTCCACAAACACACACATATACTTTTGTATTATCAGGGCTGACACTGGCAGCCCTGAGGCCTCCATGTCTGACAATAATATTGAAAATAATTTGTCTCAACTACTTTAATAAACGATACATTGCCAAGCAAAAGGAAAGTATCCAAAGATTCTTGACTCTGATATGTTGTGTCATAAGGTGTAGAGCTACAAGTGTGGAGGTTAAGGAATGTGAGAAAAGCAACTATCCCCATCACCTGTTTGGTTGAACACAGAATTTGGGAGTTTACATACACCTTAGCCAAATACATTTAAACTCAGTTTTTCACCATTCTTGACATTTAATCTTAGTAAAACTACCCTGTCTTAGGTCAGTTAGGATCACCACTTTACTTTAAGAATGTAAAATGTCAGAATAACAGTAGAGAGAATGATTTATTTCAGCTTTTATTTCTTTCATCACATTCCCAGTGGGTCAGAAGTGTACATACACTCAATTAGTATTTGCCTTTAACTTGGGTCAAACATTTTGGTAGCCTTCCACAAGCTTCCCACAATAAGTTGGGTGAATTTTGGCCCATTCCTCCTGACAGAGCTGGTGTAACTGAGTCAGGTTTGTAGGCCTCTTTGCTCGCACATGCTTTTTACATTTACATTTACATTTAAGTCATTTAGCAGACGCTCTTATCCAGAGCGACTTACAAGTTGGTGCATTCACCTTATGATATCCAGTGGAACAACCACTTTACAATAGTGCATCTAACTCTTTTAAGGGGGGGTTAGAAGGATTACTTTATCCTATCCTAGGTATTCCTTAAAGAGGTGGTGTTTCAGGTGTTTCCGGAAGGTGGTGATTGACTCCGCTGACCTGGCGTCGTGGGGGAGTTTGTTCCACCATTGGGGTGCCAGAGCAGCGAACAGTTTTGACTGGGCTGAGCGGGAGCTGTACTTCCTCAGAGGTAGGGAGGCGAGCAGGCCAGAGGTGGATGAACGCAGTGCCCTTGTTTGGGTGTAGGGCCTGATCAGAGCCTGAAGGTACGGAGGTGCCGTTCCCCTCACAGCTCCGTAGGCAAGCACCATGGTCTTGTAGCGGATGCGAGCTTCAACTGGAAGCCAGTGGAGAGAGCGGAGGAGCGGGGTGACGTGAGAGAACTTGGGAAGGTTGAACACCAGACGGGCTGCGAGTTGCAGTAGTCCAGACGGGAGATGACAAGTGCCTGGATTAGGACCTGCGCCGCTTCCTGTGTGAGGCAGGGTCGTACTCTGCGAATGTTGTAGAGCATGAACCTACAGAACCTACAGGAACCTGCATGAACCTACCAACCTACTTTTTCAGTTCTGACCACAAATTTTCTATAGGATTGAGGTCAGGGCTTTGTGATGGCCACTCCAATACCTTGACTTTGTTGTCCTTAAGCCATTTTGCCACAACTTTGGTAGTATGCTTGGAGCCATTGTCCATTTGGAAGACCAAGCTTTAACTTCCTTAGGCCTTTAAGGTAGGCCTTGAAATATATCCACAGGTACACCTCCAATTGACTCAAATTATGTCAATTAGCCTATCAGAAGCTTCTAAAGCCATGACATGATTTTCTGGAATTCTCCAAGCTGTTTAAAGGGACAGTCAACTTATTGTATGTAAACTTCTGACCCACTGGAATTGTGATACAGTGAATTAAAAGTGAAATGATCTGTCTGTAAACAATTGTTGAAAAAATTACTTGTGTCACGCACAAAGTATATGTCCTAACCGACTTGCCAAAACTATGGTTTGTTAACAAGAAATTTGTGGCGTGGTTGAAAAACCTAAATGTATGTGAACTTCCAACTTCAACTGTATATTACACAAGGACACTAAGAAGTTGTATTTTCTTTGTCCGTGATGTGTACACCGAGGAACTTAAAACTTTCCACCTTCTCCACTACTGTCCCGTCGATGTGGATAGGGCGGTGCTCCCTCTGCTGTTTACTGAAGTCCACAATCATCTCCTTTGTTTTGTTGACGTTGAGTGTGAGGTTATTTTCCTGACACCACACTCCGAGGGCCCTCACCTCCTCCCTGTAGGCCGTCTCGTCGTTGTTGGTAATCAAGCCTACCACTGTAGTGTCGTCCGCAAACTTGATGATTGAGTTGGAGGCGTGCATGGCCACGCAGTCGTGGGTGAACAGGGAGTACAGGAGAGGGCTCAGAACGCACCCTTGTGGAGCCCAGTGTTGAGGATCAGCGGGGTGGAGATGTTGTTACCTACCCTCACCACCTAGGGGCGGCCCGTCAGGAAGTCCAGGACCCAGTTGCACAGGGCGGGGTCGAGACCCAGGGTCTCGAGCTTGATGACGAGTTTGGAGGGTACTATGGTGTTAAATGCTGAGCTGTAGTCGATGAACAGCATTCTCACATAGGTATTCCTCTTGTCCAGATGGGTTAGGGCAGTGTGCAGTGTGGTTGCGATTGCGTCGTCTGTGGACCTATTGGGTCGGTAAGCAAATTGGAGTGGGTCTAGGGTGTCTAGGTAGGGTGGAGGTGATATGGTCCTTGACTAGTCTCTCAAAGCACTTCATGATGACGGAAGTGAGTACTACGGGGCGGTAGTCGTTTAGCTCAGTTACCTTAGCATTCTTGGGAACAGGAACAATGGTGGCCCTCTTGAAGCATGTGGGAACAGCAGACTGGGATAAGGATTGATTGAATATGTCCTTAAACACACCAGCCAGCTGGTCTGCGCATGCTCTGAGGACGCGGCTGGGAATGCCGTCTGGGCCTGCAGCCTTGCGAGGGTTAACACGTTTAAATGTTTTACTCACCTCGGCTGCAGTGAAGGAGAGCCCGCAGGTTTTGGTAGCGGGCCGTGTCAGTGGCACTGTATTGTCCTCAAAGCGAGCAAAAAAGTTATTTAGTCTGTCTGGGAGCAAGGCATCCTGGTCCGCGACGGGGCTGGTTTTCTTTTTGTAATCCGTGATTGACTGTAGACCCTGCCACATACCTCTTGTGTCTGAGCTGTTGAATTGCGACTACTTTGTCTCGCCAGGGACTGGGAAACCAGTCAGAATTAAAGGAAGGATGGATGGCGCTAAATACAGGGACATTTTTGAAGGAAACCTGTTTCAGTCTTCCAGAGATTTGAGACTGGGACAGAGGTTCACCTTCCAGCAGGACAATGACCCTAAGCATACTGCTAAAGCAACACTCGAGTGGTTTAAGGTGAAACATTGAAATGTCTGGTGGCTCTACAAAGTATTGACTGAATAGTTATGCACGCTCAAGTTTTCCGTTTTTTTGTCTAATTTCTTGTTTGTTTCACAACAGAAAATATTTTGCATTTTCAAAGTGGTAGACAAAGCAAATGATACAAACCCCTCAATAATCTATTTTAATTCCAGGAAGTAAGGCAACAAAATAGGAAAAATGCCAAATGGGGTGAATACTTTCACAAGTCACTGTATAAGGTCCCACAGTTAACAGTGCATGTCAGAGCAAAAAACCAAACCATGAGGTCGAAGGTATTGTCCTTAGAGCTCTGAGACAGGATTGTGTTGAGGCATTGAAGGTCCCCAAGAACACAGTGGCCATCATTCTTCAATGAAAGAAGTTTGGAACCACCAAGACTCTTCCTAAAGCTGGCCGTCTGGCCAAACTAAACAATCGGGGGAGAAGGGCCTTTTGTGAGGGAGGTGACCAAGAACCTAATGGTCACGCTGACAGAGCTCCAGAGTTCCTCTGTGGAGATGGGAGAACCTTCCAGAAGGACAACCATCTCTGCAGCACTCCACCAATCAGGCCTTTATGCTAGAGTGGCAAGATGGAAGCCACTCCTTAGTAAAAAGCACTTGACAGCCCGCTAAAAGCAGTTGTGTAAAGTACTTAAGTCATTTTTTGGGGGGATCTGTACTTTACTTTACCATACATTTTCCCTGACACCGAATAGTACTCGTTACATTTTGAATCCTTAACAGGACAGAAAAATTGTCCAATTACGCACTTATCAAGAGAACATGCCCGGTCATCCCTACTGCCTCTGATTTGGCGGACTCACTAAACACAAATGCTTCATTTGTAAATTATGCCTGAGTGTTGGAGTGTGCCCTTGACTTAAATAAATAAACAAGAATATGGTGTCGTCTGGTTTGCTTAATATAAGAAATTTGAAATGATTTATACTTTTACTTTGATACTTAAGTATATTTTTGAAATTTCATTTACTTAAGTCAAATCAAATCAAGTTTATTTATATAGCACTTCGTACATCAGCTAATATCTCGAAGTGCTGTACAGAAACCCAGCCTAAAACCCCAAACAGCAAGCAATGCAGGTGTAGAAGCACGGTGGCTAGGAAAAACTCCCTAGAAAGGCCAAAACCTAGGAAGAAACCTAGAGAGGAACCAGGCTATGAGGGGTGGCCAGTCCTCTTCTGGCTGTGCCGGGTGGAGATTATAACAGAACATGGCC
Organism: Salvelinus alpinus; assembly: GCF_045679555.1. NCBI lineage: Eukaryota > Metazoa > Chordata > Actinopteri > Salmoniformes > Salmonidae > Salvelinus > Salvelinus alpinus. The sequence goes on from NC_092123.1 coordinate 13,326,646, forward strand.
AAGATGTTCAAAATGTTCATAAATGACAAGCATGGTCAAATAATAATCAGGAATAAATGTCAGTTGGCTTTTCATAGCCGATCATTAAGAGTTGAAAACAGCAGGTCTGGGACATGTAGGGGTTCCATAACCGCAGGCAGAACAGTTGAAACTGGAACAGCAGCAAGGCCAGGTGGACTGGGGACAGCAAGGAGTCATCATGCCCGGTAGTCCTGACGTATGGTCCTAGGGCTCAGGTCCTCCGAGAGAGAGAAAGAAAGAGAGAAGGAGAGAATTAGAGAGAGCATACTTAAATTCACACAGGACACTGGATAAGACAGGAGAAGTACTCCAGATATAACCAACTGACCCTAGCCCCCCGACACAAACTACTGCAGCATAAATACTGGAGGCTGAGACAGGAGGGGTCAGGAGACACTGTGGCCCCATCCGATGATACCCCCGGACAGGGCCAAACAGGAAGGATATAACCCCACCCACTTTGCCAAAGCACAGCCCCCGCACCAATAGAGGGATATCTTCAACCACCAACTTACAATCCTGAGACAAGGCCGAGTATAGCCCACAAAGATCTCCACCACAGCACAAACCAAGGGGGGGTTTGTGCTGTGCACAAGTGCAGTCTCAGTGCAATGATGGGGTCTAAAACCAGACTGAAGCATTCCGTATACATTGTTTGTCTTCAGGAAGGCAGCGAGTTGCTGCGCAACAGCTTTTTCTAAAATTTTTGAGAGGAATGGAAGATTCGATATAGGCCAATAGTTTTTTATATTTTCCGGGTCAAGGTTTGGCTTTTTCAAGAGAGGCTTTATTACTGCCACTTTTAGTGAGTTTGGTACACATCCGGTGGATAGAGAGCCGTTTATTATGTTCAACATAGGAGGGCCAAGCACATGAAGCAGCTCTTTCAGTAGTTTAGTTGGAATAGGATCCAGTATGCAGCTTGAAGGTTTAGAGGCCATGATTATTTTCATCATTGTGTCAAGAGATATAGTACTAAAACACTTATGTGTCTCTCCCGATCCCAGGCCCTGGCAGAGCTGTGCAGATCCAGGACAGCTAAGCCCTGGAGGAATACGCAGATTTAAAGAGGAGTCCGTAATTTGCTTTCTAATGATCATGATCTTTTCCTCAAAGAAGTTCATGAATTTATTACTGCTGAAGTGAAAGCCATCCTCTCTTGGGAAATGCTGCTTTTTAGTTAGCTTTGCAACAGTATCAAAAATAAATTTTGGATTGTTCTTATTTTCCTCAATTAAGTTGGAAAAGTAGGATGATCGAGCAGCAGTGAGGGCTCTTCGATACTGCACGGTACTGTCTTTCCAAGCTAGTCGGAAGACTTCCAGTTTGGTGTGGCGCCATTTCCGTTCCAATTTTCTGGAAGCTTGCTTCAGAGCTCGGGTATTTTCTGTATACCAGGGAGCTAGTTTCTTATGACAAATGTTTTTCGTTTTTAGGGGTGCAACTGCATCTAGGGTATTGCGCAAGGTTAAATTGACTTCCTCAGTTAGGTGGTTAACTGATTTTTGTCCTCTGACGTCCTTGGGTAGGCAGAAGGAGTCTGGAAGGGCATCAAGGAATTTTTGTGTTGTCTGAGAATTTATAGCACGATTAAGTATATTTTAAACCAAATACTTTTACTCAAGTAGTATTTTACTGGGTGACTTTCACTTTAATTTTAGTCTTTTTCTGTTAAGGTATCTTTACTTTTACTCAAGTATGACAGTTAGGTACTTTTTCCACCACTGCCTAAAGGACTCTCAGACCATGAGAAACAAGATTCTCTGGTCTGATGAAACCAAGATTGAACTCTTTGACCTGAATGCCAAGCATTACGTCTGGAGGAATCCTGGCACCATCCCTACGATGAACCATGGTGGTGGCAGCATCATGCTGTGGGGATGTTTTTCAGCGGCAGGGACTGGGAGACTAGTCAGGATCGAGGGAAAGATGAATGGAGCAAAGTACAGAGAGATCCTTAATGAAAACCTCCTCCAGAGCGCAACAACCCTAAGCACACAGCCAAGAGAATGCAGGAGTGGCTTCAGGACAAGTCTCTGAATGTCCTTGAGTGGCCCAGCCATAGCCCGGACTTGAACCCAATCGAACATCTCTGGAGAGATCTGAAAATAGCTGTGCAGCGACGCTCCCCATCCAACCTGACAGAGCTTGAGAGAATCTGCAGAGAAGAATGGGAGAAACTCTCCAAATACAGGTGTGCCAAGTTTGTAGTGTCATACCCAAGAAGACTCGAGGCTGTAATCGCTGCCAAAGGTGCTTCAACAAAGTACTGTGTAAAGGGTCTGAATACTTATGTAAATGTGATATTTCATTTTTTTTACAAACTGTTTTTGCTTTGTCATTATGGGGTTTTGTGTGTAGATTGATGAAAACATAATCATTTAATCCATTTTAGAATAAGGTTAGAAATAACGTAACAAAATGTGTAAAAAGTCAAAGGGGTCTGAATACTTTCCGAATGCACTGTATATACATATAGTTAGGTGTAAATTGACGAGGCAACATGAGAGATAATAAACAGTAGCAGCAGTGTATGTGATGAGTCAAAAGAGTTTGTGCAAAAAGGGTCCATGCAGATAGTCCAGGTACATATTTGGTTAACTATTTAGCAGTCTTATGGCTTGGGGGTAGATATGGGCAACCCACTGGGCAAAAACTGGCTGAATAAACGTTGTTTCCACGTCATTTCAACAAATAAATTATATGTGATGACGTCGAATCAACGTGGAAAACTGATTGGATTTAAAAAAAGTCATCAACGTTTTTTTATAAATGTTTTATTTCACCTTTATTTAAATAGGAAAGTCAGCTAAGTACAAATTCCTAATTTTATAATGACGGACTACCTCGGCCAAACCCGGACGACACTGGGCCAATTGTGCGCCGCCCTATGGGACTCCCAATGATGGCCGGTTGTGATACAGCCCGGGATTGAACCAGGGTCTGTAGTGACTCCTCTAGGACTGAGATGCAGAACCTTAGACCGCTGCGCCAATCGGAAGTATGGGAAGTATGGGAGTATGGGAATTTAGTCTTTTTTTCACCCAACTTTGAAACTAAATTTGTTGATTTCACATTAAATTCACATTAGTTAACAATTCAACCAAATGAAACCAAAACTAGACATTGAACTGGCATCCGTGCCCAGTGGGTAGTTGATCTGGACATTTATAAATAATCTCTAAGGTCTGACATGACAAGAGGAAAACTGCTCATGCACTTCCCAATTTAGAAAATGCACCTTGTGCATTCTACTATTGCAACTTTCAAGAGTAAGTTGAAAGCTTGAAAAGGCGGATGGCAGATGGTGGATGTGTTTTCTTACGGTTAATGGTCTGGAACTGTTCTGAAAACTCTGATTTAGCAGTGGAGTTAACGTGACCAGATGTTGGGAGATGGAGAGAACATGAAGGACCTTTGAAGGGACCCACAGGAACCATAATTTGAGGGGCCAAATGTCACTGTCACTCTGCGGTCGTGGTGTGGTCCTTTTGTAGAGGTCAGCGCTCTTTGACCACATTCACGGTCAAAAGAAAAACGAGGTAGCTGGGGTTGTTTCAAGTGGGGTTCTATTTGTGTTTCTATGTTCCTCTCAGCTGGGTGCGTAGGTGTAAGGGCAAAAGAGAATGAGACCGAGAAAGGGTTTGGTTATAATTATGTGTGCAGCAGCAGTAAACAATCATGTTTTCCCATATCCTCCAGATTGTGATAAAGTGATCCGATTAAACAATTTCCCCAACACACTCCACCAGCGGTCATACCCTTGTATTTATCAAAGGACAACACACTCTCAAAGAAGACTCAAGGCCCCCTTTCTTTTCTTATCCATTCTTTCTTTCCTGTTGTAGTTTTGAACAAATATGCCCATAAAACAGGTCCTGTGAGACTGGAACAGAACAGTAGCTCAGTGGGGGGTACAGAACACATAAGACTGCATTTCTGCCTGACTGCTGAGCTCCAGTCATCAAGTATGGCATATGTGTGTGTGTGTGTGTGTGTGTGTGTGTGTGTGTGTGTGAGAGAGAGAGAGTGAGAGAGACCCTCTCTGGCTGCCTTACTAAGCCCTCTGTCTGATGTCCGATACTGTAACCAGGAAGTAAGTAATTTGCTGAACATGAGCTTCCTATGGTCTCCTTCTAAAAGGGGAAATGTTTGCAGGCAGCAGGAAAAGGCAACGGTACTCGGAAGCCCGGGAATATCCTGATGGGAGGTATGGGGATGCAAATGGGCAGGTATATTCTGAATGGAGAGAGAACATTGTCTCTGTTACGCGTTTTTTCGTAGTGGCGTGTTGTTTGTTCCATCAAGCGTACCGAGGACGGATAGAGCTTCCTCAGGGACAATACAGCTGAGTACTATGTGCACCATGGTTGACAACTGGAGCAGTTGGCCTATTGATGTGAGAGTGTTGTGGTGTGTGTGTGTGTGAGAAAAAGAACCCTCTTGGCCCTCTCTGGCTGCCCTATTAAGCCCCGTGTCCGACGCTAAACAGGAAGGAAGTGATTTGCTGAATATTAGCTTTCTATGGTCTCCTTCTAAAAGGAGAAATGTTTTCAAGCAGCAGAAAAAGGCAGAAATACTCAAAAGCCTGGAATATCCTGATGGGAGGGTTCTTTTCCTTTCAACCGATTACATGAGTTTGTCCACTGAGTCCCAAATGCCACCCTATTTCCTACATAGTGCACTACTTTTCACCAGAGCCCTATTGGCCATGATCAATTTGTAGTACACTACATAGGACATAGGCTGCCATTTGAGACAATAAAAACGCGTTAGTTGGTGATACTGACTGTATTCATTTTCCACTGAGTACCATCAGAGAACGCCAACAATGCAGAATGCACAGCACGGGAGGTCGGTGGCAACTTAATTGGGGAGGATGGGCTCGTCGTAATGGCTAGAGCGGAATCAGTGGAATGGTATCAAATACATCAAACACATGGTTCCAAGTTTGACGCCATTCCATTCGCCGTTCCAGCCATTATTATGAGCCGTCCTCCCCTCAGCAGCCTCCACTGATGTACAGTATAAATTCTTTGACATTTACTTTATTTTAAATAATCTAATAAATTCAACAGTATGGCTGATAGTCTTTTTATGTTAGCTCTGGCATCCATGAATCTGAAAGCAATACCTTGGAGCCCTATGGTAGAAGTAGTGCACTATGGAGGGCATAAGGTTCCATTTGGGATGCAGACCCTTTATTCATGCTTTGTTTTCATTATGTATATTTTGCGTTCTTTGGTTCTGTAGCTTCTCCCTTGCCTGAAAAACAAACCGGAGGTAATTGGGATAGGGACTGTAGTCGCGTGCAGTGCTCAATAGCGATTGTCCTCAAAGCCTCTCCTGGGCTCAAAATATAGACTGGCACAAACATGTGAACTGAATTACCCACGTAGAAGAAAATGTGTAAATGAGAATGTGAGTGTCTTGGGGGCGGGGGTTTTTACAACCCTGTGTGTTGTATGAGAGAGAGATCTCTTTAAATAAAGTTATTTATTATTGCCTGTTGCTATCCATAATCAATACAAACAAAAGCAATACTTAAATTAGAATTAAATCATCTCCTTAGAGCATCACAATAAACAGTTATGAAGTATGTACAATGGAATACAACATGATGAAATCTGTGCCCTCTCGGTATACTGCCCTACCAAGCAGAAAGGAACTAACTGCTCCAAGCGTGGAACTGAGAAAAATGGCTTTTATTAACCTTGCTGTCACATTTACTTTATGCAGTTACAGCTAACATGACCCCCATTTTCTCCAAAACACAATAGAGGCAGGATACTTGTCCACATGATTAAGCATGTATTTAATGTAGCAAAAATGACAACTCATTTTCAACTAAACAAGCAGTTTCTGCCTTTTTTGCTTGGTAGGGCAGTATAGTTCACATTTCAATCTTCTCAAGTAAGAAACAGAAGATGAACACTAAAAGTGAGAGCACGGTTGAATATACAGTGGGGCAAAAAAGTATTTAGTCAGCCACCAATTGTGCAAGTTCTCCCACTTAAAAAGATGAGGCCTGTAATTTTCATCATAGGTACACTTCAACTATGACAGACAAAATGAGAAAAAAAATCCTGAAAATCACATTGTAGGATTTGTTATGAATTTATTTGCAAATTATGGTGGAAAATAAGTATTTGGTCAATAACAAAAGTTTCTCAATACTTTGTTATATACCCTTTGTTGGCAATGACAGAGGTCAAACGTTTTCTGTAAGTCTTCACAAGGTTTTCACACACTGTTGCTGGTATTTTGGCCCATTCCTCCATGCAGATCTCCTCTAGAGCAGTGATTTTTTGGGGCTGTTGCTGGGCAACACGGACTTTCAACTCCCTCCAAAGATTTTCTATGGGGTTGAGATCTGGAGACTGGCTAGGCCACTCCAGGACTTTGAAATGCTTCTTACGAAGCCACTCCTTTGTTGCCCGGGTGGTGTGTTTGGGATCATTGTCATGCTGAAAGACCCAGCCACGTTTCATCTTCAATGCCCTTGCTGATGGTAGATTTTGTTACTTTGGTCCCAGCTCTCTGCAGGTCATTCACTAGGTCCCCCCGTGTGGTTCTGGGATTTTTGCTCACCGTTCTTGTGATCATTTTGACCCCACGGGGTGAGATCTTGCGTGGAGCCCCAGATCGAGGGAGATTATCAGTGGTCTTGTATGTCTTCCATTTCCTAATAATTGCTCCCACAGTTGATTTCTTCAAACCAAGCTGCTTACCTATTGCAGATTCAGTCTTCCCAGCCTGGTGCAGGTCTACAATTTTGTTTCTGGTGTCCTTTGACAGCTCTTTGGTCTTGGCCATAGTGGAGTTTGGAGTGTGACTGTTTGAGGTTGTGGACAGGTGTCTTTTATACTGATAACAAGTTCAAACAGGTGCCATTAATACAGGTAACGAGTGGAGGACAGAGGAGCCTCTTAAAGAAGAAGTTACAGGTCTGTGAGAGCAAGAAATCTTGCTTGTTTGTAGGTGACCAAATACTTATTTTCCACCATGATTTGCAAATAAATTCATTAAAAATCCTAAAATGTGATTTTCTGGATTTTTTTCTCTCATTTTGTCTGTCATAGTTGAAGTGTACCTATGATGAAAATTACAGGCCTCTCTCATATTTTTAAGTGGAAGAACTTGCACAATTGGTGGCTGACTAAATACTTTTTTGCCCCACTGTATATACACTATACGTTTCCAGTAACAAAAACAGCATCAAAAGTTGGCCAAAATAAATATACAAAGGGCAAAATAGTTTCCTTTATAATTTTTATTTACAAATATACCAACATTTGGTTCCAAACTAAGTTAATGTATTTCACTATTGCATATGACATATGGGTAAATTGTTATCAACAAGGCAAAGATAACAAAATATACTGAAGGTATTTCTCTTTTTAAATATTATAGATGTATTCACAAGTTACTGTGAGGAGGTAAAAGCATACATTTTACAATTCAAAAACTAGTTTTGAAAAATTCTCTTTACATTGTTTGGTAATTTCATTGCAACCTGACTAAATGTATCTCTTCAAAATCGACATATTTCAGATAAACTCTTATGTACATAATCTACACAAAAAGGCCTTTGCAGAGAAAATAAATCATAAGTGTAGTACATATTAAATAACAGTTTGATAAATGTCTCCACCTCCCACTTAATTTTCAATTTCCGTTTTCTACGACACCGAGTGCTCTGATACATTCAGATGTGTCTCTAGTGTATTACAATCTAACAAATTGTGAGAAATAGATGTAAAAATTGGGTAGTGTTCATTAGGGCACCAAACGTTTAGAAGTCCAAGTAGTCTCTGGTTGTTTCAGGCCATTTTATGCCTAATGAACAGGACCCTGGCTCTAGGTACTCCTCGTGCTTACAGCAGCAGTGGCAATCCCCATGAACCAAAATCATGTGGTTCTACCCCCATAACTATATCATTGAGATGTTCTACCATGTAATCAGGTTAAAGCTAGGGATTATGCGTAATGTATTGCAAGTACAGTAAATGCCTGGGATAGCTGAGGTTCTGACTACTACTAGGAAGTACACAGACCAACATCTTTGCGTTCTTCCTACATTAATGTACTTTAATATGCATGTCTCACCTAACTGGAACTAGTAATAAATCATCTTAAATTGTATCATATTATTATCCTCACAATATCATACACAGTTGAAGTCAGAAGTTTACATGCACTTAGGTTGGAGTCATTAAAACTCGTTTTTCAACCACTCCACAAATTTCTTGTTAATTAACAAACTATAGTTTTGGAAAGTCGGTTAGGACATCTACTTTGTGCATGACACGTAATTTTTCCAACAATTGTTTACAGACAGATTATTTCGCTTATAACTCGCTGTATCACAATTCCAGTGGGTCAGAAGTTTACATACACTACGTTGACAGTGCCATTAAAGAGCTTGGAAAATTCCAGAAATTCAGGCTAATTGACATCATTTGAGTCAAATGGAGGTGTACCTGTGGATGTATTTCAAGGCTTACCAAACTCAGTGCCTCTTTGCTTGACATCATGGGAAAATCAAAAGAAATCAGCCAAGACCTCAAAAAACAATTGTAGACCTCCACAAGTCTGGTTAGTCCTTGGGAGCAATTTCCAAATGCCTGAAGGTACCACGTTCATCTGTACAAACAATAGTACGCAAGTGTAAACACCATGGGACCACGCAGCCGTCATACCTCTCAGGAAGGAGACGCGTTCTGTCTCCTAGAGATGAACGTAATTTTGTGCGAAAAGTGCAAATCAATCCCAGAACAGCAGAGGACTTTGTGAAGATGCTGGAGGGAATTTTTACTAGGATTAAATGTCAAGAATTGTGAAAAACTGAATTTAAATGTATTTGGCTAAGGTGTATGTAAACTTCCGACTTCAACTGTAGCACGATAAAGCATGCTAAAATTAAATTAGATTTAAGAAAATAGTAGAATAAATCAGGTTTTCTTTGTTGTGCAGTACAAATAGAACCACAGAGACAAGGCTTTGTGTTGGTCTACATGAAACATTCCAAAATAAATAGAACCTAAATATATCTATACGTTTCTCATACCTTGCTCTTTCTGAGGTAGGGATTGGATTATTTTAAACGGTCTGTTAGTGAATGTGTTACTGAAACGATCATGGTGTCCGTTTTTACACACACAGACACAAACTTTGACCCATCCATACTCATGTAAGCAAATAAATAATATCTGCGTACCGTGTGTGTGTGTGTGTGTGTGTGCGGGGGGGCCGCGTCTTTTGAGGAGGGTGTAAGTACACATACTGTGCCTTACCATGGTTTGCTTTACATGTCCTGGGGGTCAACAGACAGGCTACTCACAGTCCACGAGCCAAAACTAAAAACCAGAGAGAAAATTCTAAACAAATAAACAGAGCTAGAAATATAGCCTCTAGACACATAGAGGCCCCCCACATACAGGAGCCTCTGCCCCCATCTACTTTTTAGTACAGAGTCTCTGGGACAGCACCAGTGTTAGGATTCCCCTTCGTGGGCGAGAGAGTTAGTCATGGTGGGGGTGTTTGTTGGGTCACGAGGCACCGACTGACTTCATTTACAGCAGCAGGTTGTCTCGGCCACCCCAATGTATGACGGTCCGTCTCAGAACAAGGATGATGAGGGCTTGGATTGTCCGCTGTCCTGTTCAGTCTGTGGGGGAATGAAAGAAGAGCATTGCATTACATAGAGCAGTACAGACTGCAATTAGCTTAAATTCTTGGATTGCTTATAAATCTCTTAGATTTCCTATGATTAGTTGGTCAAGCTACCTCAAGTTAGGGTTCTTAGTTTCCATTGCTACCACAAACAACTCCTATTGACCAAAAAACCCACGGTGGTATCTGACATTAGGAGAGAGATGGATGTAAAACAGCCTCCTGTTACCATTCATTCCATCCTCGGAGAGATACATTTTGAGCCTGTTTGTGTGTCACAACAACACACTCCGAATTGTAGGATGTTAATTTGATCAGTCTTTTGTTTCTGAGAATTGTCCGGCGCAGCAAACTTAGTGTATTCAAGGTTTAAAAAGGCTTCTAAAGTTTGTAATTTCCACTTTAAAGTGTCAGACTCTGGGTCAAGGCCCTAACTAAGAAATCAACCCCTACAAAACATTTCCATTAACTATAATCCACATTTCCTGTTGCTGCAGGATTAAATCTCCTGCTGTAGTAAACTGTCTCAAATTAACATCCTACATCTGTAGCTGTCGGGGGAAAAAAGCTAGACAACTGGAACAGCAAGTGTGCGTCGCACCTCTCTCTCACACACACGACTAGGGAGTCCGACCGCAATTGATTTGATCGGGCCGGGCTCAAACTTGCTGAGCTGTGTTACAAAAAATTACAGCGAGTGACTGTGTGACTTGCACCCATTGTCTCGCTCTTCTCTCTGCTGGAGCGACTACCACATAACAACTGTGTTTATCGCGCTGTCCATGTTGCTGAAGCTGCAATAATAACTACAGCCATTTGTGACTGAGAAAGTCTGTTACCGAAATCCCTCATTTGTTAAGGAAAAATATTCCTTATTCCCTCAACCCTTGTTCTCTTTACGTGACACAGGTATGCATCGCATGTGACCAATAGGGCCTGAACTATAGCATATCATAATCACATCAATAAATTCAACAAACTCCGAACGCCTTAACACGTGACAGCAAAATGGATGCAGAGGACTTGACAAACTCGATATGGGGGAATGTTTACTGGTTGCTAATGAGGTAAAGGGAAAGCCAGATGTTTGGAATAAGTTTGACTAGTTGTGGAAAATACTGGAGATCAAGAAAAGTAAGGTAAGGAGCAAGCGCCGCGTGCATATTGTGTGTACCAAACAGGTACAATCATTTCTCTGACCGTTTGGAACACGAAATAAATTACAAGCATACCAGAGTCTATTGTTTTTTGCAAAGCCTTTATTACAGCAAAGACTAAAACCAGTCGCATTCATTCGTGAATGCAATTTCCAAAATGCACGGTTTATTTATTTATTGTTTATGCTAATTATTCAAGAGTCACTTTGCCATTTAAAAAAAAACTAAAGGCTTGATTGCATTTCAAATCATGAATGACTCTTATGCTGTGTGATGACATGAATTAATTCATGATTGATACATTACTGTAGCTGATACATTACTGTAGCTTATATACTGCAAGTATTGAAATATAGGCCTAAGTAAGTTACGGTATTAAGACTAAACAGGATGCACTCTTAGGCCTACAGCTCGATGGTGGTTATACAAGGCTTCTATATTAAGCCTACTAATGATAATGACATTACTTATTATTATTATAATTATAATAATATGAATATCATATCAATAATAGTAATAATAACAATAAGGAGATCAAAAAAAAGGACGGTTATTATTATAGCTCAGTGGGGCGATGCGTTTTGGACGGTACCACACCAAGCAAGCAGCAGCAGCTTTGTAGGGGCTGAGGAGGGAGGAGGGGGGTTAGGAGTACTGCAGTAGGGGGATAAAGCACCTTCAGTTGTGGAGCTCCTCTATGCCATCTGGGTCTTCCAAGAATGGGCCCGGCCACCGGTGATGGTAGGAGGGGCTTAGAGAGCAAAGCGGCGCTGCAAACCTCATTACAGACGGCACGGTTGGGGCAGAGGCCCTTGTACCTCACTGCAAAGGCTCTGATATGTTGCTGTTCAGTGATTGTACACCTTATAGACTGCTTATTCACACATAATACACATGCCACTATGGTGGACTTCGGCAGTTTACAATGCCGAAACTGAACTTCAGCTCCGCTAACTACTAAAGCAAATTTGTGAATGGTTTTGGAAGATGGTGTGTGTTTACGTGAGTCTAAGGCAGAGAGAGAGAGATTGAGAGTGTGTATGCACACTTTCATCCCACCTCCATAACGAGCAACCTGGACACGGTGGCGGTGTCTAATCCCCAGCCACACACAGTGCATAATCTCATCTCTAACTCTAACCATGGCTGCTGCTGCTGAGGCTAAATGTAAGGGAGCGCTGCCTGGCGACGCCTGCCGCGTGGGTTATCTGGAGCCGGGAACATCCTGGCCTAGTTTAGTCACCGTGTCACAGCGTCTGCACTGCAACCGCCACCTGCCGGAAACTCTGACACAGCAGTGCGTGTGTTGGGAGGGGATGTTTGTGTGTACTACCAAACAGAGTGAGTGAGAGACAAACATGCAAAGAGAGGTAGCACAGAGTTATCAACAACAACAAAAAGAACTACAAGAAAAGAACACCAAAAGAGGAAAGAGAGAACAGGAAAAGAGCGGGAAAGAGAGACAGACAAAACAGGGTCGAAGGGTCGAACTGGCTCTAATATTCTCTTCTCTATAATCTCATCTACTTTCGAAATGAAAGCAGAGCCTCATTGAGCATGCTCCCTGACTTCTGATCCCGGAGTGAGGGAGAGAGAGAAAGTAAAAGAGGTGAGGGGAGAGTGTGTGTTGTGCTTTTGAAACCAGATGACCTCTTCTAAGAACAAACAAAACACGTAACACACACACACTAGACCTGGCCCAGGGCGAAAAGAATCTGCATCTGTCGTGCGTGATGTTCCACTATTCTACTGTATTTGCGTGTTTCTAAAACCGAAAGCAGCACTGACAAATGCTGACGATGATGATCTTTGACCACATCCGATTCAACACGCACTCTGGAGATGAACAATCGCGGCTCGGATTCACAGTCACGGATAGGTTGGATATCAGATAGCTGTGCTAGAGTATGAGCTACTCGCTACGGCTTCATCACTCCACCCCCCCCCCCCCCCCCGGGTTGATGGACATTAGACTGGCCCCTGGGCTGCACCTGCAGCAGCAGAGGCAGCACATGGTGTGTAGTTATTAGTGTATAGTAGTGGGTGGTGCTAGCCTGCCTTGACTGGCGTGCAAGGCACTGTCCAGTGCTCACCAGTGACTAATGCTTGTTCCTACGTCCCAAATGGCACCTTATTCTCTATATAGTGCACTACTTTTGGCCAGGGCCCATTGCACTCTGATAAAAAGTAGTGCATCATATAGGGTGCAATTTGGGACAGAGCCACGTGTGTGCTACATGCTCGTGGTCCATCGGTTAATGAGGTGGAGGAAGTGGGGGTGGAGGAGGGGGCAAATGTGGGGGTTGAGGGTAAGATAGTGGTGCACGGCAGGTGTATTACGCCCCCTTCGTCCCGGATGCAGCCATCTGCCACCACTCAAGAAGAATTTGCCGTTTTCACCACGCGCTGCTCATAGGAGCACGCACTCCCCTCTCAAGGAGGCCCAAGTGTGTGTGTCTGCACACAAAAACACTCTGGGTGTTTACCCTTGCTGCTAACAGCCATTAGGGCAAAACACCTTACGTCAAATCCCAGAGAGTGTGGTCAAATATATATGAGAGAGCGAAAGGAGAGAGAGAAACACCTGATCAGATAAAAGCCTATTAGCCTCCAGAGAGGAAGAGACAGAGACGTCCCTAAACCTAGCCTCTGCCTGCCACGTCTACTAATTTCTTAACACCTTGTTCACATAGGATGAGCGTCCAGATCATGGGGATAGATGGGGTTAGCTCACGTTAGCACACTCTCAGGTTAGTGTGATAGGGTTTACATTAGCACACAGAGGTAAACAGAGTTGGTGGCCTGGCTTGCTGAGGCAGAAAATAAAGAAACACAGTGACTGTCCCTGTGACCTCTCTATTTATGCAACTGACTGTCGTCTAGATAATCACACTAAATCTCGATCAACAGTGTCACCACCGAGTCCCAACTCCTTTGACTGATTGACAGTGACGGAGAGAGAAGAGGGAGTTTGAGTTTGTCTGAGGGGCGCCGTTTGTCCAAATACAATCCTGTGGTGGCATTCCAGGCAGACGCACATGATGTCGGGGAGGCGCTAAATACCTGGAATGGCTGGAGCTGGGTTGGTACTTTGTACCTAGCAAAACCGCCATGTCTCTCTCCCTCTCCTCCCACTCATTCATTGTGTGGCTTTGAAGTTGATTAATAAACACCGTATTAGGCCTCTGACTAGCGAGAAGTCACCAAAATGTGGCCACCTGCTCGTCCAACATCTCATTCCAAAATCATGGGCATTAATATGGAGTTGGTCCCCCCTTTGCTGCTAGAACAGCCTCCACTCATCTTGGAAGGCTTTCCACTAGATGTTGGAACATTGTTGCGGGGACTTGCTTCCATTCAGCCACAAGAGCATTAGTGAGGTCGGGCACTGATGTTGGGCAATTAGGCCTGGCTCGCAGTCGGCGTTCCAATTCATCCCAAAGATGTTTGATGGGGTTGAGGTCAGGGCTCTGTGCAGGCCAGTCAAGCTCTTCTACACCGATCTCGACAAACCATTTCTGTATGGACGATTGGCATTGCGCATGGTGATCTTAGGCTTATGTGCGGCTACTTGGCTATGGAAACCCATTTAATGAAGTTCCCGACGAACAGTTCTTGTGCTGACTTTCTTCCAGAGGCGGTTTGAAACCCGGTAGTGAGTGTTGCAACCAAGGACAGACTATGTTTTACGCTCTACTTGCTTCAGCACTCGGTGGTCCCGTTCTGTGAGCTTGCGTAGCCTACCACTTTGTGGCTGAACCGTTGTTACTCCTAGACATTTCAACTTCACAATAACAGCACTTACAGTTGACCGGGGCAGCAATTTTACGAACTGACATGTTGGAAAGGTGACATCCTATGACGGTGCCACGTTGAAAGTCACTGAGCTCTTCAGTAAGGCCATTCTACTGACAATGTTTGTCTATGGAGATTGCATGGCTGTGTGCTCGATTTCATACACCTGTCAGCAACAGGAGTGGCGAAAATAGCCGAATCCATTCATTTGAAGGGATGTCCACATACAAAAGCATGTACTGTTTAGTGTACCTTGAAGCACTTTGACCCCTCCAGTTCGCTATCGCGGATGGTTGTTTTGGTCCGAGAGACTGTTCAGTAAACAACCGATTAGCTCAATTTGCCGCCGAGGCTGTACACCTTGTTCGGGCGCCTCACAATTGGGTTTGTTTGTTGCTTTTAAAAGCATCCGGCGTGCCGTAGTCACATATACAATGCCTTCAGAAAGTATTCACACCCCATTACTTTTTCCACATTGTTGTGTTACAACCTACATTTAAAATGGATTCAATTGAGATTTTGGGCCACTGGCCTATACCTAATAATGTTCAAATATAATTGTTTTTAGACATTTTTACAAATTATTAAAAACTGAAAAGCTGAAATGTCTTGAGTCAATAAGTATTCAACCTCTTTGTTACCTCTTTGTGCATAAGAAGTCACATAATAAATTGCATGGACTGTGAAATAATAGTGTTTAACATGATTTTTGAATGACTACCTCATCTCTGTACCCCACACATTCAGATAATTGTAAGGCCCCTCAGTCGAAGAGTGAATTTCAAAACATAGATTGAAACAAAGACCAGGGAGGTTTTCCAATGCCTCCAACAACCAGTCACTAAAAAGATACCAGCGACCCTCCTGACTTGCAGCAGAGGAAGAAAACCACTCAGGGATTTCACCATGAGGCCAATGGTGACTTTAAAACAGTTAGTTTTCTCCGATCACAGATATTAAACTGAGGATGGATCATACTCCACAATACTAACCTAAATGACAGAGTGAAAAGAAGGATGCCTGCAAAGAATACAAATATTTCAAAACATGCATCTTAAAGTAAAACTGCAGAAAAATGTGGCAAAGAAATTAACTTTATGTCCTGAATAGAAAGTGTTATGTTTGGGGCAAACCCAACACAACATATGCCAGAGTACCACTCTTTATATTTTCAAGAATGATGGTAGCTCCTAGGGTTGCACATTTTGGGAAATATTCAGAGGTGGAAACTTTCCGTGGGAATATATGGGAATTAACAGGAATATATTGCAAATTAATATTAATACTATATAAATGTAGATGTTTTTTTGCATTGGATATATTTACAATATCATATGGAGACAGAAACATAAACCTTTTACCTTATCATAAGTAGACATAATTATTGATTATTGATCTCCCAAAAACATGTTCAACATACATCTGTAAAATGCATCGTCTCCCTCAATCCGTGCAATGGCTACTGCTATAGGTGTCAGGCTGCTTAACACTCTCTCCCAAATTACATCATCCAGGAGGATCCCCTTGATGGAGAGACTCCTTCCCCTCCAGGAGACTGTCAAACATGATGACAACACCACCCCAACATGTGTTGCTGTGGAGCTTCAACGTGGTGCTCTTATTCTTCTCACTTTGCTTGGTGAGGTAGATTGCTGCTATAACTTGATGATCTTTCACATACCTAACCATTTCCTTGGCTCTCTTGTAGAGTGTATCCATTGTTTTCGGTGCCATGATTTCCTTGAGGAGCAGATTCAATGAATGAGCAGCACAGCCAATGGGTGTGATGTGACAGTGGGACTCCTCCACTTTAGACCAAGCAGCCTTCATGTTCGCAGCATTGTCTATCACCAGTGCAAATACCTTTTGTGGTCCAAGGTCATTGAGGACTGCCTTCAGCTCATCTGCAATGTAGAGACTGGTGTGTCTGTTGTCCCTTGTGTCTGTGCTCTTGTAAAATACTGGTTGAGGGGTGGAGATTTAGTTAATTACTCCTTGCTCGCGAACATTTGACCACCCATCAGAGATGATTGCAAAACAGTCCACTTTCTCTATGATTTGCTTGACCTTCACCTGAACTCTGCATCCAGCAAATGAGTAGATAAAGCATGTCTGGTTGGAGGGGTGTATGCTGGGCGAAAAACATTCAGAAATCTCTTCCAATAGACATTGCCTGGGAGCATCAGAGGTGAACCAGTTGCATACACAGCTCGAGCAAGACATTCATCAGCATTTCTCTGACTACGTTCCTCCATTGAGTCAAAAAAAACTTCTGATTCCAGGAGGACCATGAGCTGTTGCTATCGATAAGGTGTCTGATTCATCATTTTTTCCCCCCTCTGATAACCAGGTGGTGAATCGCATCTCTGCATGTCTGGCAGACATATCAGTGTGGATGACGGACCACCACCTCAAGCTGAACCTCGGCAAGACGGAGCTGCTCTTCCTCCCGGGGAAGGACTGCCCGTTCCATGATCTCGCCATCACGGTTGACAACTCCATTGTGTCCTCCTCCCAGAGTGCTAAGAACCTTGGCGTGATCCTGGACAACACCCTGTCGTTCTCAACTAACATCAAGGCGGTGACCCGTTCCTGTAGGTTCATGCTCTACAACATTCGCAGAGTACGACCCTGCCTCACGCAGGAAGCGGCGCAGGTCCTAATCCAGGCACTTGTCATCTCCCGTCTGGATTACTGCAACTCGCTGTTGGCTGGGCTCCCTGCCTGTGCCATTAAACCCCTACAACTCATCCAGAACGCCGCAGCCCGTCTGGTGTTCAACTTTCCCAAGTTCTCTCACGTCACCCCGCTCCTCCGCTCTCTCCACTGGCTTCCAGTTGAAGCTCGCATCCGCTACAAGACCATGGTGCTTGCCTACGGAGCTGTGAGGGGAACGGCACCTCCGTACCTTCAGGCTCTGATCAGGCCCTACACCCAAACAAGGGCACTGCGTTCATCCACCTCTGGCCTGCTCGCCTCCCTACCTCTGAGGAAGTACAGTTCCCGCTCAGCCCAGTCAAAACTGTTCGCTGCTCTGGCACCCCAATGGTGGAACAAACTCCCTCACGACGCCAGGTCAGCGGAGTCAATCACCACCTTCCGGAGACACCTGAAACCCCACCTCTTTAAGGAATACCTAGGATAGGATAAAGTAATCCTTCTAACCCCCCCCCTTAAAAGAGTTAGATGCACTATTGTAAAGTGGTTGTTCCACTGGATATCATAAGGTGAATGCACCAATTTGTAAGTCGCTCTGGATAAGAGCGTCTGCTAAATGACTTAAATGTAATGTAAATGATCATTTTAACCTCGAATAGAAGTAGAGGGACTTTTGTCAGAGGTTGCTTGTTGTGAGCACTGAGGGAACTTTATGCACTTGGCCATATTATTCTGCATCTTTGTTGCATTCTTCACATATGATTTGCACAGTATTTGCAAATGTACACAGCTTTTCCTTCTACATTAGCTGCAGTGAAATGTTTACACACATCAGATAGCGCCCATGGCATTTTCCTGCAAAGAGTAGATTTTTTTAAAAATTTTATATAAAAAATACAATTCCATGTACAGATAAAATGTTACACAGTTAGATTAAACAACTCCTGTGTAAGATAAATGTTTTAAAATGAAACATGTATGGAAACAGGTGAATTAACACTCAGTTAGCAGGCTCAAGGAAGCTAAAACCCACATGGTAGCAAAAACTAACGAGCAGAAACTGTTAACAAGTTAAAAAACACACTTTGCTGTAGGCTACTATTTACTAGTTAACAAAAAATTGTCATAAAATATATTCACCCCACCCAGTATTGTAATCAAAACTTACCAGAAAGCATGTAGTCCTTCGCTCAGACAGTGTAGTAGTGTGGGCTCAATAGCATCTCATTAGTGTGCAATATCTTGAGAATCAGCTGTACATGTGATGGAAGAGTGCAATGCACATGTGATGGAAGAATGCACTGTGCATGCACAAAATTCCCAAAATTCCCGGACTTAACATCCCATGGAAAATTTCCAGAAAAATGTCAGAAATTTCCCAGAAATTTTCTGACCCTTTGCAACCCTAGTGGCGCCATAACGTTATAGGTATGCATCTTATCGGCATGGACTAGGGAGTTTATGGTAAAACGAAACGGAATAGAGCTAAGCACAGGCAACATCTTAGAGGAAAACCTGGTTCAGTCTGCTTTCCAACAGACACTGGAAGACAAATTCACCTTTCAGCAGGACAATAACCGAAAACACAAGGCCAAATGTGTTAACTTAACTGGAGTTGCTCACCTAGACAACATTGAATGTTCCTTAGTGGCTTACTTACAGTTTTGACTTAAATCTACTTGAACATCTATAGCAAGACTTAAATGGCTGTCTAGCTATGATCAACAACCAACTTGACAGAGCTTGAAGAATAAAACAAATAATGTGCAAATATTGTACAATACAGGTGTGCAAAGCTTTACCCAGAAAGACTCACAGCTATTTCCTGCCAAAAGTGATTCCAACATGTATTTACTCAGGGGTGTAAATAGCTATGTAAATGAGATATTTCTGTATTTAATTTTTTTCAATAAATTTGCAAAAAATGTCTAAAAACATGTTGTTTTCCCTTTGTTATTATGACAGTATTACTCATGGCTAGGATGCAGGGACTGAGCTCGGGCCAATTCCGGCGTGAGTTATCTGGCCCAAATGTATTACTTGGCGCTTTGGACGACTGGGGCTACTCTCTGGCAGATGATTACACGGGCTGCTTTATATAATTAACATTTCATTATATTTTTCCCCATATTTTTTTCATTGTTTCTGTAATCAAAAAAATACAATTAACATTTAAATGAAATTCTTTAAGAGTCCTGTGTAGTATTTAACTGCATTACTACAGATGCTGGTTCAAGACCCATGCCGGCCGGCCAAACCCTCCCGAGAATAGGGAGGGTTTGTTCGGCCGGGATGTCCTTGTCCCATCGCGCTGTAGCGACTCATGTGGCGGGCCAGGTGAAACGCTGAAACGGTTACCAGGTGTATGGTGTTTCCTCCAACGTTTTTTTTTTGTGGATGGGTATAATTTGTATTTATAAAATGTATAATAGTAATATTTGAAAAATATACATACATTTATTTAAATTTGCATCGGGACGGTTCTGGGGGGATTCTGGTAAGATACCGGCAAAGGCGGCTGAATTCCGGTAGACGGAAACGGCCCGATGTACTTGGGCCGATTCTGTGCAGTCATCCATTTTGAGTCCGACACCGGGCCGATTTAATCAGTTCCGGCCCCCAGGAAAAGTGGCAGATTCCTCATTGCTAGCTGGGGTCTGTCTCTCCGACATTTGCAACATTGTTTCAATATTAAAATTCGATCTCCAACTGTCCCATAGTAATGAACGTTTCGGGAGTTGGGACAAGACAGACAGGCAGGCAGTGATCCTCAGCCAGTCAAAATCATGAATTAGCTAGCATAATTTTGGGGGATATATACAAACATGTCAATTGAACAAAGGTAAAACGAAACAAAGTGCAGCTAGTTTCCGGTCTTTCCAGCTTCAGTTTGAAGTGATCGTGTAAGCTGTGTTGTTGGCTAGCTCTGAACAACAGTGTCCTGACGAGAGCATATTTTGTATGCCAGGCGAAATTGCGCCTCATTGGCTCATTGTTATGGATATATCCAAATAAATGTCACTAAAAACAGCTTAACACAACTGCTTGCGGGCAGTATTTCGATGTCTGGATGAGAAGCATGCCCAAAGTTAACTGCCTGTTACTCAGGCCCAGAAGCAAGGATTTGCATATAAATGGTATATTTGATAGAAAACACTCTAAAGTTTCCAAAAATTTTAAAATAATGTCTGTGAGTATAACAGAACTGATATGGCAGGCAAAAACCTGAGGAAAACCCTCAGATTTTTTTGATGTGGGTATTTTCAATTGAATGCATATACAGTATCTAATGGGTTATGATCCAGATTGCAGTTCCTATGGCTTCCACTAGATGTCAGTCTTTAGACATTGTTTCAGGCTTGTTTTCTGAAAAATGAAGAAGAATGAGACCTTTTTGTCAGTGGACTGAGGAAGAATGCAGAGCTGGTTTTGCGCACGTGACCGATTGCGCACCATTTGTTGTTTTTCCTTTCTATTGAATACGCTATTGTCCAGTTGAAATATTATCGATTATTTAGACAATTGACAACCTGAGGATTAATTATAAACGTCGTTTGACATGTTTCGACGAACTTTACCGGTACTATTAGGATGTATTCGTCTGCATGTTTTGACCGCCTTGAAGCCAGTGGATTACTGAACAAAACAGAGTTTTTGGGATATAAAGAGGGACTTTATCGAACAAAGCGAACATTTATTGTGTAGCTGTGACTCGTGACTACAACCATATGAAGATCTTCAAATGTAAGTGATGAATCTTATCGCCATTTCTGACTTTTGTAATTCTTTTACTTGGTTTGGTTGTAAAATGTTTGTATGCTTTTGTAAGCAGGGCGCTGTCCTCAGAAATCGCGCGGTATGCATTCGCCCTAAAGCCTTTTTGAAATCTGACAAAGCGGCTGGATTAACAAGAAGTTCATCTTTAAGCCGATATATAACACTTGTATTTTTTATGAATGTTTATTATGACTATTTCTGTATTTTGAATTTGGCGCTCTGCAAATTCACCGGATGTTGTCGAGGTGTGTCGCTAGCGGAACGCCTGCACCAGAAAGGTTAAACAAATGCAAACGTTGCTACTTTGCTGTTACTCTGGCTGCACTTTTTGACGTGACTGTAAGTTAGTCGCAGTTGGCTAGCTAGCAAGCGATAAGAATGTTGCCAGCCAGTATGGCAATGGAACATTTAGAACGAACATCTGGGTCGCGTCCATAGATACAGAACAAACAAAAAAAAAAAACTGAACGACTGGTTCGCATCTCTGGAAACCGAAACGATAGAACGAACGACCAGCCGGCTTGGGTAGGACTATATCTTGTGGAAGAATGAAATAGTATGAATAAATAAAAATACAAAAAACGTCAATGTTGGTAACCCGTTGTATAAAAGTGATAATGCTCTCGAAGCCGGTGTTTGGAGGATATATTGGCACGGTTTGCCTAACAACATCTGTGCCAATATATCCTCCAAACACCGGCTTCGAAGGCATTATCACTTCAATAAAATCAGAGCTAATAGGTTTGACACAGGTAACCATGACAACAATTACATCACCTGCCAACAACAACAGCAACCACCTCTGTCGTATGTACTGTGTCCATGCCAGACCACATGTACATGTTTTGATGTTTTTTGTTGCCCCAATCCCCCCAGTTCAGGCCCCTCATTGCGCCAATAGGGAACAAAAACCCAATAGTGTTCAGTTGACCCATCCCTCCCAGCAGCCTTCGCAACACAGACAGGAATTCTGAGCGTGACACCTCGTCATTACCTGGCGTCTAGTAAACAATGAGCTCACTTGTTTTTCTGACCTGCGGAGCGACTAGCCAAACTCATGAAAGACAATGGCACGGATGCCACCTCCCAAGGGACGCGTAACATGGATGAGGCCTCACACACAGAGAAACAGTCTCTCTCACACACACACACTAATTGTGTTTGACAAAAGTACAAGGAGAGGGCAACTAAAATACCCTCACCTGTCAACAAGTCTCCTGCACCTCAATGTTTACAAAGTACAATGAGTGAATGACTGCCAAAACACTGACTCGTGCCTTGCCCGAGACTGGAATATTGGTTTGTTTATAGCCGCCACAGGGACTATTCTGGGCCAGAAAACTGACCCCAGTGACACCAGGACTGTGAGATGGACCTGTGATATGCCTTGGATGATTTAGTGATGGTTGCTTGGGGCTGCAGAACATTTTATTGCCTGCCTGCCTTTCTGACTGAGGCATGGAAGGAACAGGCAGTGTATAAGGAGCTGCCAAGGGCTGACATGTCATAAAAACACTGACAAGATGATCTAACTTGGTTAGGATGGATCCCTACTTTGAGTACAGCATTCTCACAGCACTTTCCTAAACAGATCTCTGGAGGATTTGCATACTAGCGCTGCAGATAAATATTTATGAATGAATAACGTGAAAAGTGTTATTATAGTAGTACAGTACCACTCAAAAGTTTGGACACCTACTCATTCAAGGGTTTGTTTTTATTTTGACTATTTTCTACATTGAAAAATAGTGAAGACATCAAAACTATAAAATAACAAATACGGAATGATGTAACCACAAAAGTGTAAAATAAATGTAAATATATTTGAGATTCTTTCAAAATAGCCACCTTTTGCCTTGATGACAGCTTTGCACACTTGGCATTCTCTCAACCAGTTTTGTTGAAAGTTCATTTGTGGAATTTCTTTCCTTCTGAATGCGTTTGAGCCAATCAGTTGTGTTGTGACAAGGTAGGGGTGGTATACAAAAGATAGCCCAACTTGGTAAAAGACCAAGTCCATATTATGGCAAGAACAGCTCAAATAAGCAAAGAGAAACGACAGTCCATCATTACGTTAAGACATGAAGATCAGTCAATATGGAACATTTCAAGAACTTTCAAAGTTTCTTCAAGTGCAGTCGCAAAAAACATCAAGAGCTATGATGAAACTGTCTCTCATGAGGACCGCCACAGGAAAGGAAGACCCAGAGTTACCTCTGCTGCAGAGGATAAGTATATTAGAGTTAACTGCACCTCAGAAATTGCATCCCAAAATAAATGCTTCACAGAGTTCAAGTAACAGACACATATCAACATCAAATATTCAGAGGAGACTGTGTGAATCAGGCCCGTTCAGAGGAGACTGTGTGATTCAGGCCTTCATGGTCGAATTGCTGCAAATAAACCACTACTAAAGGACAACAGTAAGAAGAAGAGACTTGTTTGGGTCAAGAAACACGAGTAATGGACATTAGACCGGTGGAAGTCTGTCATTTGGT
Organism: Salvelinus alpinus; assembly: GCF_045679555.1. Lineage (NCBI taxonomy): Eukaryota > Metazoa > Chordata > Actinopteri > Salmoniformes > Salmonidae > Salvelinus > Salvelinus alpinus. The sequence goes on from NC_092123.1 coordinate 13,350,227, forward strand.
CTGATGAGTTCAAATTTGAGATTTTTGGGACCAACCGCCGTGTCTTTGTGAGACGCAGAGTAGGTGAACGGATGATCTCCGCATGTGTGGTTCCTACCATGGAGCATGGAGGAGGTGGTTTGATGGTGCTTTGCTGGTGACACTGTCTGTGATTTATTTAGAATTCAAGGCACACTTAACCAACATGGCTACCACAGCATTCTGCAGCGATACGCCATCCCATCTGGTTTGCGCTTAGTGGAACTAACATTTGTTTTTCAACAGAACAATGACCCAACATACCTCCAGGCTGTGTAAGGGCTATTTGACCAATAAGTTGAGTGATGGAGTGCTGCATAAGATGACTTGGCCTCCACGATCACCCGACCTCAACCCAATTGAGATGGTTCGGGATGAGTTGGACCGCAGAGTGAAGGAAAAGCAGCCTACAAGTGCTCAGCATATGTGCAAACAACTTGAAGACTGTTGGAAAAGCATTCCAGGTGAAGCTGGTTGAGAGAATGCCAAGAGTGTGCAAAGCTCCCAAGGCAAAGGGTGGCTACTTTGAAGAATCAAAAGAATCTGGTAACTATATGATTCCGTGTGTGTTAATTCATAGTTTTGCTGTCTTCACTATTATTCTACAATGTAGAAAATAGTAAAAAATAAAATAAAAAACATTGAATGAGTAGGTGTGTCAACTTTTGACTCGTTCTGTATATTAACAGTCATTATAAACCGTGTAGTTTGGGATGCTGATTGGCTGAAAGCCGTTGTATATCAGACATTATAAACTGGGTTGTTCGATCCCTGAATGAGGATTGGCTGACAGTCGTGATATACCACGGGTATGAAAAAACATACATTTTTACTGCCCTAATTACGTCGGTAACCAGTTTATACTAGCAATAAGGCACCTCAGAGGTTTGTGGTGTATGGCCAATATACCACGACTAAGGGCTGTATACTGGCACTACGGCTGCGTTGTGCGTAAGAACAGCCCTTAGCCGTGATATATTGGTCATGTACTACACCCCCCCGGGCCTTATTGCTTATGTATAGTAGATGTTGTTTTTTTAGCAAACACTTTAAAACAAATAATAAGGTGATTAGTCTTGGGCGGTATCCAGGTTGTCATACCTTCATACCAACCTTGTGCCATACAAGGACATCCGGTAATACCGCACTGAACACAAGGGGCACTGTTTTCAAACCCTACTATACTCTAATTCTTAGGTTAGCAATGCTAACAAGTACATGTAAAATCCGATTGAGAATGCTAACAAAACGCTAACGAGCGCATTGCAAACATTTTGTACAGTTTCTGACCTAAACAAGTATACAAGCAACTCAAAAATGCTACTTATTTGCTGCACGTACAAAACAAATATTAGCCAGAAAGGCTCTTGATCCAAGAAGGGATTCTCTGCTGTTACCAAGCAAATGTTTGATTTTGGAAGAAGCTAACCACTCAGCCAAATAGCTAACTAGCTACTAAATTAGCAAACCAATTGCACAACTGCAGAGCATTTAGCAGATTTTAGACAGTTAACAGTTCTAAGATATCTAGATAGCAAACATTTAGTTGTGAATTCAATACTGTAATTAGATCAACTGGCGCGTGCTGCACAACAGAGAGTGACTTACAAGGCTCCAGTCTCATTGTTATGCGCTTGTAAACAAACACCACGTGACTGGGGACTACCATAAACTTCATAATGTAGTTTATGTAGCTTATGAAATTAAGAATGCAATGTTCTTTATCTCCTAACGTATTGCACAAGTTGACTGCAGGTATTTACTTAAAAAGTAGCTACAAATATTCCAATTTATGAAAAAAATTCTAAGAAATCATTTAAACAGTATTGATGGTATTGAAAAACCATCCTGTGGCTATTTGCAAATACCCCATATATGGTATACCGCCCAAGCCTAAAGATGATGCCATTGCGCAATGTGTTAAACATGTAATGCATTGATAATTGCTATAAACATGCTTGTCGATAGGAGATCAATGTAAGTTTAATGTAAACAAACCAAGATTCAGCCATTACATCAACGTTAATCTATATTGACATTATTTCGACCCTTCGTTCTTCACTGTCCATGTTCATGCATACACTCCGCCTGCACACTGTGTCATTTCAGTGTGTAATTCGAGCAACCATATTCGTTCGTGTGCCTTCTCTAATATAATTAGTATGACACGGAGAATAAACACTTGTTTTATAAGATGGCTGGTGCCCAAAATCAATTTTGCTGTAATTTATATTTGGAAAAGGACGTGAATAACGCCAACGATGCAACATTATGTCCTGCAGTGTCATGGTGCCTACGTACCCACCCACTACTTGTTTACTTCAGTGCTTCAAAAGTCCGACATTCGTCACGCTGCGGGTCCGTTTTGAATTCATGTACCACCTACGCATCTTTGGTGGTAAACAGAACAATCTAATTTTGTGCAGTCGAAAGCCAAGGGCGCCACAGCAAGTAAACTCAACGTGTCCATTTCGAAATATGTTTTTCCCCCTCATGTGTTTTTCATTATCTCGTCTATCGCAATACACATGGCAAAATAGCAAGCTGAAAAGTAGGAGGGGGCCTATGCTGTACGAACTGAAATAACATTCATTTCTAACTCATTGCCAGTCCTTCATAAATGCCAGTTCTCCCCTTATCGTTGTTGACAGTGACAGCACCCTCCAGTATAAATGAGTGAAGCCATAAACTAAAATGTCCATGATCACCATAGAGCTGGACACATTTTTCACCCCAAACATAGAATCAAAGTATGGTCTCTAAGGCAGCCAGTCAACAAACATTGAAATATTCTCCTATGTCTAAAAATGTGTTGATTTAAGTATCATGTTTTCTTCCTATAAAGTTTGGACAAAGTTGTTTTCAGCACCATTGCCATAAGTATATGACCACTGCAGACCTCTAACCCTACGTTTACAAACTCTGGCCAGCCATGAAATGGGCAGCTAAAGCCAGCCAGCTACTAAACACACACAGAGAAGCATCACTCACCTTTGACAGAGGTGACCGCCTCCTTGAACCCCAAACAGACGTACGGTGCGACATGTAATCCATGGAGGGCTCCCTTGCAGCTGCTGGCCGGCTTAAAGCTGACCGTGGTCAGGTCTTCGCAACAAGGTCCCTCCCGGTCCCTGTCCTCCATCAGGTTCAGGGCAATATAGTTCAGTCCATTCTGGAAGCCCATAGAGGTCTCTCTACTCATGGGGCTGCCACACTCCTCGTCTGAGCTCTCGCTGCTCCGCACCGACAGGTTCTCCACCGAGCTGTGGTGTTTGGCGTCCCCATGGGCGAACGAGGGGAACACGGGGGTGACGGTAGCCGTAGAAGAGAAGGTTTCGGAGCTGTGCCGCCTGCGCCCATGGGGGTCAGCCCGGATCACCTTGGCGGCCCCGTCAGGATCCACGGGGGTGGCAGCGCCAAGACGGAACACCCCCATGCCCCCTGGGAGGACCTGCTCACCCAGGGATAGCCTCTTCTCTCTGGCACTGGGGCTGAAGATAATAAACAGAGTTAATATGTATTACAATACATGGTCTATTACAAAACAGCCATAGATAGATGTGATACAGAAAATATTTTATCCTTATCATGAACTCAAATCCCCTTGAACTCAATCCACCTACAAAACACCACAAAGTGCCCGCTATGCCAGGGGAATCTATTAATCTATAACTAGCCAAATAACTTTACTGAATAACGTTATTACAACTGACATTATGGCTAGAGTACTGAGTGTACTGTACCTTGCTGAGGTCTGAGGGACGAACTGGGGAGGCATGTTGGCCATTCCAAGTCCAAATGTCATCTCGGTGTACTCATCCTTGCCTCTCTGGGGGAACTTGGAATCCCTCTTCGATCTGAGACGGTACACTCCCTCCCCATCCGGACAAGGGCACAGGGATGACTCAGGGACCGTGTCCAACCGTCCGGCAGGGGTGTCTCCAGCCTTGGGTGAGTGTGAGACGACATGGTGCAGGTTCATGTAGTCGGAGAGAGGGGACCTCGGCTGGCCGCCACAGGAGCCCAGACACGACTCCTGGCTCTCATTGGATGCTGACGGCGGGGAGTACTTGGTGCCCTCACTGAAGTCTATGTTGATATACTCGCCCGGGCTCCTGGGTTCCCTGGGCAAGAGGTGCTCGTTCATGCAGGGTAAGATCCTAAAGCTGTCCAGAGAAAGCCGGTTGGGCCGCCCCATCCTCCCCTGGTGGGATGTCAGGCTCTCAGTCCCCCGGCTATGTCTGATGGGCGAGGGCACCGAGGAGTTGGGCGGGGCCGGATTGGTCATCACCGAGTAGTAGTCGTCTGACTCCCTACCTAGCGACTGATGGCCTTGCGGGCTCATCAGGACGTACTGGTCACCAGTGTCCCCCGCCTCTTTGGAAGCCTGGTGGAGTTTGATGGGGCGTGGCAGGGAGTCTGTGGAGTAGATGGGTGTGATGGAAGGCTCACCACCCGGAAGCTGGTCTAGGAAGTAGTCCGGGGGGGTCTGCGAGGTGGTGTAAGCGGCGTTGCGAGGGGACATGTTCATGTAGGTCGAGCGGCTGTCTGGGCTTTCAACGGACGACTTGGAGCCACACCACATCCTCATGTAGCCACTGTCCTCCAAGGAGCCTCCGCTGCTGGGTGAGTTGGTCTGGTCGCCGGCCTCGTACTGGTGGTTTTGGGCCCAAGGGCTAATGATCTGCTTGGGAGCCGAGACACACATGGGGCTCATGGGCATGTAAGCATCTGCCTTGCTGTGGTTACCCCCGGGCGGCGCTGCCACGCCCGCCATCATAGGCATATAGCCATCATCCCCTACTTGGTTACCATTGGATTTGGGGTAGGACACCTTTGGGGAGGCGGAGGTGGAGCTGCGCCCGGAGTGGTGCCCGCTGTTGGTGTGGTGGGCAGCCCGCATTAAGGTGTACTCATCCAACGAGGCAGAGGACAGCTGGGCGGGCACCCTCTGATGGCGTGGTGTGGTGAGGGAGTATGTCCTCTTCCTGTACGCCTTCCCCGATGTCAAGTCCTCCTCCTGGCACACCTGCCGTTGGTCATTCGTCCTGTCCATAATCATGTAGCCACACAGGTCGTTGATCTCCCGGGAGGGAGGAGTGCTGGAGAGGGAGTCGTGGGTGTCACTCCTGGTGAGGGGTAGGAGCCTGGAGGTGTCGCCTGGGCTGGAGCTGTGCTCGTTGCATAGCATGGAGCTTGCGTCGCTGAGGGAGCCTGAGATAGAGGCGCTGCAGCTGAAGGGGCGGTGGACCGCAACAGGGGTGGGGAGGGTCCCACTCATGGGGGAGAGGCAGATGGAACTGCAGACTGAGGGAGGGGAGTTGGAGATGGGCATGGAGCGGCTGTGCTGGAGGCTGGACTCCAGTATCCGGCAGGTGCGGCCAGTGGAGAGCGTATTGGACCTGCTCAGAGGGTTCCGGTTGGAGAAGGGACTGGTGGGGCTCCCGCTCATAGATATTGACATAGACACTGGCCTGACCATGCTGCCATCCCCCTCACTAGCTGTCCTTATCCGACAGGATGTGAACTTGCTCATTGGGGATGTGGCCACTATGCTGTTTGTTCTCGACCTCCTCACCAACCCTGTCTGACTTGGGGGCAGATTGTTCAAGTTGCGTCTTGTGGGCACGGAAATGGGGTTGGTGCTAGCCGCCTGACTCTTGCTGCGCGGTCTTGATTCTGACAGCTCTTTCATGGCTTTCATCGCCTCCAGGATGGTCTCGTGGATGTTTTGCGCAACCACCGAGTCATCCGCCTGCATCCAGAGCTCACCGGGGCCAGTGACAGCTGACCTACCAACCTCGATGAAGAAAAAGCTGTCGGAGTGGCCACATCTCCGGATATTCATGAGCTGTAAACTGACAGCTGCAACCTCCGAGTTCAGTTTCACAAAGCTGATAGTCCGACTGGATAAACACAGTCTAAACACCCCTGTCAAATGTTTTGTTTGACCCAGTCCTCTGGATTTCAAATTCACTTGCCATACCTCCTTGCAAGAGGCAGTGGCCGGCGTGATCATACTGTAATTCGCCTCCTCGAAACAGAAAAGAGAGGTGGAATTAGACGCGGGGCTGTCATAGACTTTCCCCTCTTCGATCAAATCCGACAACACTCGAAACCAGCTCTCCTGCTCCTGCTCGTTTTCGGCTGCCACTGCAAAGTATTCGTCCTTGGTGTAAAAGGCGATGAGGTGTTTGTGCTTGGAGTCAGCGCGCTTGTTTATGCAAAGACATGAGTCCAGCAGTATCACCCTTTTAGCAGCCGACTTGTTTTTCCACTTCTTCTCGCTCTCGTAGTATTCCAGCCGCGCAGGAAAACTCTCGCTGGGTTCTCTCAATACGAAAAAACGTCTGTGTCCATGCTTCTGTTTCTTTAGATATCCACATTTCTTAATGTTATTACTGTTATTGGTCACATTAGACAACAAGTGTCCTCCATTCGTTTGGGGACTCGCCATTCTGATGCGCACGCTTCACTTACTTTTAGAGAAGTTGTGTTGTGCTATTTTCCAAAGCACCGAGAATCCGCTTACTTATTCCATGACCCGATATTCCCGTCCGCTATCTGCAACAGTTAAGCACCAAATAACGCCACAGTGACTGCGCTGGAGAGAAAAACAACATGTGACGTTCTTATATCCAGTTTTGGCTTGCAGTAAAAAAGAGAAGAAAACTACAGTCATAAAAGGCGGCGCAACCTTGAAGAGGCGTGCCTGTCAATCTAGCCAATTCTGCCCAGCTCATTGGACTCATTGGTGGAACGAACGGACAGCTAGTAAACGGGACCCGACGCACAGCAGCCTTATCCCTCCCCTCTCGTTCTTTTAAGCCCGCCTCCTATATTGCCAGTTTTTCATTTCCATGTACAGTACAGCAGAGATTACTGTAACGTAGGCTAAATGTATCAAAATAGCCAATTAACGCCTCCTTCCGCTACATTGTAACGATGTAATAACTGATTAGTGTCCAAATGCAGGCATTCTACATAGCAGAAATTGGTTCGGTGTTGATTCTTGCATTGAACTATGATCTTTTTGCCTTCAGCATCGGCGCATAATATAAAGGATTACATTTGTTGTAGTTTTTTGCTGTGGAAATACAATAGGCCTACCCTTTATATTGTGGGAAACTGTGAATGTTTATTCTTAATCAAATGCACAATATGTAGCTGAGCACCATTCGTATTGTGAGCCTGTAGTGCAGAGCACATTATGCTGTAAAATTATAAACACCCTCATGTCATGGTGCGCCCCACTTGCTGAGTAAGCGTCGCTCCACCTAAAAGTAACCGTGCGTTGTGATATATATTTGCGCGCTTGGATATCCCTGTCCCTTTCCAGCTGTGCGCTGCGTTTTCGACCGCTATATGCGTTCTACTTTCCACTTATGGTTCATCAACAAGCCTGCAATTTACACCATTTGATCTCGCAGATGGACCTGTGCTAATTGTGTTTTAGTGCACACATATCTAATGCATATAGATAGTTTTTCAACAAAATCATTTAAATCGCTTGTCATAGTGTGGGAATCACGTTTAGGTTGGAGTATAGGTGTTTAAATCGTGATAGTGACGACATGGATGAGATGTGTGTTGTTTTGGGTTCTCTTTACTTGGTGCGTCAGGAGCATCTATTGCGTGTAAAAGCCTGAAATGCTGCCACCATCTGGCTTATTTTGAATTAGAATAACTTTATTTCTCCCGTGGGAAAAAATGTAATAGTCCCACCAGACACTTCCAGTCTGGGGATGTTACATAAAGGCCTACTGGAGAAACTCGACTAGATTTAATACCATTTATTTTATTTCATTGACCCCCTATTCTGTTTTTTTCTAAAATACAAATCTGCATGCACAGTTGACCTCTCAGCTAACACAACATTCTCACTCATGGATAAATGATGCCCCCTACTCCCATTCCGTGTGTAAGCTATGCGTCATCAACACACTTGTTATTCGTTGTGCTGGAAAAACAAGTGCTTCATATAGGCTAACCTAAGCTCGTGGTCCCTGCATATAAAAACACCTGTTTGTAAAGCTACTGCTTTATTGACTTCTCTATGGAAATGGCGCATTTCCATAGAGAATTTACCCCAGTGTTTTATACAAAAGGCTCAGACTTTTCTGTTTCCATCTATGCGGCCTGGCATCCGTGTCTCACTGGGCCATGGCTCTGGGGGACCTGCTCTCACTTGGGGCCACTGGTACTTTTCAGTTGTCCTTTACATAACAATGGCTAACTCTTCTCACAAAGCAACTGTTTTGATTATGCAGAGGTTGTTGATTGTGCTCCTCCTAGCACAAAGGCTGGCAGATGACGATATTGAATCGTTTCTTCTTACTGTCCAAAGGGAGTGCATGCAACCAGCTATACACTCGTACCCCACGTGGACTGGTTCGTACATAAAACATTCTCAATTCAGGCTGCAAAGGTGTTGATTTCCTCCTTAACTAAATTATATTGGCAAGAAGGCGAGAAAAAAAGGGGAAAATATGCATTTTCCACACCCATGCTAGAGTGGCTAATGGCTAGGAATGTTAGTCTTGGATGTTGCGTATAACGTTCAGCCAATCAGGTAACAGCAGTGTGTTGATTACCCCTGGCTGAACGCAGAGCGCAACATCAGCAAGAAGCCTTAGCCACTCTAGCATGGTGGTAGAAAATGGTGTTTCATAAAGAAAGTACCCATATTTCCCCCATTTTTGTCTGCCTTCTCGCCATTAAATAGAGTTAAGGAGGAAATCGCCACCTTTTCAGCCTGAATGGAGAATGTATTATGTACGAACCAGTCCACGGGGGATATGAGTGTATAGCCAGCTACATGCATCTCCCTTTGGACGGTAAGATGAAATGACTCAATATCGCCATCTGCCGGCCTTTGGGCTATGCTCTTCACAAGTCTACACTGTCAGCCTTAGCTATGAAAACACAATTTCCCTAGTATAACATAAGGGTATAAACATTAGAGTTACACTGGTGTTACAGTCAAAAAGCAGCAAGGGAGCAAATATCTGCGAACTCTTGGATCATCCTGCCAATTGTGGGCCACGATGCTAAATACTAGCTACCTTTGATTTATCTCGTCCTGCTCTCTGAACTTGATGCGTCACTACAGATCCGGGTTCGATCCCGGGTTGTGTCGCAGCGGGCCAAAACCGGGAGACCCATGAGGCGATGCACAATTGGCCCAGCGTCGTCCGGGTTAGGGGAGGGTTTGGCCGGCCGGGATGTCCTTGTCCCATCGCGCTCTAGCGACTCCTGTGGCGGGCCAGTGCATGCACGTAGCCAGTTGTAAGGTGTTTCTTCCAACACATTGGTGCAGCTGGCTTCCGGGTTACACGAGCAGTGTGTCAAGAAGCAGTGCGGCTTAGCAGGGTCGTGTTTCGGAGGACGCTTGGCTCTCGACCTTTGCCTCTCCCGAGTCCGTACGGGAGTTTCAGCGATGGAACAAGACTGTAATTACAAATTGGGGAGAAAAAGGAGTAAAAAAGTAAATGCTGACTCACAGCAAGCTGTAAATACATACATGTTTACAGAGAATGCACGTTGCGTACTGTATAGTACAGTGTTCCAGAAGAAACAGAATGTATGCACTCTCTCCCTCGCTCCCTCAATGCTCTCTTACCCTGTTTCGCTCTCTTGAATGGTAATGTTTTTCTCAGTTGTTGTTTTTTATGTCAATCCTTCAACCCCCTCATTATCTAGCCTATAATCACGTTTTCTCTCCATATACAGTGGGGAGAACAAGTATTTGATACACTGCCGATTTTGCAGGTTTTCCTACTTACAAAGCATGTACAGGTCTGTAATTTTTATCATAGGTACACTTCAACTGTGAGAGACGGAATCTAAAACAAAAATCCAGAAAATCACAGTGTATGATTTTTAAGTAATTAATTTGCATTTTATTGCATGACATAAGTATTTGATACATCAGAAAAGCAGAACTGAATATTTGGTACAGAAACCTTAGTTTGCAATTACAGAGATCATACGTTTCCTGTAGTTCTTGACCAGGTTTGCACACACTGCAGCAGGGATTTTGGCCCACTCCTCCATACAGACCTTCTCCAGATCCTTCAGGTTTCGGGGCTGTCGCTGGGCAATACGGACTTTTGGCTCCCTCCAAAGATTTTCTATTGGGTTCAGGTCTGGAGACTGGCTAGGCCACTCCAGGACCTTGAGATGCTTCTTACGGAGCCACTCCTTAGTTGCCCTGGCTGTGTGTTTCGGGTCGTTGTCATGCTGGAAGACCCAGCCACGACCCATCTTCAATGCTCTTACTGAGGGAAGGAGGTTGTTGGTCAAGATCTCGCGATACATGGCCCCATCCATCCTCCCCTCAATACGGTGCAGTCGTCCTGTCCCCTTTGCAGAAAAGCAGCCCCAAAGAATGATGTTTCCACCTCCATGCTTCACGGTTGGGATGGTGTTCTTGGGGTTGTACTCATCCTTCTATTCCTCCAAACACGGCGAGTGGAGTTTAGAGCAAAAAGCTCTATTTTTGTCTCATCAGACCACATGACCTTCTCCCATTCCTCCTCTGGATCATCCAGATGGTCATTGGCAAACTTCAGACGGGCCTGGACATGCGCTGGCTTGAGCAGGGGGACCTTGCGTGCGCTGCAGGATTTTAATCCATGACGGCGTAGTGTGTTACTAATGGTTTTCTTTGAGACTGTGGTCCCAGCTCTCTTCAGGTCATTGACCAGGTCCTGCCGTGTAGTTCTGGGCTGATCCCTCACATTCCTCATGATCATTGATGCCCCACGAGGTGAGATCTTGCATGGAGCCCCAGACCGAGGGTGATTGACCGTCATCTTGAACTTCTTCCATTTTCTAATAATTGTGCCAACAGTTGTTGCCTTCTCACCAAGCTGCTTGCCTATTGTCCTGTAGCCCATCCCAGCCTTGTACAGGTCTACAATTTATCCCTGATGTCCTTACACAGCTCTCTGGTCTTGGCCATTGTGGAGAGGTTGGAGTCTGTTTGATTGAGTGTGTGGACAGGTGTCTTTTATACAGGTAACGAGTTCAAACAGGTGCAGTTAATACAGGTAATGAGTGGAGAACAGGAGGGCTTCTTAAAGAAAAACTAACAGGTCTGTGAGAGCCGGAATTCTTACTGGTTGGTAGGTGATCAAATACTTATGTCATGCAATAAAATGCAAATGAATTACTTAAAAATCATACAATGTGATTTTCTGGATTTTTGTTTTAGATTCCGTCTCTCGCAGTTGAAGTGTACCTATGATAAAAATGACAGACCTCTACATGCTTTGTAAGTACGAAAACCTGCAAAATCGGCAGTGTATCAAATACTTGTTCTCCCCACTGTATGTGATAACATATTTATGTTTTATGATTCAAATATATTTATTTCCATAGCTGTGGGAAATGGAGTGCTGAGGGTGCAGCACCCCTTGAAAAATCGTAATGAAAAAAATATATACATACAAACCGCCCCCCCAAAATGATTTTCCACAAAAGTAGTGCTCTGGTCTTTTACTAGTCATGTATTACCGGCCCTGTTGGCACCCCCACCCCAAACATCTTCCCACAGCTATGTTTCTGTCTGTCTGTTTTTTTCGCTCTTTCAAATCCCTCACCCTCTATATTCACGCGTTCTCGGCATGTATGTGATAACTGATTTTTATGATTCAAATATATATTTTTGTCAAGCAAATATATTTCTGTTTCTTTGTTTTTGTCCTTCGTTCAACCACCTCACCCTCTTTATTCACCTGTTCTCTCCATATACAGTACAAGTCAAAAGTTTGGACACACCTACTCATTCAAGGGTTTTTCTTTATTTAAAATATTTTCTACATTGTAGAAAACATCAAAACTATGATATAACACATATGGAATCATGTAGTAACCAAAAAAGTGTTAAACAAATCAAAATATATTTTATATTTTAGGTTCTTCAAAGTTAGCACCGTTTGCCTTGATGACAGCTTTGCACAGTCCTGGCATTCTCTCAACCAGCTTCACCTGGAATGCTGCATTTCCTTCACTCTGCAGTCCAACTCATTCCAAACCATCTCAATTGGGTTGAGGTAGGGTGATTGTGGAGGCCAGGTCATCTGATTTTTTATTTTATTTAACTAGGCAAGTCAGTTAAGAACAAATTCTAATTTTACAACCCCAGCCAAATCCTCCCCTAACCCGAGCGACACTGGGCCAATTGTGTGCCGCACTATGGGACTCCAGATCATGGCTGGTTGTGATACAGCCCGGGGTCGAACCAGGGTCTGTAGTGATGCGTCTGTAGTGATGCTTCCAGCACTGAGATGCAGTGCCTTAGACCGCTGTGCCACTCAGGAGCCAACACTCCATCACTCTCCTTGTTGGTCAAATAGCCCTTACACAGCCTGGAGGTGTGTTGGGTCATTGTCCTGTTGAAAAACAAATGATACCCCCACTAAGCGCAAACCAGAATGGATGGCGTATCGCTGCTGAATGCTGTGGTAGCCATGCTGGTTAAGTGTGCCTTGACTTCTAAATAAATCACAGACAGTGTCTTTTATTTAACTAGGCAAGTCAGTTAAGAACAAATTCTTATTTACAATGACAGCATACACAGGCCAAACCCTAACCCGTGCAACGCTGGGCCAATTTTGCGCCGCCCTATGGGACTCCCAATCACGGCCGGTTGTGATACAGACTGGAATTGAACCAGGGTCTGTAGTGATGCCTCTACCACTGAGATGCAGTTCCTTAGACCGCTGCGCCACTCGGGTGCCCTAAGAAGGATCTCAAATATAAAATATATTTGACACTTTTTTGGTGACTACATGATTCCATATGTATTATTCATACTTTGATGTCTTCACTATTATTCTACAATGTAGAAAATAGTCACACAAAAAAAGCTACCTTGAATGAGTAGGTGTGTCCAAATTTTGGACTGGTACTGTATGTGGTAACATTTTTATGATTTGAATATACTCCTCTCTGGGTGATTGCCAGGCAAAGCCATAGAAGAGGGAGCACAGAGGAATGTCTTGCCATGATGATCATTCACAATGTTGCTAACCCAACACATGTAATCATCACAGAGCTGAGTAGGGCAGAGAGGGGCCTGTAAAGACTCACAGCTGTCGCATGAGGATGCGTTCCAAATGGCACCCTATTCCCTATATAGTACAGGGCTCTGGTCAAAAGTTCTACACTAGGGAATAGCGTGCCATCTGCCTAAGAGATGCAGCTGCTCTGCTCTCCCTCCCAACCACCTGTCACAATACATAAATCCACATGATTACCCAGCATACAGGGGAAGTCCTGAAAATATTAGGCAACGTTCCCATTAGGTCCCTTAAGGGTTTCGGCGCAATGAACCAAGAGGTTATGAGTTCCAATCCCGGACACATTAAAGAATTAACACTGTGTGAATAAATATACACAATGTAATCATGTATGTCAAAGTGTGCCAAATATGTAAGTTCAAAACACTGTATGTTAAAAGCACTGCTTGTGTGTGAGGGGGGGTGTCCCTAGCATTGCCAAAAGACAAAGAGCTGTGATTGGATCACCAATCAGGGTCTTGATGGGCTTGGCAATGGTGTGCGTGCCCTGGGGGAGACGTTTCTTTGCGACCATTAGGTGACGTCCCCGTGACCAACCGGGAACTAGACAACACCTCCAGGGGACCATGACACTTTAGGCGACCATTTAGTGACATCCTATTTACTCGTTTTTGTTTGCATTGCATGCAGTCCGTGGCCAATTGCAAATCCCCAACTCTTCGTGATTGACTAAGCAAAACCCTTGGGAAACAATAGAGATCCCAAATGAGGTTCATTGATATTCTACCTTACTGTGTATGTGAAGCCTATAATCTAAGTTCCTGCACAGTACACTATCAAGATGTTACCCCTATCTGTGTTCTGAATCACAGCTATGTCCCTATCAAAATGGGAAAAAGAACATTAGATGTAAAAGTGGTACCAATCAAGTAAAAGTAACTGCATGTACATACCAATCCTATGATATGGTATATACATAAGTCTGTTATTCCTCTCTGGTTATTATACTACATTTAAGATCATGCTTTTCTCCTATTTGGGAAACAACTATCATAGTTCATACAAAAAGTTTTTTCCCTATTCGATTGAACTTAAAATGGCCCTAGAATCATGTTCCCACTAGCTATTGTAGTATATCAGGAAATGTGGATTATGTCAACGTTAGGTTGTGTATAAACCGCCTGTTTGGGCTCGGTGCTATTTCTATTTGAGTATGATTAGTTAGGATAATTTTAAGCCCTTTTACATTCCACTTGACAGGCTGTTTTTGTTGATGTTTTTCAGCGGTGCAGAATTACACATGAAATTAGAGAGCAGAGCCTGATAGGGCTAGCCTGCCATAATCCTAATTTCTTCAATTAAATATCATGTTATGTGTCTGGGATGTTGACATAAGTGGCATACGGAAACGAATAGAGCTGTGTAGTGTAAATAAACATAGGAGAATATGCAGAGAGAGAAACATAAATCAGTGTAGAAATATCATAATTTATTATAATAAGTCGTTTTTGTCTCAAGATTGGGTCTAAAATGGCGCCGGAAGAAATGGCAGCAGTTTTACGGGCACCCAACCAATTGTGCTATTATGTGTTTTCTTTCGCGATATTTGTAAATTATTTTGTACATAATGTTTCTGCAACCGTATTTTATGGCAGAAAAGAGCTTCTGGATATCAGGACAGCGATCACTCACCTCGGATTAGACAAAGATTTTTTCGACAACAAGCAAGACTCATATGATATTCTCCAAACGCCCGGCAGGGCCGACATCCCAGTTATTCGCAAGAGGAAGCGATGCAGGTACAGAGGACGAAGAGCCGGATGCCTCGTCAGGACCCGCAGAAGGCGAGTAGGAAAGCTGTCGTTACCGTCAATATTACTCGCCAACGTGCAATCATTGGACAATAAATTAGACGAGATACGATCATGAATATCCTACCAACGGGACATAAAAACTGTAATATCCTATGTTTCACGGGATTGTGGCTGAATGACGACATGGATATTCTGCTAGGGGGATATACGCTGCACCGGCAGGATAGAACAGCACACTCCGGTAAGACGAGGGGGGGCGGTCTGTGCATATTTGTAAACAACAGCTGGTGCACAAAATCTAAGGAAGTCTCTAGATTTAGCTCGCCTGAAGTAGAGTATATTGTGAAAAATTGCAGGCCACACTACTTGCCTAGAGAGTTCTCAGCTATACTTTTCGTGGCTGTTTATTTACCACCACAAACAGATGCTGGCACTAAGACCGCACTCAGTCAGCTGTATAAGGAAATAAGCAAACAGGAAACCACTCACCCAGAGGCGCCGCTCCTAGTGGCCGGAGACATTAATGCAGGGAAACTTAAATCAGTTCTACCAAATCTCTATCAACGTGTTAAATGTGCAACCAGAGGGGGAAGAATTGTAGATCACCTGTACTCCACACACAGAGACGCGTACAAAGCTCTTCCCTCGCCCTCCATTTGGTAAATCCGACTACAACTCTATCCTATTGATTCCTGCTTACAAGCAAAAATTAAAGCAGGAAGCACCAGTGACTCGGTCTATAAAAAAGTGGTCAGATGAAGCAGATGCTAAACTTCAGGAATGTTTTGCTATCACAGACTGGAACATGTTCCGGGATTCTTCCGATGACTTTGAGGAATTCACCACATCAGTCACTGGCTTTATCAATAAGTGCATCGAGGACGTCGTCCCCACAGTGACTGTACGTACATACCCCAACCAGAAGCCATGGATTACAGGCAACATTCGCACTGAGCTAAAGGGTAGAGCTGCCGCTTTCAAGGTGCGGGACTCTAACCCAGAAGCTTACAAGAAATCCCGCTATGCCCTGCGACGAACCATCAAGCATGCAAAGCGTCAATACAGGGCTAAGAGTGAATCATACTACACCGGCTCCGACGCTCGTCGGATGTGGCAGGGCTTGCAGACTATTACAGACTACAAAAGGGAAGCACAGCCGCGAGCTGCCCAGTGACACGAGCCTACCAGACGAGCTAAATCACTTATATGCTCGCTTCGAGGCAAGCAACACTGAGGCATGCATGAGAGCTGTTCCAGACGACTGTGTGATCACGCTCTCCGTAGCCGATGTGAGTAAGACCTTTACAGGTCAACATACACAAGGCTGCGGGGCCAAACCGATTACCAGGACTTGTGCTCTGGGCATGTGCTGACAAACTGGCACTGACATTTTCAACATGTCCCTGATTGAGTCTGTAATACCAACATGTTTCAAGCAGACCACCATAGTCCCTGTGCCCAAGAACACAAAGGCAACCTGCCTAAAGGACTACAGACCCGTAGCACTCACGTCCGTAGCTATGAAGTGCTTTGAAAAGCTGGTAATGGCTCACATCAACACCATTATCCCAGAAACCCTAGACCCACTCCAATTTGCATACCGCCAAAACAGATCCACAGATGATGCAATCTCTATTGCACTCCACACTCACTGCCCTTTCACACCTGGACAAAAGGAACACCTATGTGAGAATGCTATTCATTGACTACAGCTCAGCATTCAACACCATAGTACCCTCAAAGCTCATCACTAAGCTAAGGAACCTGGGACTAGACACCTCCCTCTGCAACTGGATCCTGGACTTCCTGATGGGCCGCCCCCAGGTGGTGAGGGTAGGTAGCAACACATCTGCCACGCTGATCCTCAACACTGGAGCTCCCCAGGGGTGCGTGCTCAGTCCCCTCCTGTACTCCCTGTTCACCTACGACTGCATGGCCAGGCACGACTCCAACACCATCATTAAGTTTGCAGACGAAACAACAGTGATTACCTGATTACCGACAATGACGAGACAGCCTATAGGGAGGAGGTCAGAGACCTGGCCGGGTGGTGCCAGAATAACAACCTATCCCTCAACGTAACCAAGACTAAGGAGATGATTGTGGACTACAGGAAAAGGAGCACCGAGCACGCCCCAATTCTCATCGACATGGCTGCAGTGGAGTAGGTTGAGAGCTTCAAGTTCCTTGGTGTCCACATCAACAACAAACTAGAATGGTCCAAACACACCAAGACAGTCGTGAAGAGGGCACGACAAAGCCTATTCCCCCTGAGGAAACTAAAAAGATTTGGCATGGGTCCTGAGATCTCCAAAAGGTTCTACAGCTGCAACATCGAGAGCATCCTGACCGGTTGCATCACTGCCTGGGACGGCAATTGCTCGGCCTCCGACTGCAAGGCACTTCAGAGGGTAATGCGTACGGCCCAGTACATCACTGCTGCAAAGCTGCCTGCCATCCAGGACCTCTACACCAGGCGGTGTCAGAGGAAGGCCCTAAAAATTGTCAAAGACCCCAGATACCCCAGTCATAGACTGTTCTCTCTACTACCGCATGGCAAGCGGTACCGGAGTGCCAAGTCTAGGACAAAAAGGCTTCTCAACAGTTTTTACCCCCAAGCCATAAGACTCCTAAACAGGGAACCAAATGGTTACCAGGACTATTTCCATTGTGTGCCCCCCCCCTGCCAACCCAACCCCTCTTTTACGCTGCTGCTACTCTCAATTTATCTTATATGCATAGTAACTTTAACTATACATTCATGTACATTCTACCTCAATTGGCCCGACCAACCAGTGCTCCCGCACATTGGCTAACCGGGCTATCTGCATTGTGTCCCACCACCCGCCAACCCCTATTTTACACTACTGCTACTCTCTGTTCATCATATATGCATAGTCACTTTAACCATACCTACATGTACATACTACCTCGATAAGCCTGACTAACCGGCGTGTGTATATAGCCTTGCTATTGTTATTTTCAAATGTATTTTTACTTATATTGTATTTCTTTACTTACCTACACACACACACACACACACACACACCTTTTTTTCGCACTATTGGTTAGAGCCTATAAGTAAGCATTTCACTGTAAGGTCTACACCTGTGGTATTCGGCGCACGTGACAAATAAACTTTGATTTGATTTGACATTGCATTGGCAGATCATAAGGAGTTGGATTACATTTTGTTGTAAGATGGAAAAGGGCCATCCAATGGAATGGAAATAACTTGAATGAAAAACTAAAATAGAAAGCTCAGAGTTCAAAGATCAAGATAACAAATAAATAATACAAATAATAACAGGGCAAAAGCAGAGGGGGTAAACAGACATTATTTCTCCTTTTTCATTTGTGTGTGTGCATGCGTGCGTGCGTGCAGTGTGTGCGTGTGTGTTTATGTGTGTCTGTGCATGTGCGCATATGCAGGTGCTAGGAAGTCAGACGGACAAACAGACAGGACATCGAGGGATCTATTCCCTTACACAACAGCAACTAACAACAACAACCCTGAAATAACCTCACCTCAGCGGCGGCCATCCATAGCAGCCAACAGCCTAATCACCGGTCATCTCCACCATCACGGAATGGGAGGAAAGCTACAAGGAGAACAGGGGAACACTCAATACAGACGGGTAATAAATCCTGACACTAGCGTGTCTGACCCCCCGCCGTCAATGAGATTGAAAGGCACCTATTAACAGTCTGCCAGCATGTTTAGCAAAGTCCCTCTGCCAGGGGACTGGCTTTTTAGGGTCTGGCTGTTTAGATGAGCATCCCTTCGTGGGGCTTTAGCTATGGCCAGCCAAATATTGGTAGTAATATGCTGTAGTAACTATGTGGTTAACATTTCAGAGTATTGCAGCTCCAGGGTGATACAAGAATATGGACTAATTTAGGACTAGCATTTGAATTGTGTCCATGTGCTGAGCCCTGTCTTTGGCTGTGTCTGAAATGGCACCATACCCCCTATATAATACACTACTTCTGACGAGGGTTCTATATGGGCTCTGCTCAAAAGTAGTGCACTATATAGTGCAGGAGTGGGCAACTGGCGGCGACTTGCGGTCCCCCTTTTGTAGGTTTTTTTTTTGGGGGGGGGGACTCAGTCGGTCTCAACTTACTGTTGAGAGTTAGAATAATAGAATACACAATGTGCAATTTCTAAATGTGGTTGTGCAGCAGCAGTCACTCAATTAGCCCATGTCAGATAACATTTTTTAGATAGGGGCCAGCTATCTAAACTTGTGGTAAGCCTGGTCGAAATACCGACAGGGGTGGGGCCCATTGATCATACTAAAAACTGCAAGCAGGGAATACGACCATTTCAGACGCAGCCTTTTGACCTATATGGACCCTGGTCAAAAGTAGAGCACTACATGGGGAATAGGGGTGCAATTTCAGATGCTGCTTGTTTGTTTTCATTCGATTCATAGGATTAGTTTACCAAATGATCACCCCCAGTTTCAGGAAGTCGATTGGTCTCCAATCTAAACTGTCAAACTGGATTAGTGGCATTGTGTGTGTGTGTGTGTGTGCATGTGTGTGTGTGTGTACGTTAATTACACAGAGCGTATGTGATCGTAGGTGTAAAAATTATTGGAACCCCGAAAGATTTTTAGAAATAAAATAAACAAAATAAACAACATTAAATCTGCATTAACATTCAACTTTTTTAGGTTAATCTCATTTTAAGGAAATGTTATGTGGCCTTCCATGGTTTCCAGTTTCACTGGGGTATAAAAATTAGCTAAAATAAAAAACATGAGCTGGCGCAGACCCAGAAAGATTATTTTGTGTGGAGGTGCTAACGGCGAATAAACTATAAACTATCAAAATAAAGAGAGTTGCACACTCCATATATAAACTCCCAGTAATTTATTGGGTATTTACCAATATGCCTTCTTCAGGGTCACCATCACTGTGTCTTCTTCAGGGTCACCCAATAAATTACTGGGAGTTTATATACGGAGTGTGCGACTCTCTTTATTTTGAAAGTATAAAAATTAGGTAACAGACGTACAATCCCCTTGTCTTCCATCACCATTGGGAAAGGCAAAGAACTCACAATGAAAAAAGAGAAAAATGGTTTGTGACTTTTATAAATCAGGCAATAACAACAACTGAAAAATGTAATATACCACTTAATAAAATGTAATATACCACTATACCACTATTAGGGCAACAATTAAGACGTTTAAAACCACTGGAACAGTGGTAAACTTGCCTGGTAAAGGACGCAAGTGTATCTTGTCCCCACGTACAGTGAGGATGGTTTGGAAGGCAAAGAAAAGTCATATCTTGGGGTTATATCTTGGTCATATCTTGGGGTCACCAAGTCTCCAAACCTATAATTAGACACCACCTCCATGTTAATAGGCTATTTGGAATGGTTGCCATAAAAAAAACTTTATTGAGAGCAACCAAAAAATGTAAATGACTGGAATTTGTTAAACAGCATTGGCACTTGGATTGGAACTGGGTGCTTTGGTCAGATGAAACCAAAATAGAGCCTTTTGGCCATGCACACCAGTGGTTGGTTTTGCCTTGAAAAAGAAGGATGCATATGCAAAAAATAACCTCATGCCTACTGTAAAGTATGGTGGTGTATCTTTGATGTTATGGAGCTGTTTTGCTTCCACTGGTCCTGGGTCCCTTGTTAATGTCTACGATAAGTTGAACAAGTACCAGGACATTTTAGACCTAAACCTGGTTTCTCTTCCAGGAGGCTGAAACTTAGCTGCAAGTGGATCTTCCAGCAAGACAATGACCCCAAGTACACATCAAAATCCACAAAGAAATGGTTAATTGACCACAAAAATCAACGTTTTGCAATGGCCATCTCAGTCCTCCGACTTGCCCCCATTGAAAACCTGTGGTTTGAATAGAAGAGGGCTGTCCATAAGCGCAGACCGAAGAATATCAAGGATCTGGAAAGATTCTGTAAGGAGGAAGATCCCTTCCTCTCATAAACAGATGTATAGAAAAAGGCTAAGTGCTGTTTTCCTCAAAAGGGGACGGTGAACATTGAATAGTTCTGAGCCTTCTTCTTTCCTACAATCCCAATAGGTCCAGATGGCCACTACATCTAATGTACTAATGTACACTCACTAATGCATTCTATACATATTCAGGTTATGAGTTGTTATTTATACCAATGCCCTACATTCAATAACCATTAGGCCCAGATGATATTTCAAAACAAGTATTTTGTTTATGCCAGGCAAGCCCATCTGATATTCAAATCAGGAGGCCCCCTTTCCTCACAGTGTTGCACCCATCTGGTGTAGAGCTGTAAGAGATGCAGTATTTGGGGCATAAAGGGCAGTTACTGCAGCCACAATGACATTGAAACAGCATCCTACTTTAGCCAAGGACCAACCAGCATAGACAAGATGCTGGCGCAAGTTAGAACGTCTGCTGAGAAACACTTAAGCTGTCCACCTAATGTTTCTTAAAGGACTATGAAGCTTTTAAAAGAACAGTGAAATCATAAGAGACTTGAGAGATTGAGAGATTCATGTTTCGGCACAGCATGACGACAGGGTCACCACAAACAGTTAATCACAGCACCATAATTACTGAATTATTAACAGTTAATCACTGTAAGACATGACTGGCACATGGATACATCAGTGCCAATTAGTCTGCAGCCCCTCTTCAAGTGGTTGGGTCATTTACATATTTGCTTTCATATCTGATTAGCGTTTGCTGATGTCAGGTGTACAGCTGGCCTGGCTGGGACGTGACTGGAAGGTGGATTAAAGCGCGTACGACAGCCATATGCAGTGTCTGCAGCCTTTTCTGGGTCAATCTCATTAGCCTTTCCTTGATTCCTCGCTTCCTTTCTCCTCGCCTCTGAAGGGAAAAGAGAGGCACTGAAGGGAAAAGTGAGACATGGTGAAGGATAGGTGGAGGAAGGCTGGAGACACCAGCAGTCCACAAAGCATTGGTCATCTTGTGTCAAGGCCTTGTGTTCCGAGAGGCATGGTTGGGTGAGTAAGTGAGTGAGTGAGATTGGTGCATCTACAATATATCTACTATTGCTTTCTAAAAGGTTATGTGCCTCACACTGCCTCACAGGTTAACATTGGAAAACCATGTCATCCCTAGGTAGCTACCCCAGCCATACATGCACTGTGTCTGGGTTGGGTAGGCCATGCTCAGGGTAGCAGATGGGAGTATAGGTCCTCAGTGATGGACTTCTAAACAGATTGATTTGAATGAGAATCACCCCATACTCATTGTCAGCTTCAAATGAACACCCAGAACAAAATGTTTGCGTAATTGCATCAGATGCTCGATTAAGTTCTGGGGGAGATGTGTTAGAAAATGTACTAACGGGACTAGCACAGTCTCCAACCCTCTGAACAGAAACTCAGAGAACGTTTCGGGTAAGTGTATAGGCCAAATGCCCCATCCCCTTCCGAAATTCTAAAGATGCGAGCTGCGAAATCGTGATTTGTCCAAATGATCAGTGACAAAAAAACAGCGTACCGGAACAAAGTTCCTTGTTAGTTGTTGCATCCCACAGTCAGAGGGTGAATGGGCAAGACAAAAGATTTAGGTGCCTTTGAACAGGGTATGGTAATAGGTGCCAGGCGCACCGGTTTGAGTGTGTCAAGAACTGCAATGCTGCTGGGTTTTTCATGCTCAAAAGTTTCCCACGTGTATCAAGAATGGTCCACCACCCCCTTAACTGTCAATCATCCATGTCCCTGCTGCTGTGGGTCTCTGTTATGGGTTGTATCTCTATCTATAGGCCCTTATTCATCATTCACTCCTGTGGTCACATTAAGGAAAGACAAAGAGGCCGTTAATGGCTATGTCAGATGAAGGACAGCTCATTGATTGGTCAGTGATTGAGAGGCTAGCCAGCTGTTCTGGAGGTGACTGGTCGTGTTAGCAAGGGCAGCAGAGTATTTAGGAATAACCACTTTGTTTACATGCTATCAAGTTATAGCAGTTATTTTCAGGCAGTGTTTGTAACCTTGTCCCACTGATCTAAAAATATTCTGTTACTTTCCTCCAACGGCCCCCCGTTCACATGCATGCACTTGCAGGGGCACGCACACACAGAAACACACACGCACAATATCCAAAGCAACATATAGCCAACAAACATACTACATATAGCCAACAATTGATGAATGCCCAAGGAAACAAATAAGCTGCTGCTGTTGCAAAAAAAGTTAATAATCTTAAAATCACATTCTCTATTGCTGTATTCTGAAATTATTTACAACTTCAAGCTATGGTAGATAAATACAGATGACTGGCCTGATTGTAAAAGATGAGAAAGGCTGTTGGTGACATTTCCCTCTCAGCATTCAGTTGTTTCCCTTAAATCGTTAAAATACAGGCGGGAGCTGGAATAGTGTCAAGCCAGCATCTAGAGTGTGAAGTAGAAGAACAGGGCTCCGGGCAGCCGAGCGGAAATGGAGGAAAACTCGCCTCCCTGCGGACCTGGCATCCTTTCACTCCCTCCTCTCTACATTCTCCTCTTCTGTCTCTGCTGCTAAAGCCAATTTCTACCACTCTAAATTCCAAGCATCTGCCTCTAACCCTAGGAAGCTCTTTGCCACCTTCTCCTCCCTCCTGAATCCTCCTCCCCCTCCTCCCCCCTCCTCCCTCTCTGCTGATGACTTCGTCAACCATTTTGAAAAGAAGGTCGACGACATCCGATCCTCGTTTGCTAAGTCAAACGACACCGCTGGTTCTGCTCACACTGCCCTACCCTGTGCTTTGACCTCTTTCTCCCCTCTCTCTCCAGATGAAATCTCGCGTCTTGTGACGGCCGGCCGCCCAACAACCTGCCCGCTTGACCCTATCCCCTCCTCTCTTCTCCAGACCATTTCCGGAGACCTTCTCCCTTACCTCACCTCGCTCATCAACTCATCCTTGACCGCTGGCTACGTCCCTTCCGTCTTCAAGAGAGCGAGAGTTGCACCCCTTCTGAAAAAACCTACACTCGATCCCTCCGATGTCAACAACTACAGACCAGTATCCCTTCTTTCTTTTCTCTCCAAAACTCTTGAACGTGCCGTCCTTGGCCAGCTCTCCTGCTATCTCTCTCAGAATGACCTTCTTGATCCAAATCAGTCAGGTTTCAAGACTAGTCATTCAACTGAGACTGCTCTTCTCTGTGTCACGGAGGCGCTCCGCACTGCTAAAGCTAACTCTTTCTCCTCTGCTCTCATCCTTCTAGACCTATCGGCTGCCTTTGATACTGTGAACCATCAGATCCTCCTCTCCACCCTCTCCGAGCTGGGCATCTCCGGCGCGGCCCACGCTTGGATTGCGTCCTACCTGACAGGTCGCTCCTACCAGGTGGCGTGGCGAGAATCTGTCTCCGCACCACGTGCTCTCACCACTGGTGTCCCCCAGGGCTCTGTTCTAGGCCCTCTCCTATTCTCGCTATACACCAAGTCACTTGGCTCTGTCATATCCTCACATGGTCTCTCCTATCATTGCTATGCAGACGACACACAATTAATCTTCTCCTTTCCCCCCTCTGATAACCAGGTGGTGAATCGCATCTCTGCATGTCTGGCAGACATATCAGTGTGGATGACGGATCACCACCTCAAGCTGAACCTCGGCAAGACGGAGCTGCTCTTCCTCCCGGGGAAGGACTGCCCGTTCCATGATCTCGCCATCACGGTTGACAACTCCATTGTGTCCTCCTCCCAGAGTGCTAAGAACCTTGGCGTGATCCTGGACAACACCCTGTCGTTCTCAACTAACATCAAGGCGGTGACCCGTTCCTGTAGGTTCATGCTCTACAACATTCGCAGAGTACGACCCTGCCTCACGCAGGAAGCGGCGCAGGTCCTAATCCAGGCACTTGTCATCTCCCGTCTGGATTACTGCAACTCGCTGTTGGCTGGGCTCCCTGCCTGTGCCATTAAACCCCTACAACTCATCCAGAACGCCGCAGCCCGTCTGGTGTTCAACTTTCCCAAGTTCTCTCACGTCACCCCGCTCCTCCGCTCTCTCCACTGGCTTCCAGTTGAAGCTCGCATCCGCTACAAGACCATGGTGCTTGCCTACGGAGCTGTGAGGGGAACGGCACCTCCGTACCTTCAGGCTCTGATCAGGCCCTACACCCAAACAAGGGCACTGCGTTCATCCACCTCTGGCCTGCTCGCCTCCCTACCTCTGAGGAAGTACAGTTCCCGCTCAGCCCAGTCAAAACTGTTCGCTGCTCTGGCACCCCAATGGTGGAACAAACTCCCTCACGACGCCAGGTCAGCGGAGTCAATCACCACCTTCCGGAGACACCTGAAACCCCACCTCTTTAAGGAATACCTAGGATAGGATAAAGTAATCCTTCTAGCCCCCCCCCCCTTAAAAGAGTTAGATGCACTATTGTAAAGTGGTTGTTCCACTGGATATCATAAGGTGAATGCACCAATTTGTAAGTCGCTCTGGATAAGAGCGTCTGCTAAATGACTTAAATGTAAATGTAAATGTAAGTAAGCACATTCTTTAATCCTGCTGTCCCATAACAGAATTCCCAAATTCCCTTGTGGGCCATGGCAGGTTGTTGTTGAGGGTAAGGTTAGGAGAGTTTAAAGTTTAACCACTTGTGCTTTAATCATACGATCTGAGGATACTGACCCCCTCATTCATCCATATGGTGCCCAAACATAGTGCCAGTGTGGGGTGGGATTAAATCCACACTGGGGACAGACCAAGAGACTTCACCCAGAGAGAGCGCCAGAGAGGGCATCAAGGGGTGTGGCCATTTGAGTCCATGTGGACCCTATGACATCGTTTTGTTTTAAGGGGACCCTTGAGCTAGCGTATTCCCAGATCTGTTTGTGTTGCCTTGCCAACTCCTATGGTCATTGTTACACCAAACATATCTGGGACCATGCTACTCTTTGGCTCTTTCGTTCACTGTATAATCCTACTGAGGAATTATAGGGCCAGTGCTAGACACTTGACCACAACTTCCTCTCACTGTGAGCCAATTTACACCTCTGGGAATGGTCTATGGGGAATTAACTCAGCTACTTAGCACAAGGGTGATTTAGCTTTACTGGCATAAGCCCGCTCCAGAAGTAGGGGTGGGTCACCTGGTTAATATCCCCAGGGAGGAAGCCCACTGTTCAGGTAGGGAGAGCTGAGGAGGTCCTCCAGAGCTCATCCTATGGAGGGAAGGTACAGTATATGATAGGGCTGCACGATTTTGACAAAACTATCTAATTGCGATTTTTGTGGGCAGATATTGCAATTGCGATTATGAAATGTGAATTTCAAACACTTAGGTGAAAACTTAATTCCATCAGACATGGTTAAAACAAGCGTCAGGGTAGAGAGCATCACTTCTAAAATGAGTTCGTATGAATTAATACATACTGTGCTAACTGAATACAAAACTTAATGAAAATTTTTTATTTTCCAACACTGTTACACATAATAGACAAGATTATTGAACCTACATACACATATTAACAAACATAAATTTTTAACAGGATCATTAAAATCTAATGTGCAATAAGTGCAGCCCTTGTTCATTAATTAACAAACATTGAATTCATATTTCCTATTTTACCATTGAGTTCTTAAATAACCTAAGTTATTTATTCAGGTAGCCATAGGCTGCAGATGGAAAAGGAAGATCATGATTGTGTAATTACCCTGTATGTGTAGGCTCAATCATTATTATAATTTAAATGATGAGTCTAAGTGCCTTAAAAACCTGTAGCACGTAGCCTAACGATTGCAAGGTGCAGCCCGTGTCCAAAACAATGGAGTCTTGTCCATTCAATGCGATGGCCTTTAAAACATTTGCTCTGTTATCCTTATGTACACTTGCTGCTCCTCAATCAGGCCCCAGTCATTCTCTCAACCCAAGAGCGATGTTTTCTTCTGTGTGATCTCTGGAGAAGTAGCCTATGATGTTTGCAAGCACCGACCGTTCAGTTGAAACTCCTCAACAATGAAGTCTACTGTCAAACTAATGTACAGTAGGACTCGGTTGTTTTACTAGACCAAAGGTCTGTTGTCGTCTCGTAGTAAGCCGCCATTGTAAATGACAGCCTACGAATAAGAATTTGTTCTTAACTGACTTATTTTTTTAATGTAACCTTTATTTAACTAGGCAAGTCAGTTAAGAACAAATTCGAATTTACAATGAAGGCCTACCCTGGCCAATTGTGCGCCGCCCTATGGGACTCCCAATCACAGCCGGTTGTGATACTGCCTGGGATCGAACCAGGGACTATAGTAACACCTCTTGCACTGAGATGCAGTGCCTTAGACCGCTGCGCCAATCGGGAGCCCGGTTAAAGACTTGCCTAGTTAAATACAGATTAAATAAAGATAAAATAAATACAAATAAAGTAACCTAATAATCAACATGTGTGTTTTGTTTCAACTTCTCTCTTAACTTTGTTTTACAGTTTTGGGATGGTGACATGGGAGGGGGAATCTTGTATCTGTGCTGTCCAGCTTGTTTTTCATATTCTTGAAGCTGTCTTTACTGACTGTGTAAATAAGAACCATTTCTTTGGCTAGGTGATTCCCATGTTGACGCCAATGCTCCCCACAGTTGTGTCAAGTTAGCTGGATGTCCATTGGTGGTGGGCCACTGTTGAGGTTGAAAAACCCCAGCAGAGTTGCAGTTCTTGACACAAACCGGTGCACCTGGCACCTACTATACCCCGTTCAAAGGCACTTAAATCCTTTGTCTTGCCCATTCCCCCTCAATACAAAACCATGTCCCAATTGTCTCAAGGCTTAAAAATCCTTCTTTAACGTGTCTCCTCCCCTTCATCGACACTGACTGAAGTGGATTTAACAAGTGACATCAATAAGGGATCAAAGGTTTCACCCAGATTCACCTGGTCAGTCTATTTCATGGAAAGAGCAGATTTTCTTAATGATTTCTTTGCTCAGTGGAGGTGATAGCCTCTGTGATTTATGTGTCTGCGGGATGTTTTGAAAACTAATCGTCAATCAATGCCTGTTTAACGTAGGTGGCTGGCTGTGGCTGAGGGGGGGGATTGTCGTCGTAGGGGATTGTTCTTCAGATTATTGAATACATTTGTTGTCGTCACAACTCTGAAGCACTTTTTACACAACACTTGCATATGGTTAATATCTGTTTGCTTTAGGCCGAAATACTGCCATACCACTGAAGATGCTTTGGCACCAAATCGATCTCCATTAGCAGTCGCAGCACTCATTTCCCCGAGGTTTATTGAGGTAAAGCTCTCGCTCTCCTCTCTAGCATCTAACTGCGCTTAGGACACTTGTGATTGGCCAGCATGTGCATGCCATGCAAAAACTGAGAGAGCCCGCTTGGTCAGCAATCAGGGTTTCCTAAACTCACTCCTCGGGACCCCAAGTGGTGGACATTCTTGTTTTTGCCCGAGCACTACACAATTGATTCAAACAATCAACTAATCATCAAGCTTTGATCATTTTAATCAGCTGTGTAGTGTTAGTGCAAAAATGAAAACGTGCACCCCTTGGGATCCCAAGGACCGAGTTTGGGAAACACTAGCGCATCTCATTGGAAGAGGTGCCATAGTATAGTTTTTGTTGTATTAATGGAGTGTCAAAGGAGAATCGCAGCCTCTTGCGATACGGATATTGCACATGTCAATATTGCAATTTCGATCTGAACTCGATTAATCGTGCAGCCCTACTATATGGATTGGCAAACATGCATGCTTACTAGTGTAGCACAAATGCTAACATATTACATCGAGACGTATTCAGCTGCTGTGCAAATGCAAAGACAGTGAGAAGTACAAACAGAATTTTTTTTCCACTACAGTGCTATACCCCTTTCCAATCAATTTACACTGACAAACACAAGACAAACTTCTTTAGCATGTGTGGGCGAAGTGAAACTTATTGTAGAAAGCACACAGCCTTTTTGAATACAATACATGGTAAAAAAACAGACGTCTGGGAGTCAAACAGTAGGTCAATATTTAAGTCAAGATCAACCTGCTTTACTTACAGTGGATATAAACATAGGCCCAACTGTTTTCAGTGTTGACAACGTCCATGAGATCAGAGTATCTAAGTCAAAGAGCTTGACCAATGACAAGATAGAGATATATCACACACACAGTACCAGGGAAAAGTTGACACACCTACTTAAGGGTTTTTCTTTATTTGTACTAAAATTAGAAAATAGTAAAAGAAAAACCCTGGAATGAGTAGGTGTGTCCAAACTTTCGACAGATACTGTATATATACACAGTACCCATCATATACAGTACCCGTCAAAATGACACACCTACTCATTCAAGGGTTTGTCTTTATTTTTACTATTTTCTACATTGTAGAATAATAGTGAAGACATCAAAACTATGAAATAACACATGGAATCATATAGTAACCAAAAAAGTGTCAAACAAATTTAAATATATTTTAGATTCATTCAAAGTAGCCACCCTTTGCCTTGATGGCAACTTTGCACATATTTGGGATTCTCTCAACCAGCTTCATAGAGTAGTCACCTGGAAAGCATTTCAATTAACAGGTGTGCCTTGTTAAAAGTTAATTTGAGGCATTTCTTTCCTTCTTAATGCGTTTGAGCCTAATGAGTAAAAAAAAACATAAAGCACTATGATGAAACTGGCTCTCATGAGGACCGCCACAGGAAAGAAAGACCCAGAGTTATCTCTAATTAACGTATCCTCTGCAGCAGAGTTAACTGCACCTCAGATTGCAGCCCAAAATAAATGCTTCACAGAGTTCAAGTAACAGACACATCTCAACATCAACTGTTCAGAGGAGACTGCATGAATCAGGACTTTATGGTCAAATTGCTGCAGAGACACCTACTAAAGGACACCAATAAGAAGAAAAGGCTTTACTTGGGCCAAGAAACAGACACAATGGACATTAGACCAGTGGAAATCTGTCATTTGGTCTGAAGAGTCCAAATTTTAGATTTTTGGTTCCAACCGCCGTGTCTTTGTGAGATGCAGAGTAGGTGAACGGAGGATCTCTGCATGTGTGGTTCCCACTGTGAAGCATGGAGGAGGAGGTGTGATGGTGTGGGGGTGCTATGCTGGTGACACTATTGGTGATTTATTTAGAAAATCGAGGCACCCTTAACCAGGATGGCTACCACAGCATTCTGCATCGATACACCATCCCATCTGGTTTGCACTTAGTGGGATTATAATTTGTTTTTCAACAGGACAATGACCCAAAACACACCTCCAGGCGGTGTAAGGGCTATTGACCAATAAGGAGATTGATGTTGCTTTATCAGATGACCTGGGCCCCATTTTACAAAGCCAGTTCAGCTTAACTCTGAGTCAGTCACTATGGCAACATACTCCATTAAGCTAACCTGCTCGCTGGCAGGTTTTCAACTTACCCCGAGTTTCTCCTCTTTATCAAAAGCCTGCAGACTGAAGGAGGTGTCAGACATGGCGTGTCCTTTTCTTGAAGAACCAGTTGATATAGAAGCACAAATACTCTGCAGAAATCTCAGTCGGGAAGAGGGTGATCAGACTCTGCTTGCATGTTTTACCATTCCCTGATGATTATCTGTTTTTCTGCACAATTGATCATTCATCTGAACAATATTCTCAGCCCTCATATGACACATCGTGGACATGCTCTCAGTTCGGAACAAATTATTTGTGTTGCACTTCATTTTTTTGCCAACGGGAGTTTTCTAAACACAGCAAAAAAAGAATCGTCCTCTCACTGTCAACTACATTTATTTTCAACAAACTGAACATGTTTAAATATTTGAATTAACATAACAAGATTCAACAACTGAGACATTAACTGAATAAGTCCCACAGACATGTGACTAACAGAAATTGAATAATCTGTCCCTGAACAAAGCGGCGGGGGGGGGGTCAAAATCAAAAGTAACAGTCAGTATCTGGTGTGGCCACCAGCTGCATTAAGTACTGCAGTGCATCTCCTCCTCATGGACTTCACCAGATTTTCCAGTTCTTGCTGTGAGATGTTACCCCACTTTCCACCAAGGCACCTGCAAGTTCCTGGACATTTCTGGGGGGAATGGCCCAAGCCCTCACCCCCTGATCCAACAGGTCCCAGACGTGCTCGAGGATTGAGATCCGGGCTCTTCGCTGGCCATGGCAGAACACTGACATTCCTGTCAGGAAATCACACGCAGAACGAGCAGTATGGCTGGTGGCATTGTCATGCTGGAGGGTCATGTCAGGATGAGTCTACAGGAAGGGTACAACATGAGGGATTAGGAAGTCTTCCCTGTAATGCACAGCGTTGAGATTGCCTGCTGTGACACCGCCCCAGACCACGACGGACCCTACACCTCGATCCCGCTCCAGAGTACAGGCCTCGGTGTAACGCTCATTCCTTCGACAATAAACGCAAAGTGTTTTTCAGAGTCAGTAGAAAGGTATCTTTAGTGTCCTACGTTTTCATAACTGTGACCTAATTGCCTACCGTCCGTAATCTGTTTGTGTCTTAACAAACATTCCACAGGTGCATGTTCATAAATTGTTTATGGTTCATTGAACAAGCATGGGAAACAGTGTTTAAACCCTTTACAATGAAGACATGTGAAGGTATTTGGATTTTTACAAATTATCTTTGAAAGACAGGGTCCTGAAAAAGGGACATTTCTATTTTTGCTGAGTATCTATGTAGAACATTTCTGGTCCCAGTCCATCCCAGATTGTCAGGTAGGGAGCTTAATTTAACCAGCTCAAGACACAAACACCATCATATCCACGGCACAGTTCCAGACAGACACTCGGGCATGTAAACCTCTTACTAGAACACTTGTTCCAAAGGCTAAGCTGACAGGTGAGTAAAGTGGCCACAATAACATGTCATTCAGCCCTAGTTGTGGATTCTGAACATATCGAAATGTTTCCATTCTAAATTCCCAGAGAATCAAAATGTTCTAAGAACATTGAGTAGTGGATATGTGAAAATGTTGTTTAAAATGAAGCACAGTAGTTTGAAATCTCATCAGGGACTCAGTCTCACCAGTACATCAATTCTGTTTGATTTCTTAGTCAAGGTGGCAACATAATTCTTTTGGGGTAAAGAGGATATTTAGGTTCTTTGGCCATATTCCTAGTCCTCCATATTCAATAGGAGCTCTCTAAAAACAGTCCCTACACTACACCCTTGTGGTAGCATTTTACACCATATGTTGAATAACATGGTGCCTTCGAAATTAAAAAACATCTTATTCACAGAAAGCGGAAATTCAATAACTATTATTGGAGGTAGAATGGCTTTAATTTAGGCAGATGGTAAACAAAGACAAAGATATAAAAAGGTGTCTGAAAATGGCAAATGCCACAAAAATCAAGTGAAACTACATTTTTCTATCAAGGACAAACAGCTCAGAAAAGTGACATTTTTGTGCAACTCAGTCCAAAAATTCCCCAAGATCAGAATTGACTAAAAAACAAGTGACATTTCCTTTTTAGTGTGAAACCATCAAATCTGAACAGCAGTGCCGGACTACTGGATTTACTTACAGAATTAGCACATTTTGCCATGGTGCAGAGAAAAAAGTGACGTTTTCTAATGCTATTCTACACATTTTGTCATCAGGCTAAGAGCAAATTTTGACAAATACAGTTTTAAAGCCAATTTCCTACAATTCTACACTTTTGCCATTGGGCAGATTTTTTGTTTTATTGGTATTTTATAATGCATCTCATTTTGTTCACATTTTGCCATGAGGTTAAGATCATTTTGCAGTTTTAAACCTAAATTTCCTACAATTCTACACATTTTGGTATCATATGCAACAAAAACATGGGTTAGGGGCCCGGGGGCACATGCCCAGTGCCTGTTCGGTAACCTGGCCTAGCTGAGCAGTTGAGCTCACTTGATGAGTAATCCCTCTGTATTAAAGTAGAAACAATGTGGGAGTACGTATGTGTACGTCTGTGAATACCAACCCCTAACTCCAGGGAAGATTCTCAATTGCATACTCCTCTCATCCTCTCTCCAGCTCCTCCAATAGGTTTGGAGATGGTCAGAGGGAAGGGACCTCTGGCTTTCTCATCCAATGGGTTATGAGAAGAATACTAGGAGAGAAGAGGCGAGGAGTATACAATTGAGATTCTCCCCAAGACTACTTCCTTGTCGTCTTCAGCAGGCTCTGGGGTAAACGTTCCCCAAGGTACAGATCTAGGATCAGCTTCCCCTCCCACAATCCTAACCTTACCCATTTGTGGGGAAAATGCAAAATAGACCCAAGATCAGCATATTGGGGCTACTTCACCCTACACCGTTCAGCAGCAGCCCCCCTTGGTTTGCTTGCTGGACACCGGCCCATAGTCCTCCAGGTCAATGGTGGGTGAGGCCTCGCTCTCCGACCTCATCCTCAGGATGGACGGCAGCACCAATTCGAACAGCGTCTCGAACAACTCGTCCACGTTGGCACCCGTCTTGGCGCTCGTCTCAAAGCACATCCTCTCTGCAGGCGGGCTCACACACTCATCCAGCGCCTTGTACCGGAGGATACGCTGGTAGAGCGCCACGGCGTCCTCCTTTCGAACCTCTCGGTTGGCCACGGGGGAGACCGTAGTAGGGGAGGCTGGAGGGATGAGGTGGCAGGCATAGAGCGGTGTGTGGACGGGGTAACCCCCCTCATAGTCTTCTTCCACATTGGGGGGGTCAGTAAGGTCAGCCTTGTTGCCCACCACGGCGTAGATGCAGTCGTGATTGGTTGTGTCGGTGAGAGACAGGAAGCGCTCCTCCAGCTCGGCCAGGCTCTGCCAGTTGGTCACGTCGTAGGTAAGGATGACAGCGGACGCGCCCCGGCAGTACATGGAGCCGAGCCCGTGGAACTGCTCCCGACCTAGTAGTGAAACATGAAGCATGTTTAGATGGTTACATAGTGTAAGGAATCAAGGGAGAGTGAGCTTGTCCAAGGTGGTCTGCGAACCCTCAGCCTTCTGGGTAACAGACTTGCACCCTAAGAACTGTTCCAAGAAACCCATCTCCCTTGCGGGAGTCAATATGAGGTCATAGGTATCCCCCTTTCCCTTATATACGTTTATGAATGCACGGTCGCTCCACAATACATGGGCAGACAGAAACTTTTACCGTATATACCCATTTGTATTATGCTGTGGGTATTCCACACACAAAAGCTACTGGTTGCTGTATTGAATGGAAAAATCCAGTCACTCAAGATAAGATGTTATCTTCAGTTGAGCTCTGTATGTAAAGTAGACCTAACTACTGTGGCAAGCACTACCTCCACCCATTCTTTCCTCACTGTAAACAATCCTCCCCCAAAATTAGACATAAAATACAAATTCCATTTTTTTTCTTGAAACCCTGTGAATTTGGAAAATACATATTAATGCTTGCGTCTGTCAACAAATTACGCTTGATGGGTATAGTATAATTCGTTGCAATTAGTCTGTCTGTGCACTTAAAAATGTTAAATAAAAGTAGAAATTGACACTGCACTTTCCCCATGTGCTATACTAGTACTGGAAATAAAACATTTTATCATAAAAAATACCTACCTGCGGTGTCCCAAAGCGATATGTTGTAGGGTCCCCACTGCTTTAAGTAGAACGCACCGCCGACGGTACTAATGGTATCATTGAACTGTTTATCCATGTACCTGTGTAACAGAGAGGTCTTCCCAACGTTCATGTCCCCCAATATAACCAGTTTCACGTCGGGCCTCCTCGCCCTTTTCATTTCAGGCATGGGTCTTTTCATTCTCCGTCTAGACACCCGAACAGGCGACACGATCTCAAAAGTGCAATTGACTTTCATTAAAAACGTATTTGATAAAATTGTCAAAGCAATTAAGCTTCCTTACTGTTCCAGTCTGTCAGGTGGCCTTCGGTTTTGACATGCATAGAGCATGTGTCGGTCTAAAGTGAAAGAATGCATAGGATTTACCAAACCAACCGTGAGTCAACTTCTACCCATTTAGCATCCACCGCAGAATAAAACAAGCATATGACTCGTTTCTACATGAACGGATATATCAATGAAATTGTGACACAGCTTGCTCAATGATCAGAGTTCACTCAGAAAATGATGACAGGGGAAACTTGGGCGAACGACTGCTGGACGTTTTAAAGTACTATCTGGCCAACGAGCATGCAAGAACATCAATCAAATTACTGAGATTTGATTGGAAAATGTAAATGTGCTCCACCAACCCAAAGAGGGGTTCCCCTTTAAATTTGCATGGGTGTAGCTATTGTATTTGTTGTGCTATATTTGTCTTGTGACGTTTATTTGATAACAATTAATAAACTGAGAAATGAACGTTTAATCACAATGGTTGGCATATTTTTACTTCTATATTTCCACCCCCTCTAATGTGTGTGTGTTGATGAAATCAGTAGCAATTAGTATAATGTAACAACAGAAAGACAAACACTGAACAAAAATAGCAGGCAAAATCCACTGGACAACGTTGGAGGCAGCTTATGGTAGAGAATTGAAAATTAAATTATCTGGCAACAGCTCTGGTGGATATTCGTGGAGTCAGCATGGCAATAACACACTCCCTCAAAACTTGAGACATCTGTGGCATTATTTTGGGCGACAAAACTGCACCTTTTAAAGTGGCCTTTTGTCCCCAGGACAAGGTGCACCTGTGTAATGGCCATGCCGTTTAATCAACTTCTTGATATGTCACACCTGTCTGGTGGATGGATTATCTTGGCAAAGGTGAATTGCTCACTAACAGGGATGTAAACAAATGTGTGCACAACATTTGAGAAAATAACCTTTTTGTGCATATGGAAAATGTCTTTGATTTTCTATTTCAGCTCATGAAACATGGGACCAAGACTTTACATGTTGCATTTATATTTTGTTTTAGTGTGTAATAATTTAAATGGCATTTTGCACAGGAATAATTTGACAATTCTGATTTCAAAAGATTTACATATTTGATAGTCATTCCCCTGAAATACATTTTACTTTGAATCAAGTAGCTTGGTGAAAAATATTTTACATTAACAATATTTTATATACAATTCTGTCAACACTTTTTTGCAGACCTAAGTATAATTTTATGACAATCCCATTTATAACTATGTGATAGTATCATATCCAATGCCTGTGATATAGTCCAACCTGCCCTATGACAAATTCCATTATACCAATCCTTCCAAAGTCTTGAGTAAACCGTCAACATCATAGCAGCTCCAACCATGTCCAACCATGTCTCCCAGTCTTTGTGGTAGTCCTCAATCTTCATACAAAACTCAATCTAAGCACATTCTGTTCGCAATTCTGTTCTATTATTTCTTGTCCTGGCCAGCTGGCCTCTTTTGCGAAATCTCCCACGTGGAGTTGGGGCCTCTGTCCTGAATCCAGAAAAAAAAGAACAACTTGAGTCATAATGAAGGAATGTCACCCAGTTAAACCTCCTCATACTACAAACACTCAAGTCTTTCAAGCAAGTTATAACAGTATGGCATATTTTGCAATATCAGTTCATAGCTATGCAGGATGTATTTTTAGACAATAGATGGCATAAAGTTTCTAAGTGTTCAACTTCTTGGATTAGTTTTACTTTAAAACCTAAGGTTTTACTTTTGAGGAAAAATATTTCAAGTGTTAAATGTGATTTTTTTCTTCATTCAAATATTACTTGCCTAAAGGAAATCTGACAATTAAATGCTAAATGAGAGCTAATCCAGTGCTTCCAAAACTTTCTTTACTCATGTCATTCATATTCCATTCACCCAGCTCAATGTAACATCGATAGGTTTAGGCTACTACATGATACTTGAATTTGCCCTATACCCATCATGAGGTTGCTACAACCTAACCTACATATGTAAGTTTATAACGTATTAACATAGGTGCACAGGAGTTTGAGAGAAAGGTGGCAGTGACACATTCAATACCGCCTTGCACACTCTTGCCTGCATCTAGTCCAAACATTTGTTCCATTTTACAACCAAAACAAGAGTTTCTATTGCAGGTCGGTCCATCCCATTTACTTACATTTAAGAAACGTTTTGCAACAGAATTGGCAGAAGGAATACACCCCTGATCACCCGCACACACAGTTCACTTTCATAGCAGCCACATACAAACAGCATCATCACCTTGCTCAATGTATAATTCCTTCTCGCATCTTACCTTTTCTCTTCACTTGTGGACCTTGGTGCACAACAGCTGTCTGTGACCCAGTGAAAAAACCTCTCCAAGACAAATTTTCATAACATACCCGCTAACCGCTACACACAGCCTACAATTATCACCATATTAGTTAATGTCACAGTCAACATAGCTACTAGAAGTAACGCGTTAGTAAACCCGCTACAATATGCTTGGGTGTTATCCAGATTTTTATACTGTTATTCTGCCATTCTGGGATTTATGCTATTACCAGCTTAGCATACAAGGGGGCGCTAACAATGCAAAAAGTCCATTGGGTGTCTATTACCAAAATGCTAACAAAATTAGCACAAGTAATTTGCACAGTTTCTCTCGTTCATTTTAGCTTGTAAATGTCCACACTTTTGATTGGTAGGATAACGTGTTAGTTAATGTTGCAAGAGCTCTGATATGTTGGAGGACGTCCTCTGGAAGTCGCTATAATTATTGTGTAAGTCTATGGAAGGGGGTGAGAACCATGAGCCTCCTTGGGTTTATTGACTTCAATACAGAACCTGAGGACGGAAACTAGCTGTTCTCTGGCTACACCATGGTGCTACCTGAGAGAGTGCTGTTGAGGCTACTGTAGACCTTCATTTCAAAACAGTGTTTTAATCAGTTATTTGGTGTGAATATATTTAGTATAGATTTATCTAAAAAGGATAACTTTCTTAATGTTTCACTATTTTTAATGAAACTCACTGAGTAGGATCGTCTTCCCCTTCCTCCTTTGAGGAGCCTCCACTGACCTACACACACACTAACCCTTATGTGCACTCCCATAGACGCAAGGTCTTTCCGCAGGGTGTCGCAGGCCTTGAGGAGGGGTAACTTTTCGGAGCGTTGTCTTGGACTGGCATGGGCGGGCTCTCCAGGGGGCGTGTCTTCCACGGACAAAGCGAAGGCCCGCACATCGCTACGGAAACGAGCCAACTGCTCCACCACGTTCTCCAGGGTCCCCGAAGAATCAACAGAATGAGCCTCCTGAAGATGAAGAGAGGTGAGATATGGAACAAGTAAAGCAGTTAGGGTTATGGTCCTGTGTGGCTCAGGTTTGTGGATTCGATTCCCACGGTGGACCAGTACAAAAATGTATGCACTTACGTGTATGCACTTACACTTAAGTCGCCCTAGATAAAAGTGTCTGCTAAATTACTAAAATGTCAAATGTAACATAAAATGGTTATAATTAACCTGATTTTAGGCCAATAATAGGTGCCATTTTAACCACAGAAAAACAGTAACTTGCATCAAAAAGACAACATACTACCCCATACTACCAATACTGCTGGTATTTACATCAAAGAGATGGTGGCAATCGTTTATGGACATTTACCATTAAAACGGTGCAGACACACAATCATATGTTGCACTGGAATAAGGCCAGGATTCAATCCAATCAGTGGTAGATCCGTATAATAGTGCTTATTGATATTTAAAGTCTATTTCTGATTGAGCCGACATATGCTGCCTTTACTGTGAATACGGTCTCCGCGAACATTGCTTTAAAAGGTGCAAAGCCCGATCGGATTGAACCCCGGCCTTAGTGGTGCGCTGAGTATTTGAGGAGATACACTCCTATTGTGCCGTCATAATGTCAGCCAGCTGTGTGTTACTATGAACTTTAATCTCTGACCTTTCTGTCCAGCAGGTCGACCCCCAGGACATCAAAGACTTCCCTGATGTAGGTGAGGAAGGCCCCAAACACAGCTGGGCTCCTTGGTGATCTGTCAGGCTACTCAGACAAGGCACAACAAGTAACAGTGAACCATTCACCATACAGTACAAGCCATCCCCTTATGAAACACAGGAATATCTACATGAGAAATTGTGTCATCTTTGTAACAATTCAATGCAATGTGTGAAGGTATGACTTGTGATTATGTTACATCTTATTCAGGTTAGTTGTGTGTTGACATGCTGAGACGTTGACTTTCTTTGCCTGAAACTGTTCCTCAGAGTGGTACGCTACATTTGTCATGGTTCTCATCTTGGACAGGTTACCTTAGTGACGGGCTGAAGATGGCGGTTCCCATGGTAAACAAGGCTCATGATGGCATTAACGACCCTTGGCGTATCAAAGTCATCTGCCAGCGCTCTGACAACGTTTGCTTTGGTTTCAGCTAACCTTGAAAACACAGACGCCAAAGAATTGGTCGAGGTTAATCTGCTTACCTTCCGAAGGACATGGGATATGGTAGGAAAATGAACTGTTCAACCTGACCTACGACACTTAAACATAGATAAGTGACCCACCTTGTGTAAAATATGCCAGTGAACGTATCACCCTGACAAAGGCGTCATCAGAAACGAAAATGGCAGTAATGTCTCAATGAACTGAGAATGCACGTGACTCTCCTGATGCGACGTTCCTGCACTAGAATGAATGTGTGTGTGTGTATTCAATGCGGTACTACACTGCATATAAAGTATAATAGCAGAAAGGAGATGTAGGCCCTACCTTTCCCATAATGCCCCCTCCTGCACAGCCTGGCACTGCAGCTGGCCCCTCATGTAGGCCTGGGCATCATGGGTGAAGGCAGTAATGGTTGCCAGGGAGCTCTGAGCTTCGTTCAAGCTGGCGTCACTGTAGTCGATTGCTGCGAACAACAAAAAAGATGACCCCAGAGCTCAACATCACTTGAGTAGAATTAAAACCAGTTTACCATCATCAAAACAACCAAAAAGGTTCACACCTGATCTGTATTTGGTCAGAAGGCAGAACATTCGGAACTCATTGGCGGAGTACGATTCTAGGAAATCCTACAAGTGAGAGAGATGAATACACATGAAGTACATATTACCTCAATTAGGAAGAATGAAGGCTTGTTATAAAACAAATGACCTTTTCTATAGTGCAAGCCTGAAACCATGTAATGATGTTTATTGATTTAAAAGTAGTAATGTACTGTAGATCAACACTTTACCTTTATCGATATATAATTATTCAAGGACTTTGACATTTTCTCAGCACTTCCTTTAAGATGTAAATGTCCTGCATAAGAAAACAAAGTAAAAGTAGAAATACAGATATGAATCATCTCCATCGTTACCCATGGAGGACTTGAGTAAAGCATAATCCATGTAAGTGGACATCACAGTCATGTTAATTATCTTTCAATCTAAATAAAACCGACTGAAACATAAAGAGACTCCCTTGGACATGTACAATAAGAAGAAAATCATTTCCGTTTTGCTACGGTGTGCCCTACTGAATACGACCTACGTGTCACAGGACTGTGGAGTCCTACCTGAATGCAGGAAGTAGTTCCCCCACTGGCCACACTGGTGGTAGGCCTCACACTGGGCGATCTCATTCTCATGGTGAGGGAAGGCCAGATCGACGCCCCCAGAGTGAATGTCCAGCTGACTTCCAAACACAGAGCTGGAGAATGGAGAGGTGATAGTAAACCTTCGGAAAACGGATCGAAATGCATTCCCATATACTTTCAGCCCAAAGTGACAGACACCAGGGGGATTATTTAACTCCATACAGTAAACTCCCAACATATAAATTACATGGTGATAATAAAATGCATATTTTATCAGATTAAACACAAGCCATGGTAGGTAGGCAAATATTTCTTGCTGTGACAGAGAATGAGTTGAAAACAAAAGCAAAGACATGATGATGACCTAAAGTAGCCTGGTTCCAGATCTGTTTGTGCCGTCTTGCCAACTCCAGTGGTCATTTTCAATGGCAAGACAGCACAAACAGATCTGGTACTATGTCAGTCCTAAATGATGAATATAGGGTTATTCTTCAATAACCAAGGGTTAGTAAAATGAGGTTGGCACCTGGCAATGGTGGAGCATTCGATGTGCCAGCCGGGTCTTCCCTTGCCCCAGGGAGACTCCCAGGAGGGCTCCTGCGGCTTGGAAGCCTTCCACAGGGCAAAATCTCTGCTGTCCCGTTTCTCTGTGTCCCCTAGGAAACAGTATGTTAAAGCTTAGTTCCTACCCAAAACATGTATCAGTTAGTCAATCATTGACTATGGTTTTGAAAAAGCATAATGCAGTCTTCCAAACACAAAGGAAGTACAATCTAAGCTAGATGCCCTCAATCTCACACAAATTATCAAGGAACCCACCAGGTACAACCCTAAATCCATAAACATGGGCACCCTTATAGATATTATCCTGACCAACTTGCCCTCCAAATACACCTCAGCTGTTTTCGATCACTGCCTGCATCCGTTATGGGTCCGGGGTCAAACGACCAACCCTCATCACTGTCAAATGTTCCCTAAAACACTTCTGCGAACAGGCCTTTCTAATCGACCTGGCCCGGGTATCCTGGAAGGATATTGACCTCATCCCGTCAGTAGAGGATGCCTGGTTGTTCTTTAACAGTAATTTCCTCACCATCTTAAATAAGCATGCCCCTTTCAAAAAATGTAGAACTAAGAACAGATATAGCCCTTGGTTCACTCCAGACCTGACTGCCCTTGACCAGCACAAAAACATCCAGTGGTGTACTGCACTAGCATCGAATAGTCCCCGCGATATGCAACTTTTCAGGGAAGTCAGGAACCAATACACACAGTCAGTCAGGAAAGCAAAGGCTAGCATTTTCAAACAGAAATTTGCATCCTGCAGCTCTAACGCCAAAAAGTTCTGGGACCCTGTAAAGTCCACGGAGAATAAGAGCACCTCCTGCCAGCTGCCCACTGCACTGAGGCTAGGAAACACTGTCACCACCGATAAATCCATGATAATCGAGAATTTCAATAAGCATTTCTCTACGGCTGGCCATGCTTTCCTCCTGGCTACCCCAACCCCGGCCAACAGCTCCGCACCCCCCGCAGCTACTTGCCCAAGCCTCCCCAGCTTCTCCTTCACCAAATCCAGATTGCAGATGTTCTGAAAGAGCTGCAAAACCTGGACCCGTACATATCAGCTGGGCTAGACAATCTGGACCCTCTCTTTCTAAAATTATCCGCCACCATTGTTGCAACCCCTATTACTGGTGTGTTCAACCTCTCTTTCGTATCGTCCGAGATTCCTAAAGATTGGAAAGCTGCCACGGTCATCCCCCTCTTCAAAGGGGGTGACACTATACCCAAACTGTTACAGACCTATATCCATCCTGCCCTGCCTTTCCAAAGTCTTTGAAAAGCCAAGTGAACAAACAGATCACTGACCATTTCAAATCCCACCGTACCTTTTCCGCTGTGCAATCCAGTTTCCGAGCTGGTCACAGGTGCACCTCAGCCACGCTCAAGGTACTAAACGATATCATAACCGCCATCATTAAAAGACAGTACTGTGCAGCCATCTTCATCGACCTGGCCAAGGCTTTCGACTCTGTCAATCACCGTATTCTTATCGGCAGACTCAACAGCCTTAGTTTCTCAAATGACTGCCTCGCCTAGTTCACCAACTACTTCTCAGATAGAGTTCAGTGTGTCAAATCGGAGGGCCTGTTGTCCGGACCTCTGGCAGTCTCTATGGGGGTACCACATGGTTCAATTTTCGGGCCGAACCTTTTTTATGTATATATCAATGATGTCGCTCTTGCTGCGGGTGATTCCTTGATCCACCTCTACGCAGACGACACCATTCTGTATACATCTGGCCCTTCTTTGGACACTGTGTTTACAAACCTCCGAGCTTCAATGCCATACAACACTCCTTCCGTGGCCTCCAACTGCTCTTAAACGCTAGTAAAACTACATGCATGCTCTTCAACCGATCGCTGCCCGCACCCGCCCGCATCACTACTCTGAAAGGTTCTGACTTAAAGCACCGCCTTATCTCAGCTCACTGGTCACCATAACAACATCCACCCGTAGCACGCGCTCCAGCAGGTATATTTCATTGGTCATCCCCAAAGCCAACACCTCGTTGGCTGCCTTTCCTTCCAGTTCTCTGCTGCCAATGACTGGAACGAATTGCAAAAATCGCTGAAGTTGGAGACATATCTCCCTCACTAACGTTAAGCATCAGCTATCTGAGCAGCTTACCGATTGCTGCAGCTGTACACAGCCCATCTGTAAATAGCCCATACAACTACCTATCTCATCCCCGTATTGTTTTTATTTAATTTTTTTCTCTCTTTTGCACACCAGTATTTCTACTTGCATATCATCATCTGCACATCTATCACTCCAGTGTTAATTTGCTAAATTGTAATTTCTTCGCTACTATGGCCTATTTATTGCCTTACCTCCTTACCCTATTTGCACACACTGTATATAGATTTTTCTATTGTTATTAACTGTACTTTTGTTTATCCCATGTGTAACTCTGTGTTGTTGTTTTTTGTCAAACTGCTTTGCTTTATCTTGGCCAGGTCTACCTGGCCTACC
The DNA here is from genome assembly GCF_045679555.1 of Salvelinus alpinus. Classification (NCBI taxonomy): domain Eukaryota; kingdom Metazoa; phylum Chordata; class Actinopteri; order Salmoniformes; family Salmonidae; genus Salvelinus; species Salvelinus alpinus. The sequence continues at coordinate 13,393,514 of NC_092123.1, forward strand.
TGGTTAAATAAAGGTGAAATACAAAAACATGTCACAATGAAGTGATGTAAACACGTACCAGGCTCACCAACTGCATCTCTAGCACCCATAAGCTTGCCGTAACGGTCCCCGATGGACCCGATATCGAAATACACGTCCCCTGCAGAAGAATGAACACCTGGAATTCAGATCCTGCAACTATTTACAAACTGATCTTGGCTTGAGAAAGTAACAACGAGAATGTATCAACAATGACTTTTACATATAGACATACCTTGTTTTGTGGCATAGGCGTGTTCATTTCTGATGATGCCCTCAATGAAAGCCACGATTTGAGGTATATTCTCAGTGACCCTCAAGTACACAGCAGGAGGAAGAACCTTGAAAAATATAAATAAACATGCATATCTTTGCCAACATATCAAATATATGTGCAGTAATTAATGTATGCAGGGTAAGTACTATATAATACACAGCTAACAAAAGCTCAAATTTCTTCCACCCAGCAAACATTACATACTCACACACCTTCAGGGCTAACATGTCATTTTTAAATTCCTCCTCGTACATTCTGGCGAGGACTGTTGGAGATATGCTATTCTGCAATGTCATCAAAAATATAATCAAAGTACGAAAAATACATCAATATCATCAGCACAACAGCATCTCAATTATAAGGGCTGCATTGGAGGAATAATAAGCCTACCTCCAAAGCTCTTCTAATGATTTTATCATCGATGTCAGTGATGACCATGACATGAATGACATTGATGCCAAAGACCCTGGATAGAACCCTCTGGATAATGTCAAATCTGACATAGGAACTAAGAGAGAGATTAAAGTTCAGCCGTTTCAGTACAGCAAAATCAACTTATGACATTTAATTTTGTATCATTGAAAATATACTTTGAGAGTGGGTTACCATGCATGCCCCAGGTGAGCATGGTCATAGACAGTGGGCCCACAGCTATACCTGCAGTAACAGTACAAATAGTTACTACCGTCAATACCCGGTCAGCAGCAGTAAATTAGCTATATGAAATCCCATGTTTTCCATACCAAGTAGCAATTCCTTCCTTCGCCAATACCAGAGGTTCTTTCTGTTTGGTGAGGCTGTTGTAGGTCTTCAACCCCGTGTCGTATCCTGTTGGTCGAGTCCATTTCTTCCCCACCCCTGTACATGATGCACTGGGTCTGAAGATCAGTTTGCTTGGTGACACTAACGTTAGCTGAGTGTCCTTTGAGAAAGCATACCTGCTTCTTAATTTCAATAGAAGCGGCCTAAATATTGTTATGCAGGGCCACATGGTTACAACTGAGTGCAAAAGAATAGGATGTACCTGGCGACGGAGCCACTCGTCCAGTCTCTTGTGTCAAGTGTGACAGACAAGTAGCTAGCTAGCTTGACAGTTCTCAATATAGCTAAGTAATGTAGATTAGCAGGCAACTCAACTGCCACTTCCAAATGTGTCGTTAAGTCGTCCGTTGTGCCTGATCGCTACCTTGACATGCTTCAATATTTGATTGTAAAGCCCACGTGCATAAACCGAATCTTGAAAGCTGCTGTACTCGGCGTTACAAAGTTGTATTCCGTTCACAACTAGCCTCGTACAATACATCCAGATCTCGCGAGCTCTTCTTCTATGATATAATAGTGGTCCGCAAACCAACGTTAAAGGTGCATGCCGCCACCTACTGTGCTGGAGTGTGTGGTCCTTCACGGTTTATAACGTTTCTAAATCCTCCTACCTAACGCAGTACTTCTGAGAAAATAAAAAAGAGCACTACTAACTTCTAATAGACCCTTCCCCCATCCACAAAATCCTTTCCCAACCTGAATGACCCTACACTTCAATCCAACCCTCTCTTCAACATACTTACAAAAATAACAACATATGCTCCACCGTTTCATCGACCATACACTCCAGACACAAACCATTCACATGCTTGCCAACCACATGTAATGACAAGTTCAATGTACAATTTCTTAAGCGCAATCGAGCAAACACCAACTCTTCCTTCCATTTACATAAGTATTCAGACCCTTTACTCAGTACTTTGTTGAAGCAGAAATTGCTGCCACCACCATGCATCACCATAGGGATGGTGCCTGGTTTCCTCCAGATGTGACGCTTGGCATTCAGGCCAAAGAGTTCCAACTTGGTTTCATCAGACCAGAGAATCTTGTTTCTTTAGGTGCCTATTGGCAAACTCCAAGCGGGCTTTCATGTGCCTTTTACTTAGGAGTGACTTTCGTCTGGCCACTCAACCATTAACACCTGATTAGTGGAGTGCTGCAGAGATTGATTGTCCTTCTGGAATGTTCTCCCATCTCTACAGAGGAACTCTGAAACTCTGTCAGAGTGACCATCGGGTTCATGGTCATCTCTCTGACCAAGGCCCTTCTCCCTCGATTACTGTTTGGCCGGGCAACCAGCTCTAGGAAGAGTATTGGTGGTTCCAAACTTCTTCCATTTAAGAATTACGGAGGCTACTGTGTTCTTGGGGATCTTTAATGCTGCAGAATTTATTTTATACACTTCCCCAGATCTGTGTCTCAACACAATCCTGTCTCGGAGCTCTACAGACAATTCCTTCGACCTTATGGCTTGGTTTTTGCTCTGACATGCACTGTCAACAGTGGGACCTTATATAGGCAGGTGTGTGCCTTTCCAATTTTTTTTAAATACATTTTTTAAATATTTAACCTTTATTTAACTAGGCAAGTCAATTAAGGTCAAATTCTTATTTACAATGACGGCCTACACCGTCCAAACCCAGATGACACTGGGCCAATTGTGCACCGCCCAATCACCGCCGGTTGTGATACAGCCTGGATTCTAACCAGGGTGTCTGTTGTGATGCCTCTAGCACTGAAATGCAGTGACTTAGACCGCTGTGCCACTCAGGAGCCCATGTCCAATCAATTGAATTTACCATAGGTGGACTCAAATCAAGATGTAGAAACATCTCAAGGATGATCAATAGAAACAGTATGCACCTGAGCTCAATTTCGAGTCGCATAGCAAAGTGTCTGAATACTTGTAAATAATCAAATCAAATTTATTTATATAGCCCTTCTTACATCAGCTGATATCTCAAAGTGCTGTACAGAAACCCAGCCTAAAACCCCAAACAGCAAGCAATGCAGGTGTAGAAGCATAAAAACTCCCTAGAAAGGCCAAAACCTAGGAAGAAACCTAGAGAGGAACCAGGCTACGAGGGGTGGCCAGTCCTCTTCTGGCTGTGCCGGGTGGAGATTATAACAGAACATGGCCAAGATTTTCAAATGTTCATATAGGACCAGCATGATCAAATAATAATAATCACAGTAGTTGTCGAGGGTGCAACAGGTCAGCACCTCAGGAGTAAATGTCAGTTGGCTTTTCATAGCCGATCATTGAAAGTATCTCTACCACTCCTGCTGTCTCTAGAGAGTTGAAAACAGCAGATCTGGGACAGGTAGCACGTCCGGTGAACAGGTCAGGGTTCCATAGCCGCAGGCAGAACAGTTGAAACTGGAGGAGCAGCACGGCCAGGTGGACTGGGGACAGCAAGAAGTCATCATGCCAGGTAGTCCTGAGGCATGGTCCTAGGGCTCAGGACCTCAGAGAGAGAAAGAAAGAGAGAAAGAGAGAATTAGAAAGAGCATACTTAAATTCACACAGGACGCCGGATAAGACAGGAGAAGTACTCCATATATAACAGACAGACCCTAGCCCCCCGACACATAAACTACTGCAGCATAAATACTGGAGGCTGAGACAGGAGGGGTCAGGAGACACTGTGGCCCCATCCGATGATACCCCCGGACAGGGCCAAACAGGCAGGATATAACCCACCCACTTTGCCAAAGCACAGCCCCCACACCACTAGAGGGTGTAAGGTATCTGGTTTTTATTTTGAACAAATTAGCAAACATTTCTAAAAATCTGTTCTCGCTTTGTCATTATGGGGTATTGTGTCAATTGATGAGGATATTTTTTTATTTAATACATTTTATAATAAGGCAGTAACGTAACAAAATGTGGAAAAAGGGAAGGGGTCTGAATAATTTCCGAATGCACTGTAAATACTTCTTCTCAGAGTCCCATCTCTTCTGCCACACATCTTATGTTTGGCCTCACCTCTACCCAGTGGAACATTAATATCAATTATATCTCGTTTTAAAGCTCTTTTGGAGAACTGGTCTACAATTTCATTCCCTTCCACACCCAAATGTGCTGGGTCCCAGCAGAATCTCACTAATACACCAATTCTCTCAATTCTCCATAATAACATGAATACCTCCAATAGTAGGTCACTCCTATTCCATTTACCATATGATAAACTATTCAATACATACAGCAAATCTGAGCATACTATAATTCTAACAGGTTACACTTCCTCCACCCACTGGAAGGCAACTATTATCGCCAACAGTTCAACTGAGTATACTGACAGTTCATCTGTTACTGTTCTACATATCTGCACATCAAATTCAGGAACATAAACGCCTGCTCCTGTGCGCCCACATTCTGGGTCCTTGGATCCATCTGTGAAAAACTTCCGACAATGTAATTGTTAACCAGTTACCCTCTATCACTGACTTGTGACCAATCGTCTCTTTTCTCTACCAAGGCTTGATCAACAACAGGATCTGGGAGTAACCATGGAGGAACATCCCCTATCACCACAGAAGGGCCAACCTCCAACTCCTTCAAACCACTCTCATTAGCAAGCTTCCAACTGTCCAACCAAAACCACTGCCTGTCTACTAGTATATTCCCAACCGTCATCTAGAAGTGTAGCAGTGGGATGCTCAACCTCACAGCCATTCAACCTAACCCAATAAGCTAATGACAATTTTTTACTCTGTATATCCAAAGGCATCTCACCTGCCTCCACTAGTAAGGCACATACAGATGTTTATTTAAATGCACCAGAACATATCCTTAAAGCTATATACTGGATTCTGTCCAGCTTCTGAAGCCAAGTCTTCGCCGCTGTTATCTCACGAGCTCACAACGACACTAGTCACCACATCACTTCACTAATGTCACAAACATGGCTGACGGGGGAGGAACTTAGCTGAGCCAACCCATAAAGTGAAGATTGTCCCAGACACAGAGTTTTACCAAACATTAGGAACACCTTCCTAATATTGAGTTGCACTCAATATTTGCCCTCAGAACAGCCTCAATTAGTTAGGGCATGCTCTTCAAGGTGATGCTGGCCCATGTTGACTTCAATGCTTTATGCTTCCCACTGTTGTGTCAAAAATCCTTCTTTAACCTGTCTCCTCCCCTTCATCTCCACTGATTGAAGTGGATTTAACAAGTGACATCAATAAGGAATCATAGCTTTCACCTGGTCAGTCTGTCATGGAAAGAGCAGATGTTCTTAATGTGTTGTATGCTCAGTGTATAATTTTGTATTTATTAGGGATCCCCATTAGACTCTTCCTGGGGTCCAAACACACCAAAGCACCCACATTATATATAAAACAAAAGATAAAACAGTGAACTGTTTGTAATGAATGAGCTAAAGATAAAACAGTACATCACATAACATCCCTACACCACCACATATCATATCACCTGATCACACTACTGAACAGTAGTCTAGGTGCAACAATACCAGGGCCTGTAGGACCTGCCTTGTTGATAGTGTTGTTAAGTGTTGTTAAGGCAGAGAAGCGCATTATTATGGACAGACTTCTCCCCATCTTAGCTACTGTTATATCTATATGTTTTGACCATGACAGTTTACCAACCAGGGTTATTCCAAGCAGTTTAGTCACCTCAATTTCCACATTATTCATTACGAGACATAGTTGAGGTTTAGGGTTAAGTGAATTATTTGTCCCAAATACAATAGTTTTGGAAATATTTAGTACTAACTTATTCCTTGCTACCCATTCCAAAACTAACTGCAGCTCTTTGTTAAGTGTTGCAGTCATTTCAGTTGCTGTAGTAGCTGGCGTGTATAGTGTTGAGTCATATATGAATAGTCAGAAAAAATTATATAATTACAGCAAGCTGTAAAAGATTTACCAGAAAACGTGAATGACGCCTTTACGAATAAACAACCTGAAATGGTTTCTTGTGTTGATTCAACAGATGTTCATCCCCAAATAAGGTCACAATTGTGTTGCTGTGTTTTATAATGAGTTATTTCTGATATTATTAGCATGTTATGTGGTTGTATGTAGCCTTTTGTAATGTGCAGCAAAGTTAATGTTGCTCTTTTCACCTGATCTATTGTGGGTTACACAGTGGAGCTACACAATTAACATTCCATAGAATATTTATTTAAGATGAATGGCAAAATTAGATGGTTGTTAAAATATCACGGCGACGTCGCTCAATTTCTTCATCTCTGCATTACATCCTGGTATTTCTCGTTTTGAATAAAGCAAACAAAATGCTTGTTTAAAAATATATTTGTTATGAAGGTTGCCCTTTTTATTACAAGTGCAACAAAAAAAAACATTTTAAAAACCTGTGCTGATACTGTACATGAAGTCAGATGTGTTCTCGCTATATACATGTTTGAGACAGATATACACTGCCGGAGGCATTCATGCATAAACACAGGGACTATGGTGTGGCGGGTTGTGGATTGCATGTGGGTCAATCAAGTGTATGGGGTACATTCTGAATGGGGTCAGGACAGTAACAGTACATGTCCAGTTGATTCTACACTGAGGAAGAGCTGCATCTCAACCTCCCCAAAATATGCCCATGCATATCACTGACCACGTTTACATGCACTCCAATATCCCATTGTTATTCGGGATACTCAAGTATTCTGTTTTTGACTCCTATAAACATCATATCCCGTTTACAATAAACCGAAAAACCTTGAATTCTGGTTATGAGAAACCCGGATAAGATGCCTGGGATATGCTGATTTTAGACAGGATACTGTGGCATGTAAACATCTTATCCAGTTTACAGTTGTTTTTCACGGTCTGCGTAGGCTCAGTTTCGGAGATCATGGGTGTTGTGTGATGTTTTCATCTAATTGTCAAACAAATCACTTCAGAATGTAGGCTAGCTGAGCAGTTCTATCCACCATAATAATTTATTTTGCCGATGCTCTGTACTGGACCTTGTAGTCTACTGGCTTAGGCTACTTTTATCCCTAATTTAGATACATTTCTGCTTATAATTTCTGACATTTGGTAGGCCATTTATTTGTTAACTGTAGTTAGATACATGCAGGTTCTCTTCTGTCATAACTTGTTTCTCCAGAAGACTAAATAAAGTAGTGCTCACCAGAATAATGTCTTACATCAAAAAATATTATGTATTAGTATTCTAATTAACACTGATGCAGTTGTATTTCGTTTAGGGACCGAATTACATTTACATTTAAGTCATTTAGCAGACGCTCTTATCCAGAGCGACTTACAAATTGGTGCATTCACCTTATGATATCCAGTGGAACAACCACTTTACAATAGTGCATCTAACTCTTTTAAGGGGGGGGGTTAGAAGGATTACTTTATCCTATCCTAGGTATTCCTTAAAGAGGTGGGGTTTCAGGTGTCTCCGGAAGGTGGTGATTGACTCCGCTGACCTGGCGTCGTGAGGGAGTTTGTTCCACCATTGGGGTGCCAGAGCAGCGAACAGTTTTGACTGGGCTGAGCGGGAACTGTACTTCCTCAGAGGTAGGGAGGCGAGCAGGCCAGAGGTGGATGAACGCAGTGCCCTTGTTTGGGTGTAGGGCCTGATCAGAGCCTGAAGGTACGGAGGTGCCGTTCCCCTCACAGCTCCGTAGGCAAGCACCATGGTCTTGTAGCGGATGCGAGCTTCAACTGGAAGCCAGTGGAGAGAGCGGAGGAGCGGGGTGACGTGAGAGAACTTGGGAAAGTTGAACACCAGACGGGCTGCGGCGTTCTGGATGAGTTGTAGGGGTTTAATGGCACAGGCAGGGAGCCCAGCCAACAGCGAGTTGCAGTAATCCAGACGGGAGATGACAAGTGCCTGGATTAGGACCTGCGCCGCTTCCTGCGTGAGGCAGGGTCGTACTCTGCGAATGTTGTAGAGCATGAACCTACAGGAACGGGTCACCGCCTTGATGTTAGTTGAGAACGACAGGGTGTTGTCCAGGATCACGCCAAGGTTCTTAGCACTCTGGGAGGAGGACACAATGGAGTTGTCAACCGTGATGGCGAGATCATGGAACGGGCAGTCCTTCCCCGGGAGGAAGAGCAGCTCCGTCTTGCCGAGGTTCAGCTTGAGGTGGTGATCCGTCATCCACACTGATATGTCTGCCAGACATGCAGAGATGCGATTCACCACCTGGTTATCAGAGGGGGGAAAGGAGAAGATTAATTGTGTGTCGTCTGCATAGCAATGATAGGAGAGACCATGTGAGGATATGACAGAGCCAAGTGACTTGGTGTATAGCGAGAATAGGAGAGGGCCTAGAACAGAGCCCTGGGGGACACCAGTGGTGAGAGCACGTGGTGCGGAGACAGATTCTCGCCACGCCACCTGGTAGGAGCGACCTGTCAGGTAGGACGCAATCCAAGCGTGGGCCGCGCCGGAGATGCCCAGCTCGGAGAGGGTGGAGAGGAGGATCTGATGGTTCACAGTATCAAAGGCAGCCGATAGGTCTAGAAGGATGAGAGCAGAGGAGAGAGAGTTAGCTTTAGCAGTGCGGAGCGCCTCCGTGACACAGAGAAGAGCAGTCTCAGTTGAATGACTAGTCTTGAAACCTGACTGATTTGGATCAAGAAGGTCATTCTGAGAGAGATAGCAGGAGAGCTGGCCAAGGACGGCACGTTCAAGAGTTTTGGAGAGAAAAGAAAGAAGGGATACTGGTCTGTAGTTGTTGACATCGGAGGGATCGAGTGTAGGTTTTTTCAGAAGGGGTGCAACTCTCGCTCTCTTGAAGACGGAAGGGACGTAGCCAGCGGTCAAGGATGAGTTGATGAGCGAGGTGAGGTAAGGGAGAAGGTCTCCGGAAATGGTCTGGAGAAGAGAGGAGGGGATAGGGTCAAGCGGGCAGGTTGTTGGGCGGCCGGCCGTCACAAGACGCGAGATTTCATCTGGAGAGAGAGGGGAGAAAGAGGTCAAAGCACAGGGTAGGGCAGTGTGAGCAGAACCAGCGGTGTCGTTTGACTTAGCAAACGAGGATCGGATGTCGTCGACCTTCTTTTCAAAATGGTTGACGAAGTCATCAGCAGAGAGGGAGGAGGGGGGAGGAGGGGGAGGAGGATTCAGGAGGGAGGAGAAGGTGGCAAAGAGCTTCCTAGGGTTAGAGGCAGATGCTTGGAATTTAGAGTGGTAGAAATTGGCTTTAGCAGCAGAGACAGAAGAGGAGAATGTAGAGAGGAGGGAGTGAAAGGATGCCAGGTCCGCAGGGAGGCGAGTTTTCCTCCATTTCCGCTCGGCTGCCCGGAGCCCTGTTCTGTGAGCTCGCAATGAGTCGTCGAGCCACGGAGCAGGAGGGGAGGACCGAGCAGGCCTGGAGGATAGGGGACATAGAGAGTCAAAGGATGCAGAAAGGGAGGAGAGGAGGGTTGAGGAGGCAGAATCAGGAGATAGGTTGGAGAAGGTTTGAGCAGAGGGAAGAGATGATAGGATGGAAGAGGAGAGAGTAGCGGGGGAGAGAGAGCGAAGGTTGGGACGGCGCGATACCATCCGAGTAGGGGCAGTGTGGGAAGTGTTGGATGAGAGCGAGAGGGAAAAGGATACAAGGTAGTGGTCGGAGACTTGGAGGGGAGTTGCAATGAGATTAGTGGAAGAACAGCATCTAGTAAAGATGAGGTCAAGCGTATTGCCTGCCTTGTGAGTAGGGGGGGAAGGTGAGAGGGTGAGGTCAAAAGAGGAGAGGAGTGGAAAGAAGGAGGCAGAGAGGAATGAGTCAAAGGTAGACGTGGGGAGGTTAAAGTCACCCAGAACTGTGAGAGGTGAGCCATCCTCAGGAAAGGAACTTATCAGGGCGTCAAGCTCATTGATGAACTCTCCAAGGGAACCTGGAGGGCGATAAATGATAAGGATGTTAAGCTTGAAAGGGCTGGTAACTGTGACAGCATGGAATTCAAAGGAGGCGATAGACAGATGGGTCAGGGGAGAAAGAGAGAATGTCCACTTGGGAGAGATGAGGATCCCAGTGCCACCACCCCGCTGACCAGAAGCTCTCGGGGTGTGCGAGAACACGTGGGCAGACGAGGAGAGAGCAGTAGGAGTAGCAGTGTTATCAGTGGTAATCCATGTTTCCGTCAGTGCCAAGAAGTCGAGGGACTGGAGGGAAGCATAGGCTGAGATGAACTCTGCCTTGTTGGCCACAGATCGCCAGTTCCAGAGGCTGCCTGAGACCTGGAACTCCACGTGGGTCGTGCGCGCTGGGACCACCAGGTTAGAGTAGCAGCGGCCACGCGGTGTGAAGCGTTTGTATGGTCTGTGCAGAGAGGAGAGAACAGGGATAGACAGACACATAGTTGACAGGCTACAGAAGAGGCTACGCTAATGCAAAGGAGATTGGAATGACAAGTGGACTACACGTCTCGAATGTTCAGAAAGTTAAGCTTACGTTGCAAAAAATCTTATCGACTAAAATGATATAGTACTGCTGGCTGGTGAAATAGGCTAGCTAGCAGTGGCTGCGTTGTTGACTTTGTTTGAAAGTGTAGCTGGCTAGGTAACCTCTAACTGGCTAGGTAACCTCGACAATTACTCTAGACTACACAATTATCTTGGATACAAAGACGGCTATGTAGCCAGCTAAGATCAAACAAATCAAACTGTTGTACTGTAATGAAATGAAATGTAATACTACCTGTAATACTACCTGTGGAGCAAAGCGGAATGCAACTACTCGCTCCAAACCAAACCGGAAGTGCGTATCGTAGAGGGAGAGGCAATAAAAGTGTTGTTTCTTGTATTATTGTCTTTTGTGTCTTTAGAGGAAGCACGAATAAATGCAATAACTCCAAAACAGTGGAAAGATTGTTCCTGTGCGAAATGTCATCAGTTTGACCGGTTTTTACGAAATGAGAAGCTGAGAAAACGATGAAACAGGTTTCTGATAATACTTCAGTTAAACTTGAGTGCATATTGTACGTGGTTTAAATACTGTAAATATCTGCAAGTATGCATGTATGTATTACAATGATACACTTCAACAGTGTTTACCACTCCTGCTCTGAGGTGGGGAGAGAGGTGTAGAAGACAGAAAGGGAAAGAGGTAAGAACATTGGCAGACAGCATATGATTCATGAATTACAGTGCTACCCTAATATTCTCTCAGTTCATCACAATTGCGGTGTCTCCTAACCAGCCAGTTGGCCCGAAGGTTATCTTAAGAGCGGGTGAGGTGGCGATGACGGGACTGGCTTCCTCTCTCACATCCAAACATACCTGCAGACGAGTGACAGATGGATAGAGAGAGAGCATGATTAAGCCTTGTTTTTTTTATTCTAACAGGGTCAGTCATCATAATCAGGAGGTGAAATGCTAAACTGACCTTGGATCATTAACTCTGGGACTACTACATCTCTGTCTGTAATTCAATGTAAAGCATCTCTTTAATAATACTTCCTGTTGACCCGACCAACTGACATCTCACCTATGATCATGCTGTGCCCTCAGTGTCAGCCAGTTCAGATGCGGGAGGGGTTCACCTAAACAGCTGATATAACCTAGAGGATTTAGGGAGAAGGGGGAGAGGGATGAAGTGAAGAAGAGAGACTGTTATTGTGTGTGTGTGTGGTCTCACCTGGTGTCTACATTAAGTGGCTACAGATTACTTTATGCTGAAAAACAGACACATGAGGACAAACAATAGAAGATAATGTCAATAGAAGATACTGTATGTGACGCAGACACCTATCGGAGTGTACGTGAAACATTTAAATATAGAGGGCTATGTGTCTCACCACCAGGGAAATCATGAATTGGCAGCAACAGAACAACAACAGGTGAAAAAATGGCTGTGTTAATGTGGTGTAAATCTGAAAATTAGCAGCTGACATCTTAAAGTTTTTTAAATTAATGCATGTGAGACAGGTACAAAAAATGTACAAAAAACCAGACAGAGATGGAGAAAAAGAACACAGAACAGTTTAATTAATTATGGACACTTTTGCCAGCAATAAAGCTTCCATGGCCTGTTCCTCGGACAGTGAACATCTAGCAATATCTACATTTTCGACCCCTTGATCAGCTCGCTCTCTGAAAGTTAAGAAAACAGCTTATTTTTTATAGATATGAAAACAATAACTGAGATATGACCATTCAATTTAAATCAGCAGATGTCCTTTTTGGGATATGTCAATACAGCCCAGTGCTGCTTACCTGAGATGACATCTTCGTAGGTGTCCGCTTTGACTTCCTTTGTGTCGAGAAAAAGTTGCTTTCAGAATAATTATTTTTGATTGAAAATAAAAAAGTTTTTTCTCTCGACAAAAAGACACAAAATGTACCTCCATAGCATATAACAATTTGCCTGTGAAGAACCACACTTTCATACAAATGTGCTACTGTATGCAGAATTCTTGACACACAACCGAAGATGCTGCCATATCCTGCCAGCACGCCCACAAGCGAGCCACTCAGGAGCAGAATGATGACGCATGGAAGAGGGAAAGGGATGAGATGGGAACAACAATTTGTTGCAAGTTGGGGAGGGGGGCTCTTAGCTGAACAATAGACTATAAAACCTTTACTAAAGAATAGTCTAATAGCTGAGCTAGGTGTGAGAAGAAAAAAAACTCCTATCACAGACCAGATTTGACCTAACGACCAAGGGGTAGCTTGCTACTCAATGTAATAAAGTAATTACTTTTCAAATAAGTTACCTTGCATGTTATGTTGGCTGACAATTTGCTAGCTACGCTGTCCTTATGAACCACATAGCATATCATTACAGCAGTATGTACTGGTATGTCAGTGTCACGAACCGGCTCGAAGCCCGTAACAAAAATGGAGACAACGTGGAGATAAAAAATAACAAAACATATTTATCAACTGAAGTAAAGTAAATACAATTAACAATGGTGTGTGTTTAGTCAGTAGTGTAAGTGAGTGGTCACGTGTATACATGTGATGAGGGGTGTTGAAAGGTGCCAACGCAAACAAACCAAATAGCCACAACCAAAATCTGTCTGTGTCTGTATGGAGAGTCTCCCCAATGAATGGGGAAGAGGTGCATTTATCCTGGGACACAGCCGAGCCCAGGTGTGTCCCATTTCACTGACGACCCTCCCGGTTCCGCCCACCGACATCCTATTTAAGGAAAACAAGAGCCAAGAGAAAGAATTCGGCAGACAGAGTGGGAGGGTCGTCACAGTCAGCTAGCTACCTAACGTTAGTAGTTATACATCAAACTTGCCAGTATATTAACTATAGGCTAACTATCTACCCAACGTTTATTGACTTGATTATAATTGTCATTTTTAGCTTAGCTAAATGGTATAGTCGTTGTGTTTTCTCAATGGACATTTGGGTGCTTTCGTAAATTCGCTCTGGCTATCTATAGGCTGGACAATAGAACGAGTCAAAAATCACCCAAGGCTGAAAAACAGCTTAAGAACGTTGGCTAAACTGGAACACTAGCGCGAGCCCATAGCAAATTAATTGAATCGAACGTTCGCAGAGCCTGTTTTTACTGGAGTGATGGTTAGAATTCCATTAAAAATGTATCCCTTTTTCTTTTACCACAACAATCTGTTTGTGGGACGAAACTGGAAAAAAAACTACTTGTGTAGAAAGTATCATCCGCACCTCGATGGTGTCAACTGTGCTTATGTCTCTGAAAGAAAAAGTAGGGAAAAAATAAAAACTTCAGACTTTCTGGTCTAGCGATCGATGACAAACGAGCTCGCTGCACAGACTTACATAATTAGAAAGGTGGAGATTCTCCTGATTAAAATGGTGCCCTACTTGAAAAAAGCTTTTTGGCGAAATAGACCGGCATGCCTTTCCATAGGAAAACAAAGGGGGGAGCTCAGCGTTCCAAGGGCAAAAAATATTTGGGGGCTAGCATTTGATGACAACCGAGCTAGCTGCCCAGGCTTACATAATTAAAAAGAGGGGATTCTCATGTTTAAAATGGCGTCGACTTGAAAAAATATCTAAATATACACATTGCGAGATATTTTGTGAAATAGACAGACATGCCTATATTTCCCCCATAGGAAACAATGGGAAGACTGCAGAGTTCCGATATTATTTTTGTTGTTTACATTTTAACTATAAAACAATGTGAGCAGGTCTCATTGTCAACAATAGTGAAGCAGGCATTGTGACGTTGAACAATAAACTGGGAATAGGACGTTCGGAAGGCGAGTTGGTACCACGGTGCTCAATATAACTAATAGGAGCTGGCAGGGTGAAAAATGCACTAAGGCCTGTTTTTTTTCGTGATTACTTCAAAACGACGGCAAGCAGCTGGGAAATATGGTCATATTATGAAACTGGGCTCCATGGCGGATGCAATTAACTAGTTTTTTATCAGAAAAGAACGTTGTTAAAAATGTCATGTGTCCAGCCTTCTATCTACATGGATTTCAGAGCACTCTCGTCAGTGTACCAGAGCGCAGAATAATTACTTTACGAGCGCTCAATACCCGTTGAATATTTCCAGCAGCACATTTACAGTCATCAACGCTCTGGTTAACACAAAAACTGCCTTACCAGCTCTGCTAGGGCGAGAAAAATAGTCAGAGTGGTCTCATTTGTGTCTGGAAGTAGCTAGCCAGCGTTATGGCCGTTGTAAGGCCAGAACGCTCAAATCAACCCTACTCCTTGGCCCGAACGTCCAGTGTGCGCTCCGAGAGAAAAACGGTCTGAATTTACAAACCAACAATGCTCTGAATTTATGAGCGTCACAATGTACAGCGCTATATTTTCGGTTCTATCCTAACGGAAACCCAGAGGGTTTTTCATTTTTCATGGAGTAGAAATACCATAATATTAATCAAATTAATTAAGCAAGTACCAGTCAAAAGTTTGGACACACCTACTCATTCCAGGATTTTTATTTATTTTTACTATTTTCTACATTGTAGAATAATAGTGAAGACATCACAACTATGAAATAACACTGGCCTCCCGCGTGCCCTGTATTCTGTATTACAGACATGGCCTGCTCTCCCTTATGTAAGGAATTAGGCACTTTCCCATGTTTACTACAGTATGTATTGTAGACTGCACAGTAGCCTAATAAACAAATAAACACATTTCGTTCATAAAATAAAGATTAAAAAAATACTCTCTCAAAATGCAGATGTTTATTTAGTTATGGATCCATAACGAATTACTTTGGGAATAAATATCACTGATTTACAGAAATATTGGAACAAAGTTGTCTAATGAAGGCAAACAATTTAGAATCCTTCAATCCTGTAGCCTACTCCCGACAATCACGTTGTACAGCGCCATATTTTCCATTCCATCTTAACAGAAACCCCTAGGGTTTCGTTTTTCTTCTTTCTCTGAATGGAAACACCATAATATCAATCAAATTAATTTGGCCAAATTTCTTAAAATCAATCCCATTACTATGTTATTACAAGAAAGGTTTGAAATTCTCTGGTAATGCCAATACGGAATACTATAAAATGCTTCTCAAAGATGCCCTCTGGTGGTCAAACTAGCAATAACTTGCAGTAACAGAAAGAATGGCTGAGAATTGAATGACTGCCCCAGAATGCCGCAGCAGCACGCAAGGTGTACCGCAGTATGACACAACTTTTAAAGGAGGAACCACAAATCAGGATGTTTCATCATAGACATAGATACATTCTATTATGGTTTTCTTGGTAGCCTATTGGTTTTCGTTGCTGTAGATGTTACTTTACGTATTGGAAAAGTGTTTATGTTGAACTCATGAGCTAGGGGCATGATTTTCCATGTTTGAAGCGGGCCTGTATAGGTCTATTTATTTGGGAAGACAGCTGTGCATGGCTGCATCTCACCATAGTAGGCTGTGTTTTGGTTATTTAGATCTCCATTCACCTTTAGTTTACTGTGTTTCCTGTTAACTAACTTTATCGAACTGATATTTTGTTTAATAGACCTACTACTTTGTACCATTGTTTTGTTCTGTTCGCATTCGCAGTTGTGTCTGTATGGTAAGCCAAACTGCTATTCTGTTTTTTGTTGCAGGCATGAATAACTAGGCTATTACTTTCAGCATTTAGTTTGCATTATTTTGGTAAGACAGCTGTGTGTATGGCTGCATTCACATAAACTATTTGTAATAGGTGAATTGCCCTATCTATCTTGAGGCATATATTCATTACCAAAACGGCCTTGCTGTAGCACGCTGTTCATTGTGCTGATACAGCGCAGCAGAGCTCAAATCAAACTTTATTTGCCACATGAGCCAAATACAACAAATGTAGCCTTTACCGTGAAATGCTTACTTACTATCCCTTAACCAACAGTGCAGATCAAGATTTTTTTTTTTTTTTACCAAGTAGGCTAAAATAAAAAGAAATAATAAAAAGTAATAATAACGAGGCTATATACAAGGAGCACCGGTACCGAGTCAGTGTGCAGGGGTACAGGCTAGTTGAGGTAATATAGATGACATGTAGGTGGCGGCAAAGTGACTATGCATAGGTAATAAACAAACGAAGAGTAGCAGCAGTGTACAAGAAGGGGGGGGGGGGGGGGGGGGGTCAATGGAAATTGTTCGGTGGCTATTTTTATGAATTGTTCAGCAGTCTAATGGCTTGGGGGTAGAAGAAAATTACTATATGCAAAGATATAGAAAACATGAAAGGCTATTGAAGCAAATTGCTGCATTTCCGATTCATTCTTGTTACATATAATTTAGTAGTCATTAAAGTGAAATGGTGTTATTCTTATTCTATAATGACATACTTATTCATGTGAAAAATCATTCAAACTTCAAAGAGAAAAGTTCATCATTCATGTAATGCTCCCTGTTGTTAGTGTTTTGTAGGTCAGTGTGTTATGGGTGACAATGTATGCTTTCTGAGTGAGAATTGTTGCCAGTGTTATGGTCGAACGAGCTTATTGTGAGACATGTATGAAGCGTTTTGGTGGTTTGATGCATGTTGGTAATGCAGACTATGTGAAGAGTTTTGAAAAAGTGGCTTCTGTATTGACCGATGCTTGTTAGCAATTGAAAAAAAATGTAACAGGTGTGCCTTCTTAAAAGTTAATTTGTGGAATTTCTTTCCTTCTTAATGCGTTTGAGCCAATCCGTTCTGTTGTGACAAGGTGGGTGGGGGTGGGGGTATACAGAAGATAGCCTTATTTGGTAAAAGACCAAGTCCATATTATGGCAAGAACAGCTCAAATAAGCAAAGAGAAAAGACACTCCATAATTACATTAAGACATGAAGGTCAGTCAATATGGAAAATTTCAAGAACTTTGAAAGTTTCTTCAAGTGCAGTCACAAAAACCATCAAGCCCTATGATGAAACTGGCTCTCAGGAGGACCGCCACAGGAATGGAAGACCCAAAGTTACCTCTGCTGCAGAGGATAAGTTCATTAGATTTACCAGTCTCAGAAATTGCAGCCCCAATCAATGCTTCAGAGTTCAAGTAACAGACACATCTCAACATCAACTGTTCAGAGGAGATTGTGTGAATCAGGCCTTTATGGTCGAATTGTTGCAAAGAAACCACTACTAAAGTATACCAAAAAGATGAAGAGACATGCTTGGGCCAAGAAACACGAGCAATGGACATTAGACCATTGGAAATCTGTCCTTTGGTCTGGAGTCCAAATTTGAGATTTTTGGTTCCAACCGATGTGTCTTTGTGAGACGCGGTATGGGTGAACGGATGATCTCTTCATGTGCATTTCCCACCGTAAAACATGGAGGTGTTATGGTGTGGTGGTGCTTTGCTGGTGACACTGTTTGTGATTTATTTAGAATTCAAGGTATACTTAACCAGCATGGCTACCAAAGCATTCTGTAGCGATACGTCATCCCATCTGGATTGTGCTTAGTCCCACTATCATTTGTTTTTCAACAGGACAATGACCCAACACACCTCCAGGCTGTGTAAGGGCTATTTTACAAAGAAGAAGAGTAATGGAGTGCTGCATCAGATGACCTGGCCTCCACAATCCCCCGACCTCAAGCCAATTGAGATGGGTTGGGATGAGTCGGACCGCAGAGTGAAGGAAAAGCAGCCAACAAGTGCTCAGCATATGTGAGAACTCCTTCAAGACTGTTGGAAAAGCATTCCAGGTGAAGCTGGTTGAGAGAATGCCAGGAGTGCGCAAAGCTGTCATCAAGGCAAAGGGTGGCTATTTGAATCTCAATATATTTGGATTTGTTTAACACTTTTCTGGTTACTACATGATTCCATATGTGTTATTTCATAGTTTTTAGGTCTTCACTATTATTTTACAATGTAGAAAATAATACAAATAAAGAAAACCCTTGAATGAGTAGGCGTTCTAAAACTTTTGATCGGTAGTGTATATATATAAATAAAACACAATTTTGGGGGCTTGCCTGTTTTGCATGTTATTTTGGCATTAATACGTGTCACACATCAGTTTGCAAACAATGTAAAAAAATATATATATCGTTGAGTAAATAAAGCAGCATTACAACATGGTCTGTCTCTCAGTGCTTTCTGTGGTGGTGTACAATGATGTAATATGCAAGGGAGATATGTATACTGTAGCTAAGAAAGTAATACTAAGTGTATGTTGTGTAGTAAGCTGTTAGTAGCCCATGTGCCTCACCCTAATATTTATGTCTATTTTCACCAACGCGATATTGTAAACGCATCGTTCGTGGCCAGTGTGTGCTTGTTTGCCAACTTTTTTTGTACAGCTTTTGTCACGACTTCCGCCGAAGTCGGCCCCTCTCCTTGTTATGGTGCTGTTCGGCGGTCGACGTCACCGGCTTTCCAGTCACCACCGATAAATGTTTCATTTTCGTTTTGTTTTGTCTGTATTACACACACCTGGTTTCAATTCCCATATCATGTTCCCTTTTTAACCCTCTGGCATACCTTTCTGTTCTGTCCGTGATTGTTGGTGTCTTAGTGGTTGTTGTAGGTGTTAGTTTGTATGTATTTTCCTTATTGGAATATTGCGTGTTTGTTTTAGAGTAAACTCAGTTGTTTTGCTCTAGCCTGTGTCCTGCGCCTGACTCCATTTGAAATGTCCGTGATTCTGTCAGCGATTGGGTGCAGAGATGTAGCGGAGTCAGGCGTTCTGTATATAGAGTTCTGTATATAGTTGTCATCCTCAAAGACAAACGCACAAAAATAATACATTCTTGTAATGTATTTTGAAAATCTACAATAATGTCCATCAGCGTGGCTAATATCACGTCTAGAGATACTACAAATGCACACCCCTATTTCTAGGTGTAAAATGGAACAGACCCAGCTCGAGGCGTGGCCTTGGAACGTGAGGGGTTGTACAAAAAGGTTGACCATAGAGGCGACAAGGTGACGCACACGAATGCATAGCCATGTGAGTTTGAGATTGCTCTGAAGGGATGGCATGTACTTTTAGGACTACATGCATGGGAAAAACAACTTGAAATAGATTTGACAAATGTATTTTGTGGTCTTTGACCTACCTTAAAATTAGTCAAGTCACACCTTATCCATCCAGGACTTCTACATCAGGTGGTGTCAGAGGAAGGTCTGAAAAATTGCCAAAGACTCCAGCTACCCAAGCCATATACTGTTGTCTGACACACGGTGCCTTCTCGAATCAACAGGCGCCAAGACCGCTAGTACCCCCAAGCCATAAGACTGCTAAATAGCCAGACCACTAAATTAGTCAATTAATGGGTACCCAAAATATCTGCAATGACTCTACACACACACTACATTGTCACTCCCACACATATCCCTCACACATTAAGAGACTACATATGCACACACACACATACTGACTACAAACATATACACTCATTTGCTGCTGCTACCCTGTTCTTATTTTACTCTTATCTATCCGGATGCCTAGTCACTTTACTCTGCCTTCATGGACATATCTACCACAAGTACATCTGCACATTGATCTGGTACTCCCTGTATATAGCTCCATTCTTGTGTATGTTATTTTATTCCTCATGTGTTAGTTACTATTTTCTTTTTAAAACTCTGGATCATTGGGAAAGGTTCGTAAGCAAGCATTTCACTGTAAAGTGTACACCCGTTTTATTCGTCGCATGTGATAAAATTTGATTTGATTACAGTAGTATCTCATGAAAGCACATGATTGTACATCTTCAGACATGATTGAGTTTGTATTATTAAATCCAACACAACCCTATAATTCCCATTAAAAATAAATGCTAGTTGCACAAGCAAGATAAGACAAGGTCATTCAAAAAAATCATTCAAACATTTTAGCAATGTCATAGAAGCAAAAGGGAAGACATGGTCAAGCACGCAATTTGATAAAACATTTATTTCAGAAGACCCAACAAAAATGAATCTAAACAGGACTGTCATAAGTCAGTTTACAGATTGTCTACATGATAAATACTGTTTGCAGTGCTCCAAGTACAGACAAGGAACAACAAGGTAAAACAAACTCAGTAAAAAACACTTTTTTGTGCCATAATAGATTTGTGTTGGTACAGAACCTACATGCCAAACACAAGTCATTTACCCTTTTGGTCTAACACACACAAAAAAAAACAACATAACATTAGGCATCTGTAACGACGTTCCTCCTCCTCTTCATACGAAGAGGAGGAGTAGTGATTCGACCAAGGTGCAGCGCGTTGAAATGCCATAATGAATTTTATTAAACAAGAACAAAAACGAACTATACTTGAAATGATTACAAAATAACAAAACGAATGTAGACAGACTAGAACGATGAACTGACATAAAACACGCAGAACGAACAAGTACTTACTACAAACAAAATGACAAACGAACGAAACAGTCCTGTATGGTGCAAACAAACACAGACACAGGAGACAACCACCCACAAACCAACAGTGTGAACAGCTAACCTATATATGGTTCTCAATCAGAAGACAACGTCAAACACCTGTCTCTGATTGAGAACCATATAAGGCTGATTACAATAGACCTACACATAGAAACACAAAACATAGAAATGCCCACCCACACTCACGTCCTGACCAACAAAACATACAAAACTAACAGAAAACAGGTCAGGAACGTGACAGCATCGCTGACTTATCATAACTCATAATTCTAATAACCTGCATTTTAAGCAATACCATCACCAGACAAACTAGGATCAGCTTACCACAATCACATCTCTTGCATTACAACACAGACAGTAATAAAATAAGAATTTCAAATATCAAATACAAAAACGACAATGCTACAGTTGAAGACAGAAGTTTACATACACTTAAGTTGGAGTCACTAAAACTTGTTTTTCAACCACTCCACAAATTTCTTGTTAACAAACTTTAGTTTTGGCAAGTCGGTTAGGAGATCTACTTTGTGCATGACACAAGTAATTTTTCCAACAATTGTTTACAGACAAGATTATTTCACTTATAATTCAATGTATCACAATTCCAGTGGGTCAGAAGTTTACATACACTAAGTTGACTCGGCCTTTAAACAGCTTGGAAAATTCCAGAAAATGAGGTCATGGCTTTAGAAGCTTCTGATCATTTGAGTCAATTGGAGGTGTACCTGTGGATGTATTTCAAGGCCTACCTTCGAACTCTGTGCCTCTTTGCTTGACATCATGGGAAAATCAAAGAAATCAGCCAAGACCCCAGAAAATAAATTGTAGACCTCCACAAGTCTGCTTTCATCCATGGGAGCAATTTCCAAACGCCTGAAGGTACCACGTTCATCTGCACAAACAATAGCACGCAAGTTTAAACACCATGGGACCACGCAGCCGTCATACCGCTCAGGAAGGAGACGTGTTCTGTCTCCTAGAGATGACAGTACTTTGGTGCAAAAAGTGCAAATCAATCCCAGAACAACAGCAAAGGATCTTGTGAAGATGGTACCAAGTATCTACAGTTGTGGTCAAAAGTTTTGAGAACGACACAAATATACATTTTCAAAGTCTGCTGCCTCAGTTTGTATGATGGCAATTTGCATATACTCCAGAATGTTATGAAGAGTGATCAGATAAATTGCAATTAATTGCAAAGTCCCTCTTTGCCATGCAAATGAACTGAATCCCCCCAAAAACATTTCCAATGCATTTCAGCCCTGCCACAAAAGGACCAGCTGACATCATGTCAGTGATTCTCTCGTTAACACAGGTGTGAGTGTTGACGAGGACAAGGCTGGAGATCACTATGTCATGCTGATTGAGTTTGAATAACAGACTGGACGCTTCAAAAGGAGAGTGGTGCTTGGAATCATTGTTCTTCCTCTGTCAAACATGGATTCCTGCAAGGAAACACGTGCCGTCATCATTGCTTTGCACAAAAAGGGCTTCACAGGTAAGGATATTGCTGCCAGTAAGATTGCACCTAAATCAACCATTTATCGGATCATCAAGAACGTCAAGGAAAGCGGTTCAATTGTTGTGAAGAAGGCTTCAGGGTGCCCAAGAAAGTCCAGCAAAATGCCAGGACCGTCTCCTCAAGTTGATTCAGCTGCGGGATCGGGGCACCACCAGTACAGAGCTTGCTCAGGAATGGCAGCAGGCAGGTGTGAGTCCATCTGCACGCACAGTGAGGCAAAGACTTTTGGAGGATGGCCTGGTGTCAAGAAGGGCAGCAAAGAAGCCACATCTCTCTAGGAAAAACATCAGGGACAGACTGATATTCTGCAAAAGGTACAGGGATTGGACTAAAGTCATTTTCTCTGATGAATCCCCTTTCCGGTTGTTTGGGACATCCGGAAAAAAGCTTGTCCGGAGAAGATAAGGTGAGCGCTACCATCAGTCCTGTGTCATGCCAACAGTAAAGCATCCTGAGACCATTCATGTGTGGGATTGCTTCTCAGCCAAGGGAGTGGGCTCACACACAATTTTGCCTAAGAACACAGCCATGAATAAATAATGGTACCAACACATCTTCCGAGAGCAACTTCTCCCAACCATCCAGGAACAGTTTGGTGACAAACAATGCCTTTTCAAGCATGATGGAGCACCTTGCCATAAGGCAAAAGTGATAACTAAGTGGCTCGGGGAACAGAACATCGATATTTTGGGTCCATGGCCAGGAAACTCACCAGACCTTAATCCCATTGAGAACTTGTGGTCAATCCTCAAGAGGCGGGTGAACAAACAAAAACCCACAAATTCTGACAAACTCCAAGCATTGATTATGCAAGAATGGGCTGCCATCAGTCAGGATGTGGCCCAGAAATTAATTGACAGCATGCCAGGGCGGATTGCAGAGGTCTTGAAAAAGAAGGGTTAACACTGCAAATATTGACTCTCTGCATCAACTTCATGGAATTGTCAATAAAATCCTTTGACACTTACGAAATGTTTGTAATTATACTTCAGTATTCCATAGCAACATCAGACAAAAATATCAAAAAACTTTGTGGAAATTAATATTTGTGTCATTCTCAAAACTTTTGGCCACGACTGTATATCCACAGTAAAACAAGTTCTATATCGACATAACCTGAAAGGCTGCTCAGCAAGGAAGAAGCCACTGCTCCAAAACCGCTATTAAAAAAAGCCAGAGTACAGTTTGTAAATGCACATGGGGACAAAGATTGTACTTTTTGGAGAAATGTCCTCTGGTCTGATGAAACAAAAATAGAACTGTTTGGCCATAATGACCATCGTTATGTTTGGAGGAAAAAGGGGGAGGCTTGCAAGCCGAAGAACACCATCCCAACCGTGAAGCACGGGGGTGGCAGCATCATGTGGGGGTGCTTTGCTGCAGGAGGGACTGGTGCACTTCACAAAATAGATGCATCATGAGGATGGAAAATTATGTGGATATATTGAAGCAACATCTCAAGACATCAGTCAGGAAGTTAAAGCTTGGTCACAAATAGGTCTTCCAAATGGTATTGGAATGGCCATCACAAAGCCCTGACCTCAATCCCATCGAAAATTTGTGGGCAGAACTGGGACCAAAATTCTCCCAACTTATTATGGGAAGCTTGTGGAAGGCTACCCGAAACGTTTGACCCAAGGTAAACAATTTAAAGACAATGCTACCAAATACTAATTGAGTGTATGTAAACTTCTGACCCACTGGGAATGTGATGAAAGAAATAAAAGCTGAAATCATTCTCTCTACTATTATTCTGACATTTCACATTCTTAAAATAAAGTGATCCTAACTGACCAAAGACAGGGTATTTTTTACTAGGATTAAATGTCAGGAATTGTGAAAAACTGAGTTTAAATGTATTTGGCTAAGGTGTATGTAAACTTCCGACTTCAACTGTACTTGTTCCCTTTGGTAGATGGGCCAAAGTGTCTCTTTCTCCTCTCCATCCCCAGTGCAACAACGATGTTATAGTAACCATTGGATTTTAAGGCAGGCTAGCGGCTCTAGGCAAAGTTGCGTCACCGCTGGGGCAGGTAGATACACTGACTACTTTCTTGGGAAGGGCCAGCCTCCCCCGATTTAGGATCCGTGGTAGTGGTGCATGTCACTGAGCACGGCCTGGTCGTAACACTGCTCCACGCACACCGAGCTGCTGTGCTCTTCAGCCAGGTCCTCTGCCGTGTCCCCAAAGCCATGGTAGTGTCCGTAGTGCAGGGTGTCTCCCAGGTCGCTGGCCATGGCCTCCCAGGAGGGCCGGTGGGACACGCAGCTGCTGGGGCTTCCTGTCAGGTGTAGCGAACCGCACATCTCGTGGGCTGAACGCTGCCGGGTCTCCTCCGCCTCCTGATTAGCTAACCGTGTTGACGACAATCCGTTTTCAGTGGAAGTAGCCAAGGCCGTCAGTCCCCATGGCGTGGAGAAGCCGGTTGACAGCACAGCAGGGTTGTCCCCACTGAAGTGTTTTGGCATGTGGCCATTGGTGGAGATGGCACCGTTCTGTGGCCCATTGTTGCCGTTCGTCTGACCCGTGGTGGCTTTGGGGTCATCTGCTGTTGAAAAAAAGACATGACTAGTCATATTCAAATGTTGGATGACACAAAGAAGGAACACACTTGGCAGGTTAATGAACAGGATTTGGTAGCAACTCTCCAAACACATAAATACGAGGTAAGCATCTTGATTTTGTTTTGCAAACACGTCCTTGTCCGATTCTCATGATACGTTTACAAAAATAAACCTTTGAATATGACCCAGACAATTACTTTACCCTAGATAGATGATTTCAATGTAATTAAATGCCTATCATCACGTCAAGGTCATCAAAAAGGTTAATAAAAATATTACTTTCGAGTATACATTCTCTATCGATGTGCCTTTCAAAAGCATGACAATGTACCAGAAATACATACCCCTGGCCAAACTAGATTTGTACTTACACTAACAAAACATTAATAACTGTCAGAATCAGAAAAAAATCTAGGCGTACTATAAACATTGGTAATTATTTCTATAATGTACAGTTGAAAGATACTGTGTCAGATTAATCACTACCATACCATGCAAATAAAATTGAAAATGTATTATTTGCTAAGGTTTATCAAATATAGTGGCACAGCACAAATCCTTAATTAGCCTATTATACAATGCAGTCCATATTGTGTTTCATTGAACTGATTAAACCACAACTGGCCAATTTTATAGTACAAACAAGTTCATTTCTCATCGCTTTCCTTTGGAATGTAAAATCAGTCAGGGGAGTAAGAAGTCTACCCTTTGGCTCTTAAACAAAGGATTTACAAGGAGTTAAACTTCTTGTCAATAGGGGGGCGCTATTTTCACTTTGGGAAAAAATCGTGCCCAAATTAAACTGCCTCGTACTCTATTCTAGATCATACATATGCATATTATTATTACTATTGGATAGAAAACACTCTCAAGTTTCTAAAACTGTTTGAATTATATCTGTGAGTAAAACAGAACTCATTTTGCAGCAAACATCCATACAGGAAGTGAAGAATATGAAAACGAGGCTCTGTTCCAGGGCCTGCCTATTCAACTGGCTTATATTTATCGATATGCATGCACTTCATACGCCTTCCACTAGATGTCAACAGGCAGTGGAAGGGGGAATGGGGTGTCTAGCTTGATCTGAGGTCGAACAAGAGCTTTTGGAGTGGCAGGTCAGGAATTTCCTTTCTCTACCTAGGCGCACGAAGCACCTCCATATTGTCTTCTGATAAGCGTTCGGTATACACGGCTAATATCTCCGGCTCTGATTTTATTTGATACATGTGATAATAACATCGTAAAGTATGTTTTTTCAACCGAGTTTTATCAGATTATTCAACGTTTATTGGGACTTTTGGAGTTTTCCGTTCTTTGCGTCGAGAGAAACTGGGAACGTCATCAACATTGGCTAGCATTGTGGCGCGAATTCGACAGGAGAAAAGGACATTCTAAAACCAAACAACGATTTATACTGGACCAAGGACTCTTTGTACAAGATTCTGATGGAAGCTCAGCAAAAGTAAGAACAATTTATGATGTTATTTCGTATTTCTGTGGAAAATGTTATTTCTATTCTCCGCCGTTTTGGTTGGCGCTGTCTCGCAATAACGCAAGCTGTTTGTTATGGTAAAGTTATTTAAAAAAATCTAACACGGCGGTTGCATTAAGAACCAGTGTATCTTTCATTTGCTGTACAACATGTATTTTTTTGTAAAGTTTATGATGAGTTCTTTGGTCAGATTAGGTGAGTGTCCAAAATAGCTCCTGACATTCTGCGGAAATGTTGCTACATTTTCACAATGTATAACCACGGTTTGCAGCTCTAAATATGCACATTTTTGAACAAAACATAAGTGTATTGTATAACCTGATGTTATAAGACTGTCATCTGATGAAGTTGTTCAAGGTTAGTGATAAATTTTATATCTTTTGCTGGTTTTTGCGAATGCTATCTATGCGGTGAATAAATGCGTTTGTGTGTTTGGCTATTGTGGTAAGCTAATATAATGCTATATTTTATTTTCGCTGTAAAACACTTTTTTTTTTTTTTTTTTTTTTTTTTTTTAAATCGGGAAATATTGGCTGGATTCACAAGATGTTTATCTTTCATTTGCTGTACACCATGTATTTTTCATAAATGTTTTATGATGAGTATTTAGGTATTTCACGTTGCTCTTTGTAATTATTCTGGCTGCTTTGGTGATATTTTTGATGGTAGCTGCAATGTAAAACTATGATTTATACCTCAAATATGCACATTTTCGAACAAAACATACATTTATTGTATAACATGTTATAAGACTGTCATCTGATGAAGTTGTTTCTTGGTTAGTGACTAATTATATCTCTAATTGGTCGGTTTTGTGATAGCTACCTATGCGGTAGAAACATGGTGAAAATATGCGGTTGAGTCTTTGGCTATTGTGGTTAGCTAATAGAAATACATATTGTGTTTGCTGTAAAACATTATAAAAATCGGAAATGATGGCTGGATTCACAAGATGTTTATCTTTCATTTGCTGTATTGGACTTGTGATTTCATGAAAATTATATTATATGATATACCTGTCCCGTTAGGCTAGGCCAGTCAGCTTTTTTGATGAGGAGGATCCCGGATCCGGGATGGGTATTAAGTAAAGGTTAAACCAAAGCACCAGCTTGTATCTCATTCTCTTAATTTTCTTTAGATCAAACAGGGTATGGGACAAGGTTATTATAGTTGTGATTTTGTATTCGTTTCTATTAGTTCTTCAAAGTTGTTACGGACAGAAAGTAGCCCATGTGTGGGAAGCTAGGAGCCATTTATGTGTTGTTGGCCTTTTGTTGTTTTTTGGGGGATTTTCACATCTTGCCACTGGGGGCAGTAATACAAGCTGAAGGTCAGGTAATAGGTTTGGCTATGTTTAAAGGAACATAATGTGACTTGGATTTGAAAGGATAATCGTCGGTGTCTGACTCAGATTCAGACATTTCTGCCACGCCGTTTATAGTCATGGCCAGCTCTGGTGATTCTTGTTCATGGGTATTCTCTTGCCTGTTGCCTGTTCTCTTGCCATGTTCGCCCCGTTGTCAGTTACGAGTAGGCTCTTCTCGTTTGGTATGTCCTATACGTCCAATGTGCAGTCAATTACCACTCCGGTGTGTGGATGTTAAATCCAATAGAGGCTGAGCAACACGTGGTGTCTTGTTGGAGGAGCGGTGATAGAAGCAGGCTGATATGCACATAAACAAAGCAGTCAGTCTTTTCTTGCTCCAGCAGTCTACACACAAGGTTGCTTTTCATGCCTCTTTTAGAATGTCCTTAACTTTATGGGTTGCTGTACCCATTTGCAAAGCAATCAACACGTTTACTCTAGCAGAGGCAGAAGTTTTAAATTTGGGATCAAGTCCCACTGGGCAAAGACGTCAATTCAGAATCTATTCCACACTGGCGTGGAAACAACATTGATTCAACCAATGTATGCCCAATGGGCTGGTTCATCGCACGGTCTTGTGGACTTGCCAGACTGGATGAATAAATTAACCAATGCTGCTTTAATACATTTTTTACACATTTGAATGAGGTTTCCATGTTTCTGCTCTTTTCATTCAAACTGCTAGTTGGTTGTCCTAACGTTGCCGTGCAGCTACTTGTAGCTTCTGGCTGTCTCACCTTGTCCTTAGCCTGAAATTGTTTGCATGATTCTTTGTGGGCACTGTTCAGATTAACTTTGAGATTGGTTGGGATTTCCCTTTTGCTGCTGATACTATAATACATGGTTCTTTCCAGCGTACTCAATGTACTCAAAATAATCCCATACAGCGCTTTACCTTTTGCTGCCACCATTGCTCACCCTCAGATTTCTTCCCCGTTAGGTTGTGATAGTGATGCACAAGCTAGGCCTAGTTGAAACATTGCCATCTACTGGCAGCATTTTTCCACCAGATTCAGAAAACTAAGTCATGCGTGCTCTGAAACATGACTTGCCAAACCGTGCTTCTAAACCCGGAAGCCAGCTGCACCAATGTGTCAGAGGAAACACCATTCAACTGACGACTGAAGTCAGCCGGCCCGCCATAAGGAGTCGCTAGAGCGCAATGAGCCAAGTAAAGCCCCCCCGGTCAAACCCTTCCCTAACCCAGACAACGCTAGACCAATTGTGCACCACCCTATTGGCCTCCCGGTCACAGCAGTTTGTGACACAGCCTGGGATCGAACCCGGGTCTGTAGTGACACCTCAAGCACTGCGATGCAGTGTTTTAGACTGCTGCGCCACTTGGAGGACGATGTTTTTTATTTTAATTCGTTATACAGTCAAAGATAGAAAAATATTGAAACTAAATGTTCTTCATTATTTTAACAAAAACTGGAAAAACAATTTAGTTTTGTTTACTATAACCTCGGTATTGACAGAAGGGAATATGTAGGGGGCGAACTTGGAATAACACTTATACCATGTAATCAGTCAAAATGTACTTTCATAAACACCCTCTTTCAAGAAAACCTGAATCTACAGGATACATTCATTAAAGCCTTACAGTTTCAGTCCAGGTAGGGATTCTGCCATTTAGTTGTTTGCAAAGCATAAATGGCACGCAGGGATGTGGATATAGTCATATTTTTTTTACACAGGATTCGACTATGGCATAACCAAATTGTGGATGACAGACGGTTGTGGAAAAACAAATGTCATTTTTTGAGGTTCATTCACACAACTACCATATTGGGGAGGCCTATCAAAAACAAGGGAAATCATTCAAACTGAACAGTAAGGAAAGGGCATTTGCATACACACGGAATGGGAAAATGCATTAATGGATTCCATGCATAAAATATGCATGTCTGGATATGTGTGCATTCCTACATCTTGAACATGAATGTGCCAGAAATGCAGAAGGTGTGGGATGAGCTGCTCAGGGATAGTGAAAGTTAACATTGACATTACTAGAAGCTTAATACATTTCTTAACCACTGAACATTTTCAGATGCCTTGATCTTGACAAGATATTAAAGTCAAGACCATAACAACCTAGCTTATACATACACATGATTCAGAGAGTGAAACTGGCTTTTTAAGAAATGCCACTACAAATAGGTGCAGGAGTTTGTGTAGCGGCATAGGATCTGCATGGAGACCACAGTAGAGATATCCAGCTCTTTCGGGGCTGTGGAGGGGCCAGTCCCACCTGAGACGGGGTCTGCAGACTCCATATACATGGTCTCCAGCTCCTCCCCGCAGCCATGCTGCATCCACTTGGGCAGGTCCACACCTGAGGGACGACGGACAGACAGAGCTGAATTAGACATAGTTAATGACCTACTATAAGAATGTCTACAGATCAAATGTTGTTCATTTGGTATCTATAAGAGTTGCCGTTCGGACTTTAATGCCCACTGACATTCCATGCAATTACATTTTTGTAATAGCTAGAAAGATAGTCCAACTGATTCATATCGAATCAGCACATTGGCAAAGATAAATACACACATTTGAACATTTCGCAGGCCCTGCATCAGACTAGATAGGCCCCTACCGTCTGTTCTGGCCTTCTTGATGTGATTGTGCTCCACGCCGTCCAGAAGCCTCTTTCTATTGGCCAGCCCATTGAGACCCTGGCTTTGGCTGAGAGAGCGGTGGCCGTTTAGCGCCCCGTTGGAGTGGAAACCATTGAGCTGGTTGAGGTGGTTTTGAGCGTTGGAGAGCAGCTGGGCGCACTCCCAGAAGCCCTGGGCATGGGCCAGGTCTGCCGCCGTCAAGCCATTAGCGTTCCTTAAGCTGCCCGGTGAGATGGGACCGAAGTTAAGAACTTCCGCAAGCTAAAGCAAGCACGTACAAGACAAGTCACACAGCCCCCTCTATATCCAACCCTGTCTGCTCTACTTCTGCTATCATTCTACAGATTATTGCACTGACTCAGTTACACTGAAACTGACCCAATTCTTATCCTGAAATAACAAAACAAAAATAGACGAAGGATGGTAGAAACCAACACTGCAGTAAGAGATGATTAATGTCCATCTATGGGTAGCATTAAACGTGACAATCCAGGAAAGAATTTTACTTTTCGTAGTAGTTCAGTAGATAGAGTAGGTCCAGCTAGACAGAAGAGGACCAGAGCTTCAACTGCAAAGTAATCCAAAAGTGAGGTTTTAGAGAATGCAGTCCCAAAAAGATAAAATTGTGGAAAAACCTTGTGCTTAAACCAACTGGTAGAAAAAGTGTTCCGTTTACATTTTTTTTTTTGGATAGCAAGGTAGACTGAATAGAATGTCACACCATATAGACAGAGCATCTAAGTTGTTTATAAGGATTCAAAGATGTAGCATTTCTCTGCTTTGAAACTCACTATAATACTCAGTTGGTTGTTGGAGTCAATGAATGATTAATTACATGGTAAGAAGAGTTAACACACGTAAGAAAACTATCCTTTTAAGCACAGACTTGAGAATGTAGGCTATTGCAACAACCTATTGGTCCCGGTTCTCTGGGCCCTACCAATAACTTATGTTCAAATAGTCTTACCAAGAGGATGCCATGTCAACAAGCTCCACAAAGTCCAGATCTTCATGATGTGGTTGATGATGGAAAAATATGATAATTTGCAGAGTGAATAAGAGTGGGATCCATCGAGAAAGTGAAGACCCGGTGTAGTGTCCCTTCATTATAGACATTAGAGAAGCCAAGATCGTCAAGCTTCCTGGATATGGACAGACAAATGTTCAAGTGAAAGCCCCTGCCGGAATGTAGATCTGCGTGAAAGCCATGATCCCAGATGGTATTTCAGGCATTGAATAGGCCTAGAAGTTCAGTCCATATTCATAGCTAACAAGGTTAGATTTTCAGAATGTCTAAGCAGGAACAGAGAAGACCAAAATAATGTTTAATTGAAGTTAAGGAACTGTATTCCTTCCCCCTAAATGGATAATGTGAAAGTAGTAAGGCTGTGTTAACACAAGCAGCCCAATACAGATTTTTTCCCCCATAATGGGCTGCCTGTGTAAGCACAGCCTGAGACACACAGGAAAGGCATGTTGGCCAAGTGACTGTTTGGAATGGACACAGCATCAACATGGATTGTAGCATCCTCACCTTAGACCTGACCATCTCCCACTGCAGTGTGAGCTAATCCTGGTCCGAATTCATGAATGAACAAAACCCTTTAATTAGTCTCGTAACTCACTTGTATAAATGGGCCTCCCAATACTATTCATTGAAGAAATCAAGTCATAAAGTGCATGTCACTAGTATGGGTTGTCTGTACCACAATACATCAAGATGTTCAGAAATCTAATTAAATATTTGTATATTTTTAATATGACTGGTTGAAAAAGTAGAAGATATATTACTTGATCTTTATCTTGTCATTTAAGAAAATATGTTATACCCTTGGTTTTAGTGATGGGAAGAAAATAAAAATCGATTTAGTTATCGGGAAATTATTTGACGATATTTCGTATGGTATCAATTTGACAATATTGCAATATTATTTGTGCGCTAGTTGGCTGTACCTGCGTCAAAACACTGCATAGCTTGTTTTTTTGTTTTTTTTAAGGGAGCCAATTTGTTGTTATCAGCACTTTTATTTGTAGAACTGATCAAAATAAATTCTCAAAGCTCTCCTGTTCCTCTGTAGCAGACATATGGTGGGCAATATGTTTGGAACGTCGAATCGCAAAAAAAGAATATATATTTTTTTATATGATTACAGTAGCGAATTGCAATACATACAGAATCATGAGAATTACAATACATATCGTATCGGCACCTAAGTATCGTGATAATATCGTATTATGAGATCCCTGGCAATTCCCAGCCCTACTTGGTTTCAGTGTAAACAAAATGTTTAGAGAACATTTTCCATCTGACCTAAACTGTCAGTTCCTTAGGCCTCGTCTACCTCATATTTAAAAGAGGTAGCCAAAAACATTACAATATACAGTGCATTCTGGAAAATATTCAGACCCCTTGACTTATTCCACATTTGTTACGTCACAGCCGTATTCTAAAATGGATTAAATAGATTTTTCCTCAATCTACACACAACCTATAATAGCAAAGCAAAAGCTGTTTCAGAATTTGTTTAAATGCATTACAAATAAAACAAATACCTTATTTACTTAAGTATTCAGACCCTTTGCTATGAGACTCGAAAATTGAGCTCAGGTGCATCCTGTTTCCATTGATCGTATTTGATGTTTCTACAACTTGATTGGAGTCCACCTGTGGTAAATTCAAATGATTTGACACGATTTGGAAAGGCACACACACCTGTCTATATAAGGTCACACAGTTGACAGTGCATGTCAGAGCAAAAACCAAGCCATGGGGTTGAAGGAATTGTCCGTAGAGATCTGAGACAGGATTGTGTCGAGGCACAGATCTGGGGAAGGGTACCAAAACATTTCTGCAGCATTGAAGGTCTCCAAGAACACAGTGGCCTCCATCATTCTTAAATGGAAGAAGTTTGGAACCACAAAGACTCTCCCAGAGCTGGCTGCCCAGCCAAACTGAGCAATCTGGGAAGAAGGGTCTTGGTAAGGGAGGTGACCAAGAACCTGATGGTCACTGACATAGCTCCAAAGTTCCTCTATGGAGATGGGAGAACCTTCCAGAAGGACAACCATCTCTGCAGCACTCCCCCAATCAGGCCTTTATGGTAGAGTGGCAAGACAGAAGCCACTCCTCAGTAAAAGGCACATGACAGCCCCCTTGGGGTTTGCAAAAAGGCACCTAAAAGAATAAGAAGCAAGATTCTGGTCTGATGAAACCAAGATGGAACTCTTTGGCCTGAATACCAAGCGTCACATCTGGAGGAAACCTAGTCAGGATCGAGGGAAAGATGAACGGCGCAATGTACAGAGATCCTTGATGAAAAACTGCTCTAGAGTGCTCAGTACCTCAGACTGGGGCGAAGGTGCACATTCCAACAGGACAATGACCTTAAGAAGACAGCCAAGAGAATGCAGCAGTGGCTTCGGGACAAGTCTCTGAATGTCCTTGAGTGGCCCAGGCAGAGCCCAAACTTGAACTCGATCTATCATCTCTGGATACCTGAAAATAGCTGTGCAGCGACGCTCCCCATCCAACCGGACAGAGCTTGAGAGGATCTGCAGAGAAGAATCTGAGAAACTCCCCAAATACAGTTGTGCCAAGCTTGTAGCATCATATCCAAGATGACTCGAGGCTGTAATCGCTGCAAAAGGTGCTTCAACAAAGTACTGAGTAAAGGGTCAGAATTCTTATGTAAATATAATATCAGTTTATTTTTAATACATTTGCAAAAATGTCTATAAACCTATTTTTGCTTTGTCATTATGGTGTACTGTGTATAGATTGATACATTTTCATCCATTTTTGAATAAGGCTGTACATAACAAAATGTGGGAAAAGTCAAGGGGTCTGAATACTTTCAGAATGCACTATATATTCCACAGGTGGTAAATGTCAAACTTGTTTGGCATCAGAAGGGTTGGCACTCAGAGGGCTGTGGGCAGAACATTGGTTCTGGCAGGGACATTCTGCTGCTGGCGATAGCTTCTGTAATTACATTGAAATTAGGGAATGTTAAGACACTGTCTCCCAACACTGCAGCATCAGTCAATTGTACAGGGTTGCTCATTATAGCAGCCTATATCAACGTCGAACAGATTTTTGGGTGCATTGCAACAAAGACAAGGGACTTTACATTGAGCCCTGTGTTAGCGCGTTTTTTTCTCTTCTCAAAACTATACGACCAGATGATTACAAGCACACTGCACATGCGTACTAAAATGAGCTTGATTGCAACGAAAAACCAACAAGAATAAACTAGTGATTTAGCTGCTCTTCCGTTGACAGACAGCTTGCTGTAACTTGTTGTCATCCAGGTTCTCTATTCTCACCCCTCAATGAAATAATGACCTATCAGGAGCATAGGAAACCATAAGCCTGATGAATGTAAAATACTTAATATAAGAGAAGTAGTAGTAGACTTCATTCAAACGTTTCATCTTAAAATTGCAAAATAATGTGTGCCATTTGAAATAACTTTTTACTATTTTCATTTGATAAATGAAGATGATATGTAACTCATCATGATTGACTTGATTTAGTTACATATTTCAAATATGGACAGTGCAGGGATATCCCCCCCCGGTCTTGATAAGAAATTATTATAGTTTGTAAAGACACATTGTAATTACTGGATTACATAAATTGGAAATAAAAAATTAACATGAGCACCAAAATTTGTTTTCCATTAGTATCTAGGGTAAATTACCACAGCAGATTTGCCATGGTAAATTAGGAAATACTTTATTTCAGTTGTACGGAATGATTGTCAAATTGATACATCGCTTTTAGGATTAATTATGATTCATTTTTCCCGATGATAACCACCAGACGGCGAAAGTCTTCAAATGTTGGCAGCGATCGGGACTAAAATAACCTTGGCATCTACTTTAGGGAGTAGTAAAATCGGTGGCCAATGATGGTTGTAATTGAGATCAGCTGTGCAGGAGATAATCTTGTGTTAGTACGCTGACCAATGTTCGTCGAAATAGGCCCTACGTGTGTGACATGTGTGACATGTGACATTCATTTGGTCATTACTACTACTTATGGAGATTGATCATTTATGAATTCAGACAAATGCAACATAGGCCTAAGCTCTACTTTATTCCTCATCACTTGTATAACAAGCTCAAAAAATGTAGTAAAATAAACAGCAAAATGCAATTAGTTGTAAGTTAGAATTTCAAGTGCACAATCATATCACATTACAAATGAAATGAACAGATGATTTGCATACAGCTATTTCCCCAGTATACCCCAGCTATCCACTACTTACAAATAAAATGTTTCCAAACATGATCAGATTTTTTTTTTTTAACTGTCTTATAAACAGACATTACTTAGTATTGGGGAGTCACCTGGAGAGTCGCTCTCAATGCCAGGCAACCTGCAAGGAAGAACCCTAACCCAACACCTTTGAATGGTCTGCTCATCTATTTTCCAATCAGTTCACCTATTTGCGATCAGTTGAATGGAGGTTGGTTGTACCCAAATCCATAGATCCTAATAAAAATCAGTTAGGAAAGCACCATTTTGGCTCGGTCCCCAAAAATATAAATAAATAAAAAACTCAGTGATCATGTTTGCTTGGGCTTTCTTTCAGCGCGGAAAGAATAGGACTACTGTTTTGCCTTGCAACACTAACATCCGGATACCAGGGGTCCATGAAAACAGACCAATATAGCAACAGTGTTGGCTATTAATAGAGAAGTCTGTGTATGCAATATCCTATGATGGACTTGGGCCTGGTGCACATTGTATGTATGCCAGTGGCTCCTGTCGTTATTTAGTCTGATTATAAAATAATGAACAAGATGCTTATCAGGCATCTTGTAAACAAGGATTGATCTTTTTCTAACGGCATTGATTGAGTCTATGGGATTTATACCCTGTCAAGACTGGGTATTAAATTAGGCTTACTTCTCTTGTCTGGCATTGAGAGTAAGACCTGTAACAAAAGTTGCTAAATGCATACTAATGACTCAATTGGACTGCATTCTGCACCATTTCTGATTTGTAAATCCTGAGCTTGACCAATAATCCTATGGTTAGTTAGCAAGTATCTGAATAAAATTAGATGAACAATTAGGTAAACTAAACATGCAGGTCTAGACATGACTATCATGGCTGCTATCCTAGCATTAAAACCAATCACTGCAAGAAATACCTTGACAGTTTGCCAGTGTGTAGAAACCAAGCGATAGTGAGAACACTCAATGCCACAACTGTAAGATGTTCGCTGTAGCACTTGTGGCAGATTCTGCAGTGCCTATTTGGAATGCTCCCCCTTTCTGGGATTACTTGAGAAATTCAAGTTCAAATTCAATAGCTGCAAAACATCGAAACGTGCAGGGGATTTGTTTTTTAGTGACAGTACAATTTTTTTGCAATCAATTCTTAGATGGCCATTTAGCAAATGATTTCAACAAGATCTAAATCAAATATATTAACATTCAAAACAGTGAAACAATCCTACATAAAACATGGAAACATTAATGAATCATTGTTATGCTGTAACAAGTAAGCAACCTAAACTCACGCAGGAACTGCTGTCCTAACATAACTCTCTATATTTTCACCCCTTCACTGACTGTCCCACTAAATTCAGGAACCTGAAAGCTCATGATGTAGAAAAATATAATAATATAGCAGTCACTTAACTGTACATGTATACATTTCGGGACTATGCATTTGGTTTCTCTTGAAAATGTATCTTTAAATCAATGAGTAATTTGGTAATTATGGCACTTGGAGGATTGTTAATAAGTTGACAAGAAATGACCAAAAAAACTACTGCTCCATGTCCTGGTGAATCTGGCAGTATAAATAATGGAAAGTAAGACAATAATGGAAAGAATTGGAACGCATGGGGTAGTTAATAATAAAATATAAATAAACATTTGATGGGTACTTATATTTGTCCTGTTTCACATATGCACAAGTGTGTATTATACGCATGGAACTGAAATGTATTTTTTGCATATCCCAACTCCCCCTGAGACAACCTTGGAGAATAAGGTCACAGCCAGAGTCAGCCATTATCAACTGCAACCCTGGAGCAATTAGGGCTGAGTGACTTGCTTAAGTCGGCTCGGGAATTGAACTAGCAACCTTTCGGTTACTGGCCCAACGCTCTAACAGCTAGGCTACCTACAGCCCGGTGATCAAGGCATTGGCACGTAGATAACTTGATTTCGGAAAAGTATATGCAAGAATTTGGAACAACGTAGAGGCCTTCGATTATTCTATGCAATTGCTCACATTAAGCTCCATCAGAGTTATACAGCAAGTAACTGCATGCTTTTCATGATCTGTAAACATCAATTGATGAAGTATTTTCAGATACGCAAGGGTAGCCTATCCATTTGGCATGTAGCTAGCTAAGCAGCGTGTCATTTAGCTTGCTTTATCAGAGATTAGGCTTTGGAAAGAGCTTGACATTGGCAAGTCCTCGTCTTAGTAAAGTTGTCAGTCGGACTACTGTCATCACCAGTATAGATTGCAAGCAAATCAAATAATATTTGGATATAGCCATCTAGTTTATCCCCTGAAGTTTGCTTGTTAACTAGCCATATTGACGTGATCTGTTGTTACCTAGCCAATTTAATGTGGTCCATCATTAAATGAAGCCTATGATGTCTGTCAGCAGCTATCACGATTAACACTTAAAAACAATGTTCAAAAGGGGATAATGTTAGCTAACTAAGCTAGGTAGGCCTACATTGCTTGGATAAGAATGTACATTAGGTCTAGTCAACTGTACAACGTTTCTACCAGTAGCTTACATAGTAAACATGATCAGCAAACAGTAAATCTGCAAAAGCACCCTTCTGCGTGACAGGCTGAACCCATAAAGTATGGGAAATGAACCTAAACCCTGTCAGGTATAGTTCACTTTTATTTTATAAAATCACTCAAATATCCAATTAATGGTGGCCAATATTGAGAGATATCGTAAGGCTACCCTCACGTATCTGAAATTACATGATAAATGGCTGTTTACTGATCTTTTAAAGAATGCCATTACTTTCTGTACAACTATGATGGAGCTAAATGTGAGCAATTGTTTTGCACGGAATAATCAGAAATTTGTGGTTCTGACTATGCTCTTCAAGAGGTGATGATATTACAACCAAATAGTTAACATTATTTAACAATCCCTTGAAAACGTCACGCAGATGTCAGTGGTTTTAGCAGAGCTTGGAGTCTCCTTGCCCGCCAGCAGGCAAATCTAATCCTCTGCACCTTATTGTGATGTTTTATTGATAATGGCATCTTCAAGATGTATAGTTGTTCAAGCTATGTTATCAGGTATAGCTGAGGAGGGTGTTATAAAAACATGTAATGGTGTAATTTGGGTAAGGAATGTTAAGGTTTGTTCTGCTCAGAATGTATTTGGAGTTACGATTTATTTTAAGAGAAAAACTGAGTAATCATGTGGTCTAGGACAGAGTCATCCTACAACAAAAAAGCTCCTTATAAAGTTTAACGTTAAACCCACGATTTGGAGAGATGTCCAATAAGATCAATACGAACAGTCTCTCCATGGACACAACGTCAAATGAATTGTGAACAAGTACAAATCTGCCTTCACCTAATCTCCAGGCTTTGAACGAGAATAAATATGATGTAACAAGGACATAACATGTAATAATTGTTCCATGGTGGCTTTGGTTGGTACGTGTTATTTTTTGAAGTCATAAGGGATTCAAGAGAAATCAAAAGTTTCCATCTTTTGTAAGACACTACAGTCCTGATTGAGTGTGGTGAGGAAGGACACTTTTGAGAGACATTATTTAAAACCTCAACTCTTATTGAGCCACAGTTGGAGGCAATATCAACTCTGAGGTATAAACAGTTGAATAGTCTGTTTTTCCATGGAAGCCGCTAATCCAGTATTTTGGCTCACTTGGCTTGGGGAAGTCAATACAGAGGCATTGACCATTAAAATTAGAACCAATCCCTGCTACAGAAATGAATTTAGGTTTGCCAGGCTTTTGAAAGCCATAGAAATGGTGAGTTCTTATCTTATAGCCATATTCTAAATTGGTGGATGTGGAATAAATATTGGATTTAAGGTTCTCGTATTGTGCCAATTTAAGTTACTTTAAAGGAATTACCATGGATCTTTAATTTTCAAGATAGTTGAAAATATCTCAAACTAATGTTGAGAGGATAATGTCAGTGTCAGATGTCATCTTCTTGAGTGACTGCAAATTAAAATAGTCTACGAAACATGAGCTTCCTTCACTTTACTAGTCACTATACATTTTACCTAAACTTTTCACTAACATAAGGACTAAAATACTAGATCTTAGTAGCTGTCAAAGGCATGAAAAAGCATGGGTAATACATAATGCTATAAATATACACAGATGCAGACTACTAAGAGTTATATTATGACTTGTACCACGTTTCTTACAAATCATTTTTCATTGATAGTTTTGGAAGGAAACATGGACCAAATGCACATTTGCTCATTTTCAATTCTTTCATGATTAAATAATCCTTGTGGAGATTTGTGAAATTGTGACAAAAACATGACAAGGAAGTGAAATCGTCATTGTGACTAATGGGCTTGACTGTGAAACTTGACTGTAAATGTGGTTAAATCAATTAGGCGAGGTGTCCAGGTACAATGCTTGTTATCAAGCTTACAGAATACTCAACACTTAAGGTGGGGTATGCCCTTAACACTGCATTCCTTAATACCACCAAACGTACTAAATTAGTACAGGGCCTAACTGTTTGCGCCAGCTACAAGTTCATGCGTATACACTAATGAAAAGTATCCGATAAGATGCAGTTTAAAGCAGATTAAAAAAACTCAACATGACAACTGAATAAATTCAAAAGACGCCAAAGTAAACACTTACACTTCAACATTCACCTTCTGCTACCATTTCTGTCAAGCCGTCTCCAGATACAGTTTGTCACATACGCTTGATAAATCCAACGTATGAACCACACAGAACGCACTGCAACGCTGCAAGGCCAACGCAGCGTTCCGATGGAAATGAATGTACTTCTGGTGTACCAAAATGCACTGACGCGATTGGTGTGATCGAGGCGTTAGGCCAAGGTTAAGTTAAGATATCACATACCACTGTAGTT
The DNA here is from genome assembly GCF_045679555.1 of Salvelinus alpinus. NCBI lineage: Eukaryota > Metazoa > Chordata > Actinopteri > Salmoniformes > Salmonidae > Salvelinus > Salvelinus alpinus. The sequence goes on from NC_092123.1 coordinate 13,434,036, forward strand.
CCGTAACACTACATATATGCTATAGTTCTGTTGTCACATCCCTCACATGGTGAGATAATTATTAGATGGCACTAGCAAGGAGAGGGAGAAATCCAGACTCCGTATAAGAAAGGAGGAAATGTGCATTTGCCCTATGCCCTGCTGAGAGAAGTACATTAACTCTGAATAGTATATTTCTAGTATATATTTACAGACATTTTAAACGCATTCAGTTAGCATAACCTTACATTATTTAACTTTACCGAGTTACAATTAAAGACAATGAAACGTAAACATTGAAATAACCACTACAGCAGCAGACTTATTGATGAGGAACGCCACCAACAAACATTCTCCAAAACCCATGTGTATCGCACAAACGGCAGTAGACAAGTGGGACAAAAAGTCACCTACAATAAGTATGAGAGTGTGGTTGTGATGGCAGATTTTAATTCAAGACCATCATTTCGAGTGGTTGAAGTGGATGGCACATGGTAATGATACAGTGCAGCGAGGGAGAGTATTACTGAGAAGGTTGGGAACTGACTAATTGGCACTGTCGTCGCCAACTAAGCTGTTTTTAAATAAAATCACACAGAAACAACTTCCTCATCAACCCCTCGGGAAAGGGGCTTTATCATGAGTCACCTTATGGACACAGAGGATTTGGATGTCCCCCACCGAAATGCAAATGAGCTTATGGCGCAGCCTAACAGCCAAATCCTTACAAAGCTCCATTTGCTGCAGAAGCACCCCGAACGAATCAGCCAGTTCAGGCCTTTCATTACAGAGCCATCTGGCACCTGTGCTGTGACAATTGTGTCAATTAGTGATTTCATTTAAAAAGAGAAGTAGGTCCCTCGTGTCACTCAGAAATGATCCGATTTATTACTCGTTTCTGCCATGTTTGTACTGATTTGGTTCATAAAATAATTTGTTTGAGCAAGCATGCTTGTAAAGACACCCTACTGGCACAAACATTTTCTACAACACAACCCAGCACAGAAGTGGCACAAAGACAATCATTGAGAAATACGGGATGCCAAATTCACACAGCTAAATTGCCTCGACTTCAAGGGGGGGGGGCAGAATGCAGAGTGGAGGCCATCTGGTGGAGTTCCCCTTCTCAACAATAATGTTGTTGCCGTGGTAACAACGTATTGTGTGGTACAGTTTGGTGTAAACGGGCACAGTGAAGTGGGGGACTTACTCCGGTTTAGCACCCTGTATCAAGAGGGCGTTGACACACTCCATACTACCAGCCCGGGCTGCCTTGTGGATAGGGGTCTCACCTACATAGTCCTGGAACAAGACAAGGCAAAAACACATCACTATATAAAGTGATAGAGAACACTTTAGATGGATTAATCATGCACTCAACCAGTACAATGGGGAGAATGGAAAAACATTATGGCTTGCAATATATCAATATACAAGGCATTGTTAATACATTTTAGTAATTTAGCTGACGATTTCCAGGAGCAATTAGGATTAAGTACCTTGCTCAAGGGCACATTCACAGATTTTTCACCTAGTCGGCTCAGGGATTCAAACCAACGACCTTTCAGTAACTGGCCCAACGCTCTTAACCACTAGGCTACCTGCCGCTTATGTTGATATTGGCCACTCATAAATAAGGCTCTAAGTGTCTGCTGAAAGGGGCCACTATCTGTGCAGCATGCCCCAACAGTTGAGCACAGCTGCAGACAGCAGCAACAGTCCTCCAGAGAGACTAATCACAGAGAGAGGCTGTGAAAAGGTGTCTGCTGCCAACAGAGACAGTGGGCACTGGAGACAGGTGCTGAACTCCTCACCCAGCTCTCCGGCACCCCCTCAAGCCAAGCAGAACTGACACATTGCACTCTAGCCAGAATATCCGCCCTCCAGCTACCATCCCGTTCTGCTCCATGCAGCCAGAATGTAAGTCAGGCTGCACAATTTCACTGTTAGTGAACAGTTAAGGGTGGTGAAGGGATAAGGGGCTCTGTGTGTATGTATTAGAGATGTAACGTTCACTGATATGCATCTGTCCCTGATTCAAATGTTTAAGATATGATTGCATGGTTCCGTGGACCCCAAACTGATCCAAATTAAGCTTGCGGCGGTCCAAAAATCAAGAACTGTTGCTCATGACTTTTTCGACCTTCCGTAAATACCTAATCTTTTGTGACAACTGATGCGTTTTTCACCTTCAGTGTCAAACTAAGCATGTTACTGTGTTGACAGTCATTGATCTACAAGTCATTTTGCATACTGAACAACCCCAGGGAATATCATTAGCCTAGTCAAACTGTGCCCAGCTTAGCGAGCTAACCAATGTGAAGTAGGCGGCCTGTTCCTGATTTTGCACATTTGCGTGGCACCTTCAACATTCAAACACAAAAATGGCTAGATATTAGGCTTTATTAGTTGAGTGACAACCTATGTAATTTGCTAGGTGGTTGTTGTCTATGCGCTGTTAAATTATTTTAGCATAATAAAAGTAAGCTACCGGAGACAACCCTCAGCTGGCTATACCTGCTGAACGGAGCTTACAATATATATTTTTTTCACCATCAGCAATAGTTTTGGTAGTTTTGCTTTAAACAATCAGGGTATATGGTCATTTTTAGATACACAGGGTAAAGTTGATAATTTCATAACTAGGACAAAAATCACTTGCTGGGTTTTTCACACTCAACAGGTTCCTATGTGTATCAAAAATGGTCCACCTCCCAAAGGACATCCAGCAAACTTGACACAACTGTGGAAAGCATTGGAGACAACATGGGCCAGCTTTCGACACCTTGTAGAGTCGATGCCCTGACGTGTTGAGGCTGTTCTGAGGGCAGAGAGGGGGGAGGGGGTATAACAATAGTAGGAAGGTTTTCCTAATGGTTAGTATATTCAGTATACATCGAACGGAAAATTTATGCGTTTACGTAACAAATATTAGTGCATCGAATCATATCGCAGTAAACGGAATCGTACCGAATCGTTTCAAACTAAAACGTATCGTTCCTGAATCATTTCGGAGCCCATGTATCCATTTGCGTATCAAATCGTCTTAAACGGGAACGATGCACATCCCTACTATTTATTTATGTGTGTATGTTTGTTGTAGGGCAGTGTAGCGATGCTCCCCCGTAGCTCTGAGGCATCACAATCTTCTCCTACTTACCCCATTTACATTGGATCAGACTGCTGAACTTGACCCATAAAACCTCTAAATGTCACAGTGGCAAGAGCCAGGTGGAAAGGATGAAGCAGTGGAGTGTTATGCAATCATGACGACCTAATCTGAATTCCTGAGCAGAGCTTCCCTGGCTGCTTCTTTTAGGTGCATTTAAAAAAGGTAGTCACAGACAAACTGTAGCACCGGCAGGCCGGGGCAGAACCAATTTGAGCTGTGGTCATGACATGGCTGCCTGCCTGTTGGCTCTATGGTGTGACTCCGAGGCCATACATACTCTCTAGTCAAACAGTCTGGTGTGACGTGAAGAGACAGTCTCAGACAAACCGACACACAGCATGAACTATAGCTCTGTCTCCCAGAAAGCCTGATCCCTCCATAGTAGGATAATTCTGGCCAACGTGGGCCGCATGGAAAAGATAGACATAGGAGGTTTGACTCACTTTTGCAAACAGGGAAATTACTGACAGTTTGACACAAACAGGCCTACAAATCATGTAGCTCTTGTAGTCGGTCCTGTTATTTTGTCTATCCAGTCATAAGTGCCATTGTTGTGTAACCTGTAAGACTGAGACCCACCTGTCTGTTGATGTCGGCCCCGGCCTGCAACAGCCACAGCACACACTCTGGGTGGCCTCCAAAAGCCGCGATGTGGGCGGGCGTCTGGGCAAACCTTGTCGTCATGGCGTTCACCTTGCAGCCCACCTGCACCAGGCACATTACACACTCCAACTGTAAAGAAAATGAGAGTGAGTCAACATACTGTAGTTGATCAATCACAAAAGCTTTTCTGTTGAGAGCAGAGTTAATGATTGACAAGAAACACAGCCGTTACGCAAATCACAGTGAGTGTATTACTACAGACTGTTGTATTCAGAGCTCTATGTCATTACAGAAACCAAACCACAGCAAAGAAAGTGTGTTTGTTTGAGGTAAACCCCAAAGGCACACTAACCAACCAGTGGCATCTTTATTAGGGCTTGGACGATACCAGTATCGCAATATTTTCATACCAAAAATAAAAACACGAAGAACAAACTCTTCCGTGCTTCTACACCTGCATTGCTTGCTGTTTGGGGTTTTAGGCTGGGTTTCTGTACAGTACTTTGTGACATCAGCTGATGTAAGAAGGGCTTTATAAATACATTTGATTGATTCCATCCTTTAAAAACCTGCTGTATGTCAGATAGTGTGCTATAGCTTGGAAAATGTGACTCTGGATGACAACATAATTGTTTGTTTCCAACATTAGGGCTGTTTTCCCAAAGCAGTTCAATACACTTTGTGTTTTGTTTCCTTGCCTCGATAGTAATCGCGACATTGGCATTGTCCCAACCCTAATCTTGTTGGTCTCCACATTTTTTCCCCCTGTATTGAGCTTCTTGTACCGAAGAGGACACCTAAGCCCATATATGGTCACAGTATAGGGGCTTCAACTGCAGTCACTCCCACTGACTGTTATGTTCAGACCAGCCTCTGTGTGGGAAGAGTGGGCACACCCAGCCTAAGCAGTTTTGGCGGGAGACACTACTGTTTTCCTGGCCAACAAAGACACTTTAACCCCGCAATATCAAATAATGTTGTCTGGGAGGACATGTAGCCTAATAGCTCTGCAACAAAGACCAGGCCATGAGTCATAGTTGATATTGTACTGAAGTCCCACTTCAAGACGGGGCTTGGTAAATACAGTACATGTAGTTTAAAAACATGATCCAAGCAGCTGTTCAAAATGTGTATGCCTGACTGACTTAACTAAACAATCTCTCTCCTGTCAAATGTGCATCTCTAGATTGAGAAGTGCCGAAATGATAAAAATAAAATGAAGATATGATAGTCCGGGTGGCCATGCTGTGGACACGGGGCAGAGAACGCAGCTGTTTCATTGTTTCGGCTTTGGGCACAATAGTAACTAATAACTGCCTCATTCCTTCCCTCTTCTGCCCTGTTCCTTCTCTAACATCTGTGGAACTTTCTCCAAACCACCTCACCCAGGGGAAACTTGCCAGTGACAAACACAGAGCTCTAGTGTGACCAATTTGGTCACATATGCGACAAAATATAGTGTATTCGGAAAGTATTCAGATCCCTTTTTTTCCACATTCTGTTACTCTTATTCTTTTTCCACATTCTGTTACTCTTATGTTATTCTAAAATGTATTAAATTGTTCTATCAATCTACACACAATACCCCATAATGACGAAGTAAAACCAGTTTTTTTAAATGTTCGCAAATTTATAAAAAATAAAAATCTCACATTTACGTAAGTATTCAGTACTTTGAAGCACCTTTGGCAGCAATTACAGCCTTGAGTCTTCTTGGGTATGACGCTACAGCCTTGGCAGACCTGTATTTGGGGAGTTTCTCCCATTCTTCTCTGCAGATCCTCTCAAACTCTGTCAGGTTGGATGGGGAGCGTCGCTGCACAGCTATTTTCAAGTCTCTCCAGAGATGTTCGATTGGGTTCAAGTCCGGGCTCTGGCTGGGCCACTCAAGGACATTCAGAGACTTGTCCCAAAGCCACTCCTGCGTTGTCTTGGCTGTGTGCTTAGGGTCGTAGTCCTGTTGGAAGATGAAACTTCACTCTGGAGCAGGTTTTCATCAAGGATCTCTGTACATTGCTCCGTTCAGCTTTCACTTGATCCTGACTAGTCTCCCAGTCCTTGCCGGTGAAAAACATACCTACAGCATGATGCTGCCACGACCATGCTTCACTGTGAGAAGGGATGGTGCCAGGTTTCCTCCAGCTGTGACACTTGGCATTCAGCCCAAAGAGTTCAATCTTGGTTTCATCAGACCAGAGAATCTTGTTTCTCATGGTCTGAGTGTCTTTAGGTTCCTTTTGGCAAACTCCAAGGGGGCTGTCATGTGCCTTTTACTGAGGAGTGGCTTCCATCTGGCCACTCTACCATAAAGGCCTGATTGGTGGAGTGCTGCAGAGATGAGAAGCTTCCAGAAGGACAACCATCTCCACAGAGGAACTCTGGAGCTCTGTCAGTGACCATCAGGTTCTTGGGCACCTCCCTCTCCGATTGCTCAGTTTGGCCTGGCGTAGGAAGAGTCTTGGTGTTTCAAACTTCTTCCATTTAAGAATTATGGAGGCCACTGTGTTCTTGGAGACCTTCAATGCTGCAGAAATGTTTTGGTACCCTTCCCCAAATCTGTGCCGACACAATCCTGTCTCTGAGCTCTATAGACAATTCCTTCGACCTCATGGCTTGGTTTTCGCTCTGACATGCACTGTCAACTGTGGGACCTTATATAGACAGGTGTGTGCCTGTCCAAATCATGTCCAATGAATCGAATTTACCACAGGTGGACTCCAATCAAGTTGTAGAAATATCAAGGATGATCAATGGAAACAGTATGCACCTGAGCTCAATTTCGAGTCTCCTAGCAAAGGGTCTAGGAGACCCTTTGCTAGGAAACACATAAGGTGTTTATGTTTAAATTGGGAAAACTTTATTATTATTATTTTTTTTTTTATATCTGTTTTCGCTTTGTCATTATGGGGTATTGTGTGTAGAATGAGTTAAATTACATTTAATCCATTTTAGAATAAGGCTAACATAACACAATTTGGAAAAAGTCAAGGGGTCTGAATACTTTCCCAAGACACTGTACTTTGAGGATTTTGGAAATTAGGCCCTTTATCTACTTCCTCAGAGTCCGATGAACTTGTGGATACCATTTTTGTCTCTATGTCCAGTATGAAGGAAGTTAGAGGTAGTTTTGCATGCTAGCAGATACCCATAAACTTCCAGTCATTGCACTAGCCAATGCTAACGCTAGCCAATGCTCACAAAACTACCTCTACCTTCCTTCATACTGGAAACAGAGACATAACAATGGTAGCCACAAGTTCATCTGACTCTGGGAAAGTAGATAAAGTCCCTCATTGCCAAAATCCCGAACCATCCCTTTAAAAAGATCTGACCATATCACCAGCGCAATGTTTTTTTCTTCCTGTCGATGATTGGGGGAATGGATTTTACATTGAGGGAGCTCTATTACGCTGGCCCAGGTTGAACCAAGCAATGGCCCGTCACGTCACTGAGCGAAAGCAGGGAGGGAGGAGCGCCCTTCTCAAATCAAACAAATCTGCACCGCTCGGTCATGTGGTCAACAAGGCAGCATGGTGCATCGTCCATAAACATACAACATCTATTGTCCATTAAATTAATGTTTGAAACTAGTTATCATTGGAAAGGCCAATACAGCGTTTTTTCAAAATCAATCACTTTTCCATATGAAAACACAGAATCCTACTCATCACTTAATTACGCAGAGGTGGAAAAAGCACCCAATCGTCATAGTTGAGTAAAAGTAAAAATAACTTAATTAGAAAATGACTCGAGTAAGTCACCCAGTAAAATACTACTTGAGTAAAAGTCTAAAAGTAACTAAAGTAAAATATACTTTATCAGAAGTAAAAGTATACATTTCAAGTTCCTCATATTAAGCAAACCAGACGGCACATTATTTTCTTTTTTGCGGATAGCCAGGGGCACACTCCAACATAATTTACAAACTCAGCATGTGTGTTTAGTGAGTCCGCCAGATCAGTCAGTAGGTTAGACCAGGGACGACAAATTAGAGCATTCATGTCCTGCTAAGCATTCAAAATATAATGAGTACTTTTGGGTGTCAGGGAAAATGTATGGAGTAAAATGCATTATTTTCTTTAGGAATGTAGAAGTAAAAGTTGTCAAATATAAATAGTAAAGTACAGATACCCCCAAAAACGACTTAAGTAGCATTTAAGTATTTTTAAACCACTGTAATTATTCCCTTTTGTTTTGAGCAGACTTCACCATAGGCCAGAGCGTGGCACCTGGCTCACCCCCAGGAGGCAGCCCGGTTCTAAAACAAATGCAATCACATTTCACCCGGCTCAAATTCTTCCCGCTGGGGTAACCCAGCCAGAAAAACAAACCCCTTTATTCATAAACCATGTCACAGGTTGTTCTAAAGCCATTTGCGAGCAAGTTTAACCATTTGTTTTACACATTGTTCAGTCATGTTTGTTACCTCATTAGCTAGCTAACAACCTGGTAACATTACCAGTATATCCAAAAATTTGGGGGCACAAAAAGAAAGGAAACGCTTCTTCAGGAGATCTATGATCATAGCAATATACAAATGACAGATCTCTTGCATGTTGTCATCAGAAACTTGACCTTCTTAAAGAGACAGTGTAAATGTTCTAGAATGTATTGCAATAGGAAAATTGTGCTTTTACATGTTGAAACCTCATATTACACATGACTTGTTAATTTTAAAAGTGTAGCTTTTAAAAAAGTGTATTTACAGTTAAATATTTTTTTCTAGGGCACAGCATGTGCTTCACAAGTAGCTAGAATTCATATAGGCTATATCTCAAGGCGGTGACCCGTTCCTGTAGGTTCATGCTCTACAACATTCGCAGAGTACGACCCTGCCTCACGCAGGAAGCGGCGCAGGTCCTAATCCAGGCACTTGTCATCTCCCGTCTGGATTACTGCAACTCGCTGTTGGCTGGGCTCCCTGCCTGTGCCATTAAACCCCTACAACTCATCCAGAACGCCGCAGCCCGTCTGGTGTTCAACTTTCCCAAGTTCTCTCACGTCACCCCGCTCCTCCGCTCTCTCCACTGGCTTCCAGTTGAAGCTCGCATCCGCTACAAGACCATGGTGCTTGCCTACGGAGCTGTGAGGGGAACGGCACCTCCGTACCTTCAGGCTCTGATCAGGCCCTACACCCAAACAAGGGCACTGCGTTCATCCACCTCTGGCCTGCTCGCCTCCCTACCTCTGAGGAAGTACAGTTCCCGCTCAGCCCAGTCAAAACTGTTCGCTGCTCTGGCACCCCAATGGTGGAACAAACTCCCTCACGACGCCAGGTCAGCGGAGTCAATCACCACCTTCCGGAGACACCTGAAACCCCACCTCTTTAAGGAATACCTAGGATAGGATAAAGTAATCCTTCTAACCCCCCCCCCCCCCTTAAAAGAGTTAGATGCACTATTGTAAAGTGGTTGTTCCACTGGATATCATAAGGTGAATGCACCAATTTGTAAGTCGCTCTGGATAAGAGCGTCTGCTAAATGACTTAAATGTAAATGTAAATCTCAATAGATACAAATAAAACAATTATGGTGCTCTTAAATGTACTGTTGCGTTCTTAACTTCTTAAAGTTGTGAGTACCAGTGATCCCAGTTGGGAGCCTGTCAGTTCATTTCAATTAAACAAGTCAAGAGTTTGAAAGATATTGGTGGGGGAAAAAATGTACGTACATTTGTTTATGGGATATACTTGTAAAACAAAGTTTGAATAAAACAATGCCACAGTCATGCAAGACTTTTGAGAAAATGGTTTGTTCCATGAGCACAGCACAGCCTATAAATGTATGCAGAGCAGGTACGTGCAAGTTGTTTCAACTGTAGATATTTTTTGGCGGGTTGTTTGCCATTGGCCCATGCACAGCCAATAGAAAACGATGCAATGCTTTATAAAATATTGGACATTTCCTGAAATAAACTGACAGGAAGGGAAGACTAGCTACTTTCTCGGGAAGACTAACGTTAGCTCTATGGCCCAACAAATACTGACAACTAGGCTTCAACAGCAGCATGAATTTACTATTAGGACAATCAATTTCGCTATTACATAGCTGTACATTCACACAATAGTTGCTTTCAGGTATGAACGCACGCACGTTTCACGACATTAGGTGATAACATTTGATTTCACATTATGGAGATGAACAAACACCTAACGTTAACAATTAGAAAATATAAGAAAACATTCTTCTTATGATGAGTGTTGAGACAAAAAACGTAAGTCGCTGTTCAGATAGACAGCTTGCTACATTGTAACGTTTTAGATAAATATACATACTTAAATTGTATCGGATTAGCATCACAAATCGGAAAATCTAACTTTGTCAGTTTTTCGAAAATGATAACAGCATTTCTAGCTATATTTACGCCTGCTAACAATGTGACCGGATGAATCATCTATCCCTATTGGTTTTAGATTGTTTGCGAGCTACCTTTCCAAAATGTGCTGCCCAATGAATGGGAGTCCAGCCATAGACGGAGTCTTCCGTGATGAGGTCTGCTTGGTTTGTGGTGCACTGAAGAAGCGAACACAAAGCAACAACGTCTCCATCCCTGCACGCCCGGTGGAGAGGGTAACGAATGTTCAGCACCTCGTCGTTTGAAAATCCAGACTCTACGCCGACGGACATGGTTGCGGTACGGTGTGTACAGATGTTTGGGAGAAAAGTAGCCGTATCAAGTTGCCTTAGTCGCCAAGAATTTAACCAACTTCGCACGCCCCTGACGGTACATGCACAAGTGATACACAAAGGAAAGGAAGAGATGAGAGCTCGCGCTTTCAACTTGGCGCGAATCGCAAAACACGGACTGATTTTTTTTCTTGGCTGTTTGGTTCTATCAAAACCCGTCATGGAGTCCTTTGTTAAATCTTCTTCTTTGTCGATGAGGTTTAACGGCGGTTAGCATCCAATAAATGTTGCATTACCGCCACCTACTAGACTGGAATATAACTCACTTAGACTTTGCTTGAGAATTATTTATTTATTTTTTAAACAAATACCCTACCATCTAACCCTACACTCACTAAAAACTCACCATCCTACTCAACTGTTTAAATCAATTTAGTCCTACCTCAGGCCAACAGCATGAAAGGATGGGATACCACCACTTAACATACCCTGTAACTCTTCTGACGTCCAGTCTTGCACATCCAAATACCTCTCTGCAGCTGCCACCACAACCTCAATTTTCCGCGACTTACATTCTATCCCTGCAGTACAGTTGATAACCATTGCTATAAATGCTAAAAATCCAATCTTACTGAAACATTTCACTTGTTGGCCTATCCTTGTACAGCTGTACTACTCACACCACTCCTCTCAGGATCCCTCCCCCTTCATCCATCTTCCTCTACTTTCTTCATTGCTTCAGCATACAACAACTTCTGCACTATAACCCTGGAAACCTCAATCTGCCTCTCTTACACCGGACATTTCTGATCCCCAGCCCCATGGGCACCCCTACAATTAACACCTACCACTATTTTCCCCAATGCTACACATTCCTTTGTCTCATGCCCTTCTGCACATTTCTCACACCTAGGAACCTCCCTCCTACACACTGCTGCAACATGCCCATAAGCTTGACACCTATAACAACAATGTATTTGGCACAAAGCTCGTACGGGATAATTTACTATCCTAACAGCACTTTGTTGGGCAGTGTCAACATCAAAAGGACAGACAACAACTCTTCCATTTCACCACTCACGCCACCCTGTCTGCATCGCACCAAAGGACGAGCATCACAAACACCATGAATCTTCCCCTTCAGTTGGTCAACTTTCACATTTACCGCTACCCCAGTAAACACTCCTCTCAATGGCACCATTTCCTTGAGAGCAAAACAATTCACATCTCTTGTCCCCATTCCTTTAACACGGAGCACCTACTTCCTCTGACAAGCAGAAACCCAAGCAATTATCACAAGACCACTTTTGGTTACCTTCACCGATTCCACAGCACCCACCTCTGTTTTCACCCACCCTGAAACCACAAATGAATCAGCCAAAAGGCAAGGGTCCACTTTTCACTGCTACTGTCACAGACTCAACTTTAGCCTGGGCTCCGAGAACTTCACCACACCTACCACCTCCGATACTTTTCCCTCATTCACTTCCATTTCTCCTCCTGTCTTCGATCTGACGTACAGCCGACTCTGCTTACACTTTCTATCATTCTTCTTTAACAAATAATCTCCCTTTTTCCCGCCATGTTTAACCTACTCAGGCTCAACCTCTTCCTCCCTCTCTCTCTTCGAACTCCTTTGCCTCTTTTTCCCTCCATTCCTCCTCCTTATTCCAAGTATACGTCCCCTTATGATAATACTGCACTTCTCCTGACATACATCCTGACATCTTGTTCTTGCCCTCTCAAGGGGCACCATTTAACCGGCTGTCACAATCTCTGTACAATCAGCACAAACCCCTCGGGATGTAGCGCTCAACAGTGCATCCCACTTCTAAAGCAGCTGCTTTGTCTTGATGTTCTTCTTTGTCATTAGCTACCGAGAAGCTTTTCCATTTCAAACAAGCGCGCTCTTCCAACCACAGACACTTCATTTTCTACATCATTGCTACTGCTTCTTCTGTCCCTTTGTTGAATCAGGCTATACAGTGTCTTTAGAAAGTATCCACAACCCTTGACTTTTTCCACATTTAGTTGTGTTGAAGCCTGAATTTTAAATTTGATCAATTGAGAATTGGGGTTAGATTTTGGGTTACACAATAGCTCATAATATCAAAGTGGATTTATGTTTTTAGAATTATTTACAAATTAATTAAAAAATTAGAAGTTGAAATGTCTTGAGTCAATAAGTATTCAACCCATTCTTATGACAAGCCTAAATAACTTCAGGAGTAAAAATATGCTTAAAAAGTCATATAATAAGTTGCATGGACTCACTCTGTGTGCAATAATAGTGTTTAACATGATTTTTGAAGGACTGCCTCATCTCTGTATCCCACACATCTGTAATGTCCCTCAGTCGAGCAGAATTTTCAAACACATATTGAACCACAAACACCAAGAAGGTTTGTCAATGCCTTGCAAAGAAGAGCACCTATTGGTAGATGTGTAAAAATGAAATGATTAATTACACTTTGGATGGTGTATCCATACACCCAGTCACTAGAAAGATACAGGCATCCTTACTTACTCAGTCACCAGAGAGGAAGGATGTCACGACTTCCGCCGAAGTCGGGTCCTCTCCTTGTTCGGGCGGCGCTCGGCGTCGCCGGTCCTCTAGCCATCATCGATCCACTTTTCATTTTCCATATGTTTTGTCTTGTTTTCCTCACACCTGGTTTCAATCCTCTCAATCATTTGTTGTGAATTTAACCCTCTGTTCCCCCCATGTCTTTGTGTGGGTTTGTTTATTGTTTCATGTATGCGCACGTTAGGCTGGTTGCGCTGGGTTATGTCAACCCGTATTGTATTTCGTGTTCGTTGTGCCGTGTGTTTTTGGTTCGCCTAATAAAAGGCTCTGTTTGCTACCCAATATCTGCTCTCCTGCGCCTGACTCCCTTACAGCCATTTATGCATACCTAACAAAGGAAACAGCTCAGGGAATTCACCATGTGGCCAATGGTGACTTTAAAACAGTTCAATGGCTGTGACAGGAGAAAACTGAGAATGGATCAACAACATTGTAGTCCCTCCACAATTCTAACCTAAATGACAGAGTGAAAAGACTGAAGTCTGTGCACAAGGCACTAAAAGTGAAACTGCCCCAAAAATTGGCAATTTTTTAAAACTTTATGTCCTGAGTACAACACATTATGTTTGGGAAAATTAAACACAACAACTCACTGAGTACCACTCTTCATATTTTCAAGCATGGAGTTGACTGCATCATTAAATCTGTTTTACCAAATTTCTACCAGCATGTCATGTGCAACCAGAGGGGAAAAAAGTTGACCACCTTTACTCCACACACAGAGACGAGTACAAAGCTCTCCCTCGCCCTCCATTTGGAAATTCTATCCTCCTGATACCTGCTTACAAGTAAAAACTAAAGCAGGAAGTACGAGTGACTCGCTCAATATGGAAGTGGTCAGACGACACGGATGCTATGCTACAGTAATGTTTTGCTAGCACAGACTGGAATAAGTTCCGGGATTCATCCAATGGCATTGAGGAGTATACCAACTCAGTCACCGGCTACATCAATAAGTGCATCGACGAAGTCGTCCCCACAGTGACCGTACGTACTTATCCCAACTAGAAGCAATGGATTACAGGCAAAATCGCACCAAGCTAAAGGCTAGAGCTGCTGCTTTCAAGGAGAGGGGCACTAATCCGGACACTTTTAAGAAATCCTGCTCTGCCCTCAGACGAATCATCAAACAGGCAAAGCATCAATACAGGTCTAAGATTGAATCCTAATACACCAGCTCTGACGCTCATCGGATGTGGCAGGGCTTGCAAACTATTACGGACTACAAATGGAAACCCAGCTGCGAGCTGCCCAGTGACGCGATCCTACCAGAGGGGCTAAATGCCTTTTATGCTCGCTTTGAGGCAAGCAACACTGAAGCATGCATGAGAGCACCAACTGTTCCGGATGAGTTTATGATCACGCTCTCCGTAGCCGATGTGAGCAAGACCATTAAACAGGTCAACATTCACAAGGCCGCGGGACCAGACGGATTATCATTATGTGTACTCAGAGCATGCGCGGACCAACTGGCAAGTGTCTTCGCTGACATTTTCAATCTCTCCCAGTCTGTAATACCTACCTGTTTCAAGCAGACCACCATAGTCACTGTGCCCAAGAAAGCGAATGTAACCTGCCTAAATAACTACCGTCCGTAGCCATGAAGTGTTTTGAAATGCTAGACAAGGCTCACATCAACACCATCATCCCGGAAACCCTAGACCTACTCCAATTTGTATACTGCACCAATAGATCCACAGATGACACAATCTCAATCGCACTCCACACTGCCCTTTCCCACCTGGACAAAAGGAACACTTACAGTGGAGAGAACAAGTATTTGATACACTGCCAATTTTGCAGGTTTTCCTACTTACAAAGCATCTAGAGGTCTGTAATTTTTATCATAGGTACACTACAACTGTGAGAGACGGAATCTAAAACAAAAATCCAGAAAATCACATTGTATGATTTTTAAGTAATTCATTTGCATTTTATTGCATGACATAAGTATTTGATCACCTACCAACCAGTAAGAATTCCGGCTCTCACAGACCTGTTAGTTTTTCTTTAAGAAGCCCTCCTGTTCTCCACTCATTACCTGTATTAACTGCACCTGTTTGAACTCGTTACCTGTATAAAAGACACCTGTCCACACACTCAATCAAACAGACTCCAACCTCTCCACAATGGCCAAGACCAGAGAGCTGTGTAAGGACATCAGGGATAAAATTGTAGACCTGCAAGGCTGGGATGGGCTACAGGACAATAGGCAAGCAGCTTGGTGAGAAGGCAACAACTGTTGGCGCAATTATTAGAAAATGGAAGAAGTTCAAGATGACGGTCAATCACTCTCAGTCTGGGGCTCCATGCAAGATCTCACCTCGTGGGGCATCAATGATCATGAGGAAGGTGAGGGATCAGCCAAGAACTACACGGCAGGACCTGGTCAATGACCTGAAGAGAGCTGGGACCACAGTCTCAAAGAAAACCATTAGTAACACACTACGCCGTCATGGATTAAAAATCCTGCAGCGCACGCAAGGTCCCCCTGCTCAAGCCAGCGCATGTCCAGGCCCGTCTGAAGTTTGCCAATGACCATCTGGATGATCCAGAGGAGGAATGGGAGAAGGTCATGTGGTCTGATGAGACAAAAATAGAGCTTTTTGGTCTAAACTCCACTTGCCGTGTTTGGAGGAAGAAGAAGGATGAGTACAACCCCAAGAACACTATCCCAACCGTGAAGCATGGAGGTGGAAACATAATTCTTTGGGGATGCTTTTCTGCAAAGGGGACAAGACGACTGCACCGTATTGAGGGGAGGATGGATGGGGCCATGTATCGCGAGATCTTTGCCAACAACCTCCTTCCCTCAGTAAGAGCATTGAACATGGGTCGTGGCTGGGTCTTCCAGCATAACAACGACCCGAAACACACAGCCAGGGCAACTAAGGATTGGCTCCATAAGAAGCATCTCAAGGTCCTGGAGTGGCCTAGCCAGTCTCCAGACCTGAACCCAATAGAAAATCTTTGGAGGGAGCTGAAAGTCCGTATTGCCCAGCGACAGCCCCGAAACCTGAAGGATCTGGAGAAGGTCTGTATGGAGGAGTGGGCCAAAATCCCTGCTGCAGTGTGTGCAAACCTGGTCAAGAACTACAGGAAACGCATGATCTCTGTAATTGCAAACAAATGTTTCTGTACCAAATATTAAGTTCTGCTTTTCTGATGTATCAAATACTTATGTCATGCAATAAAATGCAAATGAATTACTTAAAAATCATACAATGTGATTTTCTGGATTCCGTCTCTCACAGTTGAAGTGTACCTATGATAAAAATTACAGACCTCTACATGCTTTATAAGTAGGAAAACCTGCAAAATCGGCAGTGTGTCAAATACTTGTTCTCCCCACTGTATGTGAGAATGCTGTTATTTGACTACAGCTCAGCGTTCAACACCATAGTTCCCACAAAGCTCATCACTAAGCTAAGGACCATGGGACTAAACACCTCACTCTGCAACTGGATCCTGGACTTCCTGACGGGACTCCCCCAGGTGGTAAGGGTAGGCAACAACACATCTGCCACGCTGATCCTCAACACGGGGGTGCCTCCTCAGGCCTACCACAATGATGAGACAGCCTATAGGGAGGAGGTCAGAGACCTGGCTGTGTGGTGCCAGGACAACAACCTCTCCCTCAACGTGAGGAAAACAAAGGAGATGATTATGGACTACAGGAAAAGGAAGGCCACACACGCCCCCCATTCACACCAACGGGGCTGTGGTGAAGCGGTCGAGAGTTTCAAGTTCCATAGTGTTGACATCATCAACAAACTATCATGGTCCAAACTCACCAAGAATGTTGTGAAGAGGGTACGACAACACCTTTTCTCCCTCATGAGACTGAAAAGATTTGGCATGGGTCCCCAGATGCTCAAAAAGTTAATCAGCTGCACCATCAAGAGCATCCTGACATGTTGCATCACCGCCTAGTATGGCACCAGCTGTTCATCCGACCGTTAGGCGCTACAAAGGGTAGTGTGTATATCCCAGTACATCACTGGGGCCAAGCTTCCTGCAATCCAGGACCTACATACTAGGCGGTGTCAGAGGAAGGCCCAAAAATGTTCAGACTCCAATCATCCAAGTCATAGACTGTTCACTCTGCTACCGCACGGCAAGCGGTACCGGAGCACCAAGTATAGGTCCAAAAGCCTCTTTAACAGCTTCTACCCCCAAGCCATAAGACTGCTGAACAATTAATCAAATATTTGCATTGACACCCCCGTTTGTTTTTACGCTGCTGCTACTCGCTGTTTACTACAGTTGAAGTCGGAAGTTTACATACTGTCACGTCCTGACCATAGAAACCCTTTATTTTCTATGGTAGAGTAGGTCAGGGCGTGACTAGGGGTTTAGTCTAGTTTATATTTTCTATATGGGGTTCTAGTTTGTTTTTTCTATGTTGGTGTTTTGGTATGATTCCCAATTAGAGGCAGCTGGCTATCGTTGTCTCTAATTGGGGATCATACTTAAGTAGCATTTTTCCACCTGTGTGTTATGGGATATTGTTTGGAGTTAGTGCACATAGCACTAACGTAGTCATGGTTTGTTCGTTTATTGTTTTGTTAATTTTCACTAGTAATAAAGTATGTGGAACTCATATCGAGCTGCGTTTTGGTCCGTCTCTACAAACGACCATGACACATACACTTAGGTTGGAGTCATTAAAACTCGTTTTTCAACCAATTTCTTGTTAACAAACTATAGTTTTGGCAAGTCGGTTACGACATATACTTTGTGCATGACACAAGTAATTTTTCCAACAATTGTTTACAGACAGATTATTTTGCTTATAATTCACTGTATCACAATTCCAGTGGGTCAGAAGTTTACATACACTACGTTGACTGTGCCTTTAAACAGCTTGGAAAACTCCAGCAAATGATGTCATGGCTTTAGAAGCTTCTGATAGGCTAATTGACGTCATTTGAGACAATTGGAGGTGTACCTGTGGATGTATTTCAAGGCCTACCTTCAAACTCAGTGCCTCTTTGCTTAACATCATGGGAAAATCAAAAGAAATCAGACAAGACCTCAGAAAATAAATTGTAGACCTCCACAAGTCTGGTTCATCCTTGGGAGCAATTTCCAAACGCCTGAAGGTACCACATTCATCTGTACAAACAATAGCACGCAGGTATAAACACCATGGGACCACGCAGCCGTCATACCGCTCAGGAAGGAGACGCGTTCTGTCTCCTAGAGATGAACGTACTTTGGTGAGAAAAGTGCAAATCAATCCCAGAACAACTGCAAAGGACCATGTGACGATGCTGGAGGAAACAGGTACAAAAGTATCTATATCCACAGTAAAACGAGTACTATATCGACATAACCTGAAAGGCCGCTCAGCAAGGAAGAACCCACTGCTCCTCAACCGCCATTAAAAAGCCAGACTACGGTTCGCAACTGCATATGGGGACAAAGATCATAATGTTTGGAGAAATATCCTCTGGTCTGATGAAATAAAAATAGAACTGCTTGGCCATAATGACCATCGTCATGTTTGGAGGAAAAAGGGGGACGCTTCCAAGCCAAAGAACACCATCCCAACCGTGAAGCACGGGGGTGGCAGCATCATGTTGTGGGGGTGCTTTGCTGCAGGAGGGACTGGTGCACTTCACAAAATAGATGGAATCATGAGGATGGAAAATTATGTGGATATATTGAAGCAACATCTCAAGACATCAGTCAGGAAGTTAAAGCTTGGTCGCAAATGGAAGGCTACCCAAAATGTTTGACCTAAGTTAAACAATTTAAAGGCAACGCTACTAAATACTAATTGAGTGTATGTAAACTTCTGACCCACTGGGAGTGTGATGAAAGAAATAAAAGCTGAAATAAATCATTCTCTCTTCTATTATTCTGACATTTCACATTCTTAAAATAAAGTGGTGAACCTCACTGTCCTAAAACAGGGAATTTTTACTAGGATTAAATGTCAGGAATTTTGAAAAACTGATTTGAAATGTATTTATCTAAAGTGTATGTAAACTTCCGACTTCAACTCTATCTATGCATAATCACTTTACCCCTACCTACATGTACAAATTACCTCGACTAACCTTTACCCCCGCCGGTACGTGGTTTCGGTACCCCCTGTATATAGCCTCATTATTGTGTTGCGTTGTGTGACAAAACTGCACATTTAGAGTGGCCATTTTTGTCCCCAGCACAAGGTGCACCTGTGTAATGATGATGCTGTTTAATCAGCTTCTTGTTGTGCCACACCTGTCAGGTGGATGGATTAGCTTGACAAAGGCTAAAATGCTCACTAACAGGGATGTAAACAAATATATGTACACAATTTGAGAGGAATAAGCCTTTTGTGCATAATTCTGGAACATTTTGGGATCTTTTATTTCAGCTCATGAAACATGGGACCAACACTTTACATGTTGCGTTTATATTTTTGTTCAGTGTAGTATATTTGAATTTAACCATATTAGTTGTTGTAATATTTGATCTGTATTTTCTGGAGGATGAAACTGGAATTGCAACCAGCTTTGTGTGGCTTGTTTTAGAAAAGGAAATATTTTAGAAAAAGGGATGATCCATTTTTACTAATCTACTGGAGAACAAGTTCGGGTTTAAGTATAACTTTTCGATGACAGGTTTTTTCAATTCATTTTATTTAACCTTTATTTAACTAGGCAAGACAGTTAAGAATAAATTCTTATTTACAATGACGGCCTACCAACGGCCAAACCCTAACCTGGACGACACTGGGCCAATTGTGCACGGCCCTATGGGACTCCCAATCACGGCCGGTTGTGATACAGCCCAGGATATAACCACGGTCTGTAGTGACGCCTCTACCACTGAGATGCAGTGCCTTAGACCGCTGTGCCACTCTGGAGCCCTGATGCTTTTAGTGAGAGGTTTAATGCTTTAATATTTTAAGCCCCCAAAACTCATATTCATTTACAAATAGGCACGTTTTATTTTATCTGGCTTGCCATTCCAAATAAAGTGAAATAATTTTTGCTCAAATTATTTTAAAGACAAATTGTTTTCCATGTGCCGGGCCATAAATAAGATAGGTAAACTGGGATGTGTTCTAAAGAATGAATCATGGTGATTTTTCCACAAATAGACAGGTATTTTCCTTACCATAGTAGCAAAATCTTATCTATTTTTGCTAACTTTCTGTTCAAATTTGTTGTATTAAGTTATTTTATTTCTTTAGGGACCTTTTAATTAACATGTTGATGTAACCTTCAATCGGTCCAAATAACTGTCTGGTAATGTATTATGTCAAAAAAGGAGTTATTATTGTAATTCATTTACATTACATTTACGTTTAAGTCATTTAGCTGACGCTCTTATCCAGAGCGACTTACAAATTGGAAAGTTCATACATATTCATCCTGGTCCCCCCGTGGGGAATGAACCCACAACCCTGGCGTTGCAAGCGCCATGCTCTACCAACTGAGCCACACGGGACCATTATAGATTATAGAGTTCATTTTTATTAATCAAAATTACATTTGATGATTTAAACAATAACTGTGACCATTATTATTTTATGTAAAATTGTTATGTCTTCTAATCAAATTAGAAGTTTTAAGAAGAAAAAAGATTCACAATAATTCAATTTACAACAATAGGCACAATAGTTTCACAATATCATATAAACAAAGGCCTGCGCAGGATTTACAATGAAAATAATAGGATACATAAAAAAATTAATAAAAAAAAGAGTAGAACAGTACATACTGTAGCAGGGGTTCTCATAAAATCAGATTTGCATCCATAACAGTTGTCTGAAGTTTACATATTTTTTTGTTCTTCATCAATTTAAGGGATTCTGTATAAATGTGGAATTCATGTTGGAAAACAAAGTTGTGGATAGCCTTCGTAAATGTCACTTTGTGGATAAAAAAATGGGCAATATTTATTACATTGTTCAGAAATTCCGAATTTGAATATTTTATAATATCACCATATACAGTATATGATATAATTGCTTGAAAACGCTATCTCTGGTAGCGCAAACCAGTCTTGAAGAGCAGTCCAGCATGTTTGGGTGAAGGTACAGGAGAAGAATACATGCATGGTCCGCAGTTTTGACCAAGGTTGAAACGAAGCCTTAGAAATTAACTGGATGGATAAATAGTATTGAGAATTTTTAATTGCACTTTAGTTTACAGGGGAAGCTAAGACAAATCGTTTTTATTGCAATGGACAGGCCGCCTACTCGTCTTCTTTCTTGGATTAACTGCCAGTTACCTCATCTCACCAAAAGCAGGGGGTATGAAATCAAATCGATTATAGAGTTCGCCAGTTTGTAGTCCTAGAACCCGGAAATTAGTTTCCTCTGGTTTGTTCAACCATCCCTTTGGAATAAATGCCAAAATAAGGTCTGAGGTTGACACAAGTTTAGGAGATGCTATACTTTTTGTTATATGAGATAATATTAGTCAGTTAATTTATGAATAGGCCTTTGTGCTTTTTTTATTACATAAATTCTTCAAAATTCACAAAAAGTGAAATTAGCTGATGAAAATGAACGCATAGAACAAAACGTATAAGATCTAAACCTGTGTTTAAAACATAACTTATTTTCAGAGTTTACGCTATTACTATTTCTCTCTTCCATGTAGGATAATTACGGGGTGTAAAGAAGGCATCTAAATCAAACGAGAGCTTGTATTTTGAAGGCTCAAAACGGACGTGACGTTATTTTTGTTTACAAATATAGCTAGCTAGCTAGGAAGCAATCCGCTGGCAATTGTTTATTCAACGCTAGTTCAATTACAAAACGATAACAAAATGAACGGAGTTTACACTGTGTTGTTGGCTGACGCATAGTCATTCACATGGCACTATATACTGTGAGGTTAACATACATATTTAGTTTGGTTTTAGCTAGCTATCATCATGAAGTTGGCAAGCTAAATGGCTTATTAGCTTTGGTACGTTATCAGTATTAGCTAGTGACGAGATTTTTGGGGACGTGGATCGTGTGGTATTTCTGCAAGCTCATTATGGAAGGAGT
The DNA here is from genome assembly GCF_045679555.1 of Salvelinus alpinus. Lineage (NCBI taxonomy): Eukaryota > Metazoa > Chordata > Actinopteri > Salmoniformes > Salmonidae > Salvelinus > Salvelinus alpinus. Next base: position 13,456,007 of record NC_092123.1, read on the forward strand.
TCTCTATAAGTGGACAAATTATATGACAGGTAACGTTATGCATTTAATGTGTTTGGTCCATAGTTTAGCTAGCTAGCTTGACTATCTCGTTAGCATAGTTGTCACACTGACATTCAATTTAGCTAAGCTAACGTTAGCTTAGATACACAACCTACCTCTGCTTGTCTGCCCTTCACAGCCCTTGCTGTGTCATTTGATATATGTGTAAGGTAACTAACTTATAAGATTCTTACTAACTTACAACCTACACTTATAAGCTAGCTAACTTTGCACTAACCGACTAAACTCAACGATTTACGATGGAGTTGGGCTGTGACTAGTGCTGTGCTTGTGGGCGGACTGGAGCTGTCACATACAATTACCAATGTTGTGTGTAATTGCGGGCTGTTCTTTGGGTGCTGAAATCAGTCGTTTTTTTATGTGACGTTGATGTTCCAGTCTGCCCACACTAGTCAATTGTGTATGATTGCGACCTGCAATTCGGGGCGTTCCTGCATGTGGGCATTCACCCCCCCCCCCATGCCATCTTCATGCTTCTGTGACACTTTTGATATTCTGGATATCCCCTGATTGTCTATGCGATTTAAAATATTGTCAAAAGGGAAATACAAGTATTATCAACGTTTTTTGGGGGTGAAGAACACTGTACCAGTGTCCTAGATATCTATCGGTGTCACCCTGCCTCCCGCCTGCTGTGCATCGGAGTCCTCCTAGTTGGGTCATTCCTACATTGCAGTACCTTTTGGACCTCATAACTTTAGAATACAAAACAAATATTTGTATATATTTTTTTATTCAGGAAAAGGACATCTTTGACTTTCAGAAAAACATATTGGTCAAACTAAGACACTTTGATCTATTTTAGGTGCATAACCCCATACAGTTATTGCATAATAACAGGGTGGAACCTAGCCTAAAGACCCTAGACATAGAAATTAACGTTTGAACCAGGAAAGTTTCCTTTCACAACCTCTATGAGCCAGAATGCTGAATAAAATCATACTTTACCGGTTGTCCGTGTGGTTGGTCCTTTTGCAGATAGGAATGTGAGACAAAATATTCCCAGAGTAGTGTTATCAACCCGACCTTAAGTAGGCCTATGCTGGTCTGTTTATCGTTTGTATTTCTGGTTTTTATTTTCAATACTGATGCAATTCGCATGTGACAAACACTTACACAATATGGCCGAGCCTAACCGAACGGCAAACACTTCCAGCTGATTGTGAGGAAATGTGCTTCGGTCGACTACATTTGGTTATGTTCGGCTATTTTTTACACATTGAGCATCACGTGCAATGCATCAACCGATTAAAAACACAAGCGACAGAACCCACCGCGCCACAAAAAGTGGGGTAAACGACACTTTCCTGTGGATACCCTATCTCCACCTCCTACCGCCAAAAGAACCAATAGCATGTACAACCAGTAAATTAAGTGTAAATATAATTTTATTTAACTTTCTGCCTTGTAGAGACTATTGCGTCTTTTTTACAGCGACTTCTTTCAGACTGATATTCATAATTAACCATGGAAACAGTGATATTTAGGCAAGGTAGAACCTAACAGGGTGGAAATGTGTAGCCTTAATTAGCCATAGCTCTGTGGGTGATTGAGATTAAACTAGCATAATGGTAAACATTTGAACAGGTTTTGAACTTCTATATGAAATGTATTTTAACATTTAGAAAATGTGTTACATTTTCTATATAATTTAGCCTAATAGGGTGGAAATGCATGTGTGAGACAAGTGTCATGAAACATGGGAAAATAAGTGTTTTATATTTATTTAGCTTTGCACCATTGTTTTCCCACCAAACAACAACATGAACATAGAAATAGGAGTTATGGATATGACATTGTCATTGAAAGCAAGTCTAAAGATGTGCTATGCAGAAATCGCTCTGTCATTTTCTTTTGCTTAAATTCTAATAGAATGGGCTATTTTCAGTTCATGTGACAAAATAAGCAAGGTTGTTGTAGAGTGATTGTACCATCTAAACCGTTGTGAAAAATATTTTCCATAACTAAAAATATTGTATTTTCAACTGTTTGAAACTGGTGTACAAAACTGAGGCTAAAACGAAATTTAAGAATGGGAAGCATAGAAATAGCCCACATAGACTTGCTTTCTATGACACTTTCATCTCTATAACTCATATTTCTATGTGAATTTGGTCAGGTCACCCAAACAGTTACAAATTACAGCTTTAAAGGAGAATTACTACAAACTAACAAGGTAGAAAGTGATATCAAGAATACAGAACATTTTAAATGCAATAAAAATAAATACAATCATGAAAAAAAAACTTTGAGATTTTATTAACTAGGACTATAAAATAATGACTTTTTGGGGGGGGGGATTTTTTTATGGCTTATATTTCTATTAGAAGTTGATGAATAACACCTGGGTACATGGCAAAAACACCCAAATCCACAGAAAAAGTATTCAAAATGCATAAAATGCCCTTTCAATATCCATATTTTGGTGTTTTTAAGGTAAAGGACACCTGATCTCATATTTACATTTTTTTGTAATCACATTTTAAACTAAATAAGAACTGATATTTCCTGGCAACAGAACATGCACCGCAATGTAGGAATGACCCAGTTAACTAGCTAGCACACAGTGTCTTTTGCTCCCTCTTGCCAAACACCTGGCCTCACCATTGTTAACAGAACTGCAGAAAAGCAGTGCCTGACAGGCCGGGGCGAGGGATACTGTCTACCGGTGTGCTAGCTAGCTACCTATCCCGCCTGCTGCTTGCTGTGTAACGGAGTCCTAGCTTGCTAGCTAGCACCTATTGTCCTAAATGCCTGCCGAAGAACTGCCCTTGTTAACAGAACTGCAGGAAAACATTGCACGACAGGCGGGAGTGAAGGACACTGTTTACCATAGCTAGCGACCGTTGTCGCCCCGTCTCTTCTTCTGTGGAGTTTATTGTCAGTTGGCATCCATCGTTATGGTGCATTATCGCCACCTACTGTACTGGAGCGCCCCACCCCCTGCCTGTTGTACCGGAATCCTAGCTTAAAAATGGACCAATAGAAGTATAAAGAGGGATTCCTGCATATGCAAGAATGCCCACGTGCAATTCTGCCCCAAATTGCAGGTCGCAATTGCCCCCTTCTCACACTAGTCACCGCTCAACTCCATCGTAAATTGTGGAGTTGAGTTTAGGCTACCTGGAAGAGAGTGTTTGACTAGGTGTTCTTGGTAATACTGGTTGGTTGTGTTGATATCTAGCTATGTTGATTCATCAGTTGTCTGCACAGGAAGAACCAACCTGTAAAAACAGAAGTTGTCAGTGCAAGAAGAACTAACCTAGCTCATCTGAAATGATTACAGGGTGGCAGCCACGCTGGTTTGTTTTACACAATGGAATAATTTCCTACTATGATTCTCAAGATGATGTCTGCAAAGGGAGCAAAGGAAGTATTAAGATGTCCGTCTGTGAAATCAAAGGTATGATTTGTTTCTGAAAGGCCTATATTGTGCCACTCACCCAATGAATTTGGTAGTGGTTACATTTCTCAACTCCCATCCCTCAGCTGTTTTCCCAAACATTGGCAGGGTTTCTGCTTCATTGTTCTTTTAAATCCCAGATTGCCAGTTAAACCCCTCTAATCTCAGTACAGGTAGTATTTGCTATTGAAATCTCAATTTATGGTTGATTCTTGTGCTGAAGGGTTGTGTTGATGTATTTTTCATTAGTTCACCCCACTGACAATAACAGACTGGAACTGATCATACCAGGAGAGCAGCATTTTTACGTCAAAGCTGTCAATGCTGCCGAACGACAGAAGTGGCTTGTGGCACTTGGAAGTTCTAAAGCCGGCCTTGCTGACACGAGGGCCAATAAAGAAAAAGGTACTGACCCAGCAGTGTTTTCTTTGTTTGTCATTAATCTCCCTTGTGCTTGTCTCCCTCTCACATTGACCCTCATGCGTTCTCATTCAGTGTCCTAATTGAACATGTACTGTATAGGCCTATCCTTTAGGGTGTTTTCACATATTGTCCTCTTTAAAATAACCAATCGCAGTCCTCTTTAAAGTGAACTTTGGGGTAAAAAAAATAAGCTAAATAACTCACACCGGCCATCACAAAGCCTTGACCTCAATCCTATAGAAAATGTGTGGGCAGAACTGAAAAAGCGTGTGCGAGCAGGGAGGCCTACAAACCTGACTCAGTTACACCAGCTCTGTCAGGAGGAATGGGCCAAAATTCACCCAACTTATTGTGGGAAGCTTGTGAAAGGCTACCTGAAACGTTTGACCGAAGTTCAGCAATTTAAAGGCAACGCTACAAAATACTAATTGAGTGTATGTAAACTTCTGACCCACTGGGAATGCGATGAAAGAAATAAAAGCTCCAAAAAATCATTCTCTCTAGTATTATTCTGACATTTCTCATTCTTAAAATAAAGTGGTGATCCTAACTGACCTAAGACAGGGAATTTTTACTAGGATTAAATGTCAGGAATTGTGAAACTGAGTTTAAAAGTAGTTGGCTAAGGTGTATGTAAACTGTCCTAACCAACTTGCCAAAACTATAGTTTGTTAACACAAAATTTGCGGAGTGGTTGAAAAATGAGTTTTAATGACTTTAACCTAAGTGTATGGAAACTTCCGACTTCAACTGTAAGTGAACTGGCATTGTGGCGTCGTGACAACAACCTCTCCCTCAACGTCAGAAAAACTAGTTGATTGTTGACTTCAGGACTTCAGGAACCAGAGGAGGGAGCAGGAGAGTCACAAGTTTTAAGTTCCTCTGTGTCCACATCACGAGGACTTGTCATGGACCAACTACACTCTTGTCAAGAGCGCGGCTGAAGAAATTCGGTATGCTGCCCCGGGTCCTCAAGGTTTTACCGCTTTGAGAGCGTCCTGACCAGTTGCATCACGGCCTGGTACGTTAATTGCTCCGTCCACGACCACAATGCCCTCTAGCAGGTGGTGAAGATGGCCCAATACATCACTGGGACCGTACTCCCACCCATCCAGGACATCTACTCAAAATGTTGCCTGAGGAAGGACCCCATCGTCAAGGACCCCACACACCCCCAGCCACAACCTGCTCTGATTCTCCGCACCTTTTTCAGGACCCTGTCTTTAAAAGATAATTCGTAAAAATCCAAATAACTTCACAGATCTTCATTGTAAAGGGTTTAAACACTGTTTCCCATGCTTGTTCAATGAACCATAAACAATTAATGAACATGCACCTGTGGAATGGTCGTTAAGACACTAACAGCTTACAGACGGTAGGCAATTAAGGTCACAGTTATGAAAACTTAGGACACTAAAGAGGCCTTTCTACTGACTCTGAAAAACACCAAAAGAAAGATGCCCAGGGTAGGGTGCCTGCTCATCTGCGTGAACGTGCCTTAGGCATGCTGCAAGGAGGCATGAGGACTGCAGATGTGGCCATGGCAATAAATTGCAATGTCCTTACTGTGAGACACCTAAGACCGCGCTACAGGGAGACAGGATGGACAGCTGATCATCCTCGCAGTGGCAGACCACGTGTAACAACACCTGCACAGGATCGGTACATCTGAACATCACACCTGTGGGACAGGTACAGGATGGCAACAACAACTGCCCGAGTTACACCAGGAACGCACAATCCCTCCATCAGTGCTCAGACTGTACGCAATAGAGAGAGGCTGGACTGAGGGCTTGAAGGCCTGTTGTAAAGGCAGGTCCTCACCAGACATCACCGGCAACCCACCGTTGCTGGACCAGACAGGACTGGCAAAAACTGCTCTTCACTGATGAGTCGTGGTTTTGTCTCACCAGGGGGTAATGGTCGGATTCGCGTTTATCGTCAAAGGAATGAGCGTTACTCCGAGGCCTGTACACTGGAGCGGGATCAATTTGGAGGTGGAGGGTGTTCTGAGGCAGTGTCACAGCATCAATGGACTGAGCTTGTTGTCATTGCAGGCAATCTCAACGCTGTGCGTTACAGGGAAGAGATCCTCCTCCCTCATGTGGTACCCTTCCTGCAGGCTCATCCTAACATGGCCGTCCAGTATGACAATGCCACCAGCCATACTGCTCGTTCTGTGCGTGATTTCCTGCAAGACAGGAATTGTCCGTGTTCTGCCATGTCCAGCGAAGTGCCCGGATCTCAATCCCATTGAGCACGACGGAACCTGTTGGATCGGAGGGTGAGAGCTAGAGCCATTCCCCCCAGAAATGTCAGGGAACTTGCAGGTGCCTTGGTGGAAGAGTGGGGTAACATCTCACAGCAAGAACTGGCAAATCTGGTGCAGTCCATGAGGAGGAGATGCACTGCAGTAGTTAATGCAGCTGGTGGCCACACCAGATACTGACTGTTACTTTTGATTTTAACCCCCCTTTTGTTCAGGGACACTATTCCATTTCTGTTAGTCACATGTCTGTGGAACTTGATCAGTTTATGTCTGTTGAATCTTATGTTCATATGAATATTTACACATGTTAAGTTTGCTGAAAATGAACGCAGTTGACAGTGAGAGGGCGTTTCTTTTTTTTGCTGAGTTTACGTTCATGCTACACACATTTCACAACTGCTGCTACCAGGCTCTTATTATACTGCTCAGATTAAACACTGCCCTGCCCCCCTTCCACAATACACTTGTAAATATTAGACTTCCTGTATTATACCAATGCTAAAATATTTATTCTATTCTACTAAGCCATTTACTTTATATTTTATTATTTCTTATTGTTGCATTGTCGAGAAGGAACCTTCAAGTAAGCATTTCGTTGGACGATGTATACCATGTGTATCCCGTAAATACAACTAATAAAACTTAAAAACTAACATTTTGAAAGCTAATAGATTGCATTTAGTTAAAAGATGAGACAATTCTAATCAGAACATAATATTAGCATGTAAATATTATTGGTAACAGAATAAATAGCAGAAGAATACTGCAGATTAAATAATGCTGTAATGGCGAAGGTGCATAAAGATGGCGGAATTCAGATATGAAGTCTTTGTTTTGGCACTATCCACAGAGTTTTTAATCTGTGACGTGATACAATGTACCTATAAATCAGCACAATCTAGTTTTCCATTTTTTTCTAATTGCGGCCGTCTTTGAACTTGTATTGGGATCATTCATGTACAGTGCCTTCAGAAAGTATTCACACCCCTTGACTTTTTACATGTTTTGATGTGTTACATCCTTAATTTGTAGGCTATAAAAATAAAGAGAGCCGCACACTCAAGCTCCCAGTAATTTATTTGGTAAACCTGAATTTTTCTCTCGCAGGCCTACAAACAATACCCAATAATGTCTAAGTGGAATTATGTTTTTCTGAAATGTTTACAAATGAAATGTCTCGAGTCAATAAGTATTCAACCCCTTTGGTATGGCAAGCCTAAATAAGTTCAGGAGTAAAATAATTGCTTAAATGAATTTCACTTTCAGCAGAACAATAACCTTAAAACACATGGCCAAATCTACATTGGATTAGATCACATGTAAAGTGGTTGTTCCACTGGATATCATAAGGTGAATGCACCAATTTGTAAGTCGCTCTGGATAAGAGCGTCTGCTAAATGACTTAAATGTAAATGTAAATCACATATTGCAAACAAATAATCTGATTATCGTGCCAGTACAAATCTCTACACATATTTGGGAATTTCTCTCCATCCTTGAAAATCGCTAATCAATATCCAAAAACGGACATGTTTTCCCCACGAACTTTCTCATCATCATCTCTGTTTTGTGGCACCAATGTGAGGGGCATGACAGGGGAAACAGTGTTGCAGTAGTCTGTGTGGTGCGGGAATAATGACAAGTGAACCTGGGGAGCTTTGTGTTCACATTGCCCTTAAAAAGGGAACCGAACTTAGATGAGTGATCATGTGTTACCTTAACCTGGATGTCAGTCTGTTTATGCTCTCTTGCTGACTAATCCTTATGGAATTGTGATGCCAAATGACAGCAATGAAGTTGGAAATGGCTGTGTTTCCCCTTCAAGCATATCGCAATCGTGGCTGCAATGGTAAAAAAAATATGGAGATATATAGATGTATGCCCCAGAAAGACCCCATCTCCCCCGCAGGGAGACCCCCCTCACCGCTAACTCTGACACTGCTGCTGGAAAAAATCCTAGGGGGAAACTGAAGAGCACCAACCGATCTAGGACCACTGACCAGGCTAGAGTTACAGTACCTTACCTTAAAGGGCCTCTCACTAACATAACAGTGTTCTGTTTTTTTTATTGGAAGAAATAACAGAGACGACAGAATCTCTGAAAACGAAGATGTCCGAGCTGCGTCTCTACTGTGACTTGCTAATGCAGCAGGTCCACACGATACAGGAGTCTGTGGGCCAGGAGGACCAGGAAGGAGACCACTCCAATTCCAGCTCGGAGGTAACTATACCTGCATGGTTTTAGCTAGGCTGTGTCCCAAATGGCACCCTATTTCCTACATACTGCACTTATTTTGCCCGGAGACCTATGGGCCCTGGTCAAAAGTAGTGCACTGTATGGAATAGGGTGCCATTGGGATGCAGCCCTAGTGTTGGCTGTCAGAAATCACCAGCGTGGCGGCAGGTAGCCTAGTGGTTAGAGTATTGGGCCAGTAACCGAAAGGTTGCTAGATGGAATCCCTGAGCTGATGAGGTAAAAATCTGTCGTTCTGCCCCTGAACAAGGCAGTTAACCCACCGTTCCCCGGGCGCCGAAGACGTGGATGTCGATTATGCCAGCCCCCCCCCCGCACCTCTCTGAATCAGAGGGGTTGGGTTAAATGCGAAAGACACATTTCAGTTGAATGCATTCAGTTATACAACTGACTAGGTATCCACCTTTCCCCATTTGCTCTTTTACTCTTCATCTACGCCAAATTAAGTCTTGGTAGTGCCACTGTACTCGAGATCAGAGCGACAGGCCAAGATCTGGACGGTTGCCGGTGTGAATCCCTGGGCTGGCGAGAAAATATTTGGTGCAAGCTGGTACTGCAGTTGTGCCTTTGAGCAAGGCACTCATCGTGGGTGTTTGGTGTGTCTGCAAGCCCAGGGTTGGGAATTAAAAACAGTCAACAAAAATATGTATTTGTTTTGATGAGTACAGAAATTAAGTTAATTCTGTTAAACCAGAGCTCCAGACTAACGTTTCCCCCTGGTGGCACTGGAGCCAGTAACTTTTTCAGTTGGTGGCACTAGCAGCAATTTGGTCGGGGTCACGCAATAGAAAGTAATTTAGATGTACAATGCTAGTGTAATGGACTGATATAGTATTCAATAAATACGTTGTTACATATAACATGTCCAAGCAGGAATGCGTAATTCAATATATTTTTGATATGTAACATAATCCAGTGATTGTCATGAATGGTTGATAATTAATTATTGTTATGTTTTACTGTCAAAATAGGACTCCAGAATTAAATTGGTACTAATTCACCACCTAAGGGAGTGAACATTTCAAACACATTAGCTAGATTGCTGACTAAAAATATAACACCTACTGCTTGTGTTGCCATGTATTAATCTAACAGTATATTAAATGTTCCCAATGAGGCCTAGTGCACTCGTGATGGCTGATATGCAGTTCGCACGCTCCGTATTTCAAAGCCATATCAGACATCTTGATTGTAAAACAGTGTGCTTTGAGCTAAATATTGAGAGTTGAGAAATAATAAGTATACCTACAGAAAGCTGAGATCCTCCTTTTTTTGTTTTTGTTGCATGGACAGCGGCTTGCTTCCAAAGTTGTTTTACCCCCGCAATTACATTTTTAAATGTTATACAATCATAATGCATTTTTCGGGGTGCACGAGGGGGGAGAAGAGGGTGTGAGAGACTCACTCATTGCATCAGCCGGCCCCATCAAAACAGGCACAGTGGCAGGCCAGACAATTTCATTACAGGAACCATGAGGATAATGCACTTTACTGTTTGACAAAAGCATGGGTTTATCCACCCAAAACATTTTAAGTTTTGATTGAGGTGACCAGGTAAAATGTGCAACTCTCACCGGTATGTCCAATTTAAAAAATGTAACCTTCACAGCCAAGTCAAAGGGTCGTGAAATGTGACTAAAATGGTTGTAGTTTGGAGCGTTGTAAACTCTTCAAGCACTTTTTAGTAACACATTGTGTTGCCAATTTAAGGAGTAGTTTCTTCACACCACCTAAGAAGGCCTGAGGCACATGTAGTAATATATTAGGCTTAATATTGTGTATATTTATGTCTTTTATTTTTGTCCGTGCCCAATCTCCAATTGTAGTTGACTGATTCGCCTCTCCTTGTCTTTTCTTTGTTGCTCCAGACTCTGAATGAGGCCTCCTCTTTACTGAGTGCCACGTGTAACACCTTCATCAAAACACTGGAAGAATGTATGAAGATGGCCAACTCCAAGTTCAAGACAGACATGGTGCTGTTGAACCCTCCAGACGATATGATGATGTCCCCTGTTTCTCCGTCCCCAATACAGATGGCCCGGGTAGGATGGTATTCAATGTACTGTCTAGTGAAGTTTCCCATAGGTACAGATCTTGGATCAGATTCCTCTCCCCAATCCAATTAGTGGGGAAAATGCAACACTTGACCCATGATCAATGTCTAGGGGCAACTTCACCATACTCTGTACAGCTTCATCACAGGGGTGTGTTCATTAAGGCATGCAACAGACAACGTTTTAAAACATTGCAAAATGAGCATTTCGTATTGGAAAATTACAGGTTGTCACTCCGTTTCAATCCGTTTTCTCCCATTTGGTGCCTAATGAACACTACCCAGATGTCTTATCTCTTTATCTCTTATCTCTTCTCATCTGTTGCATCCTTGCTTGACTTGATCCAAAGCATAGCTATACAGTCCCCTATGTATGCTAAACAAGAATATAAACTCAACATGCAACAATTTAAAAGATTTGCATTTCATATCCCCATGTTAGGAATAACTTTACCCGCTCTGAGAAACAAGCCCTTAAATCTCCAGAATGACACCTCTATAATCATCCACCCAGTGGACAAGGGATGTGCTTTTACTGTACAAGAATATGCTGTCTATAAAACTGAATTACTCAGGCAACTGAATTATCAGACGTTCTATAAGAGACTCACTACAAACCCGACAATCGGGTTTAATCTAACACACTGTCAAGTGCATGCGCAATGGTGATATCACCAAAAGAGAACACAGATTATTGCGTAAAAACAGCTCTACGCTGGTAATCTGCACTCCCTAAAATACTGTTTAATTACAATACCTTCAGAAACTATTTACACCCCTTGACTTTTTCAACATTTTGTTGTGTTACAAAGTGGGATTAAAATGGAAACGATCTACATAAAATACTTAGTAAAGTCAAATTGGAAGAAAAATTATAACATTTGTAAAAAATGATTGATATTTGAAAAACTAATATCTTGATTAGATAAGTATTCAACCTCTTGAGTTAATATATGTTATACCTTTGGGAGCAATTACAGATGTGGGTCTTTCTGGGTAAGTCTGTAAGAGCTTTCCTCACCTGGATTGTGCAATATTTGCTCATTATTATTTTCTAAATTATTCAAGTGCTGTCAAATTGGTTGTTTATCATTGCTAAACAACCATTTTGAGGTCTTGCCATAGATTTTCAAGCAGATTTAAGTCAAAACTGTAACTTGGCCACTCATGAACATGGTAAACAACTCCAGTGTAGATTTGGCCTTTTGTTTTAGGTTATTGTCCTGCTGAAAGTTGAATTCATCTCCCAGTGTCTGGTGGAAAGCAGACTGAACCAGGTTTTCCTCTAGGATTTTGTCTGTGCTTAGCTCCATTCTGTTTCTTTTTTATCCTGAAAAACTCCCCAGTCCTTAATGATTACAAGCATACCCATAACATAATGCAGCCACCACTATGCTTGCAAATATGGAGAGTGGTACTCAGTAATGTGTTGTATTGGATTTGCCCCAAACATAACACTTTTTCATCAGGAAAAAAGTTAATTGCTTTGCCACATTTTTTGCATTATTACTTTAGTGCCTACTTTACTGCCTTTAGTGCCTTGCATGTTTTGGAATATTTTTATTCTGTACAGGCTTCCTTTTCACTCTGTCAATTAGGTTAGTATTGTGGAGTAACTACAATGTTGTTGATTGATCCTCAGTTTTCTCCTATCACAGCCATTAAACTCTGTAACTGTTTTAAACTCACCATTGGCCTCATGCTGAAATCCCTAACAACTAAGTTAGGAAGGACGCCTGTATGCTTGTATTGACTGTGTGTGTTGATGCACCATCCAACGTGTAATTAATAACTTCACCATGCTCAAAGGGATATTAAATGTCAGTTTTTTTGTTATTTTTTGTTATCCATCTACCAATAGGTGCACTTCTTTGCGAGGCATAGGAAAACCTCCCTGGTCTTTGTGGTTGAAACTGTTTGAAATTTACTGCTCGACTGTAGGACCTTACAATTATCTGTATGTGTGAAGTACATAGATGAGGTAGTCATTCAAAAATCAAGTGGATCCCTGCAATGCAAGGATTTATTTAGCAACACTCCATCCATTACACATGGTTCTCCCTCTCAAGCGCTCCTTCTCAAGGATGCTTTCAAATCAATATTTTTTTTTTGCCTTTCCATCAAGTTAGTAGGTTATTGTCATCGGTGCGATTTGAAAATCAGATAGCTTCCTTATGTTTCAGTAAACCATTAGCCAACACTTTAAAGATTAAATTAAATGTCATAAGTTTACTATCGCTTCATTTTATTTCAGTGATTTTAAATACATTTTTTCCTGTTATTGTGAACTGTGGGCTATAACTATTAAATTAAAGGCCTATCACGAACCTGTTTTTGTAGGTGATTCTGGTAGGCTGATAAAAGCATGTTGTTCGCAGCATAAACCAGCCTATTATCTCGGAAATTCATGAATTTGTTGGTGATGGATACTTTACTTTAGGCTACTGTTAAAGAACTCACGGGCTATTTCTCTGCCAGAGCGCGTAAGATAACTAGTCCTACCGGTAAATGCGGTCTAAGCAATTTCCTTATATCACGTTACCTCCCTACATTGATTCTATTGATGGAAAACCGTTGTTTACGTGTAGTGTTGCACACATTTAATTCTAGCTCACAATCAAGGACGGCTGTGTATTCCGTACAGCAATGGTGAAGTGTAGGCCTACGACTATGCAGCCTTGTGACACTGTCCTGCTGGACTCTGTGCCTGCCCCTACTTAAATGTAATAGATTTTTTTTAAATAACATCCACACAAGGTGACGGCTTTATCTCAATTTCAAAATTGAAATTACATTTCCTATAGTTAGAAAGTAGAATATAAACTAGATATAGACTACTGTGGGTGGAGTAGGCTAAATGATTACAATTGAATAGGCCTAATTGAAATCGTGATAGAGGAAACGAAAAATGCTAGGCAGAGCATGGCCAGAACTTATGGCTGAGCAGTACCAGAGTGACATTGGAGCAGAAGAGAAGGCCGACACCATTTTAAAAAATCTGCTCAAATTACGCTCTGCGGCCTACTTACATGCTCTGGCATTCAAAAGCAGCCCTGCATGATCAAAGAACTGTCAATTAATAATCATATCAATGGATGGAATGGCTGCAACAACCATTACACTGTCTGACAAGCTACGTAACAAATTAGGCCTAATTAGGCAAAATAACAATTAAGTCATTCAAACAAGATAAGTGGTTGAAACTACTTATACTAATTTGTTTAAAATGGATACTATCGTTTGAATGACAAACGAGATACAAATTGTTCGAAAAATATACTAAAAGTCGTTTGAACAAGATACTAAGTCATTCAAACGATATACTAAGTCGTTCTAATGAGAATTCCAAGAGTGTACAATTTATTTTATTTTTTGCCTCGGGCTTCTGTAGACTTGAACAGAGACTGTGTTTTAGTTTCCTATGTTACTTACTTTTGATACACCTGTTTTGGAATATACCACAATTGCGGATGTTCGCTTTTATGCTGCTGTGAATAGGCTCAATGTAGGAATCATATTTTGTAATTTTAAAGTCCTTGATATTCAGTGATAGGCACAGGTACTAACGGTGTCCATTTCCTTTTTTCATTTGCAGATGAAGCGGTCCATAAGTTACCCGGGCACGTACAATTTCGACAGGTATTCTTGCGTACAGAAAACATTCCACTGGTTCTACTACAAAGGTCCTTGTCATTACCAGTGTGCTTCTAGGTGTAGAGTGAATTTGCCCTTAGACGCTGATCTTGGGACAGTTTTATATTTCCCCCACTAATGGTTAGGGTTGGGGAAGCTGATCCTAGATCTGTATCTAGGGGAAAATTCACCCTGGAGCTGTGTTTCTAAGTGAAGCCTTTGTCATTTCCAGGTCTGGTCTCCCGCCAAAGGAGAGTGTGTTATCAGGTCAAAGGTCAACCCAGAGGAGGACACGGACTTGTTCGGACACAGAGGCTCACAGTGACAGCTGTGTTTATGAGATGGACCGTAAGAGATATGAATGAACAAACACACACGCACACTGCTCCCCTCAAACATTACAGTAATTACCAAATTATGTCACTTCTCAGACTCTACGTTTGTGAATTCACATACCAGACATTTTCCATGTGTTTTCATTTGATTTATTCATATACCTACCCTGCCTTTCTAAGGTCTTCGAAAGCCTAGTTAACAAACAGATCACCGACCATTTCGAATCCCACCGTACCATCTCCGCTATGCAATCTGGTTTCCGAGCTGGTCATGGGTGTATCTCAGCCATGCTCAAGGTCCTAAACGATATCATAACCGCCATCGATAAGAGACAATACTGTGCAGCTGTATTCATCGACCTGGCCAAGGCATTCGACTCTGTCAATCACCACATTCTTATCGGCAGACTCAACATCCTTGGTTTCTCAAATGACTGCCTCGCCTAGTTCCCCAACTACTTCTCAGATAGAGTTCAACGTGTCAATTCAGAGGACCTGTTATCCGGACCTCTGGTAGTCTCTATAGGGGTACCACATGGTTAAATTCTCGGGCTGACCCTTTTTTCTGTATATATCAATGATGTCACTCTTGCTGCGGGTGATTCCTTGATCCACCTCTACGCAGACGACACCATTCTGTATACTTCTGGCCCTTCTTTGGACACTGTGTTAACTAACCTCCAGACAAGCTTCAATGCCATACAACTCTCCTTCCATGGCCTCCAACTGCTCTTAAATGCAAGTAAAACTAAATGCATGCTCTTCAACCGATCGCTGCCCGCACCTGCCCGCCCGTCCAGCATCACTACTCTGGACGGTCTTGACTTAGAATAGGTGTCTGGTTAGACTGTAAACTCTCCTTCCAGACTCACATTAAGCATCTCCTGTCCAAAATTAAATCTACAATCGGCTTCCTATTTTGCAACAAAGCATCCTTCACTCATGCTGCCAAACATACCCTCGTAAAACTGACTATCCTGCCGATCCTTGACTTCGGCGATGTAATTTATAAAATAGCCTCCAACACTCTACTCAGGAAATTGGATGCAGTCTATCACAGTGCCGTCCGTTTTGTCACCAAAGCCCCATATATTACCCACCACTGCGGCCTGTATGTTCTCGTTGGCTGGCCCTCGCTTCATATTCGTCGCCAGACCCACTGGCTCCAGGTCATCTAGAAGTCTTTGCTAGGTAAAGCCCCGCCTTATCTCAGCTCACTGGTCACCATACAGCACCCACCAGTAGCAAGCGCTCCAGCAGGTATATTTCACTGGTCACCCCCAAAGCCAATTCCTCTTTTGGCCGCCTGTCCTTCCAGTTCTCTGCTGCCAATGACTGGAACGAATTGCAACAATCACTGAAGATGGAGACTCATATCTCCCTCGCTAACTTTAAGCACCAGCTGTCAGAGCAGCTCACAGATCACTGCACCTGTACATAGCCCATCTGTAAATAGCCCATCCAACTACTGCATCCCTATACTGTTATTGTTTTTTGCTCCTTTGCACCCCAGTATCTCTACTTGCACATTCATCTTCTGCACATCTATCACTCCAGTGTTTAATTGCTAAATTGTAATTATTTCGCCACTATGGCCTATTTATTGCCTTACCTCCCTTATCTTACCTAATTTGCACACACTGTATATATACTTTTTTTCTATTGTGTTATTGACGGTATGTTTGTTTATTCCATGTGTAACTCTGTGTTGTTGTTTGTGTCGCACTGCTTTGCTTTATCTTGGCCAGGTCGCAGTTGTAAATGAGAACTTGTTCTCAACTAGCCTACCTGGTTAAGTAAAGGTGAAATAAAAAAAAGTGTATTTTTTAGCATTTTGTTATGTTAGTTCAGTATTTTTCTTGCACACATACATTCCCTTTTTATAAGTTGTTAGTCGGGGCTGGTGTGTAGTAGGGGAGGACACAACGTACCGAAACACTTTGGATTCTAATTGGACAAGTTCATGTATGACGAGGCACCTCCGTTTCAAAATACTTTCTCCTGTATTCTCCTGCTGAAAATGAGCCTCCATTTTGTCTCATCCATACAGGCACTGCTGTGCTGTGTCTCAATGCCAGTGTGAACGGGCACTCCTCCCACAGTATCCCTGAGGAGTGTGGTGCCATCAGTCCTACCAGTCCCAGAGCTATGTCAGACACTCCAGATACTGACCTGTCCATCTGATCTGTCCTGTCACTCACCAAATACATTGCAGTATCTTCAGATAAAGAGAGACTGGGCCCGAATTCACAAACCTTCAAAATAATATATTTTACGAGGTTCATAAGAAAATCATGAATTATTAAGAATATGTTTGTGAATTGCAGTTATGAACAATCTTCTGGACTTTTTCTCTTTTTTTTCTTAAGAAGCTTCTTATTTTTTCTTTAGAAGTGTTTTGTGAATCCAGGTCCTGGAGTTGAGATTGGTAGTCTACTGTCAAGTGACTGGTCCGTCTGGTCAGTAGGCGTAGTACTGTCTATCTTTTATGA
Source organism: Salvelinus alpinus (assembly GCF_045679555.1). Taxonomy (NCBI): domain Eukaryota; kingdom Metazoa; phylum Chordata; class Actinopteri; order Salmoniformes; family Salmonidae; genus Salvelinus; species Salvelinus alpinus. The sequence continues at coordinate 13,472,929 of NC_092123.1, forward strand.
ATATTGACTTGGCTAAAGCGTGAATAGTTTTGAATTCTGCAGAGCTGAATGTATCAGGTACTTCAGTTACTCCACTGACGTTAGACTGATATGAGGCTACTGTAATGTGAGGTGTTACTAAGGTTGTGTTCATTAGGGCACGCAATGGAAAAAAAGTTTTAAAACTAAAAAAATAAAATTAGTGTTTCTTATTGAACGACTCTAGTTGTCCTTCCCTGTCGTTTTCTTCCCTTCAGTGCCTAATGAACACTCCCCAGCTTTTATTGCTCACATACTGCAATGCAGTCACTGCTTGGCAATGCGTTAATGGTATTTTCAAAAAGTATTGTATTTTTCCCTGTGGAAGCTTTGCTTTGCACTTTAAGAATTATGGATCAGAACAAAGTCCTTTTTGAATGTTTGTACTATTCCAGGAAGTTTTATGTTATTATTTCAGAATAAAATGTTTGGTTTGTTTGATATGCAACGTAATCCCTTAAATGTTAGGGTTGCTAACTGTGCCAAGGACCAATTCAGAATGTGTGGATGTGGTTACATTTTCATCAATGGGCTGAGTTGGCATGCATCTCCTGGTACACTGGAGGGCAGAGTTTGTCTATTTTAGACCATTCCATTGGTCCTAAAGTGAAATCTCCACCCTCCCAAGTCACTGGGAGATGCAAAACAAACTTGCCCAATATTTTTAACTTGGCACGCCCCCAGTGTTCACCATATTGCTATGTGACAGACACTTTTTATTGTTATTTTTTAAAGTTATATTTGCCATTCATGACATCCACCAAAAAAGAGTAATGCCTTAACAGAGATTCTGGGCATGGAAGGAGTTCTGTGACTGTATGATGTTGATGTTTGAAATGTAAAGATGCGTCTTAAAAATGAAGTGAAATCACTTGTTTGTATATCATTTCTACATTGATTGTATCATAATACTGTATTTAATCTGACAGAAGACGAAAGGTCGATGTTTTCGTAGTGCAAAAGAATTGTGCAAAGTCCAAAACTACTGTAAACCTCAATCTTGCAGGTGATAAAACATTTTTTTTACTGAACAATGCATGAATAGTCACCTCTTTATAACACACATTGTTGAAGAAAAGTTCCTAATTAAACTATGCTGCCAGATTATATAATGAGGCATTGATGGCAATTTTTGCACTTCCCACAATTATTTAGCACTATGAAAATGTCCTTATGAAATATGTTGCAATGAGAAGCAGGGCTCATCTTCATAGTGTAGAAGTGCTGATCTAGGATCAGTTTTGCATTTTAGATCATAATGAATAAAATGATAGGTGCCGATTCTAGATCAGTACTACTAGTCTAGTCTAAAATGTTTTATGAATATTGCCCCCTTGGTGTATCTGACAGAAACCTGTCATATTGGACAGTTGTGTCTCTCTATTCTGAAAGGTTGTTACAAATGACCTAACCCCTTTTCATCTTAAGAATACGATGAATTATGCAATGCATTCATTATCTGTGACAGAATTTCAGATGCCAGCCAGTTTGAGACTGAAAGCTTCTCAGAGAGAACTGACAATGAAGTGACACAGCAGCAGGGGGTGCTGCTGACATATTGATGACCCATTTCAAGCACCTGAACTCCAGGGTTGCACACACCTGCCACTGTGAAGGAGACCAATTTACTAAATGTCACACAATGAGAATCTCAATTGCCTTTCCTTGTGTCCTTCTGCCTCCTTTTGGGGTTTGAAAGATCAGAAGGGAGGTCCCTCCTTTCTGATCTCATCCAATGGTTTTTGAGAAGGAGGCAACGAGAGAGGATGCAAGGAATCAAGGAAGTGCAATTGAAATTCTCCCTATGTCAGTGTAGTGACTGTAAGGGTCCCACACTGAGCATGACCTCTGTGGCCCATTCTTCCATGGACAATAATATGGTTTATGTTGCATCATCTCCAATCTTTTGCTTTTTTACTCAAAATGCTCTATCATAAAAACTTTCCTGCTGACATGCTCAATTTTTGGGACCATATCAACAGCGGACTTATACCCAAACATGATTTTGTTTGGAAAGTGATCCTTTTAAGAGTCGAAGCAAGCAGGTCAAAGCATCACTGACATGGAACTAGGTCTACTTTTAATGTAATGAATGATAGCTTAGGAATTGTACAGTAGGTCGTTCACACCACAACAAAATGTGGTGTGAATACTTTCTGAAAGCACTGTTGTGTGACTGTCAGTGACTGACAAAACGAGAAAAACTGCTGCTGCACAACCAAATTTTGAACTTACAGCTTCTGTCGCTTATGCCTGAAAGCTGTTCTAAAATGTAAAACAATATTTCTCACAGCCTTTCAAGTCAAGATGTCAGTTTATTTAGAAGTAGTGTAAATTCAACTAGGCCTAGTTTGTAATCTCCAAATACTCTCCGCACGTTTCAGGAATCCATAGGAATAGTCTCTTGTGACAGACGATGCATTTTATTGGATCTGGGTTCTGAGGTTACCACAGGATGCAACTCGGATGAGAACCCCAGTCTCTAGTAAGAGTAGCATACTGCTCAAGTCTCCAATGGTAACAACCCGGCTACAGCTCCATCTCTTGGTTCCGAATTCAAAGTCACTCTCCGTGCAGGAACTGCTGACCGGTGCAAGGCTAAATTCCTCTGGGAGTCCATCCTGTGTGTCGACCCCAGAAACCCCTCTGATGATCCTGAGGGAGGTTGACTGTCCAGGCTCATCTCAGAAGGTTGTGTCGGATCCCGAGCTGAACCGCATGTCTTGCAGCGTCCCGGCCTGGCCCAGAGTGCTGTGCATCATGTGCAGGCCAGAGCCAATGACAGTAAGGTGTCTCGGTTCCTTTTCTGCCGTCCTGACAGGGGAGTGGTTGAAGGATAGTCCTCCTGTCAATCACGAGGTGAGCCAGCTCAAGAGGTCTGAACTGTCTCTTGAGGATTGCAGCATCATAGCAAACAGTCAGTCAGCCATGTGTTTTTATTCACCTTTATATTTGAGTTACACCTATGTTAACGTCTGTCATGAGAGACTAGTCTTTAGGGCACATAGATGATAACAGTTGCTTTTATTTCCAAGAAATGTGAGTCAAACACCCACAAAGGCCAATTAAGTGAACTGAACATTCTGTTCCTCTCAAGATGTAGTGCAGAGAAAAAAAAAGTGATTGCTGTCAATTCGATTAATTTCCTTGTTGATTTTCCATTTTATTTTATTACCGACAGATCCTTATTGTTTTACCGTCACTTACTGGAACCTCTTTCCTTCAAAGAAAGTGTTGTGTCTTTGGCATCATTAAAGTGAAGACTTATTTTATCAAATCAATTCTCTGTAATTATTATTACGTGATTAATCATATCATGTAAATGTAATTAACTAGGAAGTCGGGGCACCAAGGAAAATCTTCAAATTACAAAGTTATAATTTTCCTAATATAACGCTTCAGATATTTTAATCTCTGATCAATTAGTCTTCTAATTAATGAATTATTCTTTAACTCACGTTAGTCTCATTCCAAACGTCGTAAATTGTTTGTTATCTGCACGAACCCAGCCTTTACTATGAATCATCCATACACCAATTGTCTTAATCATTTATTTACTAACTAACTAAATAATCACAGAAATGCATAAACAAACAACAGTTATGGTTACAATGAAATGATAGGGGGGTTCCCTAGCGGGCTAGCCGATATGAAGGCTTGGTGGACAAAGGGAAGTGGGTGTGGACTGAGAACAGGCCGGAAAGACAAAAAGGAATCACTACACAGTTGATAATTATATTAATTGAAATGTTAATCCTTTGCACATGAACGCTCACTCATTCGGGAATAATTGCAATCAATATATATTTACGCCTAGTGTGTCGTCGTGATTTCTGTTGGAATCCGGTCCGTCTGTTGGAGAGTCAGTTCATCATCGTCTCTCTCTCTGCTTCCCTGAAGATCAAAGTCTTTCCTGTTAGAATGGATACTTCAGAGTACCATTTAGAAATGTTCTCATAGAATAGATGTTTCGGTAGTTGTCTGTCTTCGCATCCCAGGTTGACATAATTTTTAGCTGCAGACTAGTAATTATTATCTAAGATTTGTTCTTATTCTGTAGGGATCAATAGTCTCAGGGTTTAACCATTTCCAGCCGTGTAGCCAATGCTCCACGTGGTATGGTTAGGAATTCAACAACCATTATAACCTTAGCTTATACTGAGGTTTTTGTAGTCTGAAGAGGATTTCCTCAGGAGGGGGTTTTATTCTTAACAGTAGAAAAGGGCTGTTCAATGACGCCAGATCATGTCTGTTCTCACGGGGGAGGGCCAATGACTTAGTTAAACTTTAAAGGGAATACAATTCTCTTTCATTAAAGGTTTAACATCACCTTCCATCATTTCACAAATAGTTTAATCTTTACTCATTCATGTTATACAAGAATTAGATGCAAACCCCATAATTGAGAAATTTACATATTCAGAGAGATAGTTATGTGTGTTTCCTGTCCTCTCTGAGGTCACCAAATTAAACACACTCGTCATACCCGTCCCTTAGGTGTCCACGGACCATTCCCACCTTCTCACAAGTGGACCTTTTGTATCAAATTCCCATTTTGGGAATTTAGGAGTTCGCCATGTGAAATCCTTTGTTCTCTCTATGTGGCTCTCTTTCTGCATTCCCAGGGGAAGAGAGTCTCCTCCAGGAATTTACGACCTGAGATAACAGAACCTGAGATAGAGAGAGAGGTGGATGCCACGATCTATACCCAGAAAGGGCCACGTCATGACAAAAGATTGGTCATTTTTGTGGTGATAAATGCTCTATTTGCATTCTAAATCAGATCTTCCACCTGTAGTTTGTACATCAAGATGGTCAAATTAAAAGTGAAATCAAACTTTAAAGTGCATTTGAAATAATTTAAAATTGCAGTGCATTTAAAATCGCAGCACACTTTACAGTAAAATAGTCAAATGAAAATAAGTAAAAGCAAACAAGAAGCATTAAATGGGAATAATAAAAGAATATAAAACACAAAGGATGTCTAAAACAAAAAATGTTGGTTCAATGCGCTTTTGTTATAACACATATAACAGTAGAGGGCGCCATACTATCATGAAAACAAGTTCAGGGCCCAGTTCCAAAATCATTCTCGTTAGCAGTTGAGATGTGCTGTAATTCTGGCGTGACAAGATCATTTGAACTGTAGAAAAGTATGTTGTCATTATACTATCGTACACCTCACCTCACTGCTTACTGTCGCTGTGGAGCAATTGAGTGTAGAGAATGTGAAATGGAAATGGTTTGACTGGAGTATGTTCGTGAGAAATGAGCCTGCAAAGCTTTTCACTTTGAATTGGATTATACTGATTGGCTGTAAATTGCTCTAAATCAGGAGCCATCAGCAAACAAATGTGGAACACAGAGTGATGTCATTATGACTTCACAAAATGATCATTCTTCTGAGAGCTGTAATAAACTGTCACAGATCTTTCAACCAAAGACCAAAGTCTAGCGCCATGGCGTATGAGATAGCAAAAGCTCAGGTTGCCCAGCCCGGCGGAGATACAATCTTCGGCAAAATCATTCGCAAGGAGATTCCTGCAAAAATATTATTTGAAGATGAGGTGAGGTGTACGACAGTATAATGACAACAGACTTTTCTACAGTTTTTACTACGCAAGTCAGCTAAGAACAAATTCTTATTTTCAATGATTGGCTAGGAACAGTGGGTTAACTGCCTTGTTCAGGGGCAGAACGACAGATTTGTACCTTGTCAGTTCAGGGATTTGATCTTGCAACCTTCCAGTTACTAGTCCAACGCCTCTAACCACTAGGCTGCCTGCTGCCCCGAAGTGATTTATCAGCTAGTTTACACTGGCAACAAGTCATGTGCTTCTCTTTAGGCTTTTAGAATAAAGGTCTATAGGCCCTATCCAGAAACAACTCCTGGCTCGCCACACCGGTGTGAAGTTAGCCACAATAAGGATTAGCTACAATGGTGGAATTTGAGATTCGCCTTCAAAATAAAAGTCCCCAATTGAAAATGATTCAAACGAATTAAAAATAGTGGAATCATATTTGGACTAGATAATGCTAAATAAGGTTGGAATGTTTTTATATAAATTAAACAGATGACAAAAGTTCATTTAAAACAAAAAATGTAAAAATCTGTTAAAATCACACTGTCGATTTAGAATTGCATTGGGGGTATACTTATATGCACAGTACAGCCTAAGCTATGGATTGTGCACCAGCCTACACAGTGACACCATTGTACAGCAATTAGGCAAGGCACAGTGACAGATTTATATATCATTTTTACCTTGTTGGATCTGGTATTTGAACCAGCAACCTTTCAGTTACTGGTCTAATGCTCTAACCTTGAGGCTACCTACCTAGTCCAAATATGTCTTGATAACACTATTTGTAACCATTTGTATCACTTTCAATTAGTGATTTGTATTTTGAAGGCTAATTGCAAATTCTACTATTGTGGCTAATCCTAATTGTGGCTAGCTTCACATATGTGCCCGCCACTACCCCCTGGCCTAGGCACTTGTGGAGATGTGAGAAGATTGCACAGTTGTTTATTCCACCTAGCCTATCAGAGGGAAAGCATATTAGCATATCCTCTCAGATCTTCAAGGGTGGAGGAGGGCTGGGGGTTGTTTCTGAGCACCGATGAACATTGGTAGTAGGCTCAATAATGTTAAGCACCCTTCCCTCACTACTGAACAGAATGGGGCTTCCCTGCAGAGAGGATGCCAGGGCCAACTCAATAAGACTAACACAGAGCTTCCTATATATCAGGAGGAAGTGAGCAGCCAGCCCAGATTAACGGTCTGTAGTGATGCTCTTCTAAATGTTTATGTCCAAATGCAAACTACTGTATTTATTTTCCCAATTGTTTTTAACAGAGGCCCATTCTCCCTTTCCTACCTGAATGGTATCAAGCTCTGGTATGTTCAGTCATGTCAGTGTGATATTAGCTCTGAGAGAAACTGAGAGATTCCATGGTGTCATCTTTTCATAACAGAAGGCTAGAGTCAAACTGTTGCTCCCAGTCTCACAAGGATTAACAGACTAATGGTAATTTTCATGTAGGGCCAACCATAAAATGATATAATGAGAACTGCCCAGTGTTATTGCTATTTAGTGTTTACTATTCATTCTCACTCTACAGTAGCACAAACCAGCTAACCATGCCTATCAGATCAAATTTGCAAGTTAAGTACTGACATTTAAAAAATATGAAAGGAGACAACTATGCTCTTTCTAAATCTGGCATTAACTGCAATCAAGGGAGATTTGTGATACTTGTTCCACTTGTGTTCCTCTTTCAGCGCCCTTGACGGTAATGACTTGCTTTCAACATTATGCATGGGGCCTGGGTGTTTAAGTGGGATCAACCGCATCAAGTGCGAGTGAAAAGAGTAGATAAGCTGACATAAGGCTTTCATAATACTTTGACAACCACGGTTTAACCTCGGCATTCACTTCAAAGGAAAGGGGGGGAAAGACTTGAGGACTTGAGTCTTTCACACTGCTAAAATACTTTCCTAAGATTTCTTAAAGCTTTTCTAGGGTTAGATTGTGTTCTTTGACATATGTGGTAAGATTTGCCTGTCATAACAGCAGCATTAAGGCTCAAAACTATAATGCAGAACTAAATTATCAACATGGCCAATGTAGATAATGTGTAAATTGTTTAAATATGAAATGTACTCTATCCGGTGATTTCGCTGCTATGGCTGAAAACATAACTGGTCATTTCAGCCATTGCATATTTTTGTTCTTGCATGCTTTTCTCATGCAGTGTAGCCTGTACTAAGTGATTTTATGTAAACATGAGTATAAGCTAGATGTGGTGTCAGTGGAGTGATGCTGAGCTTCTTACACAGCACTCGGCAGGAGGATCAAAAGACACACATGTTCTTTACATAACCTGCTTGCATAACGAAATCCTGCTGCGGCATGAGTCACACTAATACTTACTCATATTTGTGGATAAACCCATATGACATACAATGCATTGCAAAAGTATTCACCCCCCTTGGTGTTTTTCTTATTTTGTTGCATTACATCCTGTAATTTACATGGATTTTTATTTGGATTTCATGTAATGGACATACACAAAATAGTTCAAATTGGTGAAGTGAAATGAAAAAAATTATTTGTTTCAAGAAATTCAAAGAAATCCAAAAATGGAAAAGTGGTGCGTGCATATGTATTCACCCCTTTTGCTATGAAGCCCCTAAATAAGATTTGGTGCAACCAATTACCTTCAGAACTCACAGAATTAGTTAAATAAAGTCCACCTGTGTGCAATCTAAGTGTCACAAGATCTGTCACATGAGCTCAGATTCTGCAACACCACTAAGCAAAGGGGCACCACCAAGAAAACGGCACTATGAAGACCAAGGAGCTCTCCAAACAGGTCAGGGACAAAGTTGTGGAGAAGTACAGATCAGGGTTGGGTTATAAAAAAATATCAGAAACTTGAACATCCCACAGAGCGCCATTTAATCCATTCTTAAAAAATGGAAAGAATCTGCACCACAACAAACCTGCCAAGAGAGGGCCGCCCACCAAAACTCACGGGCCAGGCAAGGAGGGCATTAATCAGAGAGGCAACAAAGAGACCAAATATAACCCCGAAGAGACTCCCCAAACATATGGAAGAAGGAACTCTGGTCAGATGAGACTAAAATGTAGCTTTTTGGCCATCAAGGAAAATGCTATGTCTGGCACAAACCCAACACCTCTCATCACCCCGGGAACCCCATACCCACAGTGAAGCATGGTGGTGGCAGCACCATGTTGTGAGGATGTTTTTCATTGGCAGGGACTGGGAAACCGGTCAGAATTAAAGGAATGATGGATGGCGCTAAATACAGGGAAATTGAGGGAAACCTGTTTCAGTCTTCCAGAAATTTGAGACTGGGACGGAGGTTCACCTTCCAGCAGGACAATGACTATAAGCATACTGCTAAAGCAACACTTGAGTGGTTTAAGGGGAACATTTAAATGTCTTGGAATGGCCTAGTCAAATCCCAGACCTCAATCCAATTGAGAATCTGTGTATGACTTAAAGATTGCTGTACACCAGCAGAACCCATCCAACTTGAAGGAGCTGGAGCAGTTTTGCCTTGAAGAATGGGCAAAACTCCCAGTGGCTAGATGTGCCAAGCTTATAGAGACATACCCCCAAGAGACTTGCAGCTGTAATTGCTGCAAAAGGCGGCTCTACAAAGTATTGACTTTGCGGGGATGAATAGTTATGCACGCTCAAATTCTTCATTTTTTCCTGTATTATTTCTTGTTTGTTTCACAATAAAAAATATTTTGCATCTTCAAAGTGGTAGGCATGTTGTGTAAATCAAATGATACAAACCCCCCAAAAATCTATTTTAATTCCAGGGTGTAAGGCAACAAAATAGGAAAAATGCCAAGGGGTGAATACTTTCAAAAGCCACTATACGGTATGACGTTTTTACACTCACATAGGGCCAATATTGAAAAAACCTTGCTTGCACCCGATGCAAACATGTATATTCAAATTGGAATTAAACATTGAGGACAGAGCAAAACAAGTAAAATAACAGTTAGGAGAAAGAATACAACAAAAGTAAATTGTAAATGATGCAGTTTCATGTTTTAGCATTGTTTTTGGTGTTTTATCACTTGTTGAAAAAACGGTTGCAATTTTGCACCTGATGCAAATGCTTAGTAAATCTTCATATATCTTGCCTTGACATTTTTGTCAAGCAAATAGGACAAAAGAGGAAAAATAAGACCAATCATCCAATTTTGTGTTCCATTGCACCTGATAAGTGGGTAATAATGATGGTAGTTTAATTGATGATCTCCTCCCATTCAGAGCCTACATTTCCGAAACACAGTTTTATTTATTTCTAATTACACTCAAATTCAGGCATGATCATACTGTAATCAGGATTAAAGCATTGTTAATGTGCAGTAAAAAACAACAACATTGAGGTGGTTGTGAAACAAATATATTATTTTTTTGAAATACTTTCAATGTATACTTTTTCCTCATACATACATCTTATACACATCAAGTCTCCACATACTCACAAATAACCTCTGTTGACTCATCTGAGCAGTGTAAATGACTTAATATTCTAGAAATACCCATGTATGGTGCCTATAAACTAAAAGCAATTTTTTAGGAGGACTTTGTCAATTCTGGTTAACACACCATATTACAAATCCCACTGTGGACCCATAGAGGCACAGTGCCTTAAGAAATTATTCACACCCCTTGACTTTTTCCACATATTGTTGTGTTACAGACAGAATTTAACATTTATTAAATTTGTCACTGGCCTACGTACAATACCCTATAATGTCAAAGTGGAATTATGTTTTTAGAGCTTTTTACAAAAATAATTTTTATGAAAAGCTGAAATGTATTGAGTCAATAAGTATTCAACCCCTTTGTTATGGCAAGACTAAATAAATTCAGGAGTACAAATCTGCTTAACAAGTCCCAATAAGTTGCATGGACTCTGTGTGCAATAATAATGTTTAACATGATTTTTGCAAGACTACCTAATCTCTGTACCCCACAGATACAATTATCTGTAAGATCCCTCAGTCAAGAATTGAATTTCAAACACAGATTCAACCACAAAGACCAGGGAAAAGCAGACATTGAATATCCCTTTGAGCATGGTGAAGTTACTAATTACACTTTGGATGGTGTATCAATACACCCAGTCACTACAAAGACACAGACGTCCTTCCTAACTCAGTTGCAGGAGAGGAAGGACACCGCTCAAGGATTTCATCATGACGCCAATGGTCACTTTAAAACAGTTACAGAGTTTAATGGCTGTGATAGGAGAAAACTGAGGATGGATCAACATTGTAGTTACTGCACAATACTAACCTAATTGACAGAGTGAAAAGAAGGAAGCCTGTACAGAATAAAATCTTCCAAAACATGCATCCAGCCTTTCTGCATAAGGCACTAAAGTAAACCTGCAAACAATTTGGCAAAGAAATTAACTTTTTGTCCAGAATACAAAGCATTACGTTTGGGGCAAATCCAATACAACACATCACTGAGTACCACTCTCCATATATTCAAGCAAAGTGGTGGCTGAATGATGCTATGGGTATGCTTGTCATCGGCAAGGACTAGGGAGTTTTTAGGATAAAAATAAATGGAATAGAGCTAAGCACAGGAAGAATTCTAGAGGAAAACCTGGTTCAGTCTGCTTTCCAAAAGACACTGGGAACAAATTCGCCTTTCGCCTTTCAGCAGCCTTAAAACATAAGGCCAAATATACACTGGAGTTGCTTACCAAGACGACATTGAATGTTCCTAAGTGGCCTAGTTTCAGTTATGACTTAAAAATACTTGAAAATGGCTGTACAATCCAGGTGTGCAAAGCTCTTAGAGACTTACCCAGAAAGACTCACAGCTGTAATTGCTGCCAAAGTTGATTCTAGCATGTTTTGACTCAGGGGGTTGAATACTTACAGTTGAAGTCGGAAGTTTACATACACTTATGTTGGAGTCATTAAAACTCATTTTTTAACCACTCCACACATTTCTTGTTAAGAAACTATAGTTTTGGAAAGTCGGTTAGGACATCTACTTTGTGCATGACACAAGTAATTTTTCCAACAATTGTTTACAGACAGATTATTTCACTTATAATTCACTGTATCACAATTCCGGTGGGGCAGAAATTTACATACACTAAGTTGACTGTACCTTTAAACAGCTTGGAAAATTCCAGAAAATGATGTCTTTAAGAAGCTTCAAACGCAGTGCCTCTTTGCTTGATATCATGGGAAAATCAAAATAAATCAGCCAAGACCCCAGAAAAAAAATGGTAGACCTCCACAAGTCTGGTTCATCCTTGGGAGCAATTTCCAAATGCCTGAAGGTACCACGTTCATCTGTACAAACAATAGTACGCAAGTATAAACACCATGGGACCACGTAGCTGCCATACCGCTCAGCAAGGAAGAGCCACTGCTACAAATCCACTATAAAAAAGCCAGACTACGGTTTGCAACTGCACATGGGGACAAAGATTGTACTTTTCGGAAAAATGTCCTCTGGTCTGATGAAACACAAATAGAACTGTTTGGCCATAATGACCATCATTATGTTTGGAGGAAAAAGGGGAAGGCTTGCAAGCCGAAAAACACCATCCCAACCGTGAAGCACGGGGGTGGCAGCATCATGTTGTGGGGGTGCTTTGCTGCAGGAGGGACTGGTGCACTTCACAAGATAGATGGCATCATGAGGCAGGAAAATGATGTGGATATATTGAAGCAACATCTCAAGACATCAGTCAGGAAGTTAAAGCTTGGTCGCAAATGGGTCTTCCAAATGGACAATGACCCCAAGCATACTTTCAAAGTTCTGGAAAAATGGCTCAAGGACAACAAAGTCAAGGTAATGAAGTGACCATCACAAAGCCCTGACCTCAATCCTATAGACAATTTGTGGGCAGAACTGAAAAAGTGAGGAGGTCTACAAACCTGACTCAGTTACACCAGCTCTATCTGAAGGAATGGGCCAAAATTGACCCAACTTATTGTGGGAAGCTTGTGGAAGGCTACCTGAAACTTTTGACCCAGGTTAATTTAAACAATTTAAAGGCAATGCTACCAAATACTAATTGAGTGTATGTATACTTCTGACCCATTGGGAATGCGATGAAAGAAATAAAAGCTGAAATAAATAATTCTCTCTACTATTATTCTGACATTTCACATTACCACTTAAAACCACTTAAAATAAAGTGGTGATCCTAACTGACCTAATACAGGGAATTTTTACTAGGATTAAATGTCAGGAATTGTGAAAAACTGAGTTTAAATGTATTTGGCTAAGGTGTATGTACACTGCCAACTTCAACTGTATCTAATCAAGAATTATTATTGTTTTATTTTTCATTAATAGTTTTTACAAATGTTCAAAAAAAATATCCACTTTCACATTACATTTTGTGTAGATCGTTATCAAAAATGACAATTAAATCCATTTTAATCCCATTTTCTAACACAACAAAATGTGGAAATAGTCAAGGGGTGTGAAGGCATACCTTCAAAGAATTCCTATGGATAAACATCTAGCCTCCTTCTATTTTAATCAACTCTGTTTGACGGTGTACATATTAGGACAGCCTAAGTCCTGCTAAGATTGAAACAAGTCCTGCTGAGAATGAGGGTGTCATAATATTAACACCATACAGGTTAAATCTTGCTGTTGTTGCCGCGGTTAAAATCGTACACAATATCGCTTAAAATGTGGTGACAATAGTTAAAAACTTCTTGCATAGCAAAGGACATCACTGTATCATCCAGAGATGGCAGTTTTTCAATTTTGATCCTAAGCTCACAATTCCCTACTTAAAGGAGCACAACTATAACATTCATATCTCGTTTCTTGATTTAAAAAAAAGTTTAAAGCAGTATTTCCAAACTCTCCAAACCACAATGTATGCATAAACTCTATTTCTAGTACTCTCTCTACAATACTACCTAACATAGTTTTGTGTATACTGTACACGTATCTTAAAACTCTGTACATTATTGCATTAAGGAGTCACAATACAGTGCCCTGACAAAAACATTGACATCACATAAAAATCAAAGGCCCATGACGTCCCTGCCAGACAACAGGCAGGTCAGCATTAATGTGCAATTCTCCATTTTGTCTTTGGAAAAACAAACAGTTGTTTATCTTATAATAACACTGAAATTGAAGGACCGAAGGAAAATATCCCAGATTTTGCAGGGATGTTTTTTGTGGCTTTGAAAGAGTTAATCGCAGCTGGTGTCAGTTGTTCAGCCCACAAGAGTTAGAAGAAAAGTTGAGACGCCTGATTTGAGGTCAATCATGGCACTGTATCCCATAGCTTTCTCCACCATACAAACACTGGAGACAAGCTAGCCCCCATCATCGGTCTAAAACAACACAGCACTTCCTCTGCTGTCCAGCACTACCACAAATTCACACCGATCATGTGTAAGGTGAGATTGAAAGAAGTCCTGACACTGAGGCTGTCCTAATAGGACACCGTACATGTGACTGGTGTTGTCCTTACATTGTGCCGAGAAACCGCGGTAATTCAAGTCAATCAGGGTGTAGACAGTTCAATGCTCCCCTCGGTTAAGGTTCAGCAGGTTTAGGAGAAACATGTTGTCGGGTCAAGCTCCGTAATCCTGACTGCCCCAGTGTGAACGTTGCCATGGTAACACCTCTCATACACATCTCAGAGCTCTCTGAGGAACAGTTTGACACCAACCACTTGTGACTCTGAGGCTGTCATAATATGGACACTGTGCACACAAAGCTGGACCTCCCTCTGTGCTCAGGTGGTCGGGATGAGGGGTTCAAAGGTCAATATGGGGCGAAGAGGATGGACCCTCCTGTTGGCCGGATAGGGCCAGGAGCTGCTCGCAGGAAAGAGGGCGGGAGGGCGACTTTCTGGAAGATGGAGGTGTTGGGCCGCGGGTGGAGGGAGATGGAGGGTATTGTGGTGGGAATGAACGGGCTGGAGAGGAAAGCCTGAGACAGGGGCTTCACAAGGTCCTTCTGGAATGCGAGTTTAGCCTGAGGGGAAGAGAACAACTCCATGAGACACAACAATTCACATGGGGTAAGATGTGTAATGCTATCCAATTCTATAATTGACTGATTAGTCAACAAATAAATCTGTAAACTAATCCACCAGAGAGACTACTCTAGCCTCTCTGCTCAAACAGACTACCCATAGGCAATGTGTAATATCAATTAAAAGAGAACAGCCACCGGGTGAGATAATACAGTTAATTTTGTACATTGTCAACTGAATTAATAAAGATATAATCTCAGGACATTATCTCAGGATACTGGATATTATTAGTTGCTATTCTCTTTTCGTCTGGAAACATAGTGTATATACACTGAGTATGTATACACTGTGTAAGGGAGTGCGTAATTGGCGGCAGGAGAGCAAAACATGACAGTTTTATTCATAAAACCACCGGTAACCAGAACCACAAACAAATGGGTACAAAACCCGTCGCGCACCAGAGAAAACGTGCACATGCACTTACAATAAACAATGCCGCACAAAGACATGGGGGGAACAGAGGGTTAAATACACAACATGTAAAGAAGGAAATTGAGACCAGGTGTGTGAGAAGACAAGACAAATGGAAAATGAAAAGTGGATCGATGATGGCTAGAAGACCGGCGACGCCGACCGCCGAGCGCCGCCCGAACAAGGAGAGGAACCGACTTCGGCGGAAGTCAGACTGACCAGACCGAAAAGGTGAATCGAGGTGAAAACTATGATACCTTATTGATGTCACTTGTTAAATCTACTTCAATCAGTGTAGATGAAGGGGAGTAGACAGGTTAAAGAAGGATTTTTAAGCCTTGAGATTATTGAGACATGGATTGTGTATGTGTGCCATTCAGAGGGTGAATGTGCAGACAAAATATTTAAGTGCCTTTGGACGGTGTATGGTAGTACGTGCCAGGCGCACCGGTTTGAGTGTGTCAAGAACTGCAACACTGCTGGGTTTTTCACACACAACAGTTTCCCATGTGTAACAAGAATGGAACCACCCAAAGGACATCCAGCCAACTTGACACAACTGTCGGAAGCATTGGAGTCAACATGGGCTAGCATCCCTATGGAACGCTTTCGACACCTTGTAGAGGCCATGCCCTGCCGAATTGAGGTTGTTCTGAGGGCAAAAGGAAGATGGAAAGGTGGAAGGTGGAATATTAGGAAGGTGGAAAGGAAATAGCTAGTCAGTTGAACAACTGAATGCATTCAACTGAAATATGTCTTCCACATTTAACCCAACCCCTCTGAGTCAGAGAGGTGCGGGGGGCTGCTTTAATCAACATCCACGTCATCGGCGCCCGGAGAAAAGTGGGTTAAATGCCTTGCTCAGGGGCAGAATGACAGATTTTTACCTTGTCAACTTGGGGATTTGATCCAGCAACCTGTCGGTCACAGGCCAACGCTCCTACCCACCAGGGTACCTGCCGTGTTCTTAATGTTTTGTGCACTCAGTGTAGATTTGACAAATCTCCACCAAAACTGAGAAAAATGACTGATGATAATACTGCCTTACTTCTAGTGTGGTGGTGGCGGTGCTGTGTTGCTGCTTGCTGTAAGGACTGTATTTGGGCTTCAAGGGTTTCCCGGCCACTCGGTCTTTGTGCCTCCGACTGGAAATGTGCTGAAACAAGTACAAAAAAGGGTTGACATTAGTCCTGTTGGCGCATTAAATATTACCTTTCAAAGTCGTTCATACTCAGTGTATATACAAACTCAATATGGCCGACGTAAGCAAATCACTAAACTGGCACTGATTTCGTATTTCTTCAGAGCTAATCAGTTTGATCTAGTTGTAACCTTTCATTGTAGAACATATCTCAGGGATGGGAAGCTCTGGTCTTACAGGGTCGCAGTATGTGCAGGCTTTTATTCCAGCCCAGTACTAACCCATGGCTGATTGAAATAATACATTCTAAATCAAGACTAGTTTATCAGGTTTTTTCAACATTTGGAACAAAAGCCTGCACATACTGCGGCCATCCAGAAAATGACAACCCATGCCTTAGGCCTATTCATTATAAATGTGAAGTTATTAACTGCTAATTTTGGTGGAGATTCACATAATTACACTGTCATAGTACCTGTGGGAGAAAAATACAAAAGCCACCCGCCTAGTGTTTGACTCATGGAGGCCATATTCCATGAATTAGAGACTTCATATGATCATCTTTGCAAGATGATAGGCATTTCAAATGTAATTTGACTACACAGGCAATGGCATGGCACATACACAAAAAGTTGTACAAATAACAAACTATACCGCGGTATAGGATTTTGTGACAAAGACAGTGTTGTGTTGCACACACACTGAGGCAATTGTTCTGCCAACTCAATCCACTTGTTGTACAGAGGTAAAATGTATTATTTTGGATTTGTGATCAATTCAATTAATAAATGTTGAGATTGTCTGTAATTGTTTATTTCTTTACCTGTTTGAGCTGGATCTCTGAGTTGACGTGGACATCACAGATTTCGCAGTGGAACGTCTTGTTCTGCAGGCCTGAGCCTTTGGTGATGGTGGCCTGGACCTTGAGCTTAGCCCCTGGCCTGGGATAGGCTTTGATGGGCCCTGCTCCATCCCTCGCATCCAGCATCGTTTTGTGCTTGGAACCTGGTAAGGATGTGGAATAACAAGCAAGCAAATTAAAGAGGCTATTCGTCACGTTTAAAGGGTGCTCTTGAGCCAAAAGGAGCACATCCCATAGATGGACAGAAATTACACCTCCCCAGACAATAAATGTATCATTACATTATATGTACAGTATATGAACCATAGCCAAATTTTCACGTGAACAATTAGCAACTAGTAGATTCCATTTAGCCGACCTGTGTTGTGAGCCTCAAGCTGGGAGAGGGAGTTGACGGCTACTTTGCATAACGAACAGTAGAGAAGCTTCTTGGCCTTCTCCTCCTCTGATTCGTCGGAGTGCGTGCATGGGGCGGGGGCAGCAGGCACAGCAGGCACCGGGGTTGGTTTAGTGAGTGTGGGCTTTGGCATCTCTGGGGCCGGACTGGCAGGTGTGGGCTCACACAAAGGTTTACACAGGATAGATGAAGGCGCCAATGCCAGGCCAGAAGCTGGGAAAAACGATTTTGAAGACGCCATGGTGTAGAGATTGTTTGGATATAACCCTTTTTTAACTGAAAATCAAACAGACCCAACAGTTAAACCACCTCATAACCCACTTAACACAGTGTTGTGCTACAGAGTTAGTACGTATGGGGATTGGGCTTTTTCTGTGTGTGTGTTTTATTAGATAGGACACTAGCTCGAAACCACGCTTGCACTGATACAGTGGCTGTATTCTGGAGGCAGCGGCTTAGACCGCTTGACCACGACAGGCCACAGAATTGGGCATTGATACATGCAATCTGTGATCAATTGAATGAATGCGATGAGAGCCTTTTCTCTCTCAAACTAGTCTGAATTGCACGTATCAAAAGGTATTAAACTAGTCTGAATTACATGTCTGTAAGGTATTGATACATGCCGTTAGACTCCCTCTATGGTTTTATCTAACCTTAATCCAACCTAACGTCATCTGACCTCCATCTGTTCAGGATTGATGAGTCAGAGAGCATTTCCACAGATGCTGTCAAGCAGTGCTCTGGGTCGTGCAAATAGGGGTACGCTGTAGCAAAACGAAAAACACCATTTCAGGTATTACCTCCACATTTTGGACCAATTTCTTCCTTTTCGTGCCTATGAATTAGCCAGTAAATTTGAGCTGACCTGCGGAGGAACAGGCCGTACACATGATGATGGTGCTTTTTTAAAATATTCTTTTTACAGGCAATCTGCAATTGGTACATAAATTAATGATATATGTATCCATTGATTCTCTGAGAATAGACAGTAACTTCTGAATGCCACATGAGCTTAATTCAACTGTCGTGACCGATCAGAACCCAAAATATAAGCGTGTTTTACTCCATTGTTTGTAAACAATGTAACTGTTGATGGCCACTTTGCCTATAATGCTGATATCATGGATGGTCATTCCCTGCATCCATAACTTTGTCTATGAATTTGCAGGTGCTTACATTTCTCCAGCCCCATCCCTAAGCTGCGGCGGGATCTATCACT
Organism: Salvelinus alpinus; assembly: GCF_045679555.1. Classification (NCBI taxonomy): domain Eukaryota; kingdom Metazoa; phylum Chordata; class Actinopteri; order Salmoniformes; family Salmonidae; genus Salvelinus; species Salvelinus alpinus. Next base: position 13,491,592 of record NC_092123.1, read on the forward strand.
AAACCAAGCAACAGCCCAGGTGGTAGCGTAGCCTACCAGTCCCAACTCAGACCAATGGGTATGCAATCCAACACCACTTTCATAGGTCAGTGACTTTAGCAATCCAACTCAGCACATTGATGTAGGCACCACATTCAAATGACCCTGACACATGTTCACAAGCTCCTCTGAGCTGAGGCATAACAATAACACACAGAGAAGCGAATACACACACTCACAAAAACACACTTAACATCATCACAAGTCCAAACGCCTGAGACAAAGACCAATAAGAAAACGGCTGTATAGAGCATGCAGCATAAATATTCGGAGTAGACAATGGCCTGTCCCAAATGGTACACTATTCCCTATATAGTGCGCTACCTTTGACCAGAGCCCACATAGTGCTCTAGTCAAAAGTAATGCACTATGTAGGGAATAGGGTGCCATTTGGAACTCAACCTTAAACAAGAGGAGCTATTAACCTGGTTGTTCAGAGCTGCAGGCAGTGAGAGCGATACTGGAGGAGGAAGAGGAGGTGGTGGAGGATATGAATCTCTTTCCTCTGTCCTGGCTGGGTGTGCTGTAGTTTTTCAGGGTCTTATGTTTAGGGGTCTCCTGCGCTTTGAGCTTCTTGGCATGTTTGCTGCCTTTGTAGTGCGCATCGGCTTGGCTCTACAAAGGGGAAGAAATGAACTGTTCTGTCAGGCTCATTTCTAACACAGAGATTACCGCCACACACACACACACACACACACACACACACACACACACACACACACACACACACACACACACACACACACACACACACACACACACACACACACACACACACACACACACACGCAGACCAAGGGCTGTTAATGTGACCTTATTACCGCCACACCAGCAGTCACGATCATGATGACCACAGTTAAATTCCACGTGACGGTAACTAGTAGCCTACCAGACTTGTAGCCTACCAGACTTGCTAACTGCCTGGTATTAGGGACTCTATTGTCCCACTCATCACTCAAAAATATTTATTAAACTCTTCATGAGAGCCCATGAGCTCATGTTGCACAACAATTCTATAGGCTATGTAATTGTGTGAAAAAACAGAGTTTTGATGGCCTCTATTAAAAAGAGGATGATCCCATCAGCTTTCTATAGGCTAGGCCTACTATATTTATTTATCAACTGTCCTAATATTAAGCACATTGCTTTGCTTTACAACAGGAGTATAGCCTACCTGGCTGGCATGAAAATGAACCACGTGTCACGCTGGCATGAATGATTCGGGCGACAGACGCAGGAATGCGTAATAGGGTTTTTATTTAGCCCAAATTACGCGGTGCCGTGTAAAGGCACAGGGACGAAGACCGAACAAACAGGTAACTAAAACACAGGGTTGAAACCCAAACAAAAGAGCGAGCAGTACCTCGAATAAATACACACGCGCACAATGATGAACACACGGGACGAGACCCGTAATCATCTGCGCAATCCACAAGGGCACGAAAGCCCAAAACACACAGCACATGTACTCACACGCACCAATGGACATTGTAACAATAATCAACCCCACCATGGTGAACAAAGGGCACATATATACAAATACAATCGGTGGGAATAGGGGCCAGGTGTGCGCAATGAAAGTTCCGGAGGGATCCGTGACACCACGGGAAAAGCATCCTCCATTCGCTATTTAAGTGCATAGATGATATATATTTTTCCCCATGCCCCTGCTCCGAGACAGGTGCATGATAATGGTCCATCCTAAATCAAAACTCATTACACACATATATTATTTAGTATATGTAAAGACAACATTAAATTAAGAATAGTCTGATGGGTGACAATATTGGTCTATCACTTGTGAATTATATATTAATCTGCTTTATAACCGGTGTAGAGCCTAACTGGCATACTGTACATAGGCTGCATGTGAGTTTCAAGTTATCATTTTCACCATAAAAATGCACCTTTATAATACAGCATTACATGCATAATTGCTGTCACTTTCGAGAACAGTGTATTACCGCTAATTGATTTTATTTTGGAATATTCGCATTTATAGCCTACTGCCGTGTGCGCATTGCTACGCTTATAATGTGAAAAAATAGCCTAATAGTTTATCCACATTTTAAGCTAAACGTTCTGATCTGTTACATCAGCCTCAATGCTTTTAAAAGTTTTTTTGATGCGAGTATGTTTGGAATATTCATTTTGACTACAAGAATAGGTCAACTTTTGTACTATAGGGGGAATTGTAGATTGATATAGGCTAGTGCTTTTTGCTGTTTGTTAGGCCTACTCATCTTGTTGGCTGATGAAAAGTAGGATAAATGTGGACACTTCTAACATCTTCAATATGCTCCTCGGGATTCGATAAGAGGGACACACGCAGTTGCGTCCCTAATGTGTCTGTATTCATTCACTTGTAGCCTACTTCTTAGCTGAAATGCATCTGAGAAGGACCCGATCACATGACTGGCATTGGCTAATAAGAATTGAGATATCTGAGAGAGCCACGTGAGCGAGAGGTGCTTTGGAGCATTGCAGCCAGGAGAAGGGAATTATATTCATTATATTCAGCCCAAAAGGCATGCATTTTTTTCGGGGGCATTACGCCACACAAGGGGAATTGCCACCAGGATATCTGAGGCCTGTTGAAAATATTATCTGTGTGTGCAGCCGGCACAATAAACAAATCAGAGATCATACCTTTCATGCAACTATTTTTTCGAAATCATCATTAGAGTCCCATCATGCAGCCTTAGAATGTATTCAAAATCTAAACATATATCCCAACATTTGTATCACAACTCAAGTGGCATAAATAACTCTAAATTAAGCATACAGTTGAAGTCGGAAGTTTACATACACTTAGGTTGGAGTCATTAAAACTCATTTTTCAACCACTCCACAAATTTCTTGTTAACAAACTATAGTTTTGGCAAGTCGGTTAGGACATCTTATTTGTGCATGACACAATACATTTTTCCAACAATTATTTCACTTATAATTCACTGTATCACAATTCCAGTGGGTCAGAAGTTTACATACACTAAGTTGACTGTGCCTGTCCAGAAAATGTACATGTCACGGCTTTCTAATTCCTCCTCCTCGGACGAGGAGAGGCGAGAAGGATCGGACCAATACGCGGAGTGGTTAGTGTCCATAATTTATTAGCATCGAACTGAACACTATAATGAAACAAAATAACAAATAGAAAACCGACAAACAGTCCCGTGTGGCACAACGACTACACGGAAGACAAACACCCACAAAACACAAGTGAAACCCAGGCTGCCTAAGTATGATTCTCAATCAGGGACAACGATTGACAGCTGTCTCTGATTGAGAATCATACCCGGCCGGACACAAACATCCCAACAAAGAAAATACCACATAGACAAACCCACCCAACTCACGCCCTGACCAACTAAATAAATACAAGAAAAAGGAAAACAGGTCAGGAACGTGACAGTCCAGAAAAGGATGTCAAGGCTTTAGAAGCTTCTGATAGGCTAATTGACATCATTTGAGTCAATTGGAGTTGTACCTGTGGATGTGTCTCAAGGCCTACCTTCAAACTCAGTGCCTCTTTGCTTGATTTTCATGGGAAAATCAAAGAAATCAGCCAAGACCTCAGAAAAAGAATTGTAGACCTCCACAAGTCTGGTTCATCCTTGGGAGCAATTTCCAAATGCCTGAAGGTACCACATTCATCTGTACAAACAATAGTACGCAAGTATAAACACCATGGGACCACGTAGCTGTCATACCGCTCAGGAAGGAGACGCGTTCTGTCTCCTAGAGATGAACGTACTTTGGTGCGAAAAGTGCAAATCAATCTCAGAACAACAGCAAAGGACCTTGTGAAGATGCTGGAGGAAACGGGTACAAAAGTATCTATATCCACAGTAAAACGAGTCCTATGTCGACATAACCTGAAAGGCCGATCAGCAAGGAAGAATCCACTGCTCCAAAACCGCCATAAAAAAGCCAGACTACGGTTTGCAACTGCACATGGGGACAAAGATTGTACTTTTTGGAGAAATGTCCTCTGGTCTGATGAAACAAAAATAGAACTGTTTGGCCACAATGACCATCATTATGTTTGGAGGAAAAATAGGGAGGTTAGCAAGCCGAAGAACACCATCCCAACCGTGAAGCACGGGGAGTGGCAGCATCATGTTGTGGGGGTGCTTTGCTGCAGGAGGGACTGGTGCACTTCACAAAATAGATGGCTTCATGAGGCAGGAAAATTATGTGGATATATTGATGCAAGATCTCAAGACATCAGTCAGGAAGTTAAATCTTGGTTGCAAATGGGTCTTCCAAATGGACAATGACCCCAAGCAAACTTCCAAAGTCATGGCAAAATGGCTTAAGGACAACAAAGTCAAGGTATTGGAGTGGCCATCACAAAGCCCTGACCTCAATCGTATAGAACATTTGTGGACAGAACTGAAAAAGCGTGTGCGAGCAAGGAGGCCTTACAAACCTGACTCATTCACACCAGCTCTGTCAGGAGGAATGGGCCAAAATTCACCCAACTTATTGTGGAAGGCTACCCGAAACGTTTGACCCAAGTTAAACAATTTAAAGGCAATGCTACCAAATACTAATTGAGTGTATCTAAACTTCTGACCCACTGGGAATGTGATGAAAGAAATAAAATATGAAATGAATCATTCTCTCCTATTATTCTGACATTTCACATTCTTAAAATAAAGTGGTGATCCTAACTGACCTAAGACAGGGAATTTTTACTAGGATTAAATGTCAGGAATTGTGAAAAAGTGAGTTTAAATGTATTTGGCTAAGGTGTATGAAAACTTTCAACTTCAACTGTATACTGTAGGAGAACCAGTTTCTTTGTTAACCGCTCAACACAGAATAGCCGCATGTGCACACTTCCTTTGAAATCATTTGGAGAAACTATCCTTTCTATTTTATTAAGTTATGTTCAATTGTATTCTTCATAATATATAATTATAAAAAATAATGCCATGGGATTCTAAACAAATCTTGTCTGCTAAATGAACTAGTGTAGCCCACAGCCATATGGCATAGCCATATCAGGGCCTAACATAATGACAACTCACAGTATGCTATTCTGTTCTTCTGAAATAACACTCTTTTTCATCGCTATAGGTTTGGTAAATTCACCTCTGAAGGTGACATGTGTACTTACATTCTAAAATCTTGCTCTGATTTATCATCCAAAGGGTCCCAGAGTGTCGTTTTGTTAGATAAAATCCTTTTTCATATCCTGAAAAGGTCCATATAGCATGCACGATCGGTTTTGTATTTCCACTCATTCAATTTGCAAAGAAAGGAATCTGTGAAAATCTAACCCTAAACGTTGTTTCAACCAGTCAAATCACGTTTGTATGTATTGCTCAGAGATCCTAGAACGTAACCAGACTTGACTATATCATTAGGGGTGTAGTATATCCTATATTGGTCAGAGAGCGACGCCTTCATGGCACGCCGATGGTGGTCTTCACTTGATCGACTAACTTTGTCAAATAAGCACCAATCGGGGTCAAACAAGGCTAGCTAGATAGCCAATGAGCTGGGCTTTACGTAAAATGTCAAATAAAATGTAAAATGTAGCTGCTAAACTTGTGCAACAGCATGCCTTTCCTTTTTGGACAAAAATTATAAGAATATTCAGAGTTATGAGGTTATGAAAACTGGTTGTTTTGCAAATGTTGAACTTATAATATGGCTACTAATACTGGAAAAGCTAAGTCATAGTCCAAGTATACAGATTTGATGATATTCTTGCAGAAAAATGTAATATGAATGCAAATGTCTCCTTCACAATTTGCCCAAATGTACTTGGATGACTTCACACTAAATGTTATGTAGTTTGCTCACACTTCAAGTTATCCGTCTGAAAATTTGCACATACACTGCTGCCTTCTTGTATCGGAACCAGAGTGATGGCTAGAAATGGGACCTTTTTGTTGCATTTCAAAGATGGTGGTAGAAAAAAACCCCAAAACAGTTGTTTTTTTCTTTGTATTTTCTTCTACCAGATCTATTGTGTTATATTCTCCTACATTTAATTCACATTTCCACAAACTTCAAAGTGTTTCCTTTCAAATGGTTCCAAGAATATGCATATCCTTGCTACAGACAGTTCGATTTGGGCATGTCATTTTAGGCGAAAATTGAAAAAAAGGGGGTATCCCAACCATATTTTCACATGTATTAAATTTTGCGGTTTCACATGTATAAAATGTTCACATGTGAAAATTGGATATGCAGTTTCACAAGTCAAAAACACCCTGATCTGTTTCACCTGTCCTTGTGATTGTCTCCATCCCCCTCCAGGTGTCGCCCATCTTCCTCATTATCCTCTGTGTATTATACCCGTGTTCTCTGTTTGTTTGTCTCCAGTTCGTCTTGTTTGTCGAGTCAACCAGCGTTTTTCTCAGCTCCTCTTTTTTCCCCAGTCTCTCCTTTTCTCACCCCTCTGGTTTTGACCCTTGCCTGTCCTGTCTCTGAGCCCGCCTGCCCGACTACTCTGACTGTCCTGACCCTGAGCCCACATGCCATCCTGTACCTTTGCCCCTATACTCTGGATTATCGACCCCTGCCTGCCTTGATCTGTCATTGCCTGCCCCTATTAAACATTGTTACTTCAACAGTCTGCATCTGGGTCTTACCTTGATTCCTGAAATTCACATGAAAATCTCACTTTTACATGTGGAATTGGTAAGTTCACATTTGAAAATAAAATACAATTTGTGGGTTCACGTTTAAGAAAACTCCACGTGAAAAACATTCACATGTGAAAATCACATTTGCAGTTTCAAGTGAAAATCTGAAGTGAGATTTTTTCCACCGGTGGAATTAGGGTGACCACATGTAAAATGCCCAATTGAGGGACAAAGAAATTTTTTTGCGGGACATACACAGAATACATTCACAGAATACATTTATTTGGGACAATGTCCGCATAGTGTTACGCCTGTCGTCGGAATGAGACCAAGGTGCAGCGTAGTAGGCGTACATTTTGAATTTCTTAAATGAACACCAAAAAAACAAGAAAGAAAAACGACACGTAAAGTATTGTCACGCTAACACAGCAACTAACAAAAACAAGATCCCACAACAGAAGGTGGGAAAAAAGGCTGCCTAAGTATGATCCCCAATCAGAGACAACGATAGACAGCTGCCTCTGATTGGGAACCATACTCGGCCAACAAAGAAATATAAACACAGATTTTCCACCCTAGTCATGCCCTGACCTACCAAATAGAGAATTTAAAGGATCTCTAAGGTCAGGGCGTGACAGTACCCCCCCCAAAGGCGCGGACACCCGGCCGCAAACCTGAACCTATAGGGGAGGGTCCGGGTGGGCATCTACCCTCGGTGGCGGCTTCGGTTCGAGATGTAGCCCCCACTCCCTACGCTGATCCCTCCACTTCTGTGGAACCGTACCGTGGATCATCGCCGGAGACTCCAGACCATGAATCGTTGCCGGAGGAACCGGACTGTGGATCATCGCCGGAGGCTCTGAACTGGGAACCACCGCTGGAGGCTCTGGACTGCAGATCGTCGCCGGGGGCTCCGGACTGGGAACCCCCGCTGGAGGCTCTGGACTGCAGCTCGTCGCTGAAGACTCTGGACTGCGGATCGTCGCTGGAGACTCTGGACTGCGGATCGTCGCTGGAGACTCCGGACTGCGGACCGTCGCTGGAGACTCCGGACTGCGGACCGTCGCTGGAGACTCCGGACTGCGGACCGTCGCTGGAGACTCCGGACTGCGGACAGTCGCTGGAGGCTCCGGAATGCGGACCGTCGCTGCAGGCTCCGGACTGGGGACCGTCTCTGGAGGCTCCGGACTGGGGACTGTCTCTGGAGGCTCCGGACTGGGGACTGTCGCTGGAGGCTCCGGACTAGTGACTGTCGCTGCAGGCTCCTTACCATGGATCGTCACTAAAGGCTCCGGGCCATGGATCATCACTGGAGGCTTCGTGCCATGGATTATCACTGGAGGCTTCGTAGCATGGATCATCACTACAGGCTCCGGGCCATGGATCATCACTGGAGGCTTCGTGCCATGGATCATCACTGGAGGCTTTGTGCCATGGATCATCACTGGAGGCTTTGTACGTGGAGCTGGAACAGGTCTCACCGGACTGAGGAGACATACTGGAAGCCTGGTGCGGGGAACCACGTGTCCTGGCTGGACACCCACTTTAGCTCGGTGAGTGTGGAGAGCTGGCACGGGATGCACTAGGCTATGAAGGCGCACTGGAGGCATAGTGCGTAGAGCCGGCGCAGGATATGCTGGGCCGTGGAGGCGCACTGGAGGTCTGGAGCGTAGAGCTGGCACAACGCGTCCTGGCTGAATCCCCCCTGTAGCACGGCAAGTGCGGAGAGCTGGCACAGGCCGCACTGGGTTGTGCTGGCGAACTGGGGATACCGTGCGTAGAGCTGGCGCAGGATATCTTGGGCCGAAGAGACGCACCGGAGGCCAGGAGCGCTGAGCCAGCACAATCCGTCCTGGCTGAATGCCCACTCTAGCACGGCAACTGCGGGGAGCTTGCACAGAGCGCACCGGGCTGTGGATGCGCACTGAAGGCATGGTGTGCAGAACCGGATAACACGGTGCTTGACCGGTCACTCGCTCCCCACGGTAAGCACGGGGAGTTGGCTCAGGTCTGAACCCTGACTCCGCCAATCTTCCCGTCTGCCCCCGGGGGATGCTTCTCGTGCTTGCTTCGTTGAGCTAACTCCTAGTAACGTCGCCGTTCCGCTTTCGCTGCCTCCATCTCCTCCTTCGGACGGCGATACTCCCCTGCCCTGTCCTCCCTCCAGGATTTCCTCCCGGGTCCAGTCCTCCTGACCACACTGCTTGGTCCGTTGGTGGTGGGATCCTCTGTTACGTCTGTCATTAAATTAAGACCAAGGTGCAGCGTCGTAGGCGTACATTTAGAATTTCTTAAATGAACACCAAAAAAACAAGAAAGAAAAACGACACATAAAGTATTGTCGCGCTAACACAGCAACTAACAAAAACCAGATCTCACAACAGAAGGTGGGAAAAAGGGCTGCCTAGGTATGATCCCCAATCAGAGACAACGATAGACAGCTGCCTCTGATTGGGAACCATACTCGGCCAACAAAGAAATATAAACATAGATTTCCCACCCTAGTCCAAAAATGGATGTAGCAACTAAGGATTTCCCCTTTAACAGGCCTTGACCTTAATACAGCAGACACATAGTTCTGCTGTATTAAGGTCAAGGCCTGTTAAAGGGGAAATCCTTAGTTGCTACATCCATTTTTGGACTATAAATGAATGATTCTTGAAGAATATAATGTATAAATGCCTCAAGAGCTTAGTACAATTCTCGAACCCCATCAGAACCCAAAATATACGTCTGTTTTACAGTGTTTGTAAACAAAGTAAATGTAAACATCCTAACAACATGGTTAAAACTATAATTTTGATATCATGTAATGGTCAGTCCTTGCATCCATAGCCCTCTCCTGTACTCGCTGCTCACCCACGACTGCGTGGCCTTGCATGCTTCCAACTCAATCATCAAGTTTGCAGACAACACTACAGTGGTAGGCCTGATTACCAACAATGATGAGACAGCCTACAGGGAGGAGATGAGGGCCCTCGGAGTGTGGTGTCAGGAAAATAACCTCTCACTCAACGTTAACAAAACAAAGGAGATCATTGGGGACTTCAGGAAACATCAGAGGGAGCACCCCCCATCCACATCGACGGGACAGTAGTGGAGAAGGTGTAAAGTTTTAAGTTCCTCGGCGTACACATCACAGACAAACTGAAAGGGTCCACCCACACAGACAGCGTGGTGAAGAAGGTGCAACAGCGCCTCTTCAACCTCAGGAGGCTGAAGAAATTTGGCTTGTCATCTACAACACTCACAAACTTTTACAGATGCACAATCGAGAGCATCCTGTCGGGATGTATCATCGCCTGGTACGGCAATTGCACCGCCCTCAACTGCAAGGCTCTCCAAAGGATAGTGTGGTCTGCACAACGCATCACCGGGGGCAAACTACCTGCCCTCCAAAACACCTACAGCACCTGATGTCACAGGAAGGCCAAAAAGATCATCAAGGACAACAACCACCTGAGCCACTGCCTGTTCACCCCTCTATCATCCAGAAGGCGAGGTCAGTACAGGTGCATCAAAGCTGGGACCGAGAGACTGAAAAACAGCTTCTATCTAAATCAAATCAAATGTATTTATAAAGCCCTTCTTACATCAGCTGATATCTCAAAGTGCTGTACAGAAACCCAGCCTAAAACCCCAAACAGCAAGCAATGCAGGTGTAGAAGCACGGTGGCTAGGAAAAATTCCCTAGAAAGGCCAGAACCTAGGAAGAAACCTAGAGAGGAACCAGGCTATGAGGGGTGGACAGTCCTCTTCTGGCTGTGCCAGGTGGAGATTATAACAGAACATGGCCAAGATGTTCAAATGTTCATAGATGACCAACAGGGTCAAATAATAATAATTACAGTGGTTGTTGAGGGTGCAACAGGTCAGCACCTCAGGAGTAAATGTCAGTTGGCTTTTCGTAGCCGATCACATTCAGAGTATCTCTACCGCTCCTGCTGTCTCTAGAGAGTTGAAAACAGCAGGTCTGGGACAGGTAGCACGTCCGGTGAACAGGTCAGGGTTCCATAGCCGCAGGCAGAACAGTTGAAACTGGAGCAGCAGCACGGCCAGGTGGACTGGGGACAGCAAGGAGTCATCAGGCCAGGTAGTCCTGAGGCATGGTCCTAGGGCTCAGGTCCTCCGAGAGAGAGAGAGAGAGAGAGAGAGAGAGAGAGAGAGAGAGAGAGAGAGAGAGAGAGAGAGAGAGAGAGAGAGAAAGAGAGAATTAGAGGGAGCATACTTAAATTCAAACAGGACACCGGATAAGACAGGAGAAATACTCCAGATATAACAGCCTGACCCTAGCCCCCCTGACACAGACTACTGCAGCATAAATACTGGAGGCTGAGACAGGAGGGGTCGGGAGACACTGTGGCCCCATCCGACGATACCCCCGGACAGGGCCAAACAGGCAGGATATAACCCCACCCACTTTGCAAAGCACAACTCCCACACCACTAGAGGGATATCTTCATCCACCAACAACATCCTGAGACAAGGCTGAGTATAGCCCACAAAGATCTCTGCCACGGCACAACCCAAGGGGGGGCGCCAACCCAGACAGGAAGATCATATCAGTGACTCAACCCACTCAAGTGACGCACCCCTCCTAGGGACGGCATGGAAGAGCACCAGTAAGCCAGTGTCTTCAATGAAGACTTAAAAGGTTGAGACCGAGTCTGTGTCTCTCACATGGGTAGGCAGACCATTCCATAAAAATGGAGCTCTATAGGAGAAAGCCCTGCCTCCAGCTGTTTGCTTAGAAATTCTAGGGACAATAAGGAGGCCTACGTCTTGTGACCGTAGCGTACGTGTAGGTATGTATGGCAGGACCAAATCGGAAAGATAGGTAGGAGCAAGCCCATGTAATGCTTTGTAGGTTAGCAGTAAAACCTTGACATCAGCCCTTGCCTTAACAGGAAGCCAGTGTAGAGAGGCTAGCACTGGAGTAATATGATCACATTTTTTGGTTCTAGTCAAGATTCTAGCAGCCGTGTTTAGCACTAACTGAAGTTTATTTAGTGCTTTATCCGGGTAGCCGGAAAGTAGAGCATTGCAGTAGTTAACCTAGAAGTGACAAAAGCATGGATACATTTTTCTGCATCCTTTTTGGACAGAAAGTTTCTGATTTTTGCAATGTTACGCAGATGGGAAAAAAGCTGTCCTTGAAACAGTCTTGATATGTTCGTCAAAAGAGAGATCAGGGTCCAGAGTAACGCCGAGGTCCTTCACAGTTTTATTTGAGACGACTGTACAACCATCAAGATTAATTGTCAGATTTAACAGAAGATCTTTTTGTTTCTTAGGACCTAGAACAAGCATCTCTGTTATGTCCGAGTTTAAAAGTAAAACATTTGCAACCATCCACTTCCTTATGTCTGAAACACAGGCGTCCAGCGAGGGCAATTTTGGGGCTTCACCATGTTTCATCGAAATGTACAGCTGTGTGTCATCTGCACAGCAGTGAAAGTTAACATTATGTTTCCGAATGACATCACCAAGAGGTAAAATATATTGTGAAAACAATAATGGTCCCAAAACGGAACCTTGAGGAACACCAAAATGTACAGTTGATTTGTCAGTCTACAAACCATCCACAGAGACAAACTGATATCTTTCCGACAGATAAGATCTAAACCAGGCCAGAACTTGTCCGTGTAGACCAATTTGGGTTTCCAATCTCTCCAAAAGAATGTGGTGATTGATGGTATCAAAAGCAGCACTAAGGTCTAGGAGCACGAAGACAGATGCAGTGCCTCGGTCTGACACCATTAAAAGGTCATTTACCAACTTCACAAGTGCAGTCTCAGTGCTATGATGGGGTCTAAAACCAGACTGAAGCGTTTCGTATACATTGTTTTAACTTCAGGAAGGCAGTGAGTTGCTGCGCAACAGCTTTTTCTACATTTTTTGAGAGCAATGGGAGATTTAATAGAGGCCGATAGTTTTTTTATATTTTCTGGGACAAGGTTTGGCTTTTTCAAGAGAAGCTTCATTTCTGCCACTTTTAGTGGGTTTGGTACACATCCGGTGGATAGAGAGACGTTTATTATGTTCAACATAGGAGGGCCAAGCACAGGAAGCAGCTCTTTCAGTAATTTAGTTGGAATAGGGTCCAGTATGCAGCTTGAAGGTTTAGAGGCCTTGCTTATTTTCATCATTGGGTCAAGAGATGTAGTACTAAAACACTTGAGTGTCTCCCTTGATCCTAGGTCCTGGCAGAGTTGTGCAGACTCAGGACAACTGAGCTTTGGAATTTGCTTTCTAATGATCAGGATCTTTTCCTCAAAGAAGTTCATGAATTTATCACTGCTGAAGTGAAAGCCATCCTCTCTTGGGGAATGCTGCTTTTTAGTTAGCTTTGCGACAGTATCAAAAATAAATTTAGGATTGTTCTTATTTTCCTCAATTAAGTTGGAAAAATAGGATGATCGAGCAGCAGTGAGGGCTCTTTGATACTGCACGGTACTGTCTTTCCAAGGTAGTCGGAAGACTTCCAGTATGGTGTGGCGCTATTTCCGTTCCAATTTTCTGGAAGCTTGCTTCAGAGCTCGGGTATTTTCTGTATACCAGGGAGCTAGTTTCTTATGACAAATGTTTTTAGTTTTTAGGGGTGCAACTGCATCTAGGGTGTTGCGCAAGGTTAATTTCAGGTCCTCAGTTAGGTGGTAACTGATTTTTGTACTCTGACGTCCTTGGGTAGGTCGGAGGAAGTCTGGAAGGGCATCTAGGAATCTTTGGGTTGTCCGAGAATTTATAGTAAGACATTTGATGATCCTTGGTTGGGGTCTGAGCAGATTATTTGTTGCGATTGCAAACGTAATAAAATGTTGGTCCGATAGTCCAGGATTATGAGGAAAAACATTAAGATCCACAACATTTATTCCACGGGACAAAACTAGGTCCAGAGTATGACTGTGGCAGTGAATAGGTCCGGAGACATGTTGGACAAAACCCACTGAGTCGATGATTGCTCCGAAAGCCTTTTGAAGTGGGTCTGTGGACTTTTCCATTTGAATATTAAAGTCACCAAAAATGTGAATATTATCTGCCATGACTACAAGGTCCGATAGGAATTCAGGGAACTCAGTGAGGAACGCTGTATATGGCCCAGGAGGCCTGTAAACAGTAGCTATAAAAAGTGATTGAGTAGGCTGCATAGATTTCATGACTAGAAGCTCAAAAGACGAAAACTTTGCGGGATGCGCTGGGGATATGGTCACTAGTGTAACCAAGAGGTGATGCCTCATTTAACACAGTAAATTCATCAGGCTTAAGCCATGTTTCAGATTATGATCAGTGATTAGTTCATTGACTATAACTGCCTTGGAAGTGAGGGATCCAACATTAAGTAGCCCTATTTTGAGATGTGAAGTATCACAATCTCTTTCAATAATGGCAGGAATGGAGGAGGTCTTTATTCCAGTGAGATTGCGAAGGCGAACACCGCCATGTTAAGTTTTGCCCAACCTAGGTCGAGGCACAGCCACAGTCTCAATGTCGCAACTTAAATCTCAAGGTCATCAGACTGTTAAACAGCCATCACTAACATAGAGAGGCTGCTGCCAACATACAGACTCAAATCTCTGGCCACTTAAATAAACAGACTTAATAAAGGTATCACTAGTCACTTTAAATAACGCCACTTTAATAATGTTTACATATCCTACATTACTCATCTCAAGTACATACTGTATTCTACACCATCTACTGCATCTGCCTATGCCATCGCTCATCCATATATTTATATGTACATATTCTCATTCATCCCTTTACATTTGTGTGTATTTGTGTGTATATGGTAGTTTGTATTGTACGATTACTTGTTAGATTTTACTGCATAGTCGGAACTAGAAGCACAAGCATTTCGCTACACTCGCATTAACATCTGCTAACCATGTGCATGTGACCAGTAAAATTTGATTTGATTTGATTTAGTCTATGAATATGAGAGTGGTTGCATTTCTCCAGCCACATCCTTCAGCTTTTTACTGAAACTGTGGTGGGGAATACACTTCGTTAATGTTTCAATTAAGGATTGCCACTATAAATACCTTCAGTAGAGTAATAGTGTTATTATAGGATGCAATCCTCTAGACTGAGTTACTTTTGTGCCATTGATATCAAGCAAAACTTCTGAAGTCGAGAACAAAACTCTTAGTATTGGAAACAAAAACAATGAACTGGAAGCGAAACTTAAACCCAAAAGTATTGATAGCTTGTGATTTCTTCATGTGTCTTTTTGTAACGGGACACTCACACACACACACGTACACACACACACACACACACACACACACACACACACACACACACACACACACACACACACACACACACACACACACACACACACACACACACACACACACACACACACACACACACACACACACACACACACACACACACACACACACACACACACACACACACAATCACTTCCAAATTAAGTGAAAGTGTACACCCAGCAGTCACTCTCTAGACCAGGGGTGTCAAACATACGGCCCGCGGGCCGGAACCGGCCCCCAAGGAGGTTCGATCAGGCCCGCAGGATAATTTGAAAGTGGAAAAAATGCATAAAAGACATGGAATTAATATTTTTAATTCGCTGCAATTCATGGATTATCCGCTAAGGGGCGCACTCTTTCCATCAGAGTAGAAGACAAGCCGCATCACTGAGACAGACTGAAAACAGCAGACGGTATCAATGCGCCATCTGCTGCTTGTTACGACGTTGTTAATACCTTGGTCTCTACCTCTCCGCTACACCCTCATTAGCCAAAATGTCGTTATCCAAACGGAGAAAAGTAGATAAGGAGTGTAGAATTTTCAAAGAAAAATGGACCACGTCCTATTTATTTACAGAGATGCACGGAAAACCTTCGTGCTTGGTGTGTTTGCAACAAGTTTCGGTATTGAAGGAATATAATATTCGACGCCACTACGAGACTCATCACAGCGAAAAATATGACGGCTTGCAATTAAAGTTTTGTGCCTTTGTACAATCAGTGGGATCAGTTGCAATGCATATTTGTGAATGATAAAAGTAAATTGCACATTTGTCTAAGGAAATATGAGGTGTTTCATGAAATGTTTTGTAAAAGGATAGTTCATTAAATTTCAATATTTTCCTAATGTTCTTGTGCTTCTTTACACCAAAACAAAGGAAAGACATGATATTTTGGTTATTTATAGCAGAGTATGGTATAATTTTAATGGTCCGGCCCACTTGACATCTCCCTAGGCCGTATGTGGCCCACGATGCGAAATGAGTTTGACACCCCTGCTCTAGACCAACGGTTGTGACTGCAGTTACCGCCACACTGGCAGTCATGCGTTATGACTGGAGTACAATTACATGTGACCATTGAGTCACAGTAATCTCCTTTAACGCACTCTGGACATACATTGGTAGTACCCAACTCCCTAACAATCATCAGGTCGCTAATGGCCTAGTACTCAGGGCTCTATTTTATTTAACCTTTATTTATCTAGGCAAGTTAGTTAAGAACAAATTCTTATTTACAATGACAGCCTACCCCGGCCAAACCCTAACGACGCTGGGCCAATCACAGTGCACCGCCCTATGGGACTCCCAATCACAGCCAGTTGTGATTCAGCCTGGAATTGAACCAGGGTCTGTAGTGACGCCTCTAGCACTGAGATGCAGTGCCTTAGACCGCTGCGCCACTCGGGAGCCACATCAAACACCTATCAAACACTTATCAAACATCAAACACTTAGCATGCACGCTGACTTTGGTCACCAGTTGTATGGTGTTTCCTCTGACGCATTTGTGCCGCTGGCTTCTGGGTTAAGCGCGCAGTGTGTCAAGAAGCAGTCCGGCTTGGCAGGGTCGTGTTTTGGAGGACGCATTGCTTTCGACCTTCGCCTCTCCTAAGTCCACACGGGAGTTGCAGCGATGGGACTACCGATTGGCTATCACGGAAAAGGGGTAAAAAAGTACAACAAAAAAGATAGAGGGGCTGTCAACAGTTTAATGACATGTGTTTTGTGGAGAAAACATGTTACTATCGATGTTGCCAAACAGATTTCACTTGGTTTCCCAAATTATGCACTGGGTAGCTGCAGGAACAGGGTTGGAGAACCCATGGCATACAGAGTTTGGGCGGAATATCACCTGTGGCACAGCGAGAGGCTGCATGCTCCTCAAACAGTGGTTGATGTGTGGAGTAAAATAACGTGGCTTCCATCAGTTATTCGAGAGCGTACAGATTTTTTCCCCCTGCACCTGTTCCTGCCCATTAGATAATGGGCCATTCTAAATCAAAACGAATTTGACATATTAGCAAAGATTAAATTGAGAATAGTCTGATGGGTGAAACAATTACTTGAGAATAGTCTGATGGGTGAAAAAAAATCACTTGATGAGAGAACAGTGTGTGCAGCCTGAGACAAGGAACAACTTGCAACTTTTTCAAATCCTCAATAGCCTATAGTCGCATCATGCAGCACATGTTCTGATTTCTAAAACATTCTGAGATTTGCTAAAGTTGCCAAATAACTGTAAATCTACGTATAGGACCTGTTTCAAATGATCACTTTTATGCTCAACATAGCCACTTCATATGCAAACGTACTCGCTCTGGAATGGGACATTTTTTATTTATATTTTATTACATTTTGGGTGTTTTAGCTAACTTTTGTACACATGTGGTGTTCCAAGTCAAAAATGAACGGTCATTAGAAATTAATGGGTGAGACTACAATTTGTGTATAAAATTGAGTTCATCAAATGGACACACTTCCTTTCCCAGACCCCCACATGCATGTGTGTTTGAGCACACACACACACACACACACACACACACACACACACACACACACACACACACACACACACACACACACACACACACACACACACACACACACACACACACACACACACACACACACACACACACACACACACACACACACACACACACACACACACACACACACACACACACACACACACACACACACACAATTCTTGGTTCTTGGCATCCATGGCAACTCCCACGGGAACCTTTCTTCAATAGAATATTTCCCCCACGGGAACCACACCTCACAAACAATCACAACATTGTTTCAATAATATATAGAACTTTTCTCGCAGCTCTGGTATATGAAGCTTTTTTGAGGCCTTGCTCACAATTCATTCTGTGGGAGCACAATGACCAAACGATATACTGTATGTGAGGCTCTTTGATCATATCTTTGATCATGACACTGGTGAGGAGGAGAGAGGCCAGGAAACTGACAGTGAAGATGCATTAGAGGTGAAAGTAGTCTGTGATTAATAGCACAATATATTTCACCTGAGTATTTGTGTTAGTCAAAATAATCCATACATGATGTTTTTTTTTACTCAAAAATGTGCTGTATGAGCTCAGGTCAACGAGGCCTATAGACCATAAATAGCAAATATAAGTAAAAAATGTCACAGATCAGGTTTTCTCCCTTGAGTGTACTACTTGAGGTTGCCACTGGAGAGCACCCTTGAGTTACTTCTAGTATCCAGGTGACCTTGACTGGGCTTATTGGGATCACCTGCTGGATGACTATTTAGGTTCCTCTGTGGACTGGGCCAGTTGCTCAGGTCTCATGTTTTGTTCAGTGTTCTCATGTGGCCTTGCGTTGTTGTTTTTCTATTAAGACCTTAGGTAAACATTCTGGATTCCCCCTTACCTCTGCCTGCTGTGTTTCTCTGCGCCTGGGTCCGAGTTCGTACTAGCATTGATGTCACACAAAACATGTAATGTTCGCAAGAACTTAAGCCGATTAATAGCTCTAACACAACGTTAGGTGATAATATATGTATTATTATGGATTTATAATCAGCTATAATGGGGCGGTCATTTTGGACAGGGAACACAGAATGAATTAACATGAAACGAACACAACAGGAGGGTTAAGGCTTCTCACAGCTCACGCTGCTGCAGAGTACCGAAGGCTCCTTTGTCATTTTCTAATAGTCACTTCAATTAAAGAAGGAGAACATTTTTCATTGAGGAGACATATAATGTCTTTATTTTGAGACATACTGGAGTGGGATTTATGTTGGCAAAGGGAACAAAGCTAGCAGATAGTTTGACCCTCTTTAATATGAGGATAAATTAATACATTCATATTCAAATCTCAAATGGTGGTAGGCCTATTGAGCCAAATTCCAAACTTTGGAAATACATCAAACTGATCAATATCCCAGGCCAAGACAATAAGCTTGGTTTAAAGAAGAGAACGCAGAGAGAAAACAAGTGGTTACTACAGTGTTATGCTGCCTAATTGTAAAACAGTACTTGTAAAGCTACAATGGCATGAATTTGCATTGCATTGTATTGTATTGTATTGATACCTGTATGCTTGTGTGTGTGAGGTGTTCCGTATGTAATTATTGTGGGCTTTGAATGCATTTTCAATTGCAAACTTAATATTTTAGTACAATAGTGCCTTTACTGACAAGAAGATTCACTTTCAAAGTTGATAACTTCAAAGAGTTAACACCAGATTCACTTTGTCAACTCCCAGACACAAAGTACTGGCAGGTAAAGCATGCTGCTAAAGATAATATTGTTGCTAAAGCGGAGAAAGAATACATTCCTACACATGCCCAAAACTACAGTTTCCTTATTGGTTTACAGGTTTACAGAGAGAATATCATGACACGAGGAAGACCTAGGATTACATTTGTCAATTTAGTCAGACATTTAACTAAGGTAAGTAGGACAACCATATCACAGTCATTGCAAGTAAAGATACCCAACACTACTACTCTAGCCTGGTCCCATATCTGCTTGTGCTATAGGTATGTTTGTGCTGTAAGGCTCTGGGACCAGGCTACTATACCAGGCTACTATACTATATACCTCCCTGATTTTGCATGGCCATCTGAATCACTTGTCAGTCTAGTGCTCCAGAGCAGACTCATGCTCCCTCCTAACCTCTTTCACCCTGTACACCTGACAATACCTGGCTATTGGCATAATCCTTGATTTGTACCAAATGTGTAAGCACTGGCCACTTCAGCCTTGTTATAGCTGCCACCATAGAAACAGAATCTTGATTCTAAACTCAGGAAAAAAAAGAAACGTCCTCTCACTGTCAACTGTGTTTACTTTCAGCAAACTTAACATGTGTAAATATTCATATGAACATAATAAGATTCAACAACTGAGACATAAACTGAGCAAGTTCCACAGACATGAAACTAACAGAAATTGAATAATGTGTCCCTGAACAAAGGGGGGGGGGGTCAAAATCAAAAGTAACAGTCAGTATCTGGTGTGGCCACCAGCTGCATTAAGTACTGCAGTGCATCTCCTCCTCATTGACTGCACCAGATTTGCCAGTTCTTGCTGTGAGATGTTACTCCACTCTTCCACCAAGGCACCTGCAAGTTCCCGGACATTTCTGGGAGGGAATGGCCCTAGCCCTCACCCTCCGATCCAACAGGTCCCAGATGTGCTCAATGGGATTGAGATCCGGGCTCTTCGCTGGCCATGGCAGAACACTGACATTCCGTTCTTGCAGGAAATCACGGACAGAACGAGCAGTATGGCTGGTGGCATTGTCATGCTGGAGGGTCACGTTAGGATGAGCCTGCAGGAAGAGTACCACATGCGGGAGGAGTAACACTTCCCTATAACGCACAGCGTTGAGATTGCCTGCAATGACAACAAGCTCAGTCCGATGATGCTGTTACATACCGCCCCAGACCATGACGGACCCTACACCTCCAAATCGAACCCACTCCGGAGTACAGGCCTTGGTGTAATGCTCATTCCTTCGACCATAAACGCCAATCTGACCATCACCCCTGGTGAGACAAAACCGCGACTC
Source organism: Salvelinus alpinus (assembly GCF_045679555.1). NCBI lineage: Eukaryota > Metazoa > Chordata > Actinopteri > Salmoniformes > Salmonidae > Salvelinus > Salvelinus alpinus. Next base: position 13,512,078 of record NC_092123.1, read on the forward strand.
GTCAGTGAAGAGCACTTTTTGGCAGTCCTGTCTGGTCCAGCTACGGTGGGTTTGTGCCCATAGGCGACGTTGTTGCCGGTGATGTCTGGTGAGGACCTGCCTTACAACAGGCCTACAAGTCCTGTCCAGCCTCTCTCAGCCTATTGCGGACAGACTGAGCACTGATGAAGGGATTGTGCGTTCCTGGTGTAACGCGGGCAGTTGTTGTTGCCATCCTGTACCTGTCCCACAGGTGTGATGTTCGGATGTACCGATCTTGTGCAGGTGTAAGTTGCCACTACGAGGACGATCAGCTGTCCGTCCTGTCTCCCTGTAGCGCTGTCTTAGGCGTCTCACAGTACAGACATTGCAATTTATTGCCCTGGCCACATCTGCAGTCCTCATGCCTCCTTGCAGCATGCCTAAGGCACGTTCACGCAGATGAGCAGGCACCCTGGGCATCTTTCTTTTGGTGTTTTTCAGAGTCAGTAGAAAGGCCTATTTAGTGTCCTAAGTTTTCATAACTGTGACCATAATTGCCTACCGTCTGTAAGCTGTTAGTGTCTTAACGACCATTCCACAGGTGCATGTTCATTAATTGTTGATGAGTCATTGAATATGCATGGGAAACAGTGTTTAAACCCTTCACAATGAAGATCTGTGAAGCTATTTGGATTTTTATGGATTATCTTTGAAAGACAGGGTCCTGAAAAAGGAACGTTTCTTTTTGCTGAGTTTATTTATTTGGATGCCACTATAGCTGTAGTGTTTAGAGACTCTACAGGTATAGTAGAAGCCTACATATAAAACTACTCAATAAAGTTCCCTTAGAAAGAACAATGGATCCTCTTTTCAGTGAAAAAAAGCTTCTTCCTTCTCTTAAATTTATCAGCTTTTATCCTATCTGATTATTCTCTGCCGTCTAGATATAGGAATCGTCCCAAATGGCACCCTATCCCTATAAAGTGCACTACTTTTGACCAGAACCCATAGGTCTTGCACTGAATAGGGAATAGAGTGCCATGTGGGACTCAAACATAGAAGTAATACATCAAAGTGTTCATGGTTATCTTATTCCTTTTCAATCCACTAATGCTTCACCCCCAAAAATACAAAAACAGTGGCAGCGGATTTAATTCTGTAAATTGCTATCTAACTTCACTGGCTTGATTTGGGAAATATTCTTGGTGTTAGATCTTCACTCAGAGTATGTGCCTTGAGGGGAACACATGGAACCGGATTATATCAATCACATTTTAATCTGTAGGGCCAAACACAGACGCGCACGCACGCACCAGACACCTGGGTTCAAATACTATTTGAAACCCTTCAAATACTTTTAGCATTTGCTTTAGCCTACTTCAAGTGCAGAAGGTGCAGTTTGCACTTTTGTGACTGTTCCATTGTGCCAGGCAATCTCAAAACCCAGCTAACGTATTTATAATGATTTCAAAAGTATTTAACCCAGTTTGGCATGCATGCATGCACACACGCATGCACGCACACACACGCACGGGCACACAGACACAGTGTCATATTTCAGTGTCAAAGGTAATTATATTCAGCCCTAACCAAAGCGCATGAGGCAAACTTGTGGGATGTCAGGAAGTTGCAAACACTACTGAATTTTTGATTGGTTGCGTTTCCTCCATTAGCTGTCTACTTTAACAGGTCGATGGTCTCGGTCCCTCCATGCATCCTTACTGAAACAAAGTGTTCATTAGGCACCAAACTGAAGAAAACAGACTGAAATAGGGAGGGACTACCTAGACTCGTCCAATAAGAAAAGCTCATTTTGTTTTCCAATGTGTGTCCTAATGAAAATGACCCTAATCACCTGTCAGTCCACCTCAGAAATATGACAATACAGGGCATTCGGAAAGTATTCAGACCCAATGACTTTTTCCACATTTTGATACGTTACAGCCTTATTCTAAAACTGATTAAATAAAACAATTTCCTCATCAATCTACACACAATATCCCATAATGACAAAGTGAAAACAGTTTTTTTGAAATTTTTGCAAATGTATTAAATGTAAAAAACAGATACCTTATTTGCGTAAGTATTCAGACCCTTTGCTTTGGAATCGAAATTGGGCTCAGGTGCATCCTGTTTCCATTGATCATCCTTGAGATGTTTCTACAAATTGATTGGATTCCACCTGTCGTAAATTCAATTGATTGCACATGATTTGGAAAGGCACACACCTGTCTATATAACGTCCACAGTTGACAGTGCATTTAAGAGCCATGAGGTCGAAGGGATTGTCCTTGGAGCTCAGAGACAGGATTGTGTCGAGGCACAGATCTGGGGAAGGGTACTGAAAAATGTCTGCAGCATTTAAAGTCCCCAAGAACACATTGGCCTCCATTATTCTTAAATGGAAGAAGTTTGGAACCACAAAGACTCTTCCTAGAGCCGTTCGCCCGGCCAAACTGAGCAATCAGGGGAGATGGGTCTTGGTCAGGGAGGTGACTAAGAACCTGATGGTCACTCTGACAGAGCTCTAAAGTTCCTCTGTGGAGATGATAGAACCTTCCAGAAGGACAACTATCTCTGCAGCACTCCACCAATCCTGATCAAACATCTCTGGAGAGACCTGAACATAGATGTGCAGCAACGCTCCCCATCCAACCTGACTGAGCTTAAGAGGATTTGCAGAGAAGAATGGGAGAAACTCCCATGTGCCAAGCTTGTAGCCTCATACCCAAGAAAACGTGAGGCTGTAATCCCTGCCAAAGGTGTTTCAACAATGTACTGTACTTTGTACTTTTTAAAATTTTTATAAATTTGCAAAAAATCTCTAAACCTGTTTTTGCTTTGTCAATATGGGGTAGTGTGTGTAGATTGATGAAGGAAAAAAACAATTTAATCAATTTTAGAATGAGGCTGTAATGTAACAAAATGTAGAAAACGTCAAGGGGTCTGAATACTATCCGAATGCACTGTATCTCTGCTTTTCTACCTGCCTCCCAGAGGCAATGTCACACCCTGACCATAGAGAGCCCTTGGTTCTCTATGGTTTAGTAGGTCAGGGTGTGACTAGGGGGTGTTCTAGGTTATATATTTCTATGTTGGTGCTCTTGGTATGGTTCCCAATTAGAGGCAGCTGATGTTCGTTGTCTCTAATTGGAGATCATACTTAAGGGTTCCCTGTTCCCACCTGCTTTGTGGGATATTGTTTTGTGTTTGTGCATGTGCACCACGTAGTCACGTTTAGTTGTTCGTTTATTGGTATATTTTTGTTTTGCTGAAGTTTCACTTGGAAATAAATATGTGGAACTCAACATCCGCTGCGCCTTGGTCCCTTTCTTACGACAACCATGACAGGCTACCACACGGCCTGTGGGGTTTGAATCGCCTGACAAGTGGGGCGAGGGAATATTAAATGACATGGTTTTGCATGGAGAGAGATGAAGGGCAATATAACATTGACAAAGCCAATGATTATAGACTTCATACAGAAACTGACAAGGCCCATTGAGAGTGACACCGATAGCCTTCAATCCTTACATTTTTTAATTAGTTGATTTTATATTTCCAGCCTCTGACTTTCTATATATATATATTTTTAATTCTCTTTGATCAATAATGCAGGGCAAATGCATGCCGGTTTGGCCAAATGATAATCATGTTTTGGATATTCTTTAAAATCTGTAGAAAGGTCCTTGGAGGGAAGGGTGTTTGGCATACATTTAAAATCTGTATTCAAAATAATTTGAGAAATAATTCATTCAAGTTAGAAACTTTGTGACATTTTGGCCTTACTCGCAGGACACCATCTGTAATATGAGTGTGCGTATTGGAAAGGGTCAAATTGAAATGTTTCTACCAGAAGAAATATGAGAAGCATATGCATAACCATGGTAGCAATTGAAAGGGATCACTTTGGAGATTATGGAGAAATTATTAAACCAAAGGTGAGGTGAGGACACTACAGAATAAGTGAGAAATTCTAGACGAAACAAATTACTAGACTGCAGCTAGAAATTACGTAAACCTAGGACGAGAATACCGACAACCGCCGAAGCATCTATCCATGAGAACATCTGAAGTAACCATTCTAACCGCCTACAACCACGAAAGACTTTGTGACTTCAATTAAAGTTAACCAGAGACTCTGATGAACCCTACAGGACGATCGAGGATTCCAACAGAGAAAACAACGAGGATTAGCATTTAAATTAATATAATTATAGACTGTGTGTAGTGAATCCATGTTGTCTTTCCCGCTCTTTCTCAGTCCACACCCCCTTCGCTTTGTCTACCAAGCTGTCATATCGGCTTAGCTCACTAGTGACTTTTCTATCATTGTAAGTAACCAATATCTACTTTTTTTTGTGATGTATTTCTGTGATTATTTAGTTAGTTAGTAAATACATAATTAAACCAATTTGTATGTTGCTGATTCATTATTGAAACTAGGGTTTGTGCAGATAACAAATAATTTTACGACGTTCAGATGAGACTGATAGAAGGTAACAATTAGTAAGCATTAATGGGAGACTAATTAATTAGAGTTATATTCGGGAAATTATAACTCTGTAACTCAAAACATTTTCCCGTCGTGACCCGACTTCCTAGTTAATTAATGTTTACGGATTAGTTTAATCATGTAATATTTAAACCTAGAGAACTGATTTGATTTAAATACATCTTCACATTTAATGATAGTCCAGACATGACACATTACACTGTTGGTTTAATGTGCATTTTACATTTACTGTACTTTTTTAGCCAAAGTAGCCCAATTAGCTGTGAGGATGGGGGCATCTTCTTGTTGCATTTGCTGCTCAAGTTTAGAACAGCTGTCAGTTGAATAGTAGACAGAGCTGTAAAGTGGAGACCCTGGGCTCCGACGTCATGTATTGTATAGAATGTTACTGTACAGCCACTACGTTCCAATTTAGGCACTTATCAGTGACCAAATCTGCCATTTGCAGCAATTACTGTGAATTTGGTCTCTGCGAACACGGGAACATTGGCTTTAACACGTACATTGCTGACAAAGTTTGATCGGATTGAATCCCGGTCCTTTCTATGAATTTAATTTGGGGAAGACGCAAAACATCATAATTATATTTTTGGCAGTCTGGCGTGGAATGCCTCTGCAATGTTGTTGATATTGTATCAGCTATGCTCTCAATCACATAGTAACCAACTTTTTCATAAACCGTTTCAGAGTAGGAGTGCTAATCTAGAATCAGGTCCCCCCCATGTCCATGTAATCTAATTCGTCATAATACAAAATACAAAACTGATCCTAGATCAGCACTCTTGCTCCGAAACACTGATGAGTCCAGGAATAAGAGTTCAGCACTACAGTTCAGTAGAAACGGAAGATTCTTGGATAACCATTGAAACACACTGACAAGAAAGAACCTCCCCTGATACCCTCCCTTGAAACTTCCATTATGTCCTAAAGGAGTTGGTAAGGAAACTTAAAAGTCAATGTTCCAAGTCCTGTTTTGCCCATAGTGCTGTGGTTTGTTTGATTTTATGACCATGATGAGTGGAGGACAGTGGAACCCTCCTCTTCCACAGTAGGGCTTATTACACATGATATCGCTCACATGATCTCGCTTTTCCTCCTCTCTCTGTCACTGTCTCTCTCTCTGACTGCATCTATTTGATGAGCCTTTCAGAGTCAATAACTGCTACCTAATTACACAGGGCAGAGAATGTCAACTCCACAATTCTACTGAACTTAAGCACTGCAACGCTTAAGCTCTCCTGAACGCTGCCTGTCTACAACAGTCTCAAACACCCTCAGTCATTTCACATGTCTGGCGAGAGAATGAGAGAGGAGAACACTTGGACCGAGGACAATAGAGCCCAGTTGCTGTCAATTGAAGAGGCATTAAACAGGAGACACAACAAGCAGTATGTTAACGAATAGCAAATCGCCGTGTCCACCCCACTGTTTTTAGCTCCCGAGTGGGACAGCGGTCTAAGGCACTGCATCTCAGTGCTAGAGGCATCACTACAGACCCTGGTTCGATACCGGGCTGTATCACAACCGGTCGTGATTGGGAGTCCCATAGGGCGGCGCACAATTGGCCCAGCGTCGTCCGGAATAGGGAAGGGTTTGGCTTGGGTAGGCCGTCATTGTAAATAAGAATTTGTTCTTAACTGACTTGCCTTGTTAAATAAAGGTTAAATAAAGAACACAAAAAAAATAAAAATAATCCATAACATCCTATAGAGTTGATTGACTGTCAGAGACCTTACTGACAACTTACATTTGTCCTAATATGGACGCCGGCAAATAGATGTGTTGATATCATACATTAGCGTACTCCCCGAACCTTTAGAGTGGACTGTCTGGGGAACACACAACTTAATATAGCTACCTGAAGACAAATGACAATGCACAAAGGTGAGTGAGTGAGTGAGTGAGTGAGTGAGTGAGTGAGTGAGTGAGTGAGTGAGTGAGTGAGTGAGTGAGTGAGTGAGTGAGTGAGAGAGAGAGAGAAGGGATTCCCATATACTCACATCTGAGTTGAAGCGCAGTTGGCAGATGTTGCAGGAAATAACTTGCTTTCTCTTCGGCGCGATGGAGACTCCAAATGTGTGATTAATTACGGCCTTCTGCACAGGGTCCATCTGGAAAACAAGCAGAGCACATAGAGACCAGATTAAAAATAAAGGGGGAAAAAGAGAAAAGGAGAGAGAGTATGTGTGTGAGAGCAGGGGCGCAAGTTTGACTGGTAACGGGTGGGAAATGTCCTCTCCCCCCACACACACATTCTGAAATTGCATTTCAGAACGTGAAAAGCAAGTTATTTCCTGCAACATCTGCCAACTGCGCTTCAACTCAGATGTGAGTATATGGGAATCCCTTCTCTCTCTCTCACACACTCACACACACAGCTTTGTGCATTGTCATTTGTCTTCAGGTAGCTATATTAAGTTGTGTGTTCCCCAGTGTGATAGTTGGAATGTGATACAAAATGTGACCCGCTGTGCTTTAGGACCATGCGGACGCCTGCGAGCGGTCGGGTAGGCTCTTTTGGAGTGTTTATCGGACCGGACACCACAGAGCAGGCTGACAGGCTGTGTGAAGGCAACGTTTCTGGAAGGTTGACTGGACCTACACGGAACAGTTGAACATAGTTCAGTGTGTTCTGGCTACTCTTTAGTTGACTGATGTAACTCGCAATGTAACTGCTGTATAACATAACAGAAAAAAACGAAACTATTGTTTATTCGCAGTGCTGAGCTAGTATTGTAACTGACATGTAACGTTATCTAATGTTTCATCCCCTTTTGACTGAGGTGAATGAATAAAAACTACAGTAGCCACCACAGCCAGGTCAGCTCTAGTCTGTAGTTATCTGTCAGATAAGTAGTAGTAATAACCACCTCATATCATTATCTAACAGCAGTTGTTTGTATGGAAAAGTTTTGTAGCCTTTGTCTTGTTTCAGAAGTACATTTACATTTAAGTCATTTAGCAGACGCTCTTATCCAGAGCGACTTACAAATTGGAAAGTTCATACATATTCATCCTGGTCCACCCGTGGGGAATGAACCCACAACCCTGGCGTTGCAAGCGCCATGCTCTACCAACTGAGCCACACGGGACCAAGTAAATTAACCTGGCAAGCTTTCGCCAGTTGATGTACCATTATTTTTTGCCTCAATCAAACTAGACCCGAATCAAACGATGAAACCATCAGCCATACAATCGAAGATTGATATTCTGATGTTTTTTTCAGTGCAATGTGAGCTATATTAGTCAGTATGTCAATGTAACGTTATTGATCTGTCAGTTTCCCAAGCTAATTCCCTACTTTTCACACTGACACAGTAAAAAAAACAGCTCTAACATTACAAGCTTCACTGTCATGGTGCACAGTAGTGATCTACGCTGGACCGATTTCTTCATGCTGCTCCCGCCCGCACCTGCTGGTTTTCTGTCGGACTCCCACTCCCTACTGCAAGAACTGGTCACAAACCCAACCGCAGTCCCGCAATGTTATTTTAGGCGTATGTGACGTAGCTCACTTGCCTGCCATGTTCCCAGGAATTTTGCACCCTATAGGCAATATCAAATGTGCAAAAATAACTTAAGAAATAGGTTAAAATGCCAGAGATTCTCACATGGCCCTTACATTGTATTACTGGGCTATATCAGCCAATATGTGTAGATGTAGTTTGAAGAGAGCAGAGTTGGAGAGACTTGCACTTTCTCTGAGCTATTTTCATAGCCTATCCTTTAGGAGTGGGAAGATTTTCAGACGGATAAATATATTTAGTCCTATTACTATTCAATGTAGTAAACTATAGCCTAACCTATAGCCTAATCATAGGCCTATTTAGGAGTCTGTGGCTCAAGTGGTTTGAAAGCTATTGAGGTTTGAAAGCGCGAATATCCATATAATATCCAACTTGAAACGGTCTTTACCTCGGTCTATAGCCTACTCTATTTAATTGGGACCAAACGCGCACCTGATCTCGTAAGTATGCCTACTGAACTGGAAGCAGCGAGAATGATGACAGACACTTGTGACGTTTTGCATAGTCCTATATGATATAGCATACCTTTTAGGAGTACGATTTGCAGGCAGAGACAAATAAATGCGTAATCCATACTTATTGAAAATGAAAAGGCGCAACACTCCACTCACCATAGTAGCTCCATTTATGTGCGGGTTGTGCCTTTTCCTTTTCAATGATGATTACATTTTTTGGATTGCACTTTGACTCGCGTTGGGTGAGCGCCCTCCACTTCTTTTCATTATCAATATGTATTTACAGACACTAGTAAAGTACAGTCTAATCATATTTAAGTTATTTTCCAATTCAGGTTAACTGCCACGTGATTCTCCGCCCATGTAGGGAGCTTACTCTATTTCAATGAGACCACACATACTAGGCGCACTTGAACTCTCACGCCGAGCTAGGAGAGGTGAGGCTACTGAAGGTGAAGCTGGGAATTCTGAGTGTGTGAATAGTGCGAATAATATGTGATTTTAATACAATAGCTAGGCTAAAGCATACAAAGCAGAAAAAGGAACGTTTAAAAAATAATCTGCTGGACAACAAAACTATTTTCATCCCAAAGTTGTCTGTCTGACCGCCCGCACCTGCCTGCAGCATGGAAAATGCTGACCGCCCGCAATGATCTCTGTGGGGACTCGCAGGTCCCGCAAGCATCCCTTGGGAATGCAGCCCTCTAGTGCAGTCAGTACCCAACACTATGCTCATCATGTCTTAGCAGGATCAGATAGTGACAGGGTCCCAGCAGGGTCAGACAACCAGTCTACAGAGCTCAGGTGAATTTTGCAGTACATGTTGTGAATGATACAAAGTTCCATCTTGAATTGATGGGTAGACCTACAGTAGCTACAGGATAACAGTTTACGTTTAAACTGCAGTAATCTCTGGCATAAATTACTGCAGTTAAAACCATCCATTGAATGTACTGTATGCCAGTGAAACTGAATATCATGCACTCAGGAATTGTATTATTCTGCTGGAGGTTTAAAGCACAAAGGGGACATATTTGCATATGTTGTGGTCTTGTGAAGGCTGCCTGAATTGTGGCAAAGAGTATGTTCTTTTATTTCAACATGTTTACTTATTCTCCCTTTTTTTGTTTGCTCAGAAATGTTGATACTGGAGACTTATCAGAAGTATAAATATATATAAATACATACAGTTGAAGTCGGAAGTTTACATACACTTAGGTCATTAAAACTCATTTTTCAACCACTCCACAAATTTCTTGTTAACGAACTATAGTTTTTGCAAGTCGGTTAGGACATATCATTTTTCCAACAATTGTTTACAGACAGATTATTTCACTTATAATTCACTGCATCACAATTCCAGTGGGTCATAAGTTTACATACACTATGTTGACTGTGCCTTTAAACAGCTTGGAAAATTCCATAAAGTGATGCCATGGCTTTAGAAGCTTCTGATAGGCTAATTGACACCATTTGAGTAAAATGGAGGTGTACCTGTGGATGTATTTCATAGGCCTACCTTCAAACTCAATGGCTCTTTAATTAACATCATGGGATAATCAAATGAAATCAGCCAAGACCTCAGAAAAAAATGGTAGACCTCCACAAGTCTGGTTCATCCTTGGGAGCAATTTCCAAATGTCTGAAGGTACCACGTTCATCTGTACAAACAATAGTACGCAAGTAAAAACACCATGGGACTATGCAGCCGTCATACCGCTCAGGAAGAAGACGCATTCTGTCTCCTAGAGATGAATGTACTTTGGTGCGAAAAGTGCAAATCAATCCCAGAACAACAGCAAAGGACCTTGTGAAGATGCTGGAGGAAACAGGTACAAAAGTATCGATATCCACAGTTAAACGAGTCCTATATCGACATAACCTGAAAGGCCACTCAGCAAGGAAGAAGCCACTGCTCCAAAACCGCCATTAAAAAGCCAGACTACGGTTTGCAACTGCACAAGGGGACATTTTTGGAGAAATGTCCTCTAGTCTGGTGAAACAAAAATAGAACTGTTTGGCCATAATGACCATCGTTATGTTTGGAGGAAAAGGGGGGAGACTTGCAAGCCGAAGAACCCCATCCCAACCGTGAAGCTCGAGGGTGGCAGCATCATGTTGTGGGGATGCTTTGCTGCAGGAGAGACTGGTGCACTTCACAAAATAGATGGCATCATGAGGATGGAAAAATATGTGGATATATTGAAGCAACATCTCAAGAAATCAGTCAGGAAGTTAAAGCCTGTTCGCAAAAAAATGGATATTGACCCCAAGCATACTTCCAAAGTTGTGACAAAGCGGCTTAAGGACAACAAAGTCAAGGTATTGGAGTGGCCATCACAAAGCCCTGACCTCAATCCCATAGAACATTTGTGGGCAGAACTGAAAAACGTGTGCAAGCAAGGAGTCCTACAAACCTGACTCACTCACACCAGCTCTGTCAGGAGGAATGGGCCAAAATTCACCCAACTTATTGTGGAAGGCTACCCAAAACGTTTGACCCAAGTTAAACAATTTAACGGCAATGTTACCAAATACTAATTGAGTGTCTGTAAACTTCTGACCCACTGGGAATGTGATGAAAGAAATAAAAGCTGAAATAAATAATTCTCTCTCCTATTATTCTGACATTTTACATTCTTAAAATAAAGTGGTGATCTTAACTGACCTAAGACAGGGAATTTTTACTAGGATTAAATGTCAGGAATTGTGAAAAACTGAGTTTAAATGTATTTGGCTAAGGTGTATGTAAACTTCTGATTTCAACTGTAGCACAGACACTTCTAAACCCATATTCATGATTGTCTTTTTTCCCCATTTATGAATGTGTTATACAGTACATTTCTATGGGCTGTAGTAGTAAAGGCCAAATTCAATATTTTATCAAATAATCATTTTATGTATTTATATTATACTTAAAGGGGTCCTAAAATTCTAAATCAAATTGCTAAATGATCCATGGCATGACCATCTTAAAACAATTCCATATGTTAGCTTAGTACGTCGCTACTGCCTTCCTGAGATCTAGATGTACTGTCACCATGGAAACAGAAATGCCTTGGCAATGGTGCTTTGTGAGAATGTTAACTTAAGGGACGGATGGTTGTGAGTTTGCACTCTCACACACACACACACACACACACACACACACACACACACACACACACACACACACACACACACACACACACACACACACACACACACACACACACACACACACACACACACACACACACACACACACACACACACACACACACACACACACACACACACACACACACTAGCTGTAGGGATTAATGGATGTGACTAATTGTTTCTATTCCTGTGTAAAAACAACATTCATTACTCTTCATTCTACCTTAGCTGCCACTCTTCATATAAAAAGATAATTACCCCTCACGATACGCATGAGTGATGCCAATCTGTTAGCTCACTACCGCTGTGTGTGTGTGTGTGTGTGTGTGTGTGTGTGTGTGTGTGTGTGTGTGTGTGTGTGTGTGTGCATGCAATATTTAAAACCACACTAAATGGCTTAATAATGAGATATATGTACACAGTATGTTGTGGTGTTATTCTTAATAAAATGTTAATCATGTTATTCCAATGATGATATATCCTTATCAAATGATGATTGGGAGGGTGCACTGTGTCGATCCTTGTCAAATTATCTTATTCTGTTCTCTACTCAATTGGATCAATTTAAACTTTGTCATCATATAGAACATAATCCAGGGATTTATTATTGCCAGATACTGTACAATCCAGGGTTTCAGTGTTTTTCAGACTTCAATAGTAGATATGTTCCCCATCCAGCTCTCCTCTCCTGTACCAAAGCCAATAAAAACCTATTCCCATCATCCTCGGCTAGGAAGAAACAGGTGTTTTTATAATCGAACAATGACTTAGAAGGTGATGTGTGATCTTCACAGTGTGTTTATAAGTTTGGTTATACAATAAACTATTTACACTGTGGCCAATTCATTAGGTACAGCCATCTAGAACCAGGTTGGACGCCTCCTTTCCTCCACAACAGCCTGATTTCTTCGGGGCATGTAAACGTGGTGTACCTAATAAACTGGCCACTGAGTGTATATTTGATAATAAAGTGTGTCACGCCTCATCTTCCCAGGCACACCTCAGGCTATGAGTCATAACCAGTGGTGTATAGTCGTGGCCAAAGGTTTTGAGAATGACACAAATATAAATTTTCACAAAGTCTGCTGCCTCAGTTTGTATGATGGCAATTTGCATATACTCCAGAATGTTATGAAGAGTGATCAGATGAATTGCAATTAATTGCAAAGTCCCTCTTTTCCATGCAAATGAACTGAATCCCCCCAAAATATTTCCACTGCATTTCAGCCCTGCCAAAAAAGGACCAGCTGACATCATGTCAGTGATTCTCTCGTTAACACAGGTGTGAGTGTTGATGAGGACAAGGCTGGAGATCACTCTATGCTGATTGAGTTTGAATAACAGACTGGAAGCTTCAATCGTAGGGTGGTGCTTGGAATCATTGTTCTTCCTCTGTCAAACATAGTTACCTGCAAGGAAACACGTGCCGTCATCATTGCTTTGCCTAAAAAGGGCTTCACAGGCAACGATACTGCTGCCTGTAAGATTGCACCTAAATTAACCATTTATCGGATCATCAAGATCTTCAAGGAGAGCAGTTCAATTGTTGTGAAGAAGGCTTCAGGGTGCCCAAGAAAGTCCAGCAAGCACCAGGACCGTCTCGTAAAGTTGATTCTGCTGCGGGATCGGGGCACCACCAGTACAGAGCTTGCTCAGGAATGGCAGCAGGCAGGTGTGAGTGCATCTGCATGCACAGTGAGGCAAAGACTTTTGGAGGATGGCCTGGTGTCAAGAAGGGCAGCAAATAAGCCACTTCCCTCCAGGAAAAGAATCAGGGACAGACTGATATTCTGCAAAAGGTACAGGGATTGGACTGGTGAGGACTGGGGTAAAGTAATTTTCTCTGATGAATCCCCTTTCCGATTGTTTGGGGCATACAGAAAAAAGCTTGTCCGGAGAAAAAAAGGTGAGCACTACCATCAGTCCTGTGTCATGCCAACAGTAAAGCATCCTGAGACCATTAATGAGGGGGGTTGCTTCTCAGCCAAGAGAGTGGGCTCACTCACAAGTTTGCCTAAGAACACAGCCATGAATAAAGAATGGTACCAACACATCCTCTGAGAGCAACTTCTCCCAACCATCCAGGAACAGTTTGGTGACAAACAATGCCTTTTCCAGCAAGATGGAGCACCTTGCCATAAGGCAAAAGTGATAACTAAGTGGCTCAGAGATCAAAACATCGATATTTTGGGTCCATGGCCAGGAAACTCCCCAGACCTTAATCCCATTGAGAACTTGTGGTCAACCCTCAAGAGGGTGGACAAACAAAAACCCACAAATTCTGACAAACTCCAAGCATTGATTATGCAAGAATGGGCTGCCATCAGTCAGGATGTGGCCCAGAAGTTAATTGACAGCATGCCAGGGCGGATTGCAGAGGTCTTGAAAAAGAAGGGTCAACACTGCAAACATTGACTCTTTGCATCCACTTCATGTAATTGTCAATAAAAGCCTTTGACACTTATGAAATGCTTGTAATTTTACTTCAGTAATCCATAGTAACATCTGACAAAAATATCTAAAGACACTGAAGCAGCGAACTTTGTGGAAATTAATATTTGTGTCATTCTCAAAACGTTTGGCCACGACTGTACAGTACTTATACTGAACAAAAATATATAAACGCAACAAGCTACAATTTCTAATACTTTATTTCGTTACAGTTCATATAAGGAAATCAGTCAATTGAAATAAATTCATTATGCCCTAATCTATGGATTTTACATTTACATTTACATTTTAAGTCATTTAGCAGACGCTCTTATCCAGAGCGACTTACAAATTGGAAAGTTCATACATATTCATCCTGGTCCCCCCGTGGGAATTGAACCCACAACCCTGGCGTTGCAAGCGCCATGCTCTACCAACTGAGCCACACGGGACCGGAAGGACAACCATCTCTGCAGCACCCCACCAATCAGGCCTTTATGGTAGAGTGGCCAGACGGAAGCCACTCCTTAGAAAAAGGCACATGACAGCCCGCTTGGAGTTTTCGAAAAGGCACCTAAAGGAATCTCATACCATGAGAAACAAGATTATCTGATCTGATGAAACCTAGATTGAACTCTTTAGCTTGAATGCCAAATGTCACGTCTGGAGGAAACCTGGCGCCATTCCTACGGTGAAGCATGGTGGTGGCAGCATCATGCTGTGGGGATGTTTTTCATCAGAAGGGGCTGGGAGACTAGTCAGGATCGAGTGAAAGATGAATGGAGCAAAGTACAGAGAGATCCTTGATGAAAACCTGCTCCCGAGCGCTCAGGACCTCAGACTGGGGTGAAGGTTCACTTTCCAACAGGACAACGACCCTAAGTACACAGCCAAGCCAATGCAGGTGTGGCTTTGGGACAAGTCTCTGAATGTCCTTGAGTGGCCCAGCCAGAGCCCGAACTTGAACCCGATCTAACATCTCTGGAGAGACCTGAAAATAACTGTGCAGCGACGCTCCCCATCCAACCTGACAGAGCTTGAGAGGATCTGTAGTGAAGAATGAGAGAAACTCCCCAAATACAGGTGTGCCAAGCTTGTAGCGTCAAGAAGACTCACGGCTGTAATCACTGCCAAAGTACTGAGTAAAGGGTCTTTTTAATTTTTAATACATGTGCTAAAATGTCAGTACTTTCAGAACGCACTGTATATATGATCCTTAATTTATCTCTGTGTACCAGATATCATTCAGATTACACTGACGTTCTGAGACGGAATAGGGAGATTATCAGATCACGCTGACGTTCTGAGACGGAATAGGGAGATTATCAGATCACGCTGACGTTCTGAGACGGAATAGGGAGATTATCAGATCACGCTGACGTTCTGAGACAGAATAGGGAGATTATCAGATCACGCTGACGTTCTGAAATTCTGAAAATTCTGAAGTTCTGATTTCACATGACTGGGAATAAAGATTTGCATCTGTTGATCACAGATTCCTTAAAAAAAAGGTAGGGGGCGTGGATCAGAAAAGCAGTCAGTATCTGGTGTGACCACCATATGCAGCGCGACACATCTCCTTCACATAAAGTTAATCAGTGGCCTGTGGAATGTTGTCCTACTCCTCTTCAATGGCTGTGCGAAGTTGCTGGATATTGGCTGGAACTGGAACACGCTGTCGTACATGCCAATCCAGAGCATCCCAAACATGTTCAATGGGTGACATGTCTGGTGAGTATGCAGGCCACCGAAGAACTGGGACATTTTCAGCTTCCAGGAATTGTGTACAGATCCTGCAGCATGGAGCTGTGCATGATCATGCTGAAACATGAGGTGATTGCGGAGGATGAATGGCACGACAATGGGCCTCATGATCCCGTCACGGCTTATTGTAGAGAAATTAACATTCAATTCTCAGGTAACAGATCTGGTGGACAATCCTCCACAATCTGTGGCATTGTGTGACAAAACTGCACATTTGAGAGTGGCCTTCTATTGTCCCCAGCACAAGGTGCACCTATGTAATGATCATGCTGTTTAATCAGCTTCTGGATATGCCACACCTGTCAGGTTGATGGATTATCTTGGCAAAGGAGAAATGCTCACAAAATTTTGTGCACAACATTTTAGAGAAATTAGCTTAAGTAGTTTAAGCTTCTGTACTTTACTATTTATACTTTTGACAACTTTTACTTCACTACATTTCTAAAGAAAATAATGTACTTTTTAGTCCATTTATTTTTCTTGACACCCAAAAGTACTAGTTATACCTTGAATGCTTAGCAGGACTGGACATTAGTCCAATTCACACACTTCCCAAGAGAATATTAGGAAAGCTAAGAAAATGACTGTAAAAACTGTTAAATCCGCATGGATTGAAGAGGAATTGAAACATTTTATGGTTGAGAGGGATAAGGCAAAAGGAATGGCAAATAAGTCTGGCAGCATAAACAATTGGCGAACCTCCTGCAAATTGAGAAATCGTGACTAAACAGAACAAAAAGAAGAAACTATACTATGAAACAAAGCTAAATTATATAAAGAATGATAGTAAAAAGCTTTTGAGCACCTTAAATGTAATCTTGAGCAAAAAGGCAAACTCAGCTACATCATTCATTGAATCAGATGGCTCATTCATCACAAAACCCACTGATATTGCCAATTACAAATTTTTTCATTGGCAAGATTAGCCAATTTAGGCATGACATGCTAGCAACAAACGCCGAACCCACACATCCAAGTTTAACTGACCAAATTATAAAAGACAAGCATTGTAATTTTGAAATCCTTAAAGTGGGTGTGGAAGAGGTGATTTTATTTGTCGTCAATCAACATTGACAAGTCACCTAGGTCTGACAACTTGGATGGAAAATGACTGAGGATGATAGCGGATGATATTGCCACTCCTATTTGCCACCTTTCAATCTAAGCTTACAAAAAAGTGTGTGCCCTCAGGCCTGGAGGGAAGAAAAAGTAATTCCACTACCCAAGAATAGTAAAGCACTCTTTACTGGCTCAAATAGCTGATCAATCAGCCTGTTACCAACTCTTAGTAAACTTTTAGAAAAAATTGTGTTTGACCAGATACAATGTTATTTTACAGTAAATAAATTAATAACAGAATTGCTGCACGCTTATAGGAAAGGGCATTCTATATGCACGACACTTACACAAATTATGGATATTTGGCTGAGAGAAATTGATAATAAAAAGATTGGGAGCTGTTTTGTTAGACTTTTGACATTATCGATCATAGTATGCTGCTGGAAAAACATAGAGTATGTATGGCTTTATAGCCCCTGCTATATTGTGGATTGTGGAATTTGAAATTATTCATACTTTTACTTTTGATACTTAAAGGAAAACGCCACCCCAAAACTATATTTTGGTATTTGTTTGGTATTTGTTTCATTAGTCCATTATTGACATAGTCCCAAAATGTTTTGTTTGTTAGCAATCAAGTTTTAAAGACATGTAACTTTTGAAATACAGAAATCACATCATGCAAAACGCACCAAACGGGGGTGATTTCTGTATTTTAAAAGTTATGTCATGTCTGGAAAACATTGATTTCTGACAAGCAAAACATGATGGGAGTCAACAATGGACTAATGAAACAAATAAAAAAAGATTGTTTTGGGGTGGAATTTTCCTATAACCTTTTCACGCGTGAGTTCCAAATATCTTAACTGTCGCCCCTGCGTGAGTTTATTCATGCGCGTGATGTCAGAATGCTATCACTGTTCCAAAATGTGATTGTTCAGCAACAGGACAGCTACCCGCGCAGCCCTCAAACCAAGGCACGCTGCCTGCTAATTATCTATAGGCTATGCTTCAACTTGTCATTTTCAAATTATTTTCGAACAAGTTTTATTTTCTAAAAACAGTTTAAAATGAGGTGTGTTCTACCTCCTCGTTAATTTGCATAAGAAGTGGCCCATTTCACTGTTGTGGACAATTTATGTTTGAGGCTTTACAGAGAGGACAAAATTCTCTCTTCATCGAGAGCCTGAGCACCTCCCTAGTGTTTCCAGAGATTAAGTATGAAGACATTGCACATTTCTATTCAGAACAGACCTTGCACAAATGTTTTCCACCAGCACATTTTCTGGCTGGCGCCCGCATTACCTTCATGGTTGTTTTCCTTACACATTGGACATGTGTGCGTTCCTATCAAAGTAAGTGGCTTATTGTCTGTATATTGTGTTGTCGTTTCTGCTGTAGCACACCATATTTATGTATGGATCATAATGTATTTACTGTTTTATTCAAATGTTTTCAATTACTGGTAACTTGCATTCCAATTCTTGTATAGATTGTAACAGACACATATTACTTTTTTGAATGTTGTACTGATTATGAGGAGTTAATGCTAAGCTATTTGCCGGCTATGTGTGGCGCCATGTTTGTTGACATCATACAATGCATTCTGGTTGTCATGTAAGCATCTGTCAGACCAAAGATGTTATCACAAGGGATAGTTCACTTGACTGACTTATGGTGCTTTCAAGACAACTGTGAACTTGGAAAAATACTAGGTCAAATTATGATGTCAATAATCTTCAGGTAGGAAAGTCGGAGCTCAAGAAAGAGGTCCGAGTTCCAGAGTTGGAATTCCGAGTTGGATGACCGTTCCAAATTATTTTTCCCAGTCGGAGCTTGTTTTTTCTCTGAGTTCCCAGTTGTCTTAAACGCACTGAAGTTGGAAGTCAGAGATTTCCCAGTTCCCAGTTGTTTTGAACACGGCATCAGATTGTAACTTTGGTACCTCAGGGTTGCCAGCTCAGACCCCCCCTTTCCAGGGGTTTTAATTATATTTGGCGTATGAACTTATCTTGTGTTTTTCCCCATTTATTGATAAATCCCCCATCATAGTAATATGTCCTGCATCATATCCCCCCACGATACCTTCCCCCATTTCTACCCCCCAAGGACTTGAAAACCCCCTACAAATGAAATTAACCCCGCTCACAAACACCCCTAAACTGGTTTCATCCCTGTTTAGATTTTGCACTACGGTTAGGCTAGGCAGTAGGCTTGTATTTGATGTGATGAGCTGTGAGGTGAAAATATTTTATTTGCTTTATGATTTGTCAAAAAAACTATAAACGACTTGTCAAGTCATGTGCTCCGGTTCTTGTAATACGATTTGTAATATGCTGAAAAGTGGCTAAACTAAGTTAATATTTTTCAGGAAATGAGCACAGCCATCTTTGACTTTATTTGCGTCTCATAGTGAATGGCATTCTGAGATTATGGAGTTTTCGCCAAGTGAAACATAAACAAACATGGCTGCCATCATAAGGAATGTAGTTGCTGTTAGCTTAGCTGACACACATTTATTTTCTAAACATTACATTAGGCTCTTGTGCTCACCAAAGATGTGGTACATTGTAAACTAGTCTAGCTGTTAGGTCGCTAAGTTGTTTTCTTTTTGTCAGCGCAACCTGTTATTTAGACTGGTTTATGTAAGGTTCTTTATTTATTTTCTTAGTCAACCTCACCCTCCAGATTGAAGTCTTCCACACCGAAACCATTCAACTCATGGAACTCTCATCCCCCAAACAGCTACTCATCCTCGGACACCCCTGGCCTTGTCGTCACGACCCTGCCATCTCGTGGCGACAAGGTGAACTACTGTCATGGTCTTCTACCTGCTTCACCAGTTGTCTCAGCCTACCCTGCAGGGCCACCACCATTGAGGACTCTGCCTCTGCAGTGCCACCCACCATACCATCTGAATACGCCCAGTACAGCAATGTCTTCAGCAAAATCAAGGCCTCCACTCTGCCACAACAGAGTCACCCAGGGGATTATGCTATTGACTTACTCCCTGGAGTGTCCCCACCAAACGGCCGTGTTAACCCCCTATCTATCCCGGAAAATGAGGCAATGGAGAACTACATTGATGAAACACTTTGAAAATTGAAACACTCGAAAATGGTTTCATTCATCCTTCTTCTTCCCCGGCTGCGTCCAGCTTCTTCTTCGTTGGAAAAAAGGACGGTGGTCTCCGTCCATGTATTGAGTACCGTTCCCTGAATGACGTCACGGTCAAGAACCGTTTCCCTCTTCCTCTGATCCCAGTGACCCTTGAACAAGTGGGCCACACCAACATCTATACAAAACTCGACCCGCGAAGTGCATATAACCTTGTCCGTATATGTGAAGGCGCCGAATGGAAGACGGCCTTTATCACCGCACTTGGGCACTACGAACACCTGGTCATGCCCTACGGCCTTACTAACACCCCCACCGTCTTCCAATCCTTTATGAACAAGGTTTTCCAGGATATAATCAACCGCTTTCTCATCATCTACATTGATGACATCCTGATTTACTCCCACTCCCTGAAGGAACACATACAGTATGTGCAAAATGTTCTTCAATGGCTCCTTGACCATAACCTTTATGTCAAGACTGAAAAGAGAACCTTCCATGTAACCTCGGTAAGCTTCCTCGGTTTCGTACTGACACCTGGAGGGGTCAGCATGGATGAGAACAGAGTCACCAAACCCAACACCGTTAAGGAACTCCAGCGTTTCATTGGGTTCTCCAACTACTATCGCCGGTTCATTCGGAACTTCTGTTATACTGCCGCTCCCCTCACTGTCCTTACCAGCCAAAAGACTCCTCCAGGTACCATCCCCATACCAACGGGCAGACGGAATGCCTGAACCAAGAAATAGGGAAGTACCTCCGCCAACAATGTTCTGCCTCTCCACACTTTTGGAGTCGGTATATGGCCTGGGCCGAACACGCTCAGAACTCACTCATGCATTCATCCCTCCTCCTTACTCCGTTTCAGTGTATACTTGGTTACCAACCCCCCATGTTTCCCTGGGAGGCAAAGTCCCAGCTGTCAATGACTGGTTTTGGCGTAGTGAGCGGGTATGGGAGACCGCTCACCGGCATCTGCAGGAAGCCTCTAATACCCGGAAACGCTTTGCCGACAGACGCCGCCAACCTACGCCACTCTTTCACCCCAGACAGCATGTGTGGCTCTCTACCAGAGACATCTGGCTCCACCTCCCCTGCAAAAAGTTCTGTCCTCGCTTCATTGGTCCCTTCAAGATAACCCATCGCATCAACCCTGTCACGTACCCCCTCCAGTTACCCCGTCAATATAAAATCTCCTCGTCCTTCCATGTGTCTCTGTTAAAACTGGTCACCTACAGTCTACCTCGGGGGTGAGGTCCAGCAAGTCAACCTTGTGTTCTGTTTCTTTTGTGTTCTTGAACGTAGCCCTGTCTTTCATTTTTGTTCATTGATTTCACCTGTGTTAGTTACTCACCTGGTCTCATCAGCTCCTTATTTAGTTCAGTTCATTCTGTTTGTGCCTTTGTAAGGTATTGTTCGTTTTGACTCAACTAAGCCTTTTCCCAGCTCGTTTGTGAGAACCAGTTATAGCCTTCAGTCCTAGGTTTGATTCACCTGCCTGTTTGCCTTACCTGTGTATGACCATTGCCTGCCTTTGACCACGATTCCTGCGTTCTGCAAGGGCGAAATAAACACCTGCCGCCCTCTGCGCGTGAATCTACACCTTTTTCTCCCTGAGTATTCATTACAGTTTATGGAATGAGTTTGACTGTGGATGTGTTCCGTGTGATGCTTGGATGATGAAGTTCGCATTTCTCTTTTACGTTCTGTTGCTTTCATAATAAAAGGTCAAATTGAGGAATAAAGTTTAAGACCTTTATTTTCCATTCGTACAAAACAATATTTAGATGCTGTTCAGACGCGTATGTTGCGTTGTACATTCTGTTGCTACTGTTCCAGTCACATATTTGAAAGCATACGCTGCAGGGACCGCTCAACAAATACGTGATCACACGCGACAAAGGGTTAAGCATATTTTAGTAATTACAATTACTTTTGAGACTTAAGTATATGTAAAACCAAATACTTTTAGACTTTTACTCAGGTAGCATTTTACTGGGTGATGTCAATTGGGTATTTCTTCCACCACTGGTTCTAACTCAAACACCTTATAAGGGTATGTGTGGGAGCAATAATTAATAATTTGGCCAGAGCAAAGCAGCAAGAGAGAGAGAAAATAATTTAAAACAAGTGGCGAGGTACAGTGTTTGTTGATTTAACAGGCATTGAGAGGTCCTGTGTGGCAAATGTCAAGTCTGGAGCCAGGAATGCTTGGCATGAAGAGCCGAGGCTCGCCAGGTTTACATGTCCTGGCGCGGGAACAAAGCGGTTGTGTGCTGTGGGATGCATAGAACATGGGCAGCAAACGAAGAGGCAGGCTGTAGCATACAGTAGCAGAAAAAGGAAACTAACGACACAGATGCACACACGCCCACGCACAGGCAACGCACACACACGCAAAGCTGTGGTTCTTGCTGGTGCAGTGTTGTAGACCATCAAAGCCTAATAGGCTCATTCTAACACACACCTTCAGGGGATGTTAGTGAAGTGACAGTGACAAAAACGTCGAGAGACACAAACAAAATATAACCTGACTGTAACAGATGCTTGGAACAAGACAAATATATTCCGACACGGCACATGCACAAGAAAAACTCATTTGATCAAGCGGTGGCAATAGTCATGGCACCATGTGAGGTGTTTTGTAACAGTCTATCACGAATGTGCTTGTGTGTGTGCGTGCGCGCATGTGTGTGTCGGTGTGTTCAGGCTTGTCACTCACACGCGCTGGTTTGTCGCTGGCTTGCTATTGTGAGTGCTTGCTTGTTTGTTTTGGTATCTGTCTGTCTACGGAGGAGTGCGTGTGAGTGTGTTTGTCTATTACCTTGTTTATTGTCCATCCATTGTCCATCCATTTTGATCAGGGCCTTTCTTAGGCCTGGCTGCCCTCTAGCTGCCCATTGTCTGTGTCCCAAATGGCACCCTATTTAGTGCACAACTTTTGATCACGGTCCAAAGAGCTTTAGTCAAAGGAAGTGCACTATATTGGGAAAAGGCTACCCTTTGAAACGCAGGCATTATCTGCTGTGTTTGCTTTCCAACAAGTATTGATTACACAGTCTCAGAATGGAGAGCACGCACCGGCTCTGGGGCTATGATGCAATCATGTAGAAATAATTTTCAGCATGCCCAGCCACACACCACGAATCAGCCTGATAAATGGGTACGCGGAATCGTTCTAATGAAGTCTTGCCTAGTTATTCATCACGGGAAGTAGTGTGTGTATGTTTATGTGTGCACACATAAGCACACATACACAGTCACACACACAAATGCCTTTTTAGATTACCAATGGAGATACAGTAGTTCAACCAGAAAATCAAGGGCTTTCACTTTTCTGAACAGACACATCAATGTGTATAGGTTATAGTCTGGTGTGTTTAAACATTAATCCCAGTACCTGCACACACACACACACACTTGTATAGCTAACCTTAAGGGGACACACAATTCAGTCCCATTCAAAATCCTATTTTCCCTAACCTCTAACCCGTACTCTTACCCTAACCCTAAAACTAACCCTAGCTCCTGACCCTCATTCTAACCCTAACCCCCAGTTGGTCAACATTATGTTTGTTTACTATTCTTGTGGGGATAGTTAAACACACACACACACACACACACACACACACACACACACACACAGTCATAGAGGCCTATCGGTGGGATATAAACCTTATGTTAAGAGAGCAGGGGCTAGATTGGGTGAGCACAATACTATGCCACCTATTGCCCTGCCTATTCTCTTCGCTCGGAAAACAAGTAACCACTGCGAATTATAACTATGGACGCCTGCTCGCTGTTCCCATGAAAGATGCATGGACACTGCTGACCTCATGCCAGGGCAGCGGAGTATCTCTTACACTCCATCACAACTCTGTTTTATTTTATAACGCATGGTCAGGTTGTATACTGATCATATAAGGACGTTTTGCTAACATATTTTTAGCAGCCAGAAAAGGCTGTCTATCTGGTTGTAATCTAGTTATATTACATATTTTTCCTCTAATTTTCGAAATCATGAAAAAGGTATCTTTACCTGGTTATAACAGAGATCAGTTGGTTGTAAACTGGTTATATGACGTCTTCTCAACCAGAAAACGAACTCACAACCAGAAAATAATGTTATTAAATATTGTGTGCCAAAAACACTGAGAAATAAAACAGTTCTAGGTCCTTCTGAGTGCTCTTCAGGCCAAGCGTCTGTCATGACGCCACCCCCCCTTCTCTATCTCTCCACAGTTTTATGACAGGTTGTAAATTCCTTGAAGAGACCCTCTCCCCGTTTGGACATGCAGTATGGGGAGAGAGGATTTCACAGTGGAACAAATAAGCTGTTCCCACAAACTCCTACATCCCCAAAATTTGAGAATTATACAATATTTCTATTTTTGAGAATGTGGAACCGGTCAGTGGGGAAGCAAAGAATGACCATGTCGAAATGTGTTTCATTTGGTGACCTCATGAAAGACAGGAGACACACATTGAGAAGTATACACATAATTGTTTTTCATAGTAACTTACGATCAGTCAGTGGCCACGCTCCCGTGAGCACAGACATTACACGGCGTCATGGAACGCCCCCTTTTCCACTAAAAGTATAAAACCTACTTCCGACAAAATTTACATTAGACCAGAACACTGCTGTCGGTGTGTGAAGTGATTCTATCTGTGACCCGAATAATCCACCATTGAGACCAGAAAACATGGAAGCTGTCGCTACATGATGAAATGGTTGGCAACTCTACCAAAGAACAAGACCAGAGAACGTGGAGATCATCCACGCCGAAATGGTTAAGAAATCTACAAATTAAAAGACCAATTATGCAGACTGTACCTGTTTAAATACTTTAGTCTAGTAAAGACAACACGTTGAACGATTATAACAAGCTACAACTCCGAAAGACTTGGTGGACTATCCAGAGACTTTCTGTCGACAATCTATCCAGCAGACGGACCGGCGATCGCAGAGAGGGACAACAAAGGCACTTGTAAATATGTAAATTGCAATTTATTTTCTAATGAGCAGTTGTTCATGTTCAAAGTATAAGCATTTCCATGAGTGTAGTGTATGTACGGGGGTCCACTCTGAGTTTCCTGCTCTTGAGCTCGCCCCTTCCCTTTCCTTTCTCTACCAAAAGTCCCTAGTGGCTTAGCCCACTAGGGACTTTTCAGTGTATCATGTCAGTAATCAATGTATAACTATTGTGTGTGTGTGTGTTTATGTAATTCTGTGATTGATTAGTTACATAGTAAATAAATAATTATGCCAATTTGTATATGGCTGATTCATGATTTACGATGCTAGGGTTCATGCAGATATACAAGGGTTTGCAACATTCAGGAATGATATTGATGAGGTAATACATTAATAGAAGACTATAATCAGTAAGATAATAAAATATCTGAAGAGTTATATTCAGGAAATTGTAACTCTATAACAACTTTTTCCCGTGATGCCCCGAGTTCCTAGTTAATTACTATTTCGTGATTCACTTAATCACGGAATAATTACACATAGAGAATTGATTTGATAATATAACAGTCTTCACATTTAATGACAGCAAACGCTACGACACGTCCTAAGCCATGCTAAGCTGGGCACACAGCCACGTGTCTGTGACAGAGAGATGTTGACAGGCCCCTGGCGAGGCTTTCACTAACTACTCTAAAGATCCCTGTCACATCACACCATGAAAGTCAGTTTGGGAGGACAGTCAGAGATGCAAGTGGTGGAGAAGACACAGCGTGGAGTGAGGGAACACGCTGGCTGGATGTAGACACCCCACATGAAACTTCAAGCCCCTGACTTACTGCTCTAAGCATGACATAAGAGATGCCACAAGTGAAAATGTATGTTTTTGTCTATGACTAGGTTTAAATGTATACTGAACAAAAATATAAATGCAACATGTAAAGTGTTGGTCGCATTTTTCATGAGCTGAATAAAATATCCCTGAAATTATCCATACGCAGAAAAAGCTTTTTCTCAAAAATGTTGTTCACACATTGGTTTACATCCCTTTTAGTAAGCATTTCTCCTTTGCCAAGATAATCCATCCACCTGACAGCTATGGCATAACAAGAAGCTGATTAAACAGCATGGTCATTACACAGGTGCACCTTGTGCGTGGGACAATAAAAGGCCACTCTAAAATGTGAATTTTTGTCACACAAACACAATGCCACAGATGTCTGTGGCATCACTACCATGTGCCGCCTCCAATGTTGTTTAGAGAATTTGGCAGTACATCCAACCAGCCTCAGAACCGCAGACCACGTGTAACCACGCCAGCCCAGGACCTCTTCACCTGCGGGATCATCTGATTGGCTAGGCCTGGCTCCCCAGTAGGTGGGCCTATGCCCTCCCAGGCCGACACATGGCTGCGCCCCCTGCCCAGTCAAGTGAAATCCATAGATTAGGACCTGATGAATTTATTTCAATTGACTGATTTCCTTCTATGAACTGTAACTCAGCAAAATCTTTGAAATTGTTGCAGGTTGCGTTTATATTTTTGTTCAGTATATACTGTATGTACTATATATGTCGTTTGGCCGTGTATGTGCTATGGCTGTGTGGGGTATGTCATTGTGGTAGTTGTATTGCAATGAAATGAAAATCAATTCAGCCGCTAGAAAAGTTAACAGTGTTGAAATGGATGTGATGGTATTTGAGCCAAACACTCAAGTTTAGCAACAAGTAAACTGCAACAAGGAAACAGAGTGGAACATAGAGGTGGGCGATATGTCCTAAAAATTATATCTAGATCATTTAAAAAAAAATAATAATAATTAAACTTATGGACGATTCACAATATATGTCTCGATTTTCTCAAAATAAGCGTTGTTGTACAATTAAAGGTTAAATACACTGCATTTCAAATAGTCAGCAGTAATCTAATGATTTTAGGGCTTGTGTAATTATACACATCCTAAATATAAGCCATCTACAAAGAACCATTAATAATGTAGCTGTTTTATCTAAGTAGTTTAACCTACTTTTTTGCAATAATCACTGACCTGGCTTTCAAGTCTGTCTATGAAAATGCCAATTTTGTTACATATTTAACCAGAACCATGCACAATGCACGTTCACTAATAATGACCAACTTCTGGTAGCAGGCATTACAGAAAATGAACACAGAACTCAAGCACAAGCCCACGTACTAGTGCGCAGCCAGCTAATCTTTGTATTTCATGTTTCGCCAACTTGGATCTACACTACCGGTCAAAGGTTTTAGAACACCTACTCATTCAAGGGTTTTTCTTTATTTGGACTATTTTCTACAATGTAGAATAATATTGAAGACGTCAAAACTATGAAATAACACATATGGAATCATGTAGTAACCAAAAAAGTGTTACGCAAATCAAAATATAGTTTATATTTGAGATTCTTCAAATAGCCACCCTTTGCCTTGATGACAGCTTTGCACACTCATTCCTTCTGGAGCCAATCAGTTGTGTTGTGACATGGTGATAAAATACCAAGTCCATATTATGGCAAGAACAGCTCAAATAATCAAAGAGAAAGGACAGTCCATCATTACTTTAAGACACGAAGGTCAGTCAATACAGAAAATTTGGTCAGTCAATATGGAAAATGTAAAGAACTGTGTGCAGTCGCAAAAACCATCAAGCGCAATGATGAAACTGGCTCTCATGAGGACCGCCACAGGAATGGAAGACCCAGAGTTACCTCTGCTGCAGAGGATAAGTTCATTAGAGTTACCAGTCTCAGAAATTGCAGCCCAAATAAATGCTTCAAAGTAACAGACGCAATTCACATCAACTGTTCAGAGGAGACTGTGTGAATCAGGCCTTCATGGTCGAAATTTCTGCAAAGAAACCACTACTAAAGGACACCAATAATAAGAAGAGACTTGCTGGGGCCAAGAAACAAGCGCAATGGACATTAGACCAGTGGAAATTTGTCCTTTGGTCTGGAGTCCAAATTGGAGATTTTTGGTTCCAACCGTTGTCTTTGTGAGACACGGTGTTGGTAAACGGATGATCTCCACATGTGTATTTCCCACAGTAAATCATGGAGGAGGAGGCAGCAATACGCCATCCCATCTGGTTTGGGCTTAGTGGGACTATCATTTGTGTTATGTGTTATTTCATAGGCGCAATAAGCATAAATTGCAATTATGTAAGGAATTGGCAACTCGTTCTCATTCTGAGAAATAAGGGAGGCCACTTGATTTCATCATCTAAACAAAGTATAACAGTTAGTATAACAGTCTTTGGCTAAAATAATGTCACACACGACAAACTGAGCATGAATTTTCCAGGATCAATTTTCATGAATAGTGCCGTTTTAGTAGTGAGATTTGAGGAGTTGAGACTTAAAAAGGGTATTGTTAGAAAGGTTAACAAATAATGTCTAAATGTCTTTCAGTGTCCTTATGACCGATTTTGTTGGACCAAACCTCAAATGCAAATGGCGAGTTAAAACCGCTTGACAGAAAGGAAGAAGTGATCTCTCATCTTTGTTGTTGTGAGTGGCAGGGTAAGGGGCTTGGAGTTTGTGAGTAAATGGGAAGGTGCGCACAGCACAGAGTGAAGCGAAAGAGATGAGACCAAAAAGACAACATGAGAACAAGTGGACATAAATGCTCATGAAAACAATACATTTGTGATGGAGTAAGACAGTCGATCCAAGCTTATGAGCCATTTATATATAGGTTGTATTCATTTAAAAGTCCCAAAATGGATGTACCAAATACCAACTTTAGCTTTAATTGTCCTGCTTAAAGCATCATTTATTAATTCAGATCAGAGCAGTTCAGCGAAATAGGAAGTGATAGCAGGAGACTCACTGTGTTGAAGTTGGGGAAGAGTCCCACTGCTGATGTGGTTTCCACCGGGAAGGACATGAAGGACTTCATATCCAGAGTGGACTGCATCATAACAGGAGGGGTCCGCACCAATGCCGGGTGACAGCTGCTATTGAAGGCACTTCCTACAGAAAGAGAGAGAGAGAACGCAATTTTGCAACAGTAGCGAGAGACAAAGCGACAGTGAGGGGAGGAAGAGACAGAGAGAAATTAGATACGTAAATGTCTTCCAAACTCACAGGAACCCATGGTTATATCTGCAGTAGTGCTTGCACACACATGTAACTCATTCCTACAGACGGCATCAAGAGGACGGAGGAAGAGGAGATGGAGCGTGGATAAGTATTTTATTCAATTTTCTATTTAACCTTTATTTAACTAGGCAAGTCAGTTAAAAACAAATTCTTATTTACAATGAGAGCCTACACTGGCCAAACCCGGACAACGCTGGGCCACTTGTGTGCAACCCTATGGGACTCCCAATCACAGCCAGTTGTGACACAGCCTGGCTTTGAACCATGGTGTCTGTAGTGACGCCTCTAGCACTGAGATGCAGTGCCCTAGACCGCTGCGCCACCTGGGAGCCCAAGTATTCAGTGATGATGCGTGAGAGAGTAACAAGACACACACACACACGACATGCCTTCAGAATTTCCCTACTGCCTCACTTTTTTTGCTTCGCCACTGAGCTCATGGATCCCCTCACAGAAAATCATGTCATACAGTACGACGCACCAAGGGACTAGAATGCACCTGTGCTGAGGAAGCATGGTAATTCTGCGCCCAGTGAACCATTGATACAAACCCACATCAATCCAGTCAAACATGCATGCTGAATCTCCAGAAAACAGTCCCACTCAAAATAACCCAACACATCATAATATATAGCATAGTACATCCATTTTTGCAGACAGTTTTATCAAAAGCGTCGTACAGTTATGCATGCATACATTTTTAGAATGGCTGGCCCCAGCAACCCCAGCATTGCATCTATATACAGGCTATAGATAACCAGTCTAATACACACTGAAATGTAACTTGCAATATCTTATAACAACATTGTAGTTCATAGCTCTTTACTTAGATCATCACATAATCCATTATTGATGATGTGTAAGCAGACAGAATTCTATGAAAGCGTATATCAAATTTCAAATCAAATCAAATGTATTTATATAGCCCTTCTTACATCAGCTGATATCTCAAAGTGCTGTACAGAAACCCAGCCTAAAACCCCAAACAGCAAGCAATGCAGGTGTAGAAGCACGGTGGCTAGGAAAAACTCCCTAGAAAGGTCAACTGCTGAAATCCTGCTGAAATCCAATTAAAAAGAAAACGACAACAATAAATCAATAACAAGTTTGCAATTTCTGCAGCTATACATCACAACAGGACGAATACATCACAGCAGAGTTTCAGAAAACGTGTCTAACTTTATTTTCAAGATCTTTTCAGATAAAAACACACACTTTGGCATGCGGTTTTGGAGGAACGGAGGATCCTTGAGGCAACGTAAAGAAAGGTCTATTTGTTTTTTATTACCTTTATTTAAGCAAGGAGTCAACCATTTATACAAGGGTCTCTTTCAAAGGAAGCCCTGCATCTACAATTCCATTAGAGAAAATCAAATACAATATAAAACAAGTCAAATACCACACAACACACATTTACAAGAAAACAATTACATTCCTCAATAAGAAGGTCTCCAAACAATATTTTAAATTGCCCAAGCGGCACAAAAACATTCAATTGTAATGTATTTTGTAGTTGGTTCCAGCAATGAGGTGCTTTAAAATTAAATGCAGATTTACCTAGTTTGGTGGAGACCTGAGGAACCTCAAGAGTTAAAACTTCTTAGGGATAGCCCCCTTTTTTTCCAATTTCGCCTAAAATGACATACCAAATCTAACTCTCTAGCTCAGGCCCTGAAGCAAGGATATGCATATTCTTGGTTCCGTTTGAAAGGAAACACTTTGAAGTTTGTGTAAATGTGAATTGAATGTAGGAGAATAAAACACAATAGATCTGGTAGAAGAAAATACAAAGAAAAAAACGAATGTTTTTTTTCTATCACCATCTTTGAAATGCAAGATAAAAGTCCCAGTTCAAGCAATCATTCTGTAAGTCCGATGGTGTCCACAAGATGGCATCAGTCTATGTGCAATGTTTCAGACAGATAACTTGAAGTATGAGCAAACTACATGACATTTAGTGTGACGTCACCCAGGTACATTTGGGCAAATCGTGAAGGAGACATTTGCGTTCATATTAAATTTTTCTGCAAGAATATCGTCAAATCTGTATACTTGGACTTTGATTTAGATTTTCTGGTATTAGTAGCCATATTATTAGTTCAACATTTGCAAAACAACCAATTTTCATAACTTCATAACTCTGAATATTATTATAATTTTTGTCCAAAAGGAAAAGGCATGCTGTTGTACAAGGTTAGTAGCTACATTTTATGACACATACAGGGTTACCAGATACTCCCGTAAAGGCCAGCTCATTGGCTATCTAGCTAGCCTTGTTGACCCTGATTGGTGCTTATTTGACAAAGTTAGAGTCGTTTAAGTGAAGACCGCCCGTGTCTTGGTCAGAGGCGTCGCTCTCTGACCAAATATGGTGTCCTATAGGATATACTACACCGCTAAGGATATAGTGAAGTCTGGTTACATTCTAGGATCTCTGAGGAATACATGCGAACTTGATTTGGCTGGTTGAAACAACGTTCAGGGTTAGATTTTCACAGATTCCTTTCTTTGCAAATTGAACGAGTGGAAATACAAAATTGATCGTGCAAGCTATATGGACCTTTTTAGTATATGAAAATTATTTTATCTAACAAAACGACACTTCATGTTATCTCTGGGACCCTTTGGATGATAAATCAGAGCAAGATATCAGAACGTAAGTACACGTTTTACCTTCAGAGGTGAATTTATCAAACCTAATGTGCGTGAAAAGAGTGTTTTGTTGTTAGGAGCTCTTCTCAAACAATAGCATGGCATTTTTTCGCAGTAATAGCTACTGTAAATTGGACAGTGCAGTTATATTAACAAGAATTTAAGCTTTCAGCCGATATAAGACACTTATATGTACCGACATTTGTTGTTTCTCTAGAATCTGCGATCGTGACAAGGCGCTGCATGATTTACAACTGTCCCGTTGACAGGACGCCGATCCGTTCCAGGAATGAGGTGCTTTAAATTTAAATGCGGATTTACCTAGTTCGGTGGAGACTTAGCAACCAAAAAGGGAATACAGAAGTGATCTACGGGACTTTAATGAAGACCAGCCAAACTTTTGGGTAAGTCTCTGAGACATCTAACATTTTCCAGTTGCCTTTCCCGTTGAAGTGGTTGAAAAGCATGCCGTGTCATCTAAGGGAACCAATAACTCATGCACATCTGCATGGAATAAGGTCAACGTAAAGAGTGTTTATTGAAAACATGGAGTAGGCAAACTGACAGCTTAATCCAGAGTTTTAGGTTAATGGCCTCAATTAGATCCTCTTTCCTAAGGTCATACCAAACTCTCGATGCAATGGAGCATCCCTCTCATAATCTCTTTTGATGAAATATTAATTTGACAATGTAAGGCCATAGATTTTTTTTTTTTTAATATGTATGCTAACGTATGCTAACAAAAGCTATTGGTGCCTGAGGGTAGCCTTGTCGTTAAGGCATGTATATGATTCCTCTGCCTGCGATGGTACAGCATCTAGCAGCTCCCTTCTCTCTATCTCCCCTTCATTTCGTCCTATATCTGTTAATAAACAATAAAAAATGGATGGACAGTAACATTTTGCAGGTATACTTTTACTCATTAAAACATGATTGAGAGATTTTGCTCAAATATCAATATAAGTTATAGCACAGTACACCAGTAGCAAATATACACTAGTCATATTAGTGGTGCTGCAATCAGAAAGAAACGTATGAACTCTCATCAATATTCAAAGCAGTGATCGCAGCTCCACAGCCAGACTGGAGAGAGACAAAAACAACCGGCACACTCTGTTCTGAATAACATCAAGGCAATTTGAAATCTGAAATGGTCACTAAGGGAACACAATGATGATTCAAAGAAATGTTAACCAAATTACAATACCAAAACAAAATTATTTAATGGCAGCACGCACACACCCTTTTTTTTTGCCTGGATAATACCTGCCAGCCTTGGACTGTTTTTCTCCACTACAACGCCAGATTCCTGCCGTAAACCCTGTACCATTGATCATCACATCTAGCTAGCTGCCACTGAGTGACCTAGCCCCGAAGCTAGCTCTGAGCCAGGCGCATCTCCTGGCTAGCAAACGAAATTACCACAACTACAATACCTCTTTCGCCATCTGGCCCGGTCCCTTCATCGACACGGCGCCCCGCCGTACCACCATGACTGGTCCGCAGACATATTTCCATCAGTTGTGCCTTCAACCGGCCTTTGCCGGACGACGGAGCAGACGCTTCTACTTACCCCGGACTGCTAACTTTAAACGCCGTGTCTCCCGCGTGCTAGCGTAGTAACGAATACCTAGCGGCTTCCCCGTTTCATCTATTGCTGCACACTGGACCCTATGATCACTTGGCTACATAGCTGATGCCTGCTGGACTGTTCATTTATCACGATACTCCACTTTGTTTACCTTTGTTTATCTGTTGGCCCCGAACTCAGGCCCTGTGTGTAGTTAACTGACCCTCTCTGCCCATTCATCACCATTTTACCTGTTGCTGTTGTTTTAGCTGATTAGATGTTGTTGTCTTACCCGTTGTTGACTTAGCTAGCTCTCCCAATCAAAACCTGTGATTGCTTTATGCCTCGCTTTATGTCTCTCTCAAATGTCAATATGCCTTGTATACTGTTGTTTAGGGTAATTATCATTGTTTTAGTTTACTGCGGAGCCCCTAGTCCCACTGTACATGCCTTAGATACCTCCTTTGTCCCACCTTCCACACATGCGGTGACCTCACCCAGTATAACCAGCGTGTCCAGAGTTGCAACCTCTCTTATCACTCAGTGCCTGGGCTTACCTCCACTGTACCCGCACCCCACCATACCCCTGTCTGCACATTATGCCCTGAATCTATTCTACCACGCCCAGAAATCTGCTCCTTTTATTCTCTGTCCCCAATGCACTAGACGACCAGTTTTGCTAGCCTTTAGCCGTACCCTCATCCTACTCCTCCTCTATTCCTTGGGTGATGTGGAGGCTAACCCAGGCCCTGCGTGTCCCCAGGCACTCTCATTTGTTGACTTCTGTAATCGAAAAAGCATTGCTTTCATGATTGTTAACATCAGAAGTCTCCTCCCTAAGTTTGTTTTACTCACTGCTTAAGCACACTCCGCCAACCCTGATGTCCTTGCCGTGTCTGAATCCTGGCTTAGGAAGGCCACCAAAAATTCTGAGATTTCCATACCCAACTACAACATTTCCATCAAGATAGAACTGCCAAAGGGGGAGGAGTTGCAATCTACTGCAGAGATAGCCTGCAAAGTTCTGTCATAATTTCCAGGTCTATGCCCAAACAGTTCGAGCTTCTAATTTAAAAAATGTATCTCTCCAGAAATAAGTCTCTCACTGTTGCCGCCTGTTATAGACCCCCCTCAGCACCCAGCTGTGCCCTGGACACCATATGTGAATTGATTGCCTCCAATCTATCTTCAGAGTTCGTTCTGTTAGGTGACCTAAACTGGGATATGCTTATCACCCCAGCAGTCCTACAATCTAAGCGAGATGCCCTCAATCTCACACAAATCATCAAGGAACCCACCAGGTACAACCCTAAATCCGTAAACATGGGCACCCTCATAGATATTATCCTGATCAACTTGCCCTCCAAATACACCTCTGCTTTTTTCAAATCAGGATCTCAGCAATCACTGCCTCATTGCCTGCATCCGCTATGGGTACACGGTCAAACGACCACCCCTCATCACTGTCAAACGCTCCCTAAAACACTTCTGCGAGCAGGCCTTTTTAATCGACCTGGCACAGTTATCCTGGAAGGATATTGACCTCATCCCGTCAGTCGAGGATGCCTGGTCGTTCTTTAAAAGTAATTTCCTCACCATCTTAACTGACTTGCCTAGTTAAATAAAGGTAAAAACAGGTCTCTTAGGGTATGTCTCTATAAGCTTGGCACATCTAACCACTGGGATGTTTGACCATTCTTCAAGGCAAAACTGCTCCAGCTCCTTCATGTTGGATGGGTTCTGCTGGTGTACAGCAATCTTTAAGTCATACCACAGATTCTCAATTGGATTGAGGTCTGGGCTTTGACTAGGCCATTCCAAGACATTTAAATGTTTCCCCTTAAACCACTCGAGTGTATGCTTAGGGTCATTGTCCTGCTGAAAGGTGAACCTCCATCCCAGTCTCAAATCTCTGGAAGTCTGAAACAGGTTTCCCTCAAAAATGCCCCTGTATTTAGCGTCATCGATCATTCCTTCAATTCTGACCGGTTTCCCAGTCCCTGCCGATGAAAAACATCCCCACAGCATGAAAACCACCACACTTCACTGTGGGGATGGTGTTCTCAGGGTGATGAGAGTTGTTGGGTTTGCGCCAGACATAGCATTTTCCTTGATGGCCAAAAAACTTAATTTTTGTCTCATCTGACCAGAGTACCTTCTTCCATATGTTTTGGGAGTCTCCCACATGCCTTTTGGCGAACACCAAACATGTTTGCTTATTCTTTTCTGGCCACTCTTCCATAAATCCCAGCTCTGTGGAGTGTACGGCTTAAAGTGGTCCTATGGACAGAGCTTTGCAGCTATTTCAGGGCTATCTTTTGTCTCTTCGTTGCCTCTGATTAATGCCCTCCTTGCCTGGTCTGTGAGTTTTGGCCCTCTCTTGGCAGGTTTGTTGTGGTGCCATTTTCTTTCCATTTTTTAATAAAGGATTTAAATGGTACTCTGTGGGATGTTCAAAGTTTCGGATATTTTTTTATAACCCAACCCTGATCTGTACTTCTCCACAACTTTGTCCCTGACCTGTTTGGAGAGCTCCTGTAATAGTTCTGGGTGTAGCTGGTGCAGAGGAGTCAGGCGCAGGACAGCAGAGATGAGTAATACACGTAATTTTACTCAAGACTTACAAATACAAGTCGAATATACCTAGCCCACAATAAGGACTGTAAATACAACAAACAATCAAGCACAAAAACCATGGGGAAAACAGAGGGTTAAATAATGAACATGTAATTTGGGAATTGAAACCAGGTGTGTAAAACAAAGACAAAACAAATGGAAAATGAAAAGTGGATCGGCGATGTCTAGAAGGCCGGTGACGTCAACCGCCGAATGCCGCTCGAACAAGGAGAGGGACCGACTTCGGCGGAAGATAGTGCCGCTTGCTTGGTGGTGCCCCTTGCTTAGTGGTGTTGCAGACTCTGTGGCCTTCCAACGAGATCATGTGACAGTCACACAGGTAGTTTGCACACAGGTGGACTTTATTTAACTAATTGTGTGACTTCTGAAGGTAATTGGTTGCACCAGATCTTATTTAGGGGCTTCATAGCAAAGGGGGTGAATACTACATATGCACACACCACTTTTAAGTTTTTTATTTATTATAATTCTTTTAAACAAGTAATTTTTTTCATTTCACTTCACCAATTTGAACTATTTTGTGTATGTCCATTACATGAAATCCAAATAAAAAAATATTTAAAATTACAGGTTGTCATGCAAAAAAAAATAGGAAAAACGCCAAGGCGGGTGAATACTTTTGCAAGGCACTGTATGGAATCATTTAGTAACTAAAAAAGTGTTAAACAAATCAAAATATTGTTTTTTTTGGATTCTTCAAAGTATTCACTCTTTGCCTTGATGACAGCTTTGCAGACTCTTAGCATTTTAAAATAAGGATGTAACCTAACAAAATGTGGAAAAAGTCAAGGGGTCTGAATACTTTCCGAAGGCTCTGTACTTCCATTCATTTTTTCAACTGGTACCCCCGGACCTTCAGACGGGTATTCTGAGGACTGTGGGCGTCCTAGAGCAAAATAACCAACATGTACATGTTCGTGAGAGTCTCGCCATTCCACGGAAATATTAGTGTGTAGTTTAAACTGTTTGGACGCTACAGACAGAAGTTGGCAGATTGGCTGTACCGACATTAGACAGAGTCCTAAGACGCTTGTGGGGGGGTCGTAGAGCAAAACATGTTCGTGAGAGTCTCATCTTTCCATAGAGGGGTCATAATAGTTTGTAGGCCAAACCGTTCTGGTGCTGCAGATGATTTTGTGAGAAGATTGAAGGTTCCCTTCTATTAGAAGCACCTGATGCAGGCTGGGTGAAATGAAATTAGGGCTTATCACAAACTTGAGTCCGCATGCCAGGGAGGACTGATTCAATCGCAGAGGAAGATGACCTGGTGGGAGCAGAGGCTAATAAGTAGAGACCTGCCAGTCATAAGGCAGAGTTGGGTTAGAGCAGTGAACAGGGTCACCAAACAGAAAATATGCTCCACTTCCTTAAAGAATGTACATTTCAGAGCATCTGTGCATAACACTGAGGCTCCATCCCACATAATTAAGTCATAATTAAATATTGCTTGCTAATATGGACAAATGCAAAGACAAATCCAACATGTTGGCATAAAATGAAAGTAGAGTGGTGGATCTCAACGTGTGAATGAAACGATAAATACGGGCGCACCTGAGATCTCTCTCTACAGCAGCGTTTTCCAAACTCGGGGTGCAGGTTTTGCTCTAGCAATACACAGCTGATTCAAATAATTAACGCTTGATGATGAGTTGATTATTTAAATCAGCTGTATAGTTCTTGGGCAAAAACCAAAACGTGCAAACCTTGGGTTCCCCAGGACCGAGTTTGGGAAACGCTGCTCTACAGAAAAAGAAAGTCCAGATTCCACATGGGAAATAAACATAGACAGCCTTTATAAGTCAAAGCCAGTGGCAGAACAATTGGAAAACAGGCTACAGTAATGCTTTTATAAGATATAGAATCTCCAATTGCAATTAGGCCTAACTTAAAGAACACAGGTGGTAGAGAGCCAGTCAGTGTGGGTCTGTGAAGTTCACATCTGCACAGTATTGTGTTTTTATTCTACTATTATTTCCTAGTATCATTGTTACCAGTCATTGCATTAAACAGTGACACATACAATGAAACACATACAGTACAGTACATGAAAAGTTCACAAGATGAGGACAAGAAGAGGCGACGATGCCCAATGAAACAAACATGCAGGTAAACCACTGCAGACACCAACCCAGGCACATCTAAGCTGTAGCTAAATGCAAACCCGTCTCCATTTAGCAGCCAATAACACTATTAGTCTCACACACAGAGTGTATCTCAGTGAAATCGTTCATTTGGATGAATATCAAGACACTTTAGGCCCTTGAAAAGTCCACTAAACAGGGAAAAAACAGGAGATGAAACACAAAACAGTTGTATGACTCACACTGTAAATGAGATGCTGAATACAGTAGCATACACAATAAAATCGATCAAATGAAATTGCCTTCCATTGCATTCTCTTCACTATTTTGAGACCACATATTACCAGAAGGAATCAACAAAATGCCCAAGATGCACTTCTCATAAGCTGTCATGAAACACAATGTAAAGATATAAAGCACAATGCCATAGCCTACCATTGCATTCATTGAATGCACTGAGCTAACCTAACTTCTTCGGGATAGGGGGCAGTATTCGGAAGTTCAGATGACTGAGGTGCCCAAAGTAAACGGCCTGTTACTCAGGGCCAGAAGCTAGGATATGCATATAAGTAGTAGTATTGGATAGAACACACTCTGAAGTTTCTAACACTGTTAAAATAATGTCTGTGAATATAACAGAACTGATATCCCAGGCCAAAACCCGAGGAGAATCCATCCGGAATTTCTTTTTTGAGGTGACCACCATTTAAAATGCCTGTCTATGGGAACATCAAAGGAATACCTCCCAGATTGCAGTTCCTATGGCTTCCACTAGATGTCAACAGTCTTTAGAAAGAGTTTCAGGCTTGTTCTTTGAAAAATGAGCTAGAATTTGTAGTTTTTCTAGGTGGCTCTCATTTTGACTGTAGTGTTGTTGCGCGCGTGGATGAGGGCGCGGTCTTCGTTATTTATCTCCGGTAATGAATATACTATTCTCCGTCTTAAATTGTATCATTTATTTACATATTAGGGTACCTGAGGATTGATTAGAAACGTTGTTTGACTTGTTTGGACAAAGTTTATTGGTAACTTTTGGGATTCCTTTGTATGCATTTTGGACAAGTGGAACAGGTGGATTACTGAATCAAGCGAGCCAACTAAACTGACTTTTTTGAGATACAAAGAAGGACTTTATCGAACAAAACAACCATTTGTTATGTAGCTGGGACCCTTGGGATTGCAAACAGAGGAAGATCTTCAAAGGTAGGTGATTTAGTTTATCGCTATTTCTGACTTTTGTGTCGCTTCTGCTGGTCTGGAAAATGTTTTTAATGCTTTTGTGTGGGGGGCGCTGTCCTCAGATAATCGCATGGTATGCTTTCGCTGTAAAGCCTTTTTGAAGTCTGACAAAGCGGCTGGATTAACAAGAAGTTAACCTTTTAAACGATATAAGACACTTGTATTTTCATGAATGTTTAATATTACAATTTTTGTATTTGGAATTTTGCGCTCTGCAATTTCACCGGATGTTGTCGAGATGGGGAGCTAGCGCCCCACCTTTCCCAAAGTTAACCAAATGTTAAATTCTGAACAAAAGGGTTTGACAAAGAAAACAAACGGTCAAGCACATTCTCACAGCAATCAATTAATTCCCATCACAAAACATCACCCTCGCTGTGTAAAAAATATACTTTCATAAACTGATTTTATTTAGGGCATGTTCTTGTTGTTTCAGCTTTAAGATTTCCATGGAAACAAAGGGCCTGCTTAAGGAGAGGAACTTCCCTTAATTTTCTCCTGACAGTGGAACCGACACACACACACACACACACACACACACACACACACACACACACACACACACACACACACACACACACACACACACACACACACACACACACACACACACACACACACACACACACACACACACACACAGATCTTAAGACATGTCCTAGATGGTAAAGTAATTACTGCTGCAAAGTTGTAATTAGTAACAAAACAGACAATATAAAGGTAGATACTGTAATACACTCATATTGCCTTGAGCTCAACACTGTACAACTGCAGTTGAACATGCTGGCATTTCTACCTCAGTTTAACCAAGTTGTGTCTGATAGGAGCAACTGTTCGCCCCCTGGACCATTTGCCAGACGGGCCGAGTGGTCCCAGCAGTGCTCTGTCTCAGGGTCAGTCTGATACAGACCCCATTGGTGTTCTCCAGGGCCCTATGAGGACAAACACACACAAACACGCTCACCGAGGCACACACACCCAGACATTGGTATGCATGCATGTGCACAAGCAGAGACACACACGCATGCTCACGTACAAACACAACCACACACACACGCAAACACACAAGCTTAATACATCCTTTCACTCTTAGCAGTGGAAACAGGTCTACTCGGACAGCAGTGTAGTATGTTACACCAGCTATTCAATATCGGTGCGAACGCCATTTCATCGAGTCGCCAAGTGACAGTTCAGTCATTCAGTCAGGGTGATCTTTCAGATGATCGCTGCTATATTCAGAGTGACGCGTTGTTATCATTCAATTTAAGTTGACAGGAATTTCCACAATAACAACTGATGTACTCTCCTATCTGGGATTGACATCTCCTAGAATTTGAAGCAGAAGTAGGATCATCATCAATGCTCTTTCAAACACCTTCACAGTTCACACAATTCACTTCAACATCCTCTGTTCTGCTGGCTGTTCACTTAAGGAACACTGTCACTGTGAGATAGGGTAGGAGCACAGCGCATATTTCAAAGACATGGGAATGCAACAACAACTATATATTGTATTATGTAATGGCAAACAGAGGATAGCACAGCTATTGTCTTAAGACATTTCCACATTTCAAAAACCTATTCAAATTTAGATCAAACAAACAATTCATTCCAGACAATTCTACAGACACAGGAGTGTTCTGATATCAGCACAAACTGCCTACACCATGTCAACAGACGCCTTCACCACACACTGCATGCTCCCATCAAATCAAAAGGAATCCAACTGTCTAACTCACCTAAAAGCATGCTTGCACTATGTAGTGTGACCGTGAATACGCCTGAGTACATCCCATGCAAGTCCCCTCCTGGTCCACTTTGGCATTCTGCTGTCACTGCTGGCTCTACTGTGAGGACAGGGGAACACACGCTGGGGCGCGGTGGGGGGAGGAGGTGGCTGGTGCCAGGGAGAGGGGAGGACTACTGTGCTAACTGCCAGACTCACCCAGACAATAAAGCAGCTGTCAGTGGAGCAGCAGCCACAGCAGAGGTAGAAGCTAAACTGTAATATGTAGGAGGTACTAGGTAGGAACAGTTACTGTAGGAGGTAGGAGGTATGAAGGTACGAGTTACAGTAAGAGGTAAGCGGTAGGAGCAGGCACCGCATAAGTTACAAGGTAAGATATAAGAGGTAATAGTGAGCGACTGTAGAGGGGTAGGAGATAAGAGCTACAGTAGGAGAAAGGAGGTAAGAGGTAGTATATAGCATATTTGAGGAAAAAGGTAAGACGTAGAAGGAGATCAATCAGCCTAGGAGGAAAGAGATAAGGTGTAGTGACAGTAGGAGGAAAATATATATATTTTTATTTGTAACCTTTATTTAAGTAGGCAAGTCAGTTAAGAACAAATTCTTATTAACAATGACGGCCTACACCGGCCAAACCCAGACAACGCTGGGCCAATTGTGTGCCGCCCTATGGGACTCCCAATCACGGCCGGATGTGTTACAGCCTGGATTCAAACCAGGGACTGTAGTGACGCCTCTTGCACTGAGATGCAGTGCCTTAGAATGCTGCGCCACAAGGTTGGAGGCTGAATCTAGGAAGTAGGAGGTAAAAGTTAGGATGTAAGAGGTAGGATGTAGGAAGAAGGATCAACAGTAAAGGAGATGGTCACCTTCACCGGTGTAACCACAAGAGCCACAATCAGAAATATCTAGGTCGCTTCACAATAGTTTTCAGATAATGGGGGAAGGGGAGTGAGTACAACAAAAGCATCAATCTTCAATGGCGTAGATTTAAGGGCTGAGTTAATCAGTTTTATAAGTTCTGCTCCTGGCGTTCGTTCCCTGAGAATAGGACTTCAATCAGAGCTGACCCACTGCCTCTCTGTTGCTATGTGTCTAGTTGTGTATGGTGAGCAGACACACACAGACACACAAAGGTGGCGTTAGCAAAGGACACTGTGTAATAGCTTGCTAGGAGGACACCTTTATACAGCAGGTGGGAGGTATATAGCTAGACAGTGTCCTTCATCCCCGAAAAACTCAGGTAATACTTTTATTTCAAATGTATTTTCTTCACATTATAATCGCATAGACAAAATCGAAAGTGTCACACAAGCATGAATCAAATCAAAGTTTATTTGTCACGTGTGCTGAATACAACAGGTGTAGACCTTACAGTGAAATGCTTACTTACAGGCTTTGTCCAATAGTGCAAAAAAGGTATTAGGTAAACAATAGGTAGGTAAAGAAATAAAACAACAGTAAAAAGACAGGCTATATACAGTAGCGAGGCTATAAAAGTAGTGAGGCTACATACAGACACCGGTTAGTCAGGCTGATTGAGGCAGTATGTACATGTAGATATGGTTAAAGTGACTATGCATATATGATGAACATAGAGTAGTAGTAGCGTAAAAGAGGGGTTGGCGGGTGGTGGGCGGGACACAATGCAGATAGCCCGGTTAGCCAATATGCGGGAGTACTGTTTGGTCGGCCCAATTGAGGTGGTATGTACATGAATGTATAGTTAAAGTGACTATGCATATATGATAAACAGAGAGTAGAAGCAGCGTAAAAAGAGGGGTTGGAGGGGGGCACACAATGCAAATAGTCCGGGTAGCCATTTGATTACCTGTTCAAGAGTCTTATGGCTTGGGAGTGAAAACTGTTGCGAAGCATTTTTGTCCTAGACTTGGCACTCCAGTACCGCTTGCCATGCGGTAGTAGAGAGAACAGTCTATGACTGGGGTGGCTGGGGTCTTTGACAATTTTTAGGGCCTTCCTCTGACACCGCCTGGTGTAGAGGTCCTGGATGGCAGGCAGCTTAGCCCCAGTGATGTACTGGGCTGTACGCACTACCCTCTGTAGTGCCCTGCGGTCAGAGGCCGAGCAGTTACCGTACCAGGCAGTGATGCAAACAGTCAGGATGTTCTCGATGTTGCAGTTGTAGAACCTTTTGCATCATCTGTGGATCTGTTTGGGCAGTATGCAAATTGGAGTGGTCTAGGGTTTCTGGGATAATGGTGTTGATTTGAGCCATTACCAACCTTTCAAAGCACTTCATGGCTACAGACGTGAGTGCTACGAGTCTGTAGTAATTTAGGCAGATTGCCTTTGTGTTCTTGAGCACAGGGACTATGGTGGTCTGCTTGAAACATGTTGGTATTACAGACTTAAATCAGGGACATGTTAAAAATGTCAGTGAAGACACCTGCCAGTTGGTCAGCACATGCCCGGAGCACACGTCCTGGTAATCCGTCTGGTCCCGCAGTCTTAAATATGTTGACCTGTTTAAAGGTCTTACTCACGTCGAGCTGATGCTCTCATGCATGCCTCAGTTTTGCTTGCCTCGAAGCGAGCATAGAAGTGATCTAGCTCGTCTGGTACGCTCGTGTCACTGGGCAGTTCACAGCTGTGCTTCCCTTTGTAGTCTGTAATAGTTTGCAAGCCCTGCCACATAAGACGAGCGTCGGAGCCGGTGTAGTATGATTCAATCTTAGCCCTGTATATTGACCTTTTGCCTGTTTGATGGTTCGTTGCAGGGCATAGCAGGATTTCTTGTAAGCTTCTGGGTTAGAGACACGCATCTTGAAAGCGGCAGCTCTACCCTTTAGCTCAATGCGAATGTTGCCTGTAATCCATGGCTTCTGGTTGGGGTATGTACGTACAGTCACTGTGGGGACAACGTCCTCAATGCACTTATTGATAAAGCCAGTGACTGATGTGGTGTACTCCTCAATGTCATCGGAAGAATCCCGGAACATGTTCCAGTCTGTGATAGTGAAACAGCATCTGCTTCATCTGACCACTTATTTATAGACCGAGTCACTGGTGCTTCCTGCCTACATTTTTGCTTGTAAGAAGG
Source organism: Salvelinus alpinus (assembly GCF_045679555.1). NCBI lineage: Eukaryota > Metazoa > Chordata > Actinopteri > Salmoniformes > Salmonidae > Salvelinus > Salvelinus alpinus. The sequence goes on from NC_092123.1 coordinate 13,556,132, forward strand.
AATCAGGAGGATATAATTGTGGTCGGATTTACCAAATGGAGGGCGAGGGAGAGATTTGTATGTGTCTCTGTGTGTGGAGTACAGGTGATCTAGAATTGTTTTCCCTCTGGTTGTACAATTAACATGTTGATGGAAATTTGGTAGAACTGATTTAAGTTTCCCTGCATTAAAGTCTCCGGTCACTAGGAGCGCCGCCTCTGGGTGAGTGGTTTCCTGTTTGCTTATTTCCTTATAAAGCTGACTGAGTGCAGTCTTAGTGCCAGCATCTGTCTGTGGTGGTAAATAAACAGCCATGAAAAGTATAGCTGAAAACTCTCTAGGCAAGTAGTGTGGCCTGCAATTTATCACAATATACTCTACTTCAGGCGAGCAAAATCTAGAGACTTCCTTAGATTTCGTGCAACAGCTGTTGTTTACAAATATGCACTAACCCCCCCCCCCCCTCGGGATTGACAGGGGTGTGCTCAAGTGTGGGGGACCAATGGGAAGTGGGCCGCAATCACACACTATTGGCAAGGCGTGTGTAGTAGTACACACACCACAGTCCCTGTCCATTGTCACTCAAAATTGTATTTTAAAAATAATGGCCACCTAATATTTGAAAATACGCACACACTGTGCATGTGCAGGCCGGTGTGTGTGTGTCGGGATTGGCAGGGGGGGTGTCAAAACTATAAACATAACAGAATAGTCAATTTCTCCTCCGAGAGGCGAACCCAGGACCTTCAGATTGGTCGGATAACTAGTTACCACAACCATAAAGTCATGAACCCTGCTTATTTCTACCATTTATCTTCTTAAAATCCGATTTTAAATCTAACCTTAACTTCAACCCTAACCTAATTTGTGTTTGTGGTAACTAGTGGAAACTCTTCAGATTCCATGGCGGTGGCGTTAACGCTTACGCTATGAACCCTGTCATGAACACATCTTGACACACTTTATATGGACAGTATGGTAATAACAGGAAACTTTTGTCGTTGTTCATTCACTCAATACTGATTGAACGTTTATTTTTCTTGCTTGGTTAAACGGGATCTTTAGTGACCACAGAGAGTCAAATCACCCTTTCAACATACCATCTGAAAGACAGCACCCTACACAAGGCAATGTCCCCAATCACTGCCCAGGAGTATTGGGATATTATGTATTTTTTTAGACCAGAGGAAAGGGTACCTCCTACTGGCCCTCCTACACCACTTCCAGTAGCATCTGGTCTCCCATCCAGGATCAACACTGCTTAGCTTCAGGAGCAAGCCAGCAGTGGGATGCAGGGTGGTATGCTGCTGGTGGTATGCTGCTGGCATGTAGAAAAATGTCACATTGATAATCAAATTAGCAAGCATGGCATTTTCAATTGACTGTACAAAGGTCGCGCAAGGACGCGATGATGTTGGTCTAGTTTAAACTGGGTGCCCTAGCACCCCCTGGATACTTTTTACTTCAGGTTTTCGGGAATATGGATTTATTTCAAGGCCTACCTTCAAACTCAGTGCCTCTTTGCTTGACATCATGGGAAAATCAAAAGAAATCAGCCAAGACCTAAGAAAAAAAATTGTAGACCCCCACAAGTCTGGTTCATCTTTGGGAGCAATTTCCAAACACCTGAAGGTACCACGTTCATCTGTACAAACAATAGTACACAAGTATAAACACCATGGGACCATGCAGCCATCACACCGCTCAGGAAAGAGACGCGTTCTGTCTCCTAGAGATGAACCTACTTTGGTGCGAAAAGTGCAAATCAATCCCAGAGCAACAGCAAAGGACCGTGTGAAGATTCTGGAGTAAACTGGTACAAAAGTATCTATATCCACAGTAAAACGAGTTCTATGTCGACATGACCTGAAAGGCCACTCAGCAAGGAAGAATCCACTGCTTCAAAACCGCCATAAAAAAGTCAGACTACAGTTTGCAGCTGCACATGGGGACAAAGATTGTACTTTTTGGAGAAACGTCCTCTGGTCTGATGAAAAAAAATAGAACTGTTTGGCCATAATGACCATCATTATGTTTGGAGGAAAAAGTGGAGGCTTGCAAGCCGAAGAACATCATCCCAACCATGAAGCACGGGGGTGGCAGCATCATGTTGTGGGGGTGCTTTGCTGCAGGAGGGACTGGTACACTTCACAAAATAGATGGCATTATGAGGAAGCAAAATTATGGGGATATATTGAAGCAACATCTCAAGACATCAGTCAGGAAGTTAAAGCTTGGTCGCGAATGGGTCTTCCAAATGGACAATGACCCCAAGCAAACTTTCAAAGTCGTGGAAAATGGCTTAAGGACAACAAAGTCAAGGTATTGGAGTGGCCATCACAAAGCCCTGACCTCAATCCAATAGAAAATGTGTGGGCAGAACTGAAAAAGCGTGTGCGAGCAAGGAGGCCTACAAACCTGATTCAGTTACACCAGCTCTGTCAGGAGGAATGGGCCAAAATTCTCCCAACTTATTGATGGACGCTTGAAACGTTTGACCCAAGTTAAAGAATTTAAAGGCAATGCTACCAAATACTAATTGAGTGTATGTAAACTTCTGACCCACTGGGAATGTGATGAAAGAAATAAAAGCTGAAATAAATCACTCTCCTGTTATTCTGACATTTCACATTCTTAAAATAAAGTGGTGATCCTAACTGACCTACGACAGGACATTTTTACTAGGATTAAATGTCAGGAATTGTGAAAAAGTGAGTTTAAATGTATTTGGCTAAGGTGTATGTAAACTTCCGACTTCAACTGTGAGTCCTCAGACTGTCTTATAAAGGGAAACTTGATTGGCAATTATAATAAGCTGCGCTATTTTCAAACCCTCCAATCCATATGGTTCCCTGTGGATTCCTGACAGCAGTATTTAAAGAAGAACATCAAAGCTGTAGTGGGGTTTACCTCAAATTGAAGTCTATGTTTCTCGGCCCCCCTTGGTAAGAGCATAAATCCTTAATTTTGCAGAAAATAGGAAGTGGTTTCACATTGAGAATATTGAATCTTGTATGATATCACACGGTTCAGTTTATTCTCCAAGGACTTACTCACACAATAACAATTCGGTACGAGACAGAAACGTCAGGACTAGAATACACGATTGGTGAACACCAAGCCAGAAGCACAATGATGCCTTTGAAGTACCAAACTAGAAAGTCAAATATGTGTACACAGACAAAGTGCTCAGTGCTGCTGTCGGCACCCTGAATCCCCTTTTGAAATGAAACTCATATTTAAATTTAACATCTCTCTTTAGAGAGAAGAGCCCATGGCTGCAAAAAGGAGACACACACATACAGATTGAATTCTCTGCTATCAGAAATAAGTTTACCTCAGGGTTTTTCCAGTCTAACAGAAAGGGGTTAAAGGGATAGTTCACCATTTTTGTGTGCATTGTTAGCACATGTACTGCTTTTGACTTTCAACTTTCTTTCGGAAAAATGTTTTGGAACATGTAGCAATGTTAGTGGAAATGGATTGAATCAGCTAGCGGTGCATTGAAAAGTATGAGGAAAGAGAGGTGGAAGGGAAAGCATAACATGAGAAACAAACTTGAAATAAAATTTAATTATAACACCCTTTTGGTAAATCAGAAATAAGCTACCTTTAACCTGCTTAACAACTCCATTATCCAGTTTGTAGTGGTCATACAATACTGTTTGTCCTTTATTTCACAAACAGATCTGGTTTTCTTCACAAACAACTCCTCAAAGGAGTCCGATTTTCACAAAGGCCCCATACAAACGTGTAGGTTATATACTCCATCTCACACAAACAGCAGGCTTATATCTTTTGAATGGTTGGTCAGATTGGAGAACCCATGTCAGGTGTGGCATAAATGCTATCCTGGGTAACCAACCCAGCCTGTAACTCCACCATCGTAATGCCATGGGTAAACCACAGCGATGACAGCAGCTGTCTTTGCTCTCCCAAGGTCTCAAACATAAAACTTGGCCAAGGCGCTCGTTTCTTGTCTTCTGTAAAACTGGGTATGTGTCACACCTTGATCTGTTTCACCTGTCTTTGTGCTTGTCTCCACCCCCCTCCAGGTGTCGCCCATATTCGTCATTATCCCCAATGTATTTATACCTGTGTTCTCTGTCTGTTGTCAGTTCGTCTTGTCTTGTCAAGCTTACCAGCGTGTTTTTCTGTGCTCCTGTTTTCCTAGTCTCTGTTTTTCTAGCCCTCCCGGTTCTGACCAGTTCTGCCTGCCCTGACAATGAGCCTGCCTGCCTGACCATTCAGCCTGCCTTGACCTCGAGCCTGCCTGCCCCCTACTGTACCTTTCGGACTCTGACCTGGTTTATGAACTTCTGCCTGTACCCAACCTGCCCATTGTATTTCAATAAATATCAGAGACTCGAACCATCTGCCTCTTGTGTCTGCATCCTGGTCTCACCCTGTGTCGTTATAGGTATGAGTCTCAATTGGCAACCTATTACCTACACTAGGTTTGACCAGAGTCCAATGGGCTCTGGTTAAAATAGAAGTGCACTAAATAGGGAATATGGTGCCATCAGGGATACAACTGAGATCCAATCCATGGTATCAATTTCCCAAGGCCTAGTGAGATGCTTTTACAGTACAACCAAGCAGCATCAAATGGAAAGCTTGTGTTGTTGGTTCCGGTTACATGCATATCCTTATTTTACACATCCCCACCCCAGCCCTAATCTCCTCCACAGGTGACAAGAAATGTAAGGAGAGGATAGAAATGGTTTAGGGTCTGCATGCGAAAGAGTGAACTCCCATTCCAAACACTCTGGCTCATAGCTGAGGAGACAGAGAGACCATAGGTTTTCACTGTGATCATTCAACAGAACAACACTCTCACCAAATGGATTCCAGACCACACTGGGCGAGGTTTGCCAAATGAAACTATTCTTGTTCTTATTTTTCAATGAAAATTCATAAGTGAATTTCCTGCTGAGCTTTTACACGTGGGTAGGAGAGTCTGATCTAATGTAAGGTCCTATAGAAGCATGAACAAGATGGACAAGTAGAGAGGGGCAGTGGAAAGTGTTTCTGAATTAAGTGACTATTAATCACCGAAATAAAAGCTATAGTTAGGGAGAATCGAAAGTTTAAAAAAAAAGAAGACCAACACAGGACTATTTCTTGGGGGGGGGGGGGGGGGGGGATTTGCCAGCAAGGCAGTATACCCAAATTTGTAGTGAGTGCCCGAATTCGGGGGGAGACCGATATTCGTATGACCCCCCTGACTTAGACATCTTGAAATGAAGCATATACAAGCACCTCTTATTTATTCACACCATCAACCAGAGCTGAAGCATTATGCTACAGATCCCATATGCTCTCTACACCATATCCAGTATTGTCTTAGTAAATATGTTCTGAGGCTAACATAATGCTGTCCTGTCTCCTTACCAATACAAAAGCTTGAGTATTCCCCTCAACACAACAAGCGTGGTGCTGTGTGTAGACTAAGCTACTAGACATAAGTAACAGAGCTCCCAGTGAAATCCGACCGTGTCATGATCTATAATTGTATCTCCCAGTGATAATGGCCTTTCATCCCAAACAGCTGACACACTCATCAATCACAGATCACACACTCCAGCTTTCATTTCCACAATGTTCACAACATCATTAACATTGAGCAGAACAGGACAGACCTTCCAGATAATCTTTGTGCTGAAATACCCTTTTAGCGTTGGTGGGGGTGCTGTATGTGTGACAGTGTGAATGAGTCAATGGAGTCATCGCTCTCGAACTGTCACTGTCATTTGAGCTGACGGAACAAACTATTGAAAGAGGTTGGTAAAGTGCGGTTTTGCTTTGCGTCATACAGTGCCAGATGAGAATAGACCAACGGAAAGACAAAACAGGAAGACAAGCAGGCAGGCAGACAGGTCGACAGGTAGACAGACAGGTAGACAGACCAACAATAGGTGTGATGTGCAGTGCAACGAAACCCAAAAAGTCTGGATTTATCAAACAAAGAAATGTGGTTGGGCCAACGCTAACAAACAACCAATTTGAAGGCATTTTCACAATGCTGTGTGTTTTGACCTATAGTGCTGTATAATTACAAGTTCAAAGAGTAACAAGTCCACCATTCCATTATTTTTATTGGCACCATTCACAACAAAAAAATACCCTCAATGTCCCAGTCTAACCAGTCAGAGGTGGGAACTTCTGAGAGCTTCAAGCTCTTGAAATGAACATCAAACAACATATGCACTGTTCATCAATGCAGTGTTTAGCAATTTAGGATTTGAATAATGCCAGTAATTGGGTGGGAGCCTTCTGAAACTTTCATTGGGTTCTTATTGATCTCAGGATGTAGTGCCTAGGCTTTGGCATTCTGGGTGTGTCACAAAATGCACCTTATTCCAATATAGTGTGCTTCTTCAAATGGCACACTATTCCCTACATAGTGCACTACTTTTGTCATTTTAGGCAAAAAAAAGGGGGCTAATCCTTAAGAGTTTTAAAAGTCGAAGCCGTTGGGGGAGGGGGGGGGGTTCCAAACTGACATATCGAAATGTTTTAAGGTGGTCACACTATGGATCATTGAACTATTTGATTTGGAATTTTAGGATCCCTTTAGGGAATTTTTTTTGGCGATAATATATTGGATTTGGACTTTACTACTATAGCCCAGAGAAACACACTGAATAACACATTCATAAATGGCAACAAAGACAGTAAAAAAAATATATTATAAGAAAAGGTTTTGAGGTGTTTGTTCTATATCTAGGACATATAAGAAAGCTCAGGAAATACATATACACCGTACCGGTCCAAAGTTTGGACACACCTACTCATTCCAGGGTTTTTCTTCATTTTGACTATTTTCTACACTGTAGATTAATAGTGAACACATCAAAACGATGAGGTAACACATATGGAATGATGTAGTAACCAAAAAAGTGTTAAACAAATCAAAATATGTTTTATATTTGAGATTCTTCAAAGTAGCCACCCTTTGCATTGACGAGAGCTTTGCAGACTCCTGGCATTCTCTCAACCAGATTTATGACAGTCACCTGGAATGCATTTCAATGAACAGGTGTGCCTTGTTAAAAGTTAATTTTTGGAATTTCTTTCCTTCTTTACGCGTTTGAGTCAATCAGTTGTGTTGTGACAAGGTAGGGGTGGTATACAGAAGATAGCCCTATTTGGTAAAAGACCAAGTCCATATTATGGCAAGAACAGCCAAAATAAGCAAAGAGAAATTACAGTCCATAATTTAGACATGAAGGTCAGTGAACTTGGAAAATTTCAAGAACTTTGAAAGTTTCTTCAAGTGCAGTCGCAAAAACCATCAAGCGCTATGATGAAACCGGCTCTCATTAGGACCGCCACAGGAAAGGAAGTCCCAGAGTTACCTCTGCTGCAGAGGATAAATTCATTAGAGTTAACTGCACCTCAGATTGCAGCCCAAATAAATGTGTCACAGAGTTCAAGCAACAAACACATCTCAACATCAACTGTTCAGAGGAGACTGCGTGAATCAGGCCTTCATGGTCGAATTGCTGGAAAGAAACCACTACTAAAGGAAACCAATGGGGGCTGCAAGTAGCCTATTGGTTAGAGCATTGGGCCAGTAACCGAAAGGTTGGTAGATCGAATCCTCGAGCTGACAAAGTAAAAATATGTCGTTCTGCCTCTGAACAAGGCAGTTAACCCACTGTTCCTAAGTCGTCATTGTAAATAAGAATTTGTTCTTAACTGACTTGCCTAGTTAAATAAAGGTTACAATAAGAAGAAGAGACTTGCTTGGGCCAAGAAACATGAGCAATTAACATTAGACCGGTGGAAGTCTGTTCCTTGGTCTGATGAGTCAAAATATTTTTGGTTCCAACAGCCGTGTTTTTGTGAGACGCATAGTAGGTCAACGGATGATCTCTCCATGTGTAGTTCCCACCATGAAGCATGGAGGAGGAGGTGTGATGGTGTGGGGGTGCTTTGCTGGTGACACTGTCAGTGATTTAATTAGAATTCAAGGCACACTTACCCAGCATGGCTACCAAAGCATTTTGCAGCGATACGCCATCCCATTTGGTTTGCATCAGATGACCTGGCCTCCACAATCATCCGACCTCAACCAAATTGAGATGGTTTGGGATGAGTTGGACAGCAGAGTGAAGGAAAAGCAGCCAACAAGTTCTCAGCATATGTGGGAACTCCTTCAAGACTGTTGGAAAAGCATTCCACATGAAGCTCGTTGAGAAAATGCCAAGAGTGTGCAAAGCTGTCATCAAGGCAAAGGGTGGCTACATGGAAGAATCTTAAATATAAAATATATTTTGATTTAGTTAACACTTCTTTGATTTATTTAACACTTCTTTTGATTCCATATATATTATTTCATAGTTTGGATGTCTTCACTATAATTCTACAATGTAGAAAATAGTAAAAAATAAAGAAAAACTATTGAATGAGTAGATGTGTCCAAACTTTTGACTTGTAATGTATATATTTTTTTCATTCATTAATTATTATTTTTACACATATTTAACCCCTTTTTTGGATGACCACAAAACTACCTTCCCATTCATTTTCTTAACCAGTACCGGTTACCTTTATATGAGTCCCGTGACACTTGTGGGGGTCTGCAAAACTGAATAATCAAACTGAAACCGAACCGACCTAAAAAAGCACTAATTGCTCAGGACTAACTATAACCTTTCAGAAAGCAGACACACACACTTTCGATTGCCCATTGATTGTATTTGGCTTGAAACAGACTTTACCGGACAGAGGTTGCTCTCCGGTTTCGTGATGAAGCCAAGGTGTGGTTGAATTTATTCTGCCACTGTGGCTTCTTATTGTTTTGGCCTCAGGCCTACATATCACGGTTGCAAGGCATATAAACTAACTGGTTATAGAGCAAACAACGCAATTATAACACCACATAGGTTGTGAAATGGCTTTGTTTCCCCATTGATTTTACCCACGCACCGCTACTGGCAAAACCGAAGCTAATATTTGATCTCTAAAGACATTCCTCACATTATTCATCTAATATTTGATCTTGGCACATCACTAAATCAGCAGTATGTCGGTTGTTAGAGTTGACTTGACTAAAAGTAATTAAATTGCATTGAACTCTCATATTAACGTGCAAAGACGCACACATTTCCAAAAGGTACTCACTTCAGTTGTACTGAAATTGCAATCTGGGATTGGTACATACAATTTTTGACTGTTAAAGTAATGATATATTGCCATTGATCCTTGCATCCAGTCATTTCCATGGCACAAGGTGGGCTTAATAGAGTTCATTGTTAAGCCCTAAGAATGAATACATCACAGAAGAAACTTCAAAGATTCAATTAACCCTCCTGTTGTGTTCGTTTCATGTTAATTAATTCTGTGTTCCTTGTCCAAAATGACCGTCCCATTATAGCTGATTATAAATCCATAATAATACATATATTATCACCTAATGTTGTGTTAGATCTTTTTATCAACTTAAGTTCTTGTGAACATTACATGTTTTGAACTTCTATTTGCTATTTATGGCCTGTAGGCCTCATTGACCTGAGCTCATACAACTAGTTTTTGAGTAAAAAATGCATAATGTATGGATTATTTTGACTATAACAAATACTCAGATAAAACATATTGTGCTATTTATCACAGACTACTTTGTGTCAAAGTTTATTAAGGACATTTGTTTTGAAACCATTTCAACATTTTAAATAGTGGCACAAAATAACATCTGTTGAGTTCCCGGTCAACACTGACCAGTATGATTTTATTCGTGAAGAAAGGACATAGGCCCAAAACCACACATGAAAACTTTACCATATTACAAAATGTATGTCTGAACACACTAAAGAACAACAGTAATAATAACAGTATTACTAACAATAACAAACATTAAAATGTTCACACACTGTCAATCAATGGTGGTAACATTTTGTATGTTCTCATGCACATGTTGGACAATACACGGTGGTTGTTGCATGTGCCTGGACTTGGGTTATAGATGAGTGGCAGGCTCTCCACCCACTTGTGCCAAACCCTTCTGATTGCTGCCAGCTTGTCTTGTTGACGGCGGCCTGGTCTTGTATCACGGTTGTCGAAGCGAATCACCCTTGACAACACGGGTGAAATGTCTGGAATGACATAGTGGCACGACCAGACTCTGCATCCCATAAACTGGTGGTAGATTGTTTCTGGATCTGTACACGTCAGCCAAAATCAAGAGACCCACGTATGCTTGAACATCTGTCCGGTCTACCTACTTCCAGGTGTCTTTGTAAACGCGTCTTCCCTCCAAGTTGGTCATGTTTATCACTATAGTTTCGATTGACTCTGTCAGAAACAGTTTGAATCAGGATTTTATGTCATCAACCCGGGATATGGCGTATCTCGTTGGCCCTGGGCTCATCCTGATAACATTTTCAGCCGACAGCTGACCTCTCCTCTCAGGTGGGGATGAAGACCAGGACAAATTCCCATTCTTTGACCGGAATGTAACAACAACCTCAGCAGGGCCTTCTTCCTCATCACTGGATTGTTCCACATCGGTTGTCTCTTGGTCTGGATCATGTTCCGTGTTGTCTTCAACTTCTGACACTTCCTCCTCTAATGCATCTTCACTGTCAGTTTCCTGGCCTCTCTCCTCCTCACCAGTGTCATGATCAAGAACCTCACATACAGTATATCGTTTGGTCATTGTGCTGCCCCATAATGAATTGTGAGCAAGGCCTTAAAAAAACTTTATATACCAGAGCTGCGAGAAAAGTTGAGATGTTGTGAGAATGCCAACAGGTGCGGTTCCCGTGGGGGAAATATTATATTGGGGAAAGGTTCCCATAGGGGGTTGCCATGGAAGACAAGAAGGGGAGTGAGGTGTGTGTGTGTGCTCAAACACACATGCATGTGGGGGTCTGGGAGAGGAAGTGTGTCCATCTGATGAATGGGCATGTGCCTGAACCCACTAATTGTAGTCTCATATATTAATTTCTAATGACTGGTCATTTTTGACCGGGAAAACCACAGGTGTACAAAAGTCAAATAAAAAAACCAAAATGTAATGAAAATCATCAAAATGTATTTTGTGTGTTCAGATGCCCTGTGTAAATTTTTCAGAGAGAAAACTTGTAAATCGGTCCATTTCGACCGGAACACAACAGGAGGGTTAACTCAGCAGAGAGAGCAAATAAAAAATATCCAGAGGAACTCACATGCACATAAAAATGTAAATGTTTGTATTAATTTCAGCCAGCCGGTCTGAGGACAAACATCTGAGAAACCCTTTCACCATGGTTCCTCCAGACTATGACCTGGTTATACTGTGGAGGAGCAGTGGACTGCGAGGCTAAAGCATCATACAAACAGGGTCCTGTTCATTAGGCAAGAAACCGAAGAAAATGGTCCGAAATAAAGGGAAATGGAGTGAAACAGGTAGGTACTACCTCGATTTGTCCAATAGAAAATGTTCATTTTCGTTTTTCCTTGCAAATTGTTTTAAAGTATTTTTTGCTGCAACCCTAATGAACACAACCTAATATAAGGGAGCCTAGGGGCGAGTATTAAGCAGACTGACACTACTTTTCAGCCCCCCATAAAAGTGACATGGTGTGAGAAGGCGATATGGAGTTCCCCCCCTACCACCGTAAAGCTGATTTAAAGCTATTCTCCACATTAATACGGTGTCTATTGATCTACAGTAATTGAACTACATAAGCTTGAAGAACATAATGTATAATGCTGGACATACATTCAAATCCAGACAACATCAATAAATACAATCAATAGGCATTAGAATTGACCAATATACTGGGTGCAGGGCAGCCACACTAATTTCTGATGGCCCATGTTGAGACAGACAGGCAGACATACAGACAGGCAGACAGATAGACGGTGTGATGTTGACCTATTGAATGAGCTTTCTGCGTAACGACTGAGAGAAGAAAACTCCAGACTCCATACAGTTCTTTCAGCAAACAAACACACACAGTCACGCATGCACAGATGCACAACCAAAGAAAATGCACACACAGTCACAAACCCTCTCACACACACAGACAGACACACACAGTCATGATTGACTGTTACAGAATACAACAGCCCTCACTCTCGTATCAACAATCTATGGTCACACGCTGTATGCATACACACACACCTTCTGATTCCCAAGTAGATGAGTAGAGTACATACACACACACACACACACACACACACACACACACACACACACACACACACACACACACACACACACACACACACACACACACACACACACACACACACACACACACACACACACACACACACACACACACACACACACACACACACACACAGTCATGGAAAACTGTAATTTATCTGGTAATTTGGGGTATTATCAACAGTAAAATACTGTGAAACGATTTACTGAAGCATACTGTAATTTATGATGTGGGAAAGGTTTGTGTGCAGTAATTCCATCCCACAGAATACAGTACAGTACCAAGTTATTGGAGTACCAAAAGCATTTTGACCAAGAGTGGGTGCATGGTATTGCTGTTTCTGGCACATTAACATATTTAAAGAATGCTGTACCAATTTAACTGGTATGTAGTAGTAGTGCCCCATGAAATGAAAATGTATAGGGGACAGATTGGAGTGGCATCAAGTCTTAAACCTTGTTGAGCATTTTGACATTTCCTTTTAGTCAGTTTTGCCCTGTAGTCGCTGCCAATTTGGAAGCATTTGATAAGACCTCTAGAAGTGCAAGTGATATAACATACCAAATATGAATTGATATGCTTTAATGTGTAAACACATTAGCTATCAGCCAACCTGCTTGCGCCAATCCCATATAATTACAGTATAATACTGTGAAATACAAATCCCATCTGCACTTAAAGAATTTAACTAATTACTCCATTCATTCAGTACAATTACATTAGCATTAACTTTTTTTTAACAGTATAATACAGTCAATTCTACGGCATGTATTTTACTGTGTGTCATTACTCAGTACCTCTTTGATACTGCATTTAGATTCCAGTAGTTGTACTCCAATATGAAATACAGTAACTTACTTACCACTAGCTGCCTGTCATTACTGTCAAATTCATGGCATCCTCTTTACAGTGTGCTATAAAGAGTTGTCCATGACTGTGTAATCAAAATACTATACCTCATAAAAAATTGCTTCTCAAATGGCAATACATAAAGACAATAAATCAGAAAATCTGTTGGCATACTGTAACCTAACAGAGACACTATATATCAAACACTTATTTACTCAAAGCAGGGAACAACTACAATGAAATCAATAAACTGAAAGAAATTTCAAAGTCATGCATTTGCTGTACTGTTACCAGCTACGAGTTCTGTCAAGCACAGCAGTACTGAAAACAATCAGCAACAACGGAACAGCGTCGCTCACCTCGGCTCAGTAGACTGGTCCACATATTCACACACACAACTCCTCCCTCCCAATGCTGAGTAGAATATGTGTCCTCCTATGTTAAAAGAGAGATAGAGAGAGGTAGGTGTGTGTGTGTGTGGGGGGGTGGGGGGGGTGGGGGGGCAGAGAGAGACAGAGAGAGACAGAGAGAAGAGGATCGAAGGAGAGAGAGGTGGACAAAGAAAGAGAGAGGGGAAAAGAGAAGGGGACTAAGAAAGAGAGAGAGTAGGGGAAAAGGGAGAGGAACAGACAGAGAAAGAGAAAGGGAGAGCGAGTGAGCGAGAGAAAGAAATGCTGCACTGTGTTGAGTGGTGAAGAACTAGTACGCCTTGCCTCTGAGCCTTATCGTCAGTGTGACAACACACTTTAAGATCAGCACACCTCCACAGCTCCCTAGACACTGGCTCATTTCCCCCTGAGCAAAACCCTTCACTCTGTGGGAAGAAAGAGAGAGACACGCACACACGCACAAACAAACATGCGCAAGCTGGCACGCACACACAAACGCACACAGAGATAAGCCATGCCATTAGAGATAACAAATGAGGTGAGGAGAGACTAGTTCACAGTGACACTTCTGAGTAAGTTGGAAATAAGTGTATGTATGTGTGTGTGTGTGTGTGTGTGTGTGAGAGAGTGTGTGTGTGTTTGACGTTCAGAACATGTTATTCCTCTCACTATCTGACCAAGCAGCTAACAAGCCTGTCTACCTGTCTACTCTTGTTAGTCTCTGTCATTTTTCTCACATGTACGCACACACAGTTTAAAGTGAGAGAAATCAATGACACACATGCACGTAGATTCACGGGGCAAGCGTAGTACGCCAGACACACACACACATTTTTAAAGAGGACGAAGACATTTCCATCAAATTTCAACTGACAATTCCCTATCGGCATTTCCTTTTAAATCTCTGAACCTTTAGTGCCTGTGAGTCCCTATTAGTGGTTGCCCAGTTTAATCGCTGTATGAAGGAGTGGGAGGGCTGGGGTCTTCCTGGCGTCAGCAGGGCCTGGCATGGGATAAATAAAGCAGGACTGGCACGGAGAGCCAGGCACACAGCGAGCGAGAGCGAGAGAGCGCGAGAGAGAGAACCTCCTGCCAAATGTATGGCCATATTAGAGACACATATTTCCCTCAGATTACACAGACCCAAATAGAATTCGAAAACAAATCCAATTTTGATAAAGTCCCATATCTATTGGGTCAAATACCACAGTGTGCAATCAAAGGCGCAATATTTGTGACCTGTTGCCACATGAAAAGGGTGACCAGTGAAGAACAAACACCATTGTAAATACAACCAATATTTATGTTTTAATACTTTAACACGTACTTTAACTATGTGTACATCATTACAACACTGTATATAGACATAATACGACATTTGAAATGTCTTTTGGAAATTTTGTGAGTGTAATGTTTACTGTTCATTTTTATTGTTTATTATCTATTTCACTTGCTTTGGCAATGTAAACATGTTTCCCATGCCAATAAAGTCCCTTAAATTGAAATTGAATAGAGAGAGAGTGAGAGAGAGATGACGGACTAGAACTACAAAACACTGAGCTCCCGACAGAGACAGAGCATGTGTTCTCACTGACACAGAGTGAGAGCCTCAACATGTGCCAAACGCCACAAATGTTCCACCTTCTGATATAGCAAACATATGTCTCGAGCCTTGGGGGAAAACATGAGGGATGTACTATGGCCGAAATAAAACAAAGCTTCTGAAAAGATCTTGGCTATGTAAAGCTCCTCAAATATATTGTATGCTGCCAAGTCAATGGTGCTGGCCAGGAGTAATACTGAGAATGATGAAACACAAGGACAGTAGCCATAAAGGGTGTCATTGATTCAAACAACTTTTTTCATGTGGGATATATTTCAGTCTCTCTCTCACGTCAATCTACAAGAGCAGACAATAACGTGCTACATAAAGAGTGTGAAAGTGACCTTGGAGTGTGAAAGCAATGCATGCACAGCAGTCCGCCACAACCCCCGACACTACACAATCCTACGCTATACTACGGTACACTACACAACAAGCTAGTCCCAATTCGTTCCCTATCACTTTACTTGGCCAGAATCCTTGCAGGAAGCAATACGGCGGAAGCTCTACTACGACACTGCTTATACCTATCCAGACTCTTCAGACATGCTAACCACATTGAGGGGTTATAGGGAGCAATTTGGACCAGCTGTACTCCATAGCCTGTCCTAATGAAAACGACCTTGTGTTCCGAGTGGAGTCTGTTGAGGCAGAGGGAGGAAGGGGCTTGGTGGACAGGAGCAACAGAAATGTCAGACAAACATCTAGCTCTTTCGAGATTGTTCTCTAGAGGTCCTACCGGTCCCAAAACCCAATCAGTCTGTCCTCGCCCCTCACCTCCCCCTTTCCTTCCCCCTAACCTGCCGTGTTAGCCCTGCTCTGCTTCTGTTGTTGGAGGCAGTTTGAATAGCAAATCACAAGCACGGGATGCCACTCACACCAAAATTAGATCACTTTTCATGTGCATAATTTCTCTAACCCAAACAGAAGTTGTCCTTAATGGAAAGTAAATAGAGAGATCCCACAACCCAGCCCGGAATGCTGCACTGCACTTGCCGCCATCTGTGTGTGTGTGTGTGTGTGTGTGTGTGTGTGTGTGTGTGTGTGTGTGTGTGTGTGTGTGTGTGTGTGTGTGTGTGTGTGTGTGTGTGTGTGTGTACAAGAGTGTATGTGTGTCTGAGTGAGTGCCACAATGTCCTCTGTGCAATCTGTCCCAATAGCATCTTGATGCTCCCCAATGACGTGTCAGCAGTTTCTCTGACCTAGCTAGCAGCTCATTTCTCCAGTGACCGTGCCAAGTACAGAAACAAATAAAGCCTGTCTGATTGCCCTCACTGGTGAGTAAATCAATTAAAGTCTGCGTTCCAAATGGCACCCTATCCCCTACATAGTGCACTACTTTTGACCAGAGCCCCATGGGCCATTTATGACTCTGCCATAGCATCTGGAGCAATGCTTCAATAATCACCAAGAGAGGGCCAACTTGGCATCTTGCCAACGTCTGTTATTAAGCTCGAAGGGCGATTTCAAATTGTGTCCGTTACAATTGTAAATAAAGAGGCGAACAAATTAGTTTGAACTGTACAGTACCTGTACCATGTGATTGCAACATTGGTTGGGAAGTACAATTGGGGAATAATTAATTAGTCACTGATTAGTCACTGGTGCGATTCAGAAAGTCTTTTCGATGACTATATCAGAAGATAAGGACTAAACACACTGCGGAAACACTCTCCTCAGGGAAAGGCAGAGGCATGTGTTTGTGCGTGTGTTTTGTTCTGTTTCTTTGTCATCAATGTTGGGAGATGTATAGACGAGCATATACGCGCACACACACACACACACTGTACAGTATACAGCACATATCCCATTACATGATTATATTTACAGCATGGCCCAAGAGACACAACTCATTAATGAATTAATAAAGTAATTAAACTTTCCAAACAGTTATGCTCCCAGCCTAGTTTTGATAAGGTCATTGTTTCTGTCATATACATCTCAAGGTGATGGAAATCGACTACGGGTGAAAATGTGCTTTGTTGCTCACTCATGACTCTTTTACATTTTACTTTTACAATAGCTTCAGAGCTCAGGAACCTACCAAAGCACCAGAACAGTTTTTACCCCAGTGCTGTGTGTAGCCTAAATAACATCCACATAAGACAATTGCATTTGTACTTTCAGATACTATTTTTGTATATACGGATGATGTTGGCCACCATTTGCACTGTGACATTCCTATATTTTTATTATTGAGCTCTCATCAAAGAGACATTTCAATGTTTTATGAACAAATTTCACATAAATGCAACTTGCACTGTGTTGAACATGAACGGTCAAATTCATTCCAGTTCCTGTAATTATTCTATATTGATAAAATAATTGCTAGAATTTCAATGAAACCCCATAGCAATTGTTTTGTCTACAATGTATTGTTATTCTGATCACTGGAAGCATGCAACTGTGAGGGGAGTCTACCTGTTGGTGGTCGTAGTATTAGTAGTGTTAGTAGTAGTAGTAGTAGTAGTATTTAAAGTCCCCACAACAATTCTTTGGTTTTTAAATCGAACATGGGAAAAAAAGAGCTACTGTGCAAATACAGCAAATAGTCTTTATTTTATATTCATAACACCAACACTTACCATAAACCCTTAGCGGCTCTATGGTGCAGTGTCTTGGCTACTGCTTTTTGTCAGCACTGCCATCTAGTGGTGAGCCCAGTGTTATTTGGATACTGTAGGCTGGTAGTTGGTACTGTTTAGGCTACCTACACCACAAGACCAAAAGTATTTCAACATCTGCTCGTCGAACATCTCATTCAAAAAATCATGGCCATTAATAGAGTTGCCCCCCCCCCCCCCCCTTACTGCTATAACAGCCTCCACTCTTCTGGGAAGGCTTTCCACTAGATGTTGGTAAATTGTTGCACAAGAGCAGTACATGCTGACCAGACTGCTCACGTGCGCCATCGCACGCATGATGATTTTGTCCACCCACAGCAGACGCAATCACGACACGCAGGTTGAAATATCAAAACGAACTCTGAAACACGTATATTAATATGGGGACAGGTCGAAAAGCATTAAAGATTTACGTCAATTTAGCTAGCCAACTTGCTGTTGCTATCTAATTTGTCCTGGGATAAACATTGGGTTACGCCAGTGTAGGTCCTCTACTCCGACAATTTATCCACAGATAAAAGGATAAACCTAGCTCGTTTCTAGTAGTCTCTCCTCCTTCAGGCTTCTTCTTCTTCTTTGGACTTTATATCCTGAGGTGCTGACTTGCTACACCCTCGACAACTACTGTGATTATTATTATTTGACCATGCTGGTCATTTATGAACATTTGAACATCTTGGCCATGTTCTGTTATAATCTCCACCCGGCACAACCAGAAGAGGACTGGCCACCCCTCATAGCCTGGTTCCTCTCTAGGTTTCTTCCTAGGTTTTGGCCTTTCTAGGGAGTTTTTCCTAGCCACCGTGCTTCTACACCTGCATTGCTTGCTGTTTGGGGTTTTAGTCTGGGTTTCTGTACAGCACTTTGAGATATCAGCTGATGTAAGAAGGGCTATATAAATACATTTGATTTGATTTGATATATGGCGGTTGGAAAACAACTTTAAGGTGCATTACCACCACCAACAGGACTGGAGTGTGGACCTCAGTTCATCTTTCAATCACTCACGTGGGTATATGCTCATAAAAGCCAATGAGGAGAGGCGGGACTTGCAGCGCATCAAGCGTCAAAAACAGAACCAAGTTCTATTTTAGCGCCTTACTACGCAGATGCTCGTTGACATGCGCAATCAGTGTGGGCACAATGATTGAATAACATGTGAAATTGTATTTACAACACTCGCGCACGCGACGCGAGATGTGTGGTCAGCATGTTGGTGAGGTTGGGCACTGATGTTATGCGATTAGGCCTGGCTCGCAGTCGGCATTCCAATTCATCCCAAAGGTGTTCGATGGAATTGAGGTCAGGGTTGTACAAGACATTCAAAGTTCTTACTCACCGATCTCAACAAACCATTTCTGTATGGACCTTTTTGCACGGGGGCATTGTCATGCTGAAACAGGAAAGGGCCATCCTCAAACTGTTGCCACAAAGTTGGAAGCACAGAATCATCTAGAATGTCATTATATGCTGTAGCGTTAATATTTCGCTTCACTGGAACTAAGGGGCCTAGCCCGAACCAAGAAAAACAGCCCCAGACCATTATTCCTCCTCCCCCAAATTTTACAGTTGGCACAATGCATTGAGGCAGATAGCGTTTCCACCAAACCCAGATTTGTCTGTTGGACTGCCAGATGGTGAAGCATGATTCATCACTCCAGAGAACATGTTTCCACTGCTCCAGAGTCCAATGGCGGCCATGGAAACCCATTTTATGAAGCTCCCGAAGAACAGTTCTTGTGCTGACTTTGCTTCCAGAGGCAGTTTGGAACTCGGTAGTGAATGTTGCAACCGAGGACAGACGTTTTCTACACGCTGCGCGCTTCAGCAATCGGCGGTCCCGTTCTGTGAGCTTGTGTGGCCTACCACTACGCGGTTGAGGCGTTTTTGCTTGTGAGGGAAGATTTGATAATACAGAAATTAAACACCACATTTGGCGATGAGGATGGGATGTGAATCGTCACTTGGTGACCGCTCCTGAAGATCTGGGTAAATCGTGCACGAGGGATCCCTCAAACTTGGGATCTCAGGGAAACCACACTTCGGGAACGAAGCAGATGGACCCACCTTTGATCTGAGAGGCAGTGAGCCGAGTGGATACCACATCTCAAACTTATTATTATTATTATTATTATTTTTAACTTCTTGACGCTAGGATGCAGAATTTTTATGTTTGGAAAAATGCTAGAATATGCATATAATTGACAGATTAGGATAGAAAACACTCTAAAGTTTCCAAAACTGTCAAAATATTGTCTGTGAGTATAACAGAACTGATTTTGCAGGCGAAAACCTGAGGAAAACCAACCCGGAAGTGCCTCTTATTTTGAAAAATCCCTGTTCCATTGCCTGCCTATCCTCCATTTAAAGGGATATCAACCAGATTCTTTTTCCAATGGCTTCCACAGGTTGTGAACAGGCTTTAGACATAGTTTCAAGCTTTTCTTCTGAAAAATGAGCGAGATTTATCAAAACGCGTCAGTGGATGGCCAGGTGTCCTTTGATTAGTTCATGCGTGCGAAAGTTGTAGCTCGACATTTTCTTTCTCTCTAGTATTGAATAGTTTACCGTCCGGTTGAAATATTATCGATTATTTATGTTAAAAACAACCTGAGGATTGATTATAAAAAACGTTTGACATGTTTCTACGAACTTTACGGATACTATTTGGAATTTTTGTCTTCCCTTCATGACTGCTGGAGCCTGTTGATTTCTGAACATAACGCACCAACCAAATGGAGGTTTTTGGATATAAAAATAATATTTATCGAACAAAAGGAACATTTATTGTGTAACTGGGAGTCTCGTGAGTGCAAACATCTGAAGATCATCAAAGGTAAGCGATTAATTGTATTGCTTTTCTGACTTCCGTGACCAATCTACATTGCTGCTAGCTGTTCGTAATGTTTTGTCTAGTGATTGATAAACTCAAACGCTTGGATTGCTTTTGCTGTAAAGCATATTTTCTAAATCTGACACGATAGGTGGATTAACAACAAGCTAAGCTGTGTTTTGATATATTTCACTTGTGATTTCATGAAAAAAAATATTTGTAGTAATTTTTTTGGGAATTTGGCGCTCTGCAATTCAGCGGTTGTTTACGAAAATGATCCCGTTAAAGGGATCCGTGCGCCAAGAGGTTAACTAGTTCACACAGATTCTAGATATTTAACGCTAAATGACCAAACCCAGGGCATACCCGGCAAGCACATTTAAAACAATTGGAATTCACCACTTCTGAGGGTCACTAAGACAGTCACACAGACACTTTACAGAATGAGGTCCATCTTCCAATAGGGTTTCACCAGGTACTGTGCTTCACACAGAATCCACAGTCTCCCTGGCTCCTCACCCCTACAGACCGCACCAATCCCCACTGTGATCAATTCAGTGTCAGGACGGCTCTAGGTTGCCCGCAACCGACCAATGATAGGTGTCTTTGAGTCGACTAACTCTCAGATCATCCTCCACTGACTCGGCCCTGCTTACGCCTCCAAGGTGCCCCCCTCACACAGGAATACACACTCAGAGCCTACGTAACAGGGGATTATCTAAAAACTTGACTTCAAGTGTGGTGCGCTCACCTCTTTCTTAAGACCATTTATGACATAGTATAAGATAGTAAGGTGGAACCTGTACTTGTTTTAAACCTGTACCCCATTTAAAAGTATTGAAAGATGTAAATGTATGAGTTGCATTTTCCTAGGAACTAATCATGAGATAGAAATTAGAAAGTATTCCTGCAGGTTAAAATATTGTTGGAAAACAACTAATTGATTAGGTATGTTTGAGTATAGAATTGTGTGACTGTGATATGAGAGTTGTGTGAATATGGATATGAGTCTTAATCTGACGTTTGGATAGTAACATATAGAAATACGCTTAATCAGATTATTGAAATCTGGATAATAAGCTTTGATATAACGTTATCCTGGGGTTCTGTTCCTTCACTGCCCATCATAGAATATCACAGTGTGGTATTGAGAGCGGGATGATATTTTAGAAAGCAGCGGAAGGTCTATAGTTCCTGAGAGGCTTGATTTTGCCGTGGTCTCTGGTCATTGTCTGGGAAACAAAATTATTTTTTTCTGATGATTGTTGCTTGGTTTTATTGTTTAGGTAACACCAGTGAATTTGAGCAGGAAGTTAATGTATTCTAACATTATAATCTGTTTACATTACGTGGAACAATGTCAGGTCATTAAAGTGGATTACAGTTTGAGTTTGATTTTATTTTTGCAGACTGTGTTTTTTAAATGTTTTATTGAGATGCAAACATGACTCCCTGAGCAACTTTGTCATCTGAAACATTACAGTAGTGAGTTCTTGTGTAGCTTGTTGTTTACTATTTGCATGCATATATCACTGTATCATCTGCATACATTGGAACTTCAGACCCTGTACAGACAGAAGGAAGATCATTAATGTACGAGCTGAACAGTATTGACCTTTGGGGCATGCAAACATTGTAGATATGAGTGGAAAAAAGTTAGTTTTGACTCTTACGCTGATGAGACAGCACCAACTTTTTAAAGGTTTTCGATTTGTTAAAAACAACACGTTTGTTTTTACAAAATGTATGCAACAGGTTGAAATTATTAGATTGCTGGAAAGGCGTTATGGGTTTGTTTAAGGTTTACTGTTTATTGTAGGTGTTGATTTCACTTAATTAAACATTGTATTATCTGATGTGTTTGAGTAGGATTCTTTCTTCCAGGACGGATGGAAGTCACCTAAAGTATGTATGTTTAAGGAGACATAGGAGAACACGTCAAAATTTTTATTAAATGCCTGGGATTAAATAACGCTGATTCCTTATGCTGAGAAATTTACTACATTTGCGACAGAGGAGAAATTATTACATTGGTCTAGTAATGATACCAGGATAATTGTGTCTAAGGGTAGCACATGCTAAATTAAGTACATATAAACATTGAGGAAGTTTAAAACTAACGATTAATGATTTGAGGGAGTACAGTGGAATTATCATTATTATTAGGTTTTGTTTGTAGTTAACTTTTGGGTTTCTGAATCGGTGTAGTATAATGAATGCTGACGAGGTGTTTTGTGTTTTTTCTGGGAAAATGGGGGTTTCATTGTCTCTCTTTGGAATGTTTCCTGGGGCTATAATCTTGGGGAGAGTGAGTGAGATTGAGGCCGTAAACTACCAAATTGAAAAGGCCTGGCAATTTTGGGTTTGTTTTTACCTTAAGGTTTGCAAATACCAACACACACAACACATTTGTTAAGACTATCTGTTGGTGTTTTTAATATACTATGTCTGATTTGTGTGTTCTATTTCCTTTGGGTTTAGTGAGTTTTTCATTTGTCTTAGTGCCAAGGTATCTTCAAGGGGCACATGGAATTTTTTAAAGTTTTTATTTTCTGAGTTTTAATTAAACACGTGAATTATTTTGATAAAGGAATGTTCTGGGAACCTGGGATACAACATGTAGGAAATGGTTGACTATTTTTCTTTAAATTTGTCTGATATAGTAAGAAACACTTCTTTGAAGGGTTTGTATGACCTATGACCTCTGTCATGACTTTCCATTGTGGTTTGATGACCCTCATTGGAAAGCCATTTGGATAATGAATTTAAGGTCATTTGTTATACTGATTTCTAAGTCATTTGTAATATTGATAATTATGATGAAGTTTATAGTTCTTAGCCATATTTGTAATTTGGAACAATGTGAAGAAGGAGAGGGCATTGCCTTTGACTAAGTGTAGGTTGCTTTAAGTCTATTTTCCTTTGACCATATAGGTAAAATAATTTTTCTTTGTGTAGTTTTTCAGAGTAGTGATTTTAATTTGAAATTTTGTTTTATCTTTTGACCAGTAGTAGTGTTGTTTTATACATTACTCTCATGGAGAGTTATGTGTTAAAAATGGGGGAGGGTACAGTCCTTTGAGGTTTTGGATTCAGTTCTTTGAGGTTTTGGATGGAAGTTTACACCTTGAGTGATATGTGTAGGAGTGTATTGTTGTGTTGTTTGTTCTGTTCCCGATGGGTTATGTCTAACTTCCTGATCCTGTGGCTCTGCGATGAAGTTGACAGTGTGTTGGGGAGTATAAGCCAATTTGAAAGAATAGTTTCAATAGAATGGGTTGTTATTCTCTTTGACATATGTTAAGACATTTGTATTTAGAAAAATTGGTAAAAGTAATAATTTATCATATAGTTAATGAACTGAACTAAACTGTTGTTCTGATCTGTTCTTTCGAGGTTATCATGAAGTGACATCAGACGGTATCTTAATGCATGGAAGAGATAATTGGACTGAACAGTGTGTGTACCTCAGAGGGATGACTGTCCTATCTGTTGTGATGAGGCCTGTGTTTAGACACTGGTTCTCCTGTAATTTAGGGAGCATTTCTGTTCTGTTATTTTTGTATTTTCCTCAACAATGTATTATTCTGTGTGAGATTAAACATGTGCAAGTCTGTCTTGTAGAATAAATGTTGTAAACTCAGTTTCCGAAGGGAGAAAGCTTACATGGAACTAAGGTACTCGACATTGAAGGGATTTGATTCTTTATTTTCTTTTAAATTTGATTATGTATGTTTTTTCATAATTAATATACTCTGCAAACTACTGTTAGTAAGGTACCATGTTACTGTTCTGATTTTCCAGAAGGGACCGAGTCCCTTGAGAGGGGAACGTGGTGGATGAATCAGAATTAGTTGGGTAACATGGATAATTAAGATGTCTTATCTGCATAATATGCTTATGTGATATACTTGTTATTAGAATGTATCCCTTCGGACTCTGGTGTTGGCAGTTGCACTTCTTCCCTCAGCTGGGGCTCAGTCACCTGGGGCCCAGAGAGGGGAGTGGTCAGGCTTGTCTTTTACATGTCCCTGGTGCTATGCAGAATATCAGAAAGGGAAGAGGACAGGAGGGAACATTGTGACTTTCAACGTGTCACCATCATGGGATGCCACCAACAATTTCTGCCTTACTAGCGTTGCCCCTGAAAGAAAATAAATAATTCTTGAACCTAGTTCTGCTGGATGGTCCCAGTCATTTTCTTCTAAAACTCTGTTACTGTTTAGCTAGTGGTGTTCCATTTAAATGTTTCTGCAAATCGCTTCAATGTTTTTTTAATAACATCTAACCTTACCTACTCTACTTGTAAGGGTTTAATCTTGTTTCCCCAATGCATCCCTCTACAACATCAGTGTTATTAAATGGTGTTTCATCCGCAAGTGCTCTTTCCATGCTGCTTACAGTACATCTGCCCTGGTAACTGTGATTACATTCCTCTGCCTCACTGCACCTGACCTATGTAATCCTCTCACTCTCTTCCTTGCTCTCTCCAATAATACACAGAGTGGTGTTTGAGCTGCAGCTATGCCATGAGCAGGCAACAGTCGACCTCCAACCCCAGCCGACCCACAATCCCAGCCTCAGCCCGACTTCGGGCTCCAACCTCAGCATCAACTGACCCACAGCCTCAGCTCCAGCCTGACCCCCAGCCCCAATCTCCAGCTCCAGCCCCAGCTCCATGGCTTCTCTCCTCCATGAGAGCTCGTTACTCTAGGGTGTGCGGGTGCATGATGCTCAGACTCTGGCCCTAACCAGGCATCTCCAGCTGGGTTAATTCAGGGAAGAGAGCGGGCACAGCCCATCACAACCCTCGTCAACCATGGGGGGGCAGGGCATCTTCACCATGAGTAACCCACAGGACACAGATGTGCTTTTCTCTCTCACTCACAAAAACACACACACCTCCGTCCACAATTGCATGTGTGCACAGTGCACGCCCAGAGAGAGAGACAGATGAACAGAGACAAACAACTCTTTGGGTGTTGGAAGTAGAGCGGAATTATTCTGTCTCAGTAGACAAACTAATAACATAATATTGTATTCTATGTTCCAGTGAATGGTGAGTTGTCCCAGCTTACCTGTGCTGGAGCAGGTGAGAGTGCCGGCCGGTGCTGGACTGGTGCCGCTGCCTGTGCTCGGGGGGAGCTCTCCATTGTTGAGCTGCTTGACCCTGCGCAGGTGGGAACGGCCATTGTAGTGGACCTGGGCCTGGGCGGCTGAGTTGAGCTGGAGGTTGCACACCTCGCAGAGGGAGTAGAGCAGCCTTTTCTTCTGCTGAGGGCCATCTGGGTGTCCTTCTTCGGGCTCCTGTAGCAGCTCGCCACACAGGTTGAAGGGCAAGCACACGCCGCCGCCACTGCCTTTCTGCAGCAACTGGGTTGGACTCAGAGGCCTCTTCATACCTAGAAATTAACACAGCGGGGGAACAGGGTGAGTCAAGAGATGAGTAATACGTACAGAATTGGCAAGGTCTTCTTTAGACATCTTACAGTGTGCTGCCCTTCAGTTTTCCAACTCCGGTGCAAACGGCTGGGATTTCGTAGCGAAACTCCTCAGGTAACACCAAGAGCATAGATACAGGCAAAAAATATGAGGACGGTAATAGCAGAGGGAGAAAAGTCTTCTCTCCAAACCACATTCACAACATATTTCGCAATTTCTTTAGCGTCACCTTCTGCACAAACTCTTCACATGCCATTACCTTTGAGTTCCACTCAAAAACTGCTAGTCAACACATCAGCTAGTACCACTTGTTTAACCTCTGCTGCCATCATCACAAAACGTGTATCCAAAATGGTACCCATTCCCTATATAGTGTGCTACTTATATCCCAGGTATAGGGTGCCATTTAGGGCATAGACAAAGCTATAGCCCAGACCCAGCATCACTCACCGCCCAATTACCTATCAGCAAAAGGTCAAGTTAATTTTCTTTGACAGAGATGAAAGATGATGATTCTCAGACACTCGTTGTGTCAAACTAAGGGTGCAGGCTGCCCGGGGGCCAGAGGTGAACCTGGTGCTTATCAAAGCACTGTCGCTCCACTCGTTCCAAATGGATTAGCAACTAGTTGGTAAACACCAGGTCACCTCCACTCACATCCACATATTCACAAGCAGAAAGGCCTGGGAAACTCATACAGTGCCTTCGGAAAGTATTCAGACCCCTTGACTTTTCCCACATTTGGTTATGTTACACCCTTATTCCAAAATGAATTACATTTTTTTTTTTATCCTCATCAATCTACACACAATACCCCATAATGACAAAGCGAAAACAGTTTGACATTTTTGCAAACGTATTACAAATAAAAAACAGATACCTTATTTACATAAGTATTCAGATAATTTGCTATGTGACTCGAAATTGAGCTCAGGTGCATCCTGTTTCCATTGATCATTCTTGAGATGTTTCTACAACTTCATTGGAGTCCACCTGTGGTAAATTCAGTTGATTGGACATGATTTGGAAAGACACACACCTGTCTATATAAGGTCCAACAGTTGAAAGCATTTCAGAGCAAAAAACAAGCCCTGAGGTTGAAGGAATTTTCCGTAGAGCTCTGAGAAAGGATTGTGTCGAGGCACAGATCTGGGGAAGGGTACCAAAAATTCTAATCAAATCAAACTTTATTTGTCACATGTGCCTAATACAACAAGTGTAGACCTTACCGTAAAATGATTACTTACAAGCCTTTAACCAACAGTGCAGTTCAAGACGAGTTCAGAAAATATTTACACAAACTAAAGTAAAAAATGATAGAGTCAATGTCAATGTAAATTGTCCGGTGGCCATTTGATTAATTGTTCAGCACTCTTATGGCTTGGGGGTAGAAGCTGTAAAGGAGCCTTTTGGTCCTAGACTTGGTGCTCTGGTACCGCTTGCCGTGCGGTAACAGAGAAAAGTCTATGACTCGGGTGACTGGAGTATCTGACCATTTTTGGGCTTTCCTCTGACATCGCCAATTAAATAGGTCCTGGATGGCAGGAAGCTTGGCCCCAGTGATGTACCTGGCCGTTCGCACTACCCTCTGTAGCACCTTACGGTCAGATGCAGAGCAGTTGCCATACCAGGCGGTGATGCAACCGGTCAGGATGCTCTCGATGGTGCAGCTGTAGAACTTTTTGAGGATCTGGGGACCCATGCCAAATCTTTTCAGTCTCCTGAGGGGGAAAAGGTGTTGTCATGCCCTCTTCACGACTGTCTTGGTGTGTTTGGACCAGTTCGTTGGTGATGTCTGCAGAATTGAGGGTCCCCAAGAACACAGTGGTCTCTATAATTCTTAAAGGGAAGAAGTTTGGAACCACCTAGAGCTGGCCGCTCGGCCAAACTGAGCAATAGGGGGAGAAACAAGATTCTTTGGTCTGATGAAACCGAGATTGAACTCTTTGGCCTGCATGACAAGTGTCATGTGTGGTGGAAACCTGGCACCATCCCTACGGTGATGCGCGGTGGTGGCAGCATCATGCTGTGCGGATGATTTTCAGCGGCAGGGCCTGGGAGACTAGTCAGGATCGAGGAAACGATGAATGGAAAGTACAGAGAGATCCTTGTTGAAAACCTACTCCAAAGTGCTCAGGACCTCAGACTGGGGCGAAGGTTCACCTTCCAACAGGACAATGACTCAAAGCACACAACCAAGACAACGCAGGACTGGCTTCAGGACAAGTGGTGGCCCAGCCAGATCACGAACTTGAACCCAATCTAACATCTCTGGAGAGACCTGGAAATAGCTGTGCAGCAACACTCCCCATCCAAGCTGACAGAGCTTGTGAGGTTCTGCAAAGAAGAATGAGAGAAACTCCCCAAATAAAGGTGTTCCAAGCTTGTAGCGTCAGACCCAAGAAGACTTGAGGCTGTAATAGCTGTCAAAGGTGCTTCAACAAAGTACTGAGTAAAGGATCTGAATACTTATGTAAATGTGATATTTAAGTTTAGCTTTTATAAATGTAAAAAAATTCTTACAAACCTGTTTTTGCTTTGTCATTATGGGGTATTGTGTGTAGATTGTTGAGGGACAAATACAACAATTAAATAAATGTTCAAATAAGGTTGTAACGTATAAAAATGTGGAAAAGGTCAAGGGGCCTGAAATACTTACCAAATACACCCCAACTGTAAGAATATTCTAATATAAATACACAATACAGAGGACTAGAGGTCAAGAGGGCTAGAGAGCAATGGAACTAGTGTTTTTCAGTTCAACATCTATTTAGGATCTGTGTAGGAATTTCAGTCCGGGACTCATAGCTACAGATGGCAAGTTTTCATTGGTCCAAACTGTTTATACATTGAACCTGAAATGGAAAACTTGGTATTTTGCCATTTTTTGCCATTATTTTGCCATTGCCATTTTAACGCAAGGAATTCTAATTTGTCAACCTAAGGCTAGGCTTGGGTATAAACTACATCCTGTCACTTTGTTCCCTGGAGAAAACACTGAGGACAGGGAAGAATAAACATCTAACATATACTTTCCAGCATAACAACTATGATTTGTTCTCTTTGAATAAATATATTTGACTCCCCATGATTTGCTTTAGGGTTTGTGTTATTGAAGAATAACATCAACTGCTAACACAACTCTCCAGATACACACATTCTAATGCAAACAGCGACACATCTCGTGCATACGCAGTCACAAACATTCAGGCGCACATCCAAGCACATACACACTAGGGTTGAATGGCGGGAAACCAGTTACCACTCCCTTTACCCGGGATAAATAACTGCGAGAAGCTGGTGAATTATAATAAATTATTTATATGAACAGCATGGCGTGAAATGGAACTGTTCAATTACAGTGGGGAGAACAAGTATTTGATACACTGCCGATACTGCAGGTTTTCCTACTTACAAAGCATGTAGAGGTCTGTAATTTTTTATCATAGGTACACTTCAACTGTGAGATGGAATCTAAAACAAAAATCCAGAAAATCACATTGTATGATTTTTAAGTAATTAAATTGCATTTTATTGCATGACATAAGTATTTGATCACCTACCAACCAGTAAGAATTCCGGCTCTCACAGACCTGTTAGTTTTTCTTTAAGAAGCCCTCCTGTTCTCCACTCATTACCTGTATTAACTGCACCTGTTTGAACTCGTGACCTGTATAAAAGACACCTGTCCACACACTCAATCAAACAGACTCCAACCTCTCCACAATGGCCAAGACCAGAGAGCTGTGTAAGGACATCAGGGATACAATTGTAGACCTGCACAAGGCTGGGATGGGCTACAGGACAATAGGCAAGCAGCTTGGTGAGAAGGCAACAACTGTTGGCGCAATTATTAGAAAATGGAAGAAGTTCAAGATGACGGTCAATCACCCTCGGTCTGGGGCTCCATGCAAGATCTCACCTCGTGGGGCATCAATGATCATGAGGAAGGTGAGGGATCAGCCCAGAACTACACGGCAGGACCTGGTCAATGACCTGAAGAGAGCTGGGACCACAGTCTCAAAGAAAACCATTAGTAACACACTACGCCGTCATGGATTAAAATCCTGCAGCGCACGCAAGGTCCCCCTGCTCAAGCCAGCGCATGTCCAGGCCTGTCTGAAGTTTGCCAATGACCATCTGGATGATCCAGAGGAGGAATGGGAGAAGGTCATGTGGTCTGATGAGACAAAAATAGAGCTTTTTGGTCTAAACTCCACTCGCCGTGTTTGGAGGAAGAAGAAGGATGAGTACAACCCCAAGAACACCATCCCAACCGTGAAGCATGGAGGTGGAAACATCATTCTTTGGGGATGCTTTTCTGCAAAGGGGACAGGACGACTGCACCGTATTGAGGGGAGGATGGATGGGGCCATGTATCGCGAGATCTTGGCCAACAACCTCCTTCCCTCAGTAAGAGCATTGAAGATGGGTCGTGGCTGGGTCTTCCAGCATGACAACGACCCGAAACACACAGCCAGGGCAACTAAGGAGTGGCTCCGTAAGAAGCATCTCAAGGTCCTGGAGTGGCCTAGCCAGTCTCCAGACCTGAACCCAATAGAACATCTTTGGAGGGAGCTGAAAGTCCGTATTGCCCAGCGACAGCCACGAAACCTGAAGGATCTGGAGAAGGTCTGTATGGAGGAGTGGGCCAAAATCCCTGCTGCAGTGTGTGCAAACCTGGTCAAGAACTACAGGAAACGTATGATCTCTGTAATTGCAAACAAAGGTTTCTGTACCAAATATTAAGTTCTGCTTTTCTGATGTATCAAATACTTATGTAATGCAGTAAAATGCTAATTAATTACTTAAAAATCATACAATGTGATTTTCTGGATTTTTGTTTTAGATTCCGTCTCACAGTTGAAGTGTACTATGATAAAAATTACAGACCTCTACATGCTTTGTAAGTAGGAAAACCTGCAAAATCGGCAGTGTATCAAATACTTGTTCTCCCCACTGTATATTTGAGATTCTTCAAAGTAGCCACCCTTTGCCTTGACAGCTTTGCACACTCTTGGCATTCTCTCAATCAGCTTCATGGCGCCGGAGGACTTGGCTGCTAGCAAATTTTTCTGTTGTGTGTGTTTTTTCCGCATTATTTGTAACTTATGTTGTACATCTGCCACTGTCTCTTAAGACCATAAAGAGCTTCTGGATATCAGGACAGCTATTACTCACCTCGTACTGGAAGAAGATTTTTTTCCTTTAACGAGTCGGACGCAAAGGATTTACCTGACAAGGCCCTCATCCCCATCATTTGCAGGAGAAAGAAACAGATATCGGGGACGTAGGTTGGGGTGCCTTGTAAGGATCCGACGTGAGTGGGTAATCTCCCTTAACCATCAGTTCTATTAGCCAACGTTAAAAAAAAAATTGGATAACAAACTACAATCACGTATATCCTACCAGCTATCACGTTTAAGGTAAGACCCAGGTGCAGACTGTTGAAATAACAAAAGTGTATTATTTGAACAGGGGCAGGCAAAAGGACAGGTCAACGGCAGGCAGAGGTCAGTAATACAGATAGGTGGGGCAAAGGCACAGGATGGCAGGCAGGGTCAGGGCAGGCAGGAATGGTCAAAACCAGGAAACAAAAGACAGGAGCAAGGGAAAAACCGCTGGTAGGCTTGACGAACAAAACAAACTGGCAACAGACAAACAGAGAACACAGGATTAAATACACAGGGGATAATGGCGAAGATGGGTGACACTTGGAGGTGGTGGAGATGAGCACAAGGACAGGTGAAACAGATCAGGGTGTGACACCAACGGGACATTAACTGTAATATCTTATGTTTCACCGAGTTGTGTTTGAACGACAACATGAATAACATACAGCTGGTTGGTTTTACGCTGCATCGGCAAGATAGAACAGCCTCTTCCGCTAAGAAAAGGTGTGGCGGTCTGTGTATATTTGTAAACAGCTGGTGCACGAAAACGAATGAGCTGTATATGGCCATGAGCAAACAGGAAAACGCTCATCCAGAGGCGGTGCTCCTAGTGGCCGGGGACTTTAATGCAGGGAAACACATCGTTTTACCTAATTTCTACCTACCAGCATGTTAATTGTGCAACCAGAGGGGGAAAAAAATCTAGACCACCTTTACTCCACACACAAAGACGCGTACAAAGTTCTCCCTTGCCCTCCATTTTGCAAATCTGACCATAATTCTATCCTCCTGATTCCTGCTTGCAAGCAAAAACTAAAGCAGGAAGCACCAGTGACTCGGTCAGTAAAGCAGTGGTCAGATGACACAGATGCTAAGCTACAGGACTGTTTTGCTAGCATAGACTGGAATATGTTCCGGAATTCTTCCGATTGCATTGAGGAGTACACCACATTACATTTACATTTACATTTAAGTCATTTAGCAGACGCTCTTATCCAGAGCGACTTAGAAATTGGTGCATTCACCTTATGATATCCAGTGGAACAACCACTTTACAATAGTGCATCTAACTCTTTTAAGGGGGGGGGGGGGGGTTAGAAGGATTACTTTATCCTATCCTAGGTATTCCTTAAAGAGGTGGGGTTTCAGGTGTCTCCGGAAGGTGGTGATTGACTCCGCTGACCTGGCGTCGTGAGGGAGTTTGTGCCACCATTGGGGTGCCAGAGCAGCGAACAGTTTTGACTGGGCTGAGCGGGAACTGTACTTCCTCAGAGGTAGGGAGGCGAGCAGGCCAGAGGTGGATGAACGCAGTGCCCTTGTTTGGGTGTAGGGCCTGATCAGAGCCTGAAGGTACGGAGGTGCCGTTCCCCTCACAGCTCCGTAGGCAAGCACCATGGTCTTGTAGCGGTGACCACATCAGTCACTGGCTTCATCAATAAGTGCATCGATGATGTCATCCTCACAGTGACTGTACGTACATAACCCAACCAGAAGCCATGGATTACAGGCAACATCTGCATCGAGCTAAAGGTTATGAATGATGAGTGAATGATGAGTGAGAAAGTTAGATGCACAACTATCATACCTCCCCTATTATTGTATTAGTGAGAGATTAGCATGTCTTGGAGGTATGACATTTGTGTGTATAACTTTCTCGCTCATCATTATTCACTATTCAGTCGGGATGAACAAACAGCAAATGCATCCAACAAATTAGTAGAGTCACAAGCTTGATGTGGTCATTGTGTGCATGGAATGTGGGACCACATACTTAACTTTTTACTACTTTAATACCCATACAAGTGAATTTGTCCAAATACTTTTGCTTCCCTACAATGGGGGGACTATGTACAAAACGTTCTGTAATTTCTAAATAGTTTCCCGATATTGATAAAAAAAAAAACTAAAATGAAAGCTGACTGTCTGCACATTAACTTCATAGTCAATGTTTGATTTCAAATCGAAACTTTTGAGCAGAGCCAAATTAGAAAAATGCTTCACTGTCCCAATAATTACAGAGGGCACTGTCATTCATACCATAGGCCTAATCTTACTGTAGAGCTCTTTTTACTTGTACACAATATAGCTGGATCATCTCGTCCTGCCCTCAGGGGTCCACCGCCCTGCAGCGCCCCAACCCAACACCCCAGTCTGCTTTAGGATCTTAGTGAAACATTCATTATTGGTTTCAGGTGTGTTAGGCCAGAGTGACAGTACGGCAGACCCTCTGAGCCAGGACTGAGCAGCCCAGCAGCTCGGGATTGCCTAAATAGGTATCTCCCCTGACGTGGGCATGTTTCAATACAGACACTTTTGTCGTACAGTATTCTATATAAGGCATCCAGACCTAATGAAAGTTGCACAGTATACTCTCAATCTTGTAATACATCAAATCTAGTGATACATACCTTGGGATTTCTGCCATACATGGTGGGAGGATAACCAACCATACCAATTAAATGGCAATGCATTTTTTAGACATATAAATGCTTGGTTACAGAGATTCTTCAGGTAAGAGTCTCCAGTATCAACATTCCCAAGCAAACAAAAACAGGGAGAAGGGAGAATCTGTAGACATGCTGAGATAAAAGAACACTCTTTGCCCGAATTCAGACAGCCTTCACAAGAGTATAACATACTGAAATATGTCCTTTTTTGTGTTTTACACCTTCAGCAGAGGAATTACATTTCTGAAAGCATGATCTTCAGTTTCACTGGCATATAGTACATTCTATGGAGGGTCTTAAACTGCAGTAATTTATGTCTGAGATTATATGAACATGACTGTATCCATTCATCAGTAGTGTCTCCTAGATCTTTCTCACATTTCTGTTTTACATGTTTTGTGTCATCGGGAAAAGCCTCTATTGATACAGTTTGGAAATCAACTTCAGAAGTTTGTCAAACCGCCTTCAAATAGTTTTAATCTTTGAAGTGTCTGCCTTGTCCAGTGTTTGCTGCACAAAGAGAAGAAAGTGCTGCATCTCCTAGAGTTCCCCTCAGCACCATCACAGACTGGTCTTCTCTAGTTGCCTGACCCTGCTGAGACCCGTCACCATCTTATCCTGCTCAGATGAGGCATGACAAAGAATTACCTTAGTATACATTTTTACATTATATTATCCAAGAATATAATTAATAGTTCAATAATTGAAATTACCATTATTCCCAGATCCCAAACTGTAGCCTACCCATCAACTCAAGATGGAACTTTGTATCCATTCACTAATTGCTATAATATACTGCAGAATTCACCTGAGCTCTGTAGACTGGTCTTCTCTGGCGGCTGTCTGACCCTGCTGGGATACCTGTCACCATCTGATCCTGCTAAGATATAATGAGCAAAGTGTTGTGTACTGACTGTGCACCATGAAAGTGAAGCCTGTAGAGCTGTTTATACCGTGTCAGTGTGTAAAGTCGGGAATTATCTTGGGAAACTGACAGACCAATAATGTTACACTGCTATACTGACTGTGATTGAAGTAAAAAATAATATCTAAGGTTAACCAACTTTTGGCTAGCGCTAATGGTACATCAATTTACTTCTGTTGAAAGGGGACAAAACAAAGGCTACAAAACATTTCCATACATACAACAGCTGTTAGATACTGCTACCTCACAGATAGCTAGAGGCTACAGCTGAACTGGCTGTGGTAGCTAGCTAGCTAGTTCATTCACTTCAGCCAGAACTTCACTCAAGAGCGGATGAAACATTAGCTTACTTTACTTGTCTGTCACACTACCAGCTCAGCACTGGGAATAAACACTTGTTTTCTGTTAAGTCAAACAGCAGTTACCTTGCCAGCTACATCAGCCAAATAAAGAGTAGCCAGTTTCTGCTCTGCTTGCGTTACAAATCTGATAAAAAGCAAAACACACAGAGACAACAGCTGCCTCTGTTCGCACGCTCTGTGGTATCCGCGTCAACCTAAAACCACCAAACAGCCTACCCAACCGCTCTGAGGTGTCCGCATGGTCCTAAGGCAACCCGGGTCCACTTTTTGTATCACAGTGCAATTATTAAACTTCAGTGGATGGGGACGGGGACAAAAATGCAATTTCAGAATGTGGGGCGATCATGTCCTCTCTGTCCCCAGTGACGACACGCCCCTGGACAAATCTAAGTCTTAGTGTCACTATGTTACCTCGGAAATTGCCTTACTGCTTTCAAAGGTTGGTAATTATTCAATGTCAGTTAGTTACCACTTTATTTAACATGTATCTAACTTGAATATTTTCTCTGTCTTCATTTTCAAATAGATGTTTTGAATAGATTAGGTACAGATACAAATTAACAGTTAAAACAGTTTTTCAATACAATGCATCGTAGTTTTAGCCAATTTGTGATAGAATTAGCTGATTTCCCATGTCCACCCCTGACTGGTGTCAATTAAAGTAACAGGGTTGAAGTTATCTTAAATCGGTTATAAATCCCCTAGTGACAGGGGGAATGGAAGCTCGTTGTATGCAACAGGGAGGGCAATTGAAGGCAAGTTTTACAAAAAACTCAAATGGCCTATCTGTCTATGGTTAACAGGGTTGACATGTTGTGCTCGACCCGCTCAGTTTTCCACCACAAAACACCAGAAAATTGCCAAAAAGAGTAGAACCAGCTCACTGGCCATTACATATTGATTTGACTATTAGATGTTCAATGTTTCGTTTGAAAAAATAATTTAAAAAATAATATTTTCACCATATTAAAACAAGAGTTCAGTTCACGTGACAGGGTTGACCTTAAAATGAAGGACAAACAGAAATGAATCACTAATCACGTGAAACTAATAATCTTCAGAAATGGTAAGAAAGTAACTTTACAATAATGATAATTTTTGTGTTAAGTGTGTAAAAATCTTCCTAGCAATTGGAAAACATTAGGGACATGTCAAAATGCAGATTTTTGGCACTTTAGCAAGCCTTTATTCATATTAAAATGAATTATGAATGTGGTCTATATTAAAAAGGCAATTCATTTAATATAACAGGCTTTTATAATTCAATATTGGTGCACAATTTCTACTTAAAATATCAAAGGGATGCATGGGTTGAGAATGGAGCAGAAGACAAATGTTCATCTTTCGGCAGTAGTAACATATGGACAATACAGTTGTATTGTATATTTCTGAAAAGGTAAAAAAAAAAGTGTTTTTCTACTCATCTTTCCAAATAAAATTAATTTGATTTGACTAATCTCTCCAGTGCTTCTGCATGCATCCCAAATGGAACCATATTCCCTTTATAGTGCACTACTTTGACTAGAGCCCTATGGGCCCTAGTCAAATGTAGTGTACCATAAAGGGAACAGGGTGCAATTCAGGACTCATCCTCTGTGTTTGCTAACAATCCCTATGAGGAGGGTAACAGCTGGACACAACTCTTAATTCTCCCATCCAGGTCAGTACTTGCCTCAGGTTGTTTGTTTTTCTCATTCAGCAAATTAGTCTTCACAAGTCCACAATGCCTCTGTTCCAAACAGAAAACAAAGGAGTTGATGAAAGCGAGAATATATATTCACTGTGATAAACAAGAACAAACAATTGGATAAAACTTCTGGAGTGCAGCTCAGCAAACTTTGTTATGTATCCCAAAAGGGGCTTCAAGTGCCAAATAGGGGCTTGAATCAGCATCCTTTTGATGCCTTGTCTTTTCCCCTAGCGGTTTGGCCATACTGTCTCTCCATAGGGAGGTACTTAGTGAGACTCGTGCCACGCATGTAGCCAGGTTTTGTGACGACACAGGGCGGTGAGGTAATGGCCAGGCAGGGAACCAGGAGTAGAGGAGAGGAGGCAGCGCCAACACAGTGACGGAACATTTAATTTTAGTTTCTCCTCGGAGGGCTGTGGACAAGGTGATGATGGTCGGTCGGGGGGGGGGGGGGGGGGGGGTAGGACTAAACTCACCTCCATCTGCCACGCTGGCATGTGGAGTGGCAGAGGTCAAAGTGTCTGTGGTGTATGCACCTGCTCAGCACAGCATCCGGCCGAACATGATATCATTACTCTGACGACGGACACACTTGCTGCATGCAAAACCAATGTCAGTAGGACGATATGACTCTCTCTTACTCACATAAACACACCCGTGCCGAAGTCTGGTCTAGTTGTACTGCCGACTCCGGACCCCACCTCGGCCCCTACTCTCTACCTGCTGACTTAGCTGTCAATAAAACAATAACAAATCGAGATGGACATTTCAATGACGGCACACACACACATCACTGAGAGTGGAGGGGACCAATACTGTTTATAATGTGTGGTTGTGATGTTTTTTTTTGTGTGCTCTTCATTTCCACCCCAGGGATTGCAATAATAAAGTCCAATTCATTTCCACAAATACGCAGAATGGTAAGCCTACCCTGTGGGGACTCTATCAGTGGTGGGCCGTCAGGGCCAGCAAGGCCTTCTCTGCTGGCCTAAACATCATCAGAATATATATTTTTTTTAAATATATTTTCCCACAAATATATATTAAATTATTCCCCAGAGTAAGAATTATACTCTTCATTTCATAGCTTTCCTCTTGGTTGCACTGCTTCCAGCCCCAGCTTGAGATTTGGAGGGCTGGTCTTTATGTTAGATCTTTTATCCAATCATATTCAGCCATCATGTGTTGCCAGGGGTCTAGAATCTGCCCTCAGGCCTTCAGAATCAACAGTGCGGGCGCTTGTAGCTTAAAGTGAATGGAAATGAAAATTTAGTGTCAACCAATCAGCTTTAGAGTTGGCTATTGTACGCCTGCTGGCTGGCTCCAGTGTTACACAGGAGCCAGCTAGCAGGCGTAGTGGTGCACGTCTTTTGATTGGATTACCAATATTGAGAAGCAGGTCCTATGGGCAGGTCTATGCAGATCCTCAGAACTAGGAAACTGAATTTGATAAACGAATTAATTCGCGTACTACTAAGCTGTTTTTTCAACCCACAATGGCGGAAGGAGGAGAAGATATCGATTTGGTCGAGGATATAATTATAACGCCATTCTCAAGACGAACTTTTCAAGAAAAGTTAGACATTGTAAGGAGAGGTCACCCGACGCCGATGCTACAAAGCCTGTCACAGGCGGGAAAGGGGTTCGTTCGCCACTTTCAAAGTTCCAACTACGAGCGCTATCAATGGCTCACAGGCTCCGAGAAGCACTGCAAACTGTACTGCTGGGAATGCCTATTATTTGCAAGTGATCGATTTGGTGTTTGGAGCCACACTGGCTTTGCAAACTTGAGTTGTCTAACCAAGGCAGCAACGAGACACCAAAGGGGAAATGCAGTACAGCTCTCACTCGTCCTGCGTTATGTGACGGACACAGGAGTCAAGGAGCGATTTATCCGATTTGAAGATGTGACAAGCGGGAAAGGGGGGTGATGACATTGCCGCTCTTATTTTCCGTTTCTTGGAGGAAAATGAATGTAGTCTGGATAAAGTTGTGGCACAGTGTTTTGATGGCGCAGCAGTCATGGCATCTGGACTCAATGGGGTGCAGGCTAAAGTTAAGGAGAGGGCACCGATGGCCTTATTCATTCACTGCTATGCACATCGATTAAATTTAGTACTGACTCAAGGAGCCTCAAAGCTTAAAGAATGCAAGGTCTTCTTTGCCAACCTCAATGGCCTTGCAGCATTTTTCTCACGATCCCCTAAGCGCACGCAACTGCTGGATGACATCTGCAAGCGTCGTCTTCCTAAGGTTGCACCAACGAGGTGGCAATATACATCTAGATTGGTCAATGCAGTCTTTGAAAAGAGAGTTGCCCTAAAGGAGCTGTTTAACCACGTACTGGAACATCATGATGACCATGACGGGGATACTGTGCTAATGGCTGATGGATTTAATGCACGTTTGGATGATTTTGAGTTTTGTTTTTTGCTTGAAACATTCAATGGGATTTTTAATTATTCGGATGTGCTTTTTGGAATTCTACAGAAACAAACTTTGGATGTACAATTCTGCCTGACAAGGGTGAACGAGTTTTGTGACACAATTGAGCGAGAGAGGTGCAGGTTCAGTCAAATCTACGATGACACAGCGCGCATCTCAAGTTCACCCAGCGCACGCAGAGGCCCAGCACAAGGAGACCCTCGCACATACTATCAACAACTCCACAGCAATATTCTGGACAACATTCTTTGACAGATATGAAACAGGTTTCAAGACCACGAAAAATTCATGTTTCTCTCCCTCCTGGACCCCCGGCACTTTCAGACCTACCGGAAAAAATTCCCGCAAACAGCCTTCTGCAGCTTAACAGAGAGTCACGGAACACTGTTCGACCTATCCAAGCTAAAAACAGAACTGACTGTAATGTATGCTATGACTGATTTTGAAGGGAAAAGTCCCTCTGATCTCCTTGATTTCCTTAAGCAGAAAAATCTGAATGAGGACATGGGGCAACTTTACACATTGGCATGTGTGACAGTGACTATCCCTGTGTCCACGGCTTCTGTCGAGCGGTCATTCTCGGCCTTAAAGCGAATCAAAACGTATTCCAGAAATGCTACTGGACAGACTCGGCTTTCAGCATTAGCCTCCATGTCGATAGAAAAGGACTTATTGGTGGAACT
Organism: Salvelinus alpinus; assembly: GCF_045679555.1. NCBI lineage: Eukaryota > Metazoa > Chordata > Actinopteri > Salmoniformes > Salmonidae > Salvelinus > Salvelinus alpinus. The sequence goes on from NC_092123.1 coordinate 13,595,960, forward strand.
AAAACGCACAGATAGACTGTACAACAGAGTCATTGAAGTCTTCTTGAGGAAAGAAAGGAGGAAGGATTTTGTGTTCAAATAATCAGTCTTTGGTGAGTAGGCATACAATGCATTTTATTTTTTATTAAATGTGTATGTATGTTTCGCATTTTATTTCGTTAATATTAAATACCCTATATATTAACAAAATAAAATGGCAAATAGCCTATGTTGCAAATTATTTGTTTTCTTTCTTTTATTTTCAGTGAATAGTTATGTGTCTTTATCATCACGGTGAAACTGCTTTGGGTGCGACAATGCGCTGTTTAGTGAACACACTGTATTTATTTTTTGGGGGACTTAAAGCTCAAAGTTTGTGGACCAGAAATGGATAGAAGAAGAATATTAATATAACTCTGTTGCACTCGACTATGTTCTTGCCTATTAGTTGAACTGTACTGTATTGTACTCTTCCCCTGCAATTCTCTGAATAAAAATGTCAATTTCAAGGTGACGCAATGCCTGGTTATACTGCGTTTCTGTAATAAGAGGTGGATTAATTCGGGTGGGACTGTGTAGGACCTCACTGAAGGCCCAGGCCCCAGGCCCACGGCACGCTACTGGACTCTATGCTAGATTGATTTCTTAATGTACATAATGGCAATCACCTGGGTCATGTTCATTGGGGCACACAACAGGAAACATTTGAAAAAAGCTTTGCAACGAAAATTGAGTGTTTCTTATTGTCCAGGTACTCCTTGTCAAGGTATTCCTTTTACTTTCCTACATGAAAGGAGTGTTTCTTATTGTCCAGGTACTCCCTTCCTGTCTCCGTCCATTTCCTTCGGTTGGGGCCTAATGAACACAACAAAATATAAATAGTAAAGTACAGATACCCCAAAACAACTTTGTAGGTAAAAAAACGTTTAAGTTCTACTTAAGTATTTTTCAACACTGCTGGTACTGAAGGTTAATTCTATACAATCATAACCTTATGATGGTCTGCAAGATTGTTATAATACTGTATTGCATCAAATGGTTGTTTTATGCAACATAATAGATGGTTCTTATAACTCTTATGTCTCTGTGAACTGAAAGTGGGCCTCTGGGGGGCTTAATGCTGACAGAAGATTTGCAATGTTGGTGTTTTTGTTCTATAAGGTAACAGGGAGAGATGGTTCAGGGCCAGACCCTGGTTTCTACACAATGAGAACAGTTTTTACAGCAGATACTGTCTGCTGTGAATTATCAGTATCTGTCATACAAATCTTAACCTTGTGACCCATTCCATACATCTGTTGTTTGTCATGTAGACTGAAGGGGGTGTATCTTGGCTATAAAATACCTTTGCACCTTTGTCTCTGGGCTCTCAACGAATCACCTAAGAGTGATTCGTCGTAGAGCACTCAATCTATTCACTTTATATGTGTGTGTTGTACTGACCTGCTCCCTTATTAATAAGTGAATAAATATGTAGTTTAAGTATGGCTCTGACTTGTGTAATAGGTTTGTCTCTCCTCATTTGATAGTAATTAACCACCATATTTGGAGATGAGGATGGGATGTGAATCTTCACTTGGTGACTGCTCTTGACGGCCTGGGTAAATCATGCACGAGGGATCCCTCTAACTTGGGATCTCAGGAAGACCACACTTCGGGAACGGAGCAGATATACCCACCTATGATCTGAGAGGCAGCGAGCTAAGTGGATGGCACCAGAGAACATGTCTGATGTTTTAAATTCTCCAAACCAATTTAATTCTCTTTAAGGAGTCCAAAGAGAAGGATATCCTGCGTTCAGTGGAACAGGCCCAGATCCACTCCTTTTGTGTGAAAAAGACACCGGAAAAGGGGACGCAGATTGGGGATCCTTTTGAGAATCCGGAGGCGAGCGAGTAAACTCCCTATGCCTTCCATTCTTCTTGCTAACGTGCAATCATTGGAAAATAAAATTGATGACCTACTATTAAGAGTATCAACGGGACATTAAAAACTAACATCTTATGTATTTTCCATGCACCGGCAGAACAGAGACACTACCTCTGGTAAGACGAGGGGTGGGAGTGTGTGTCTTTTTGTCCATAACAACTGGTGCACGATGTCTAATATTAAAGAAGTCTCGAGGTATTGCTCGCCTGAGGTAGAGTACCTTATGATAAGCTGCAGACCACATTATCTACCAAGATAGTTCTCATCAGTATTATTCACAGCCGTCTATTTACCACCACAAAACGAAGCTGGCACTAAGACCACTCTCAACCAATTCTATAAGGTCATAAGCAAAGAAGAAAATGCTCAACCAGAAGCGGCGCTTCTAGTGGCCGGGGACTTTAATGCAGGCAAACTTAAATCAGTTTTACCCAATTTTTTCCAGTATGTCACATGTGCAACCAGAGGGAAAAAAAATCCTAGACCACCTTTACTCTACACACAGAGATGCGTACAAAGCCATCCCAAGCCCTCCATTTGGCAAATCTGACCATAATTCTATCTTCCTGCTTTCAAGCAAAAACTAAAGCAGGAAGTACCTGTGAATCGCTCAATACGTAAGTGGATGCTAAGCTACAGGACCATTTTTCAAGCACAGACTGGAATATGTTCCGGGATTCATCCAGTGACATTGAGGAATACACCACCTCAGTCATCGGCTTCATCAATAAGTGCATCGATGACGTCGTCCCCACAGTACGTACACAGACTGTACGTACATATCCCAACCAGAAGCCATGGATTACAGGCAACATCCACATCGAGCTAAAGGCTAGAGCTGCCGCCTTTAAGGAGCGGGAGACTAATCCGGACGTTTATAAGAAATCCCGCTATGCCCTCAGACAAACCATCAAACAAGCAAAGCGTCAATACATAAATTAATATTGAATCCTACTACACCGGCTCTGACACTCATTGGATGTGGCAGGGCTTGAAAACTATTACGGAGTACAAAGGAAACCCAGAGGCCAGCTGCCCAGTGACGGGGGCCTACCAGACGAGCTAAATGCCTTTTATGCTTGCTTCGAGGCAAGCAACACTGAATCATGCACGAGAGCACCAGCTGTTCTGGATGGCTGTGTGATAACGCTCTCGGTAGCCGATGTGAACAGAACCTTTAAACAGGTCAACATTCACAAAGCCGCTGGGCTAGGCAGATTATCAGGACGTGTACTCAAAGCATGCGCGGACAAACTGTCAAGTGTCTTCACTGACATTTTCAACCTCTCCCTGACCGAGTCTGTAATAGCTACATGTTTCAAGCAGACCACCATAGTCCCTGTGCCCAAGTAAGAGAAGGTAACCTGCTGAAATGATTAACGCCCCGTGGCACTCACATCGGTAGCCATGAATTGCTTTGAAAGGCTGGTCAGAGCTCACATCAGCAGCATCCTACCGGAGACACTAGACCCACTCCAATTCGCATAACGCCCCAACAGATCCACTGATGATGCAATCTCAATCTCACTCCACACTGCCCTTTCCCACCTGGACAAAAGGATCACCTATGTGAGAATGCTGTTCCATGAATACAGCTCAGCGTTCAACACCATAGTGCCCCTCAGGGGTGTGTACTTAGTCCCCTCCCTTATTCCCTGTTCACCCACGACTGCGTGGCCAAACGACTCCAACAACATCATTAAGTTTGCGGACGACACAACAGTGGTAGGTCTGATCACCGACAACGATGAGATGGCCTTTAAGGTAGAGGTCAGAGAACTGGCAGTGTGGTAACAGGACAACAACCTCTCCCTCAATGTGAGCAAGACAAAGGAGCTGATCGTGGACTACAGGAAAAGGCGGGCTGAACTGGCCCCCATTAACATCGACGGGGCTGTAGTGGAACGGGTCGAGAGTTTCAAGTCCCTTGGTGTCCACATCACCAATGAACTATCATGGTCTAAACATACCAAGACAGTCGTGAAGAAGGCAACACAAAACTTTCCCCCTCAGGAGATTTGGCATAGGTCCCCAGATCCTCAAAAGGTTCTACAGCTGCACCATCAAGAGCATCCTGACCGGTTGCATCACCGCCTGGTATGGCAACTGCTCGGCATCTGACCGTAAGGCGCTACAGAGGGTAGTGCAAACGGCCCAGTGCATCACTGGGGCCAAGCTTCCTGCCATCCAGGACCTACATTAATAGGCAGTGTCAGAGGAAAGCCCATAAAATTGTCAGAGACTCCAGTCACCCAAGTCATAGACTGTTCTCTCTGTTACCGCACAGAAAGCGGTAGCGGGGCACTAAGTCTAGGACCAAAAGGCTCCTCAACAGCTTCTACCCCAAGCCATTAGACTGCTGAACAATTCAAAAAAATCTCCACCGGACAATTTACATTGACACCCCCCCCTTTTGTACACTGCTACTACTTGCTGTTTGTTTGTTACCTATACATAGTCACTTCATCCCCATCTACATGTACAGATTACCTCAACTAGCCTGTACCCCCGCACACTGACTTGGTACCGGTGCCCCCTGTATATAACCTTGTTATTGTTCTTCTTATTGTGTTGCTTTTTATTATTACTTTTTATTTTACTTGGTAAATATTTTCTTCTTCTTGAACTGCACTGTTGGTTAAGGGCTTGTAAGTAAGCATTTCACAGTAAAGTCTACACTTGTTGTATTCGGCAAATAAAGTTTGATTTGATACCACATCGCAAAACATGCGAAGTCGAGTCTTTAGGAAAAGTGTGTGTATGCACAGATTTTTACCTTGTCAGCTCAGGGATTCGATCCAGCAACCTTTTGGTTCCTGGCCCAGCGCTCTAACCACTAGGCTACTTGCCAACTCTAGATTTCCCAGAAAATGTGTCATTAGTATAGTCCAAAATAGATAACGCTTATTGCCAGCAGCAGTTTGTCACCAACGTTTTGAATGAACATGAAAAAAGCCTAACCAGCTCTGCTAGGCGAGTAGAATGGAGAGTGAAGATGTATTCTCTTGTTTGTGTCTGGAAGTAGCGTTAGCTAGCAAGCTAACGAAATTTAGCCAGTTAGCTTGTGTGTGAGGCAAGAAAAGTATTATATTTTATGAATCAGAGAGCTTGGATTAACTCTGCTCCTTAGCATATTTTGGGGTTGAATAATCCTTGTGAGAATCAAGGACAGTGGATATTAGGGAACATATTAAAATTGGCAGATTATATGGGCGAAAGCGCGAATGATGTTACGAGTAGTCAAACTTTGTTTCATGCCGCTTTTAAACAATCGCTAAAATGGTGCAGATTTCAGGGTTTTATGTTGATACAATATGTTGTGAATTTGATATTGGCGTGAAAAGACGAAGCAAACATCGCCACATTAGTAAACTATGTGGTAGAGCAGGGTCATTATATGGGAAAGCGAAACAGGAGATAACATATTAAAGAAGTTGTTTGTTTTGACTATAATTTAAAACTTTTGCCATGTTTGTTCTTAGATATAGCAGCCAGTGTTTGTTTAAGATTTATTTATTTCACCTTTATTTAACCAGGTAGGCAAGTTGAGAACAAGTTCTCATTTACAATTGCGACCTGGCTAAAATAAAGCAAAGCAGTTCGACACATACAACAACACAGAGTTACACATGGAGTAAAACAAACATACAGTCAATAATACAGTAGAAAAATAAGTCTATATATAATGTGAGAAAATGAGGTGAGATAAGGGAGGTAAAGGCAAAAAAAGGCCATGGTGGCGAAGTAAATATAATATAGCAAGTAAAACACTGGAATGGTAGATTTGCAGTGGAAGAATGTGCAAAGTAGAAATATAAATAATGGGGTGCAAAGGAGCTAAATAAATAAATACAGTAGGGGAAGAGGTAGTTGTTTGGGCTAAATTATAGATGGGCTATGTACAGGTGCAGTAATCTGTGAGCTGCTCTGACAGCTGGTGCTTAAAGCTAGTGAGGGAGATAAGCGTTTCCAGGTTCAGAGATTTTTTTAGTTCGTTCCAGTCATTGGCAGCAGAGAACTGGAAGGAGAGGTGGCCAAAGGGGGAATTAGCTTTGGGGGTGACCAGAGAGATATACTTGCTGGAGCGCGTGTTACAGGTGGGTGCTGCTATGGTCACCAGCGAGCTGAGATAAGGGGGGACTTTACCTAGCAGGGTCTTGTAGATGGCCTGGAGCCAGTGGGTTTGGTGACGAGTATGAAGCGAGGGCCAGCCAACGAGAGCGTACAGGTCGCAGTGGTGGGTAGTATATGGGGTTTTGGTGCCAAAACGGATGGCACTGTGATAGACTGCATCCAATTTATTTAGTAGGGTATTGGAGGCTATTTTGTAAATGACATCGTCGAGGATCGGTAGGATGGTCAGTTTTACAAGGGTATGTTTGGCAGCATGAGTGAAAGATGCTTTGTTGCGAAATAGGAAGCCAATTCTAGATTTAAATTTGGATTGGAGATGTTTGATGTGAGTCTGGAAGGAGAGTTTACAGTCTAACCAGACACCTAGGTATTTGTAGTTGTCCACATATTCTAAGTCAGAACTGTCCAGAGTAGTGATGCTGGTTGCGATTGGTTGAAGAGCATGCATTTAGTTTTACTTGTATTGAAGAGCAGTTGGAGGCCACGGAAGGAGAGTTGTATGTCATTGAAGCTCGTCTGGAGGGTTGTTAATTAACACAGTGTCCAAAGGGCCAGAAGTATACAGAAGGGTGTCGTCTGTGTAGAGGTAGATCAGAGACTCACCAGCCGCAAGAGCGACATCATTGATGTATACAGAGAAGAGAGTCGGCCCAAGAATTGAACCCTGTGGCACCCCCATAGAGACTGCCAGAGGCCCGGACAACAGGCCCGCTGATTTGACGAACTGAACTCTATCAGAGAAGTAGTTGGTGAACCAGGTGAGGCAATCATTTGAGAAACCAAGGCTATTGAGTCTGCCGATGAGGATGTGTTGATTGACAGAGTTGAAAGCCTTGGCCAGGTCAATGAATACGGCTGCACAGTATTGTTTCTTATCGATGGCGGTTAAGATATCGTTTAGGACCTTGAGCGTGGCTGAGGTGCACCCATGACCAGCTCTGAAACCAGATTGCATAGCGGAGACGGTGCGGTGGGATTCGAAATGGTCGGTAATCTGTTTGTTGACTTGGCTTTCGAAGACCTTAGAAAGGCAGAGTAGGATAGATATAGGTCTGTAGCAGTTTGGGTCAAGAGTGTCCCCCACTTTGAAGAGGGGGATGACCGCAGCTGCTTTCCAATCTTTGGGAATCTCAGACGACACAAAAGAGGTTGAACAGGCTAGTAATAGGGGTTGCAACAATATCCGCAGATCATTTTAGAAAGTAAGGGTCCAGATTGTCTAGCCCGGTTGATTTGTAGGGGTCCAGATTTTGCAGCTCTTTCAGAACATCAGCTGACTGGATTTGGGAGAAGGAGAAATGGGGAAGGCTTGCCTAAATGTGACCTTATTCAGAAAACTGTCACGACTTCACAGGAGAGCTGTTTGAATGATGTTTGAATGTAAAATATATATTTTTTAACAAAATGCGTTTTTTGGCAGAAATGCCTTCTCGAACATGTGAACTTTCACATGCCTTAAAATCAAACATGTATGCCATCTGTAAATACGAATAAAAGTGTTCAATTATGAGCCTAGTTGGTTTATCCACAGAAAAAGACAGCAACCTTCCCGCTAGCCATGATTGGCTGAGATAATGAGTGGGCTGGACATGCCGAGAGATGAGTTTGTATCGGTCTGCCATATAATGTTAGCTGGCTGGGTTGCTAGCTAACGGTATGTGTATGATCTTATTCTTCGTATCTCAGACACATTTGCTTGACTAGTTACAGCCATAGAACCTGGTTAGTTAGCTACCTGCAGATTCATGAAGGGTAGTAACATCATGAGTTGTAATTATGGTCCATTGTTTAGCTAGCTAGCTACATGTCTCTTAGGGATAAGCGTCCCACTAGCAGGACAACTTCCGGTGAAACTGGAGGGCGCGCAATTCAAATAAATAATCATAATAATTATGGATATTAAACATTTAGGAACATACAATTGTCTTATATCAGTTGAAAGCTTAAATTCTTGTTAATCTAACTGCGCTGTCTGATTTACAGTAGCCATTACAGCGAAAGCATGCCATGCGATTGTTTGAGGACTGCGCCCCACATCAAAATATTTTTCCACCGGCACAGGTTTCATAAATTCACAAATAGCGATTAAATATTCACTTTTTGAAAATCTTCCTCTATCTCATCCAAAGGGTCCCAGCTATAACCTGTAGTGTCGTTTTGTTATATAAAATCCTTCTTTATATCCCAAAAAGTCTGTTTAGTTGGCCCCATCGATTTGAGTAATCCACTCGTTCAACATGCAGAGAAAGGAATCCAAAAATCTACCGCTAAACTTTGTTGAAAAAAGTCAAAATACGTTTCTATTTCCTCAGATACCCTAAAATATAATCAAACTATAATATTTAATATGGAAGGAGGTATGTTAAATAAGAAATCGATATTAGCAGGTGCGTCTTGTCTTCATCGCACGCACATACACACATTTCCAATAGTGTGTCCCAGTACTAAAACTCATTCTTACTCGTTTTGGAAGAAACAAGCCTGAAACCTTTGAACAGAGTGCTGACACCCTGTGGAGGCCATAGGAATTGCATACTGGGAGCTAGATTTAATTATTTCTCTATACTTTCCATTGTACGAGCATGGGCTCAAAAAAATAATTTCCGGTTGGTTTTTCTTTGGATTTACTTCTACCACATCTATTGTGTTATAGTCTCCTACGTTATTTTAACAATTCTACAAACTTAAAAGTGTTTTCTTTCCAAGGTACCAATTATATGCATATCCCGGCTTGAGGGCCTGACCAACAGGCTGTTTACATTGGGCACGTCAATCAGGCGGAAATTGAGAAAAAAGCCTAAAGTTAACAAAAGACTACTCTAATTTTGACAAAGTATGTTCAGTTTAAGTTAGTACACTGTTAGCTGGCTGGCTCGCTAACTAACATTACGTCATGTGTTGGGATTCATTGTTAACCTAGCTAGCTATCTAGCTACATTTCTTAACAAAAGACTCTCGTCTTAGTGTGCCAGAGCGCAGAATAACATAATTTTTTTAATGCTCAACACCGGTTGAATATGTCCGATGTCAGTAAACATAGTGTAATTAAATTGTTGCCAGCAGCACTGTTAGTCACCAACGCTCTGGATAACATGAACACTTCCTAACCAGGTCTGTTAGGGGGAGTCAGAGTGGGGTATTCTCTCATTATGTGTCTGGAAGTAGCTAGCCAATGTTAGCCAGTTAGCTTGGGTGCTTGACTGTCGTTGTGAGGTCAGAGCTTTAGGAACAACCCTACTTATTGGCCAGAGCGTCCAGTGTGCACGCTGAATGCGAAGTGCTCTGAATTTACAAACGGGCAATCTGACAGCACAGTTGCAGTCACCAACGCTCTGGAAAACAAAGCAGCCTAACCAGCTCTGCTAGGGCGAGTAAAGTTCAGTGATCTTTTCTCTCTCTCTCTTATATGACTGGAAGTAGCTGCCAAGTTAGTACAGAACACACGGATCAACGATTAAAGAGATGGGTGTGGCTAAGGCTTAAGAGGGTGTAAACAATGCTGAATGGGTGTAGACAAAGAAGGGCTCTCCAATAGCTGTATGTACCAAAACATTGAAAGACTGTTTTCTTGAAAGTAAGTTTACAAGTTGATGAACTTTCAAAGCATAATTACTTTCCCATTGTAATATCATGTGCACTGTATTATATACCATTTTGTAGCTCTGAGTCTCTACTTTTATCCAATGTAAAACAAACAGACGTTCAAATGTTGCTACGTAAGACCAAATCCAAGTGGTGAGTCACAAATAGTCTGCTGGAATAACATATTGAGAATGGAGTCGTATTTAAATAACTGAATCGAATATGGATATGAATTGAATACAGTTGAAGTCGGAAGTTTACATACACCTTAGCCAAATACATTTTTCACAATTCCTGACATTTAAACCTAGTAAAAATTCCCTGTCTTAGGTCAGTTAGGATCACCACTTTATTTTAAGAATGTGAAATGTGAGAATAATAGTAGAGTGAATTATTTATTTCAGCTTTTATTTCTTTCCTCACATTCCCAGTGGGTCAGAAGTTTACATACACTCAATTAGTATTTGGAAGCATTGCCTTTAAATTGTTTAAATTAACCTGGGTCAAATGTGTCGGGTAGCCTTCCACAAGCTTCCCATATAAGTTGGGTGCATTTTGGCCCCTTCCTCCTGACAGAGCTGGTATAACTGAGTCAGGTGTCACGATCGTGTGGAGGAGAGACGGACCAAGACGCAGCATGTGGAAAATAAGCCATCTTCTTTTATTATAGAAGAAGGCAAAACGAAACAAAACACTTACAAACTACCAAAACAATAAACGACCGTGAAGCTAATAAACGTAGTGCACACACACAGGCTACAAACGTTCAGACATAGACAATTCCCCACAACAAACTAAAGCCCATGGCTACCTTAAATATGGCTCCCAATCAGAGACAACAGAAACCAGCTGTCTCTAATTGGGAACCCATTCAGGCAACCATAGACTTTCCTAGACAACTACTCACAACATAGACACAGCTAGACAACTATACTAAACATAAACCCAACTACTCTAAATAAACCCCCTAAACCTTACAATCACCCTGGACACTACAAAACCCACATAAATACCCATGTCACACCCTGACCTAACTAAAATAATAAAGAAAACAAAGAATACTAAGGCCAGGGCGTGACATCAGGTTTGTAGGACTCCTTGCTCGCACACACTTTTTCAGTTCTGCCTACAAATTTTCTATAGGATTGAGGTCAAGGCTTTGTAATGGCCATTCCAATACTTTGACTTTGTTGTCCTTAAGCCATTTTGCCACAACTTTGGAAGTATGCTTGGGGTCATTGTCCATTTGGAAGACCCATTCACTACCAAGCTTTTTAACTTTCTGACTGATGTCTTGAGATGTTCCTTCAATATATCGACATAATTTTTCCATCCTCATGATGCCATCTTTTTTGTGAAGTGCACCAGTCCCTCCTGCAGCAAAGCACCCCCACAACATGATGCTGCCAACCCTGTGCTTCACGGTTGGGATTGTGTTCTTCGGCTTGTAAGCCTCCCCCTTTTTCCTCAAAACCCAAAGTAGTTATTGCATTATTGCCAAGTAGTTATATTTTTGTTTCATCAGACCACAGGACATTTCTCCAAAAAGTACGATCTTTGTCCCCATGTGCAGTTGCAAACCGTAGTCTGGCTTTTTTTAATAGCGGTTTTGGAGCAGTGGCTTCTTCCTTGCTGAGCAGCCTTTCAGGTTATGTCGATATAGGACTCGTTTTACTGTGGATATAGATACTTTTGTACTTGTTTCCTTCAGCATCTTCACAAGGTCCTTTGCTTTTGGATGAACCAGACTTGTGGTCAACAATTTTTTTCTAAGGTCTTGGCTGATTTATTTAGATTTTCCCATGAGGTCAAGCAAAGAGGCACTGAGTTTGAAGGTAGGCCTTGAAATACATCCACAGGTACACCTCAAATGATGTCAATTACCCTATCAGAAGCTTCTAACGCCATGACATAATTTTCTGGAATTTCCAAGCTGTTTAAAGGCACAATCAACTTAGTGTATGTAAACTTCTGACTCACTGGAATTGTGATAGTGAGTTAAAAGTGAAATAATCTGTCTGTAAACCATTTTTAGAAAAATGACTTGTGTTCTGCACAAAGTAGATGTCCTAACCGACTTGCCAAAACTATAGTTTGTGGAGTGGTTGAAAAATGAGTTAATGACTCCAACCTAAATGTATGTATTTTAATTTGTAGAAATAAGTAGATAAATAGTTGGAACATTTGTGAGAAGAAAATAGTAACAATAGTTAAAATTGGAGTGTATTAGAGTGTGGGTGCAGAGATTTAAACACCCTGGATACCGTCGGGAGAGGTTGAACCCAAAATTTGTAGATTAGTACTCAGCTGAAAAAAGACTGGGTTCATGAGTAAATTGATATAATTCGTACGTCTGCTTTGATAGCAGGTTTAAAACCTGTTATCAAAACGGCAAATGCAGGTTATTGGATGAAATGGAGCAGGATGATTTGAGAGTGGAATCTAACTCCGCTCACTGCGCAGTCTTGCAAGGGGTTAATACAGCCACAGTGAAAGTCACTAACGGTGGTTTTACTGGCCAAGGTAGGACAAAGAAACAGGGAGGGAAAAGTTGAGAAACAATTATAATAACATCAAAGCTTAAAGCGATAGATCCCAGTTTTAGATGTGGGGCCGTGGGTCATTGGAAGAATGAGTGTAGAGTGGTAATGGAGCCTACTACACCCGGTGCATTCGGAGGGAATACAGCAATGCAAGCGTTTGCATCTTTAACAAAAGAACAGAGCAACTGTTAAAGGCAGTGGAGCAGGAAACTTTTAAATAGCGTTGTATGGCCTCGGTTCGATCAATAGTGGTTCATAGAGATCATACAGTTATGTGAAGGGAGACGTGGGAGGACACGTCTCACGCAACATTTTAAGATGCCAGGGATTAAATATAGCTGATTCCTTAAGGTAAGATATGCTAAATTTGCGACAGGAAATTTAATTTAGCAGGGTAATAGGGGCATCATCTAAGGCAATACAGCTATTAACCATGTCATTGAACATAGATCCAGTAACAATACCCAAATAATTTTACATGGATGGAAGTGGAGCCGATTGGGGGGGGTTGGAAAATCCTTGCGCGAATCAAAGACAATGGAGGATAAAAGGTAACAAGTTAGAATCGGAATGGGAAAATACTCCTTGCAAACTCAGAAAACATTGGGGGAAATGTTTTAATCTCGTGAGACATATTTCGTCTTATTCTGAAATAGATTTATAGAATTGATGAAAGGCTGGATGGGTCACGGGAAATTAGAGAGTCAAAATTGGGAGAGGCCGAGCAAGATGGAGAGGCTAGAGCAAGATTTGATAGAGGAGGTGATAATGGAAAAGGAGTGTAGATCGCACTGTGGAAGGGCAATAATGTGGGGCCTAGGGACATTTTTAGTTGGGGTAGTTTTTGTGGCAGCTGCTATAATCATTACTACTCCAAGGGGAGAAAATCAAATAACACTTTGATACGAAGATCCTCGGGTTCATTGGGAGAGGGTAACATCCAAAGTTGCTGAAGCCATGAGCGTAACTAATAATAAAGGGCATGGGGATATGGGTGGCTCCATTAGAAAATAGGTCTAGTGTCCTAGACGTAGGATGCTCTGATAAGAGGATGGTTCTCTTACAAACATGAATTTGTAAAGAACGCAATGGAACAGATCGTTTGAGGGATGAAACCAGATTCTCGACCGTCCCTCAACTTGGCATTGTGTGCGATAGACTCCAGATAAAAGAACAGCAGTTAATAACCTTCAAGTTAGTGTGGGCAGAGGACAAAACTTTTGACAGTTATACGACACAGGACGTCATTGACCCTTGGGGAACACCCACATCATAGCTAAGAGTGGGTGACAGTTAGTTTTGACTATTACGCTGATGAGACCGCACAAACGTTTTGAAGGTTCTAGATTTGTTGAACAACAGGTTTATATGTTTACTTAGATTACTGGAAAGGGGTTAAGGGTTTGTTTGTTTATTTTAAGTTTTGATTCCACTTAATGAAACACAGTATTATCTGATGTGTTTTGAGTAGGATTCTTCCATCCAGGACTGATGGAAGTCCCCTATAGTATGTACGTTAAGGGAGACGTAGGAGACCATGTCTCAAACAACTTTAATAGATGCCTGGGATCAAATATTACTGATACAAATATTACTGACGCTGAGAAATTGACTACATTTGCGACAGAAAAAAAAACTATTACATTTAGTAACGATACCAGAATAATGTTATATGGTTACAGAAAAGAGAGACCAGTCATATAATATGGGAGGGAATTGTTATACACAGCAAAATGTATTTTGCCACGGAGTCTAAGGTTAGCACATGCTAAATTGAGCGCACATAAGTGTTGGGGTAATTAAAACAAACGATTAATGATTTGAGGGAGTACAATGGACTTATTATCATAAACCTCTGGGTTACTGATTTTGATATTATTATAGTGAATGCTAATGAAATTGACATTTTTTTCCAGGATAATGGGGGTAGTCATTTTCTCTCTTTGAAAAGGTGTCTTGGGGAGAGTAGTGGGAACTGGGAACTTACTGGAAACCTGGGATATGAAATGTATGAAATGTTTGACTGTTTTTCATTAAATTAATCTAATATAGTAAGAAACACTTCTTTCGAGGGTTTGTATGACCTCTGTCCTGACATTCCAGTGTAGTTTGATCACCCTCACTGGAACGTCATTTGGATAATTAATATAAGGTCATTTGTAATACTGATTTGAAGGTAATTTGTAATATTGATAATTATGGTGACGCTTATAGTTCTTAGCCCTATTTGCAGTGGTGGGCCGTCAGGGCCTGCAAGGCCTTCTCTGCTGGCCTAAACATCATCAGAATATAATTTTTTTTAAAATATATTTTCCCACAAATATGTATTAAATTATTCCCCAGAGTAAGAGTTATACTCTTCATTTCATAGCTTTCCTCTTGGTTGCACTGCTTCCAGCCCCAGGTTGAGATTTGGAGGGCTGGTCTTTACGTTAGATCTTTTATCCAATCATATTCAGCCATCATGTGTTGCCAGGGGTCTAAAATCTGCCCTCAGGCCTTCAGAATCAACAGTGCGGGCGCTTGTAGCTTAAAGTGAATGGAAATTAAAATTTTGTGTCAACCAATCAGCTTTAGAGTTGGCTATTGTACGCCTGCTGGCTGGCTCCAGTGTTACACAGGAGCCAGCTAGCAGGCGTAGGGCGTCCACGTCTTTTGATTGGATTACCAATATTGAGAGGCAGGTCCTATGGGCAGGTCTATGCAGATCTAGGAAACTAAATTTGATAAACGAATTAATTCGCGTTCTACTGTTTTTTGAACCCACAATGGCGGAAGGAGGAGAAGATATCGATTTGGTCGAGGATATAATTATAACGCCATTCTCAAGACGAACTTTTCAAGAAAAGTTAGACATTGTAAGGAGAGGTCGCCCGACGCCACAAAGCCTGTCACAGGCGGGAAAGGGGTTCGTTCGTTCGCCACTTTCAAAGTTTCAACTATGAGCGCTGTCAATGGCTCACAGGCTCCGAGAAGCACTGCAAACTGTACTGCTGGGAATGCCTATTATTTGCAAGTGATCGATTTGGTGTTTGGAGCCACACTGGCTTTGCAAACTTGAGTTGTCTAACCAAGGCAGCAACGAGACACCAAAGTACGGCTGGGCACTTAGAAGCAATGGTGCTTTTGAAAACGTTTGGGGACACCAGAGTGGAGCTACAGCTCTCACTCGTCCTGCGTTATGTGACGGACACGGGAGTCAAGGAGCGATTTATCCGGTTTGAAGATGTGACAAGCGGCAAGCGAGCTGATGACATTGCCGCTCTTATTTTCCGTTTCTTGGAGGAAAATGAATGTAGTCTGGATAAAGTTGTGGCACAGTGTTTTGATGGCGCAGCAGTCATGGCATCTGGACTCAATGGGGTGCAGGCTAAAGTTAAGGAGAGGGCACCGATGGCCTTATTCATTCACTGCTATGCACATCGACTAAATTTAGTACTGACTCAAGGAGCCTCAAAGCTTAAAGAATGCAAGGTCTTCTTTGCCAACCTCAATGGCCTTGCAGCATTTTTCTCACGATCCCCTAAGCGCACGCAACTGTCTAATAATCAGTCTTTGGTGAGTAGGCATACAATGCATGTTATTTTTTATTAAATGTGTATGTATGTTTCGCATTTTATTTCGTTAATATTAAATAGCCTATATATTAACAAAATAAAATGGCAAATAGCCTATGTTGCAAATTATTTGTTTTCTTTTATTTTCAGTGAATAGTTATGTGTCTTTATCATCACGGTGAAACTGCTTTGGGTGCGACAATGCGCTGTTTAGTGAACACACTGTATTTATTTTTTGGGGGACTTAAAGCTCAAAGTTTGTGGACCAGAAATGGATAGAAGAAGAATATTAATATAACTCTGTTGCACTCGACTATGTTCTTGCCTATTAGTTGAACTGTACTGTATTGTACTCTTCCCCTGCAATTCTCTGAAAAAAATGTCAATTTCAAGGTGACGCAACGCCTGGTTATACTGCGTTTCTGTCTAAATGTATAGTGTCTAGAGCCATGGCATCTAAATGATGGTAATAACAGGTGGATTAATTCGGGTGGGACTGTGTAGGACCTCACTGAAGGCCCAGGCGCCAGGCCCACGGCACGCTACTGCCTATTTGTGATTTGGACCAACGGGAAGAAGGAGAGGGCGTTGCATTTGACTAAGGGTAGGCTGCTAGTCTATTTTACTATGAACGTATGGCTACAATCTTTTTCTTTATGGAGTTATTAAGGGTAGTGAATCTAATTCGATTTTGTTATTTGAAATTATTTATGTGTTTCGGTGTGTGCTACCTTACTGAAGAGACCTCTACCTGCTTTCTATCCACTTTATGAAATAACTCTTTACTTTTACTTTCCTACTTGAAAGGAGCGTTTCTTATTGTCCAGGTACTCCCTTCCTGTCTCCGTCCATTTTCATTGGTTGGGGCCTAACGAACACAACCCAGGTTGAGATACAGATTAATCTCTGTTAAAGATCACAAGGTCATCTTAAAAGAAGTGTTGCTATAGAGAAAGGTCAACAGAGCCAAAACAACTTCAGTCCACTTAAGTCTCCAGGAATATCTTCAAATCAATATGGCTGCCTGTCCACCCAATCACAGGATATTGACTTGAATGGGATTGTCCGTTCTAGTCATTCCATTATTATGGTCTCAGCTGTAGAGGGGGTTTCTGCCTGCCTGTGAATCTCCTACTGTGGAAGTAATTAAACACAATCTACTGGAGCCCTTTCCTCTCTCTTTCTTTCTCCGCCATAGTGGAAATGAGGAAGTGTCTGTTGGAGGATGTGACACAGTTAAGGTGTAGAGGGATTTCATTCTGTCATTTACGAGCAAAGAGTTGACAAAGAGTCACTGTGGGTACTAAAGGTGAAACTAAAGACTGTTGAAGTGTATTTTTTCCCCAGCTAATGCTGATTCATGTCATTAAAAAAATCTATTAAAAAAAACTCTTCAGCTACAAGTAATGTGTGTCTCTCTGAAAGTGAGTGTGTGTCAGTGTCTGACTGTGTGGTACTCAGTGGTGGAAAAAGTACCCAATTGTCATACTTGAGTAAAAGTAAAGATACCTTAATAGAAAAATGACTTAAGTAAAAGGGAGTCATCCAGTAAAATACTACTTGAGTAAAAAAGTCTAAAAGTAATTGGTTTTAAATATACTTAAGTATCAAAAGTAAATGTCATTCCTAAAATATATTGAAGTGTCAAAAGTAACAGTATACATCATTTCAAATTCCTTATATTAAGCAAACCAGACAGCGCAATATATATATATATTTTTTTTCTTTTTACAAATATCCAGGGGGCACACTCCAACACTCAGACATAATTAGCAAATGAAGCATTTGTGTTTAGTCAGTTCTCCAGATTGAAGACAGTTGGGATCACCAAGGATGTTCTCTTGATAAGCACGTGAATTGGACCATTTTCCTGTACTGCTAAGCATTACAAATATAACGAGGACTTTTGGGTGTCAGGGAAAATGTATGGCGTAAAAAGTAAGTTATTTTCGCTAGGAATGTAGTGGAGTTAAAGTATAAATTTCACAAAAATATAAATAGTAAAGTACAGATGCCCCAAAACAACTTCTTAAGTAGTACTTTAAAGTATTATTTTTACTGAAGTATTTTACACCACTGGAGGTGTACAGTGTATAATCATAACCTTATGAGGTTGGTCTGCACCAGTTACGTGTTTGGGTGTGTGCCTTAAAACCTCCTATACCTTACTGAAGAGACCTCTACTTTCTTTCTATCTACTTTATGAAATAACTCTTTACTTTTACTTTCCTACTTGAGGTGACCTCTGCCCTGTTCAGAAACATTAAGAAATGTAGGGCATTTATGGGACTGACTGCTATTCAGTTTGCCTGTAATTCATTGTATTTAAGATAATCAGTTAATGAAGTAAGTCGTTGCTTAAACAGTCTGACAAATCAATTTTATATTGACTGTAAACATTGATTAGTAGGTATTCCGGCACAACAGGATTAAGTGGACTGATTGAGGCTATTTTGGCTCTGTTGACCTTTTCTCCATGACATCACTTCTGTTAAGTTGACCTTGTGGTCTTCAGAGAATCATCTGCTGACTGGGTTTTGTTAAATCAGGTACCAAATTTAAAAAACATAATGAAACAGAGCGGGATCTACCTGAACGCTTGTTTTCCTTTTCCGTTGAAAAAGGTTTTGAAGCAGTGTGCACTAACGAATATGACCCAGATGCTACTGTAGGTATGAAAATACTACTGGACTGAGTTGAAGTATCGTGTGGGAGACAGGGCTGCGTTTGCAACCAGTGCCTTGTTGTGAGGAGTGCTTTCCATCTGACTGCCTCTCCAAACAGACCCGATGACTGGCAGAGCTTCAACATGCCACGTAACCTGACCTCAGTTTAATGAAGCGAAGGCAGCCCAGGGAATAGTTATACCTCTTCGAAAACAAGGGAGAATGAGCCATGTTTTGAAGTTGCATAATAGCCTTTGCTAGAGCAGAGAGAGTGGAGAGGAGAGGGTGAGGTAACAGATGAGGGTGGCAGCCTCTTGCTCTGCACTCCAACAGTCAAATATGCATCAGCTCCTCTCCTTCACTCTGCCCTTGATGGGCATCGAGTGCACTATCACACATTCACATCGAAGGGCTGTCGATGTTGTGGGGGACGTGACCTCCAGATCTGACAGCCAGAGAGGGGCCTAGATTGGCATCTTTAACCTATGGGGGAGCGCAGAGTACAGGGTCACATTGGACAGTGGTAGCCTCTACAGATCAACTGAAGGGCAGAGCAGGACAAAATGACCAAACAAATAAAAGAGAACCTTGCACAAGATTGGCTAGCATATAATCACTGGCAACCTGAGATGAACTACGGTTCACAGCATACCTCTACTTGCCTGCCCTCTCCTCACCCAACTGTGAGAAGGCCAAAGGATAAACGTAGGTGTTTTTTTTTTGTGTGTGTGAGTGTGTGTGTGTGTGTGTGTAGTGTAGGGGAATGTGAGAGATGAGACACTAAAAAAAGCTAATGACATGAGTTTACATAGACCATCGCTGTTCAAGACGTCCTTTCTACTTTTTCCCCTCTGTTCTCTACCCATTATAGCTCCTTACCTGTCAGGAATGATGAATTAATCACCCAACAGTCGGGGTCTTCCTCAGCCCTCCTGTCTTGTTGCACCGCCCCTCCGAGCTCCCAGGCTACATCCAACTGGCACGCTATTCCCTACATACTGCTCTGCTTTTGACAAGAGCCTGATCAAAAGTAATGCACTACATATGGAATAGGGTGCCAGTTGGGACGTAGACCTAAACTCCTTCACTCTCTGTATCCTTGCAGCTATTTGCTGGAACCAGCTGACCTTCCCAATATCCTAGTTCATCTCCACAGCGACCATTTGTTTAGGTCCGCCGAGACACCCAAGACATGCAGCCAATTTATTTATGTGCAGTTCACTACCCAGCAACCTCTATGGCGGGCTCCGTCGAGTGTCGTATAAAAATGTACATTTCATGGTGAACACAGGGCCCCACAATGCAAAGGCAATGGCAAAGTACAAGGGGGGGAAAAAACTCCACATGAGAACATAATGTAGTCTGTAGCGTTGAATCTCATTTCTCTGATTTATGCTGATAGTGGGGTCTAGATTTGGACTAAAGTATCTTAAAGTATCACCTTTAGTATCTAAATCTCAACACCTTTTTACTAATGTTAGAGCAACATAATGTGGCAAACTCAAAGATGGGTACATACTATAGAGTTTCATCCATAGAGTACAACCTTTCTTCATACAGGAAGTGGCACAGGTCCTAATCCAGGCACTTGTCATCTCCCGTCTGGACTACTGCAACTCTCTGTTGGCTGGGCTCCCCGCTTGCGCCATCAAACCCCTGCAACTTATCCAGAACACTTGGTGTTCAACCTTCCCAAGTTCTCCCAGGTCACCTCACTCCTCTGCACACTCCACTGGCTTCCATTCGAAGCGTGAATCCACCACAACACCATGAGGGTTGCCTACGGAGCAGCAACGGGAACTGCCGCTCTCTACCTTCAGGCTATGCTCAAACCCCACACCCCAACGGGAGCACTCCTTTCTGCCACGTCTGGTCTCTTGGCCGTCCCAGCCCAATTAAAGCTCTTCTCTGTCTCGGCACCCCAATGGTGGAACAAGCTTCCCCCTGACACTAGGATAGCAGTCACTGCCCGTCTTCCGAACATTTCTGAAACCCTACCTATTCAAAGAGTATCTTAAATAAGACATCTCATTGTTACCCCCATACATGTTGTGTTTTTTACTGCACTTGTCTTTTCGTAATAGCACTGACTTTGCTGATAACTCCTTTACTGCGAAAAAAAAAAAAAAAGACTTACTACAACTGTGATATGTGGTTGTCACACCTAGCTATCTTAAGATGAATGCACTAACTAAGTCGCTCTGGATAAGAGCGCCTGCTAAATGTAAATGTAAAATGTAAGGTTATGAAAGCATTCCAATATTGCATACATTTTACCTATTGACATTACAATTGTTTATTTCTATATTTTAGCCTTCAGTATACTTCAACTCAAATGCTCATTCAAATAGTATTCCCAATTCTAGCTTGTTGAACTACTTAGCCCCACTACTGTGCAAAAACACTCTACTTCAGTGTTGTGTTCATGAGGGCAATCAACAGAACATGTAAATGAGCGTTTCTTACAGGTCCAGGCAGCACACAATTGGCCCAACATCGTCCGGGTCCATTCTAACATATCAACATGAAAGTATCAAGTCAAGTTCATAGTTTGCATTCAAAGTGTTTTTTGTGTTTCTGCATTTCACGTGCATAGCCCAGTATCAAATTTTTTCCCCATGCCTATTCTGCTGATTTATGACTTATTTTCAGGTGCACCTGACGCTTCTTTCTTATCTAGTAGGCAGTGCACACCTGGGAGAGAGAGGGAAAGGGGGAAGTGGGGATGAAGGTTGACCTCAGGGCTAGTCAGCACAGCTCACCTGGATTGCACTTTTCTCATGGGAGTGGGAGGAGGATTTGCCTCAATGGCACATTCACAAACAGTATGAATCTTCCCACACCATCTTCTCAACCATGCGCAGGCCCATATAGAGACCCCTGGAGGCCGTGTATAGGGGCCCCAGCAGCATCCCTCCCTCTCCCTGTTCACAAGAGCATACTATAGGAAAGAAATTCAGAAAATGAAGACAAGCACTTCTTATTTGACAATTAGAGATACCTCCCCATTTCACAGTTTTTACTGTTTGGTGCCAACTTAACACAACCCTGTTTTCAAAGTATCCACCTCCGATTTCCAATTTGCAATACATGGACTGTTTTGAACAGATTCACAGTAATTTCTAAAACATAGCCAAGTCACTTCAGGAGTTGGGATACGCAGCTAATATTCTATTTCTTTGAACAGTGGGCTTACCTACAGCAAAACAAGGGCATGCTGTAATCTACAACAGATATTCTCAAACTGGGGTACGCGTCCCCCAGGGGTACGCACACTGCCGTCCAACGGTGCTATACATTTGTGTGAGGTTTTATTCATGCCCGAGTAGCCTCGTTTCACTGCCAAAAATAAAATGTAACTATCTAGTGTTCAGCGAAATAACAACAATGTCAAATACAGGTAGCCTAGTCAAATAATTTCCATCCAATCACATTAACCGTTACTCTCTCGCGGGAATTCCACTACCGGTCTGTATGTAGCCAAACGTAGCTGCTGCTCATTCTTTTTGCTCAAAAATAGATAAATGGTCAATTAAAAGTAAGGCCCGCATCCATAAAGACACATACCAGCTCTACTGGTAGTACTGCTTCTACCAGCAGTTCTACACCTGCACGTGTCGACGACACAAGTTGTTCTGCTTCCACGAGCACATCCAATGCTAGCATTAGTAATTCTACATGTGGGGTTCACTTATATTGGGAGTAGTGCCTTTCCTCAGCCACAATGTGTTATATGTGCAAAAGTACTATCTCACAACTCGATGAAACCTTCACTCTTGTGAAGACATTTAGAAACAAAACATGCCAATATGAAAAATAAGCCACATAAGCTTTTTGAGTGAGAATTAAGACAACTTTCGAGTAGCAAGACACATATAAAAGCAACAGATACCATTAATAAGAAGGGGCTAGAAGCGTCTTATATGGTGAGCTCCCGAGTGGCTACTATTGCTTTCTGTATCACTGCGACCTTACCATCTGCCCTGTGAGTTCCCCCAATTGTTTGTTACCGTTATGTACATTCAACCGAAAGCTAATATAAAAAGGCATCAGAGATTATTCATAATCTGTCACAGAAACTGGAATCATCTCCCCCGACGCTCCCAAATGTATTTTAGGGGATTTTAACAACTGTACCTTGCAAAGTCCTGCGCACATACCACCAGTATGTGAAATGTCACACTAGGAAAAATAGGACTCTTGATTTGTGCTATGGGACAATACCAAATGCGTTCTCTGCCACCACCAGACCCCCCCTGGGGACATCAGATCACAATGTGGTCTACCTCAGGCCAACCTACTGTCGGCTCCTGGAGAGGGAGAAACCCAGTTAAAACTGTCCAGATCTGGAATGACAACAGTATCACTTGTCTCCAGGGGTGTTTTGACTGTAATGTATGGGAGGTATTTGAGCACAGCAGCTCTGATCTTGATGAACTCACATATGTTATTTCAGACTATGTAAACTTCTGTGTTGAGTCAGTTGTGCCTACTAAAACCTGTAAAATCTTCCCTAACAATAAGCCTTGGGTATCAAAATATCTAAAATCACTAATTGATAGGAAGAAGGCAGTTTATGCTGTGGGTGATAGATATGCTTTAAGAGATATACAACGTGAGATCAAAAGACAGATACTGGTGGACAAGGAGGCATACAAGCAAAGGGTGGCCTGGCAAGGGATTAAATCCATGGCTAGTGCCCCCCACATAGGCAGGGGAAAAACCAGTGCTGACCTTGGGGGATATGAGGGCCAGAAAATGGCTAATGAACTGAATATTTTCTTCTCAAGATTTGAATCAGATAACTTTGTGTCGGAGGTAAAACAAATGGAAGCATCATTACAAATGTTTGAGTTGTTGTTAAACAGTCTGATGTTTTAAAGTTGTTCTGGGGATTTAACACATACAAAGCCCAGGCCCAGACAAAATAAGTGGTCATGTGTTAAAGCACCGTGCTGAACAATTGGCTGGTGTTTTTAACAGACATTTTCCAATCCTCACTCGACCAGCAACACGTGCCAGTATTGTGGAAAAACTCAATAATTATACCAATTCCTAAAGCATCTAATCCCTCTGTGCTGAATGACTACCGCCCTGTCGCCTTGACATCTATAGTAATGAAATGCCTTGAGAAAATTGTGAAAAGTCATATTCTCAGTGTCACCCATTTCAGTTTGCCTATCAGCCTAGCAGAGGAGTTGATGATGCCATTCTTACCCTCCTTAACATGGACTATAGACATCTAGAGGGTGCCAAAACCCATGTCAGGGTCCTGTTTGTTGACTTTTCTTCTGCCTTCAACACAATCCAGCCTTAATCTCTGTGCCAGAATGTCATTCGGGACGTATCCTTAGATGGGGGGCTGGTTTTGTGGCTGTTGGACTTCCTGAGCCAACGCTCAAAATAGGATATACGCAATACCAACACAGGCTCTCTTCAGGGATGTGTTTTGTCCCCACTCCTGTACATCTTGTACACTAACAGTTGAAAAAGCTTTGTATTTAAAGTTTTGTATTTAAACACCACTTTAAATGTGTACATGACACTGCAACAAAATTTCTCCATGGTGACAAAGTCAGTAGGTAAGTATTGTGGAGGACTTAATTCTTCCAACTGCCAAAGATATGGCTGGCACAATAATGGGGGAAAAGGAAAAATAAACTATGCAGACAATTCCTTCATCAAACAACACTGTTTCACGACGCATCAGTGACATGGCAGGAGATGTTTTGAAACAATTACTGCTTCGCATACAAGCCAGTGAATTATATGCGTTACAGCTGGATGAGTCAGACGTGGCGGGCTTGGCACAGCTCCTGGTATATGTCCGTTACATTTATGGGGGGTCAATTAAGGAAGACATCCTCTTCTGCAAACCACTGGAAACCAGGACAACGTTAGAAATATCCTCTAAGTACTGGACAGCTTTGTGACATCAAATGGAATTTGGTGGTCAAGATGTGTTGGTGTCTGTACTGATGGCGCAAAAGCCATGACAGGGAGACATGGCGGAGTGGTAACGCACGTACAAGCAGTTGCTCCCGACGCTACTTGGGTACACTGCAGCATCCACCGAGAGGCTAAAGCTTCCAAGGGAATGCCTGACAGCTTGAAAGACGTTTTGGACACTACAGTGAAAATGGTTCACTTTGTTTAAAGCAAATTCTCAAGTATTTTCTGCACAATGCAATGATATGGGCAGCGACCATGTAACGCTTTTACAACATACTGTGCTGGTTCTCAAGGGGAAAAGTATTGACACATTATTTTAATTGAGAGATGAGCTAAAAGTTCTCTTTACTGACCATAATTTTCACTTGTCTGACTGCTTGCGTGATGACAGGTTTCTCACACGACTGGCCTATCTGGGTGATGTTTTTTCTCACCTGAATGATCTGAATCTAGGATTAGAGGGACCCTCCGCAACTATATTCAATGTGCGGGACAACATTGAGGCTATGATTAAGAAGTTGGAGCTCTTCTCTGTCTGAGATTCGTTATCCGTTTTCATACTCTGCCTCCAGTCCACTGCAACAAGCGGTTCTGTGAAAATTGAATTTAAATCAGAAGCCACTGCCTGATTTCTGGATTGGGCTGCGCTCAGAGTATCCTGCCTTGGCAAATCGCGCTGTTAAGACAATGATGCTTTTTGCAACCACGTGCTTAAACTCAGCCCAAAAAAAAAGTCCACTCACTGTCAACTGCAATTATTTTCAGCAAACTTAACATGTGTAAATATTTGTATGAACATAACAAGATTCAACAACTGAGACATAAACTGAACAAGTTCTACAGACATGTGACTAACAGAAATGGAATAATGTGTCCCTGAACAAAGGGGGGCTCAAATATCAAAAGTAACAGTCAGTATCTGGTGTGGCCACCAGCTGCATTAAGTACTGCAGTGCATCTCCTCCTCATGGACTGCACCGGATTTGCCAGTTCTTGCTGTGAGATGTTAACTCACTCATCCACCAAGGCAGCTGCAAGTTCCCGGACATTTCTGTGGGGGGGGGGGGGGGGGGAATAGCCCTCGCCCTCAACCTCCGATCCAACAGGTACCAGATGTGCTCAATGGGATTGAGATCCGGGCTCTTTGCTGGCTATGGCAGAACACTGACATTCCTGTCTTGCAGTATGGCTGGTGGCATTGTCATGCTGGAGGGTCATGGTAGGATGAGCCTGCAGAAGGGTACCACATGAGGGAGGAGGATGTCTTCCCTGTAACGTACAGCATTGAGATTGCCTGCAATAACAACAAGCTCAGTCCGATGATGCTGTGACACACCGCCCCAGACCATGACGGACACTCCACCTCCAAATAAATCCCGCTCCAGAGTACAGGCCTCGGTATAACGCTCATTCCTTCAACGATAAACACGAATCTGACCATCACCCCTGGTGAGACAAAACCACGACTCGTCAGTGAAGAGCACTTTTTGGCAGTCGTCTGGTCCAGCTACGGTGGGTTTGTGCCCATAGGCGACGTTGTTGCCGGTGATGTCTGGTGAGGACCTGCCTTACAACAGGCCTACAAGTCCTGTCCAGCCTCTCTCAGCCTATTGCGGACAGACTGAGCACTGATGGAGGGATTGTACGTTCCCGGTGTAACTCGGGCAGTTGTTGTTGCCATCCTGTGCCTGTCCCGCAGGTGTGATGTTCGGATGTGCCGATCCTGTGCAGTGGTCTGCCACTGCGAGGACAATCAGCTGTCCGTCCTGTCTCCCTGTAGCGCTGTCTTAGGCATCTCACAGTACAAACATTGCAATTTATTGCCCTGGCCACATCTGCAGTCCTCATGCCTCCTTGCAGCATGCCTAAGGCACATTCACGCAGATGAGCAGGGACCCTGATCATCTTTCTTTTGGTGTTTTTCAGAGTCAGTAGAAAGGCCTCTTTGGTGTCCTAAGTTTCATAACTGTGACCTTAATTGCCTACCGTCTGTAAGCTGTTAGTGTCTTAATGACCGTTCCACAGGTGCATGTTCATTAATTGTTTATGGTTCATTGAACAAGCTTAAACCATTTACAATGAAGATCTGTGAAGTTATTTGGATTTTTATGAATTATCTTTGAAAGACAGGGTCCTGAAAAAGGGACGTTTCTTTTTTTGCTGAGTTCATGTGAGAGTGGATTCTCGACCCACACTAGCATGAAAACTAAATACAGGCATAGACTGTGTGTGGAAAATGTTTTAAGACAGACTCTCTCCAATACAACCCAACATTGCAGAGTTATGTGCATCCTTTCAAGCACATCCTTCTCATTAACCTGTGGTGAGTAATTCACAATTTTTGATGAACAAGTAAGGTTTTATAGGAAATATTGTTAAATAAAGAGCAAAATGATTGATAATATTTAGTTTATTATTTGTGCCCTGGTACTATAAGAATTCTTTGTCACAATCCGGGGCGTGGGAAGTGACAAAAACTCACACTCATCCTTATGTTAAATAAATGTATTGTATAGTGTGTTTGTGGCAGGCTTACAAAGATGGCCCAATTTTTGGGGGGAGAGTATGCTGACCCTGGTGCTAGGGGGGTACGCAGCTGGAGGTTGAATGTTTTAAGGGGTACCGGACTATAAAAAGTTTGGGAACCACTGATCTAAAACATCTGAACCTATTGCATTTATGGATTGTGTGGCCACATAAATCACCACATAACAAACTGTCTTCACTTTTAACTACAGTTGAAGTCGGAAGTTTACATACACTTAGGTTGGAGTCATAAAATATCATTTTTCAGCCACTCCACAAATGTCTTGTTAACAAACTATAGTTTTGGCAAGTCGGTTAGGACATCTGCTTTGTAATTTTTCCAACAATTGTTTACAGACAGATTATTTCACTGTATCACAATTCCAGTGGGTTAGAAGTTTACATACACTAACTTGACTGTGTCTTTAAACAGCTTGGAAAATGCCAGAAAATTATGTCATGGCTTTAGAAGCTTCTGATAGGCTAATTGACATCATTTGAGTCAATTGGAGTTGTACCTGTGGATGTATTTCAAGGCCTACCTTCAAACTCAGTGGCTCTTTGCTTGACATCATGGGAAAATCAAAAGAAATCAGCCAAGACCTCAGAAAAAAAATTGTAGACCTCCACAAGTCTGGTTCATCCTTGGGAGGAATTTCCAAATGCCTGAAGGTACCACAATCATCTGTACAAACAATAGTACGCAAGTATAAACACCATGGGACCACGCAGCCATCATACTGCTCAGCAAGGAGACGCGTTCTGTCTCCTAGAGATTAATGTGCTTTGCTACGAAAAGTGCAAATCAATCCCAGAACAACAGCAAAGGACCTTGTGAAGTTGCTAGAGGAAACAGGTACAAAAGTATCTATATCCACAGTAAAACGAGTCCTATATCGACATAACCTGCTCAGCAAAGAAGAAGCCAATGCTCCAAAACCACCATAAAAAAGCCAGACTACAGTTTGCAACTGCACATGGGGACAAATATTGTACTTTTGGAGAAATGTCCTCTGGTCTGATGAAACAAAAATAGAACTGTTAGGCCATAATGACAATCGTTATGTTTGGAGGAAAAAGAGGGAGGCTTGCAAGCCGAAGAACACCATCCCAACTGTGAAGCATGGGGGTGGCAGCATCAAGTCGTGGGGGTGCTTTGATGCAGGAGGGACTGGTGCACTTCAAAAAATAGATGGCATCATGAGGATGGAAAAATATGTGGATATATTGAAGAAACATCTCAAGACATCAGTCAGGAAGTTAAAGCTTAGTTGCAAATGGGTCTTCCAAATGGACAATGACGCCAAGCATACTTCCAAAGTTGTGGCAAAATGCCTTCAAGACAACAAAGTCAAGGTATTGGAGTGGCCATCACAAAGCCCTGACCTCAATCCCACAGAAAAGTTGTGGGCAGAACTGAAAAAGCGTGTGCGAGCAAGGAGGCCTACAAACCCGACTCAGTTACACCAGCTCTGTCAGGAGGAATGGGCCAAAATTCACCCAACTTATCGTGGGAAGCTTGTGAAAGGCTACCCAAAACGTTTGACCCAAGTTAAACAATTGAAAGGCAACGCTACCAAATACTAATTGAGTGTATGTAAACGTCTGACCCAATGGGAATGTGATGAAAGAAATAAAAGTTGAAATAAATCACTCTACTATTATTCTGACATTTCACATTCTTAAAATAAAGTGGTGATCCTAACTGACCTAAAACAGGGAATTTTTACAAGGATTAAAATGTCAGGAATTGTTAAAACTGAGTTTAAATGTATTTGGCTAAGGTATATGTAAACTTCCGACTTCAACCGTAAATCCACTAGTGTTCTGTAATTACACTATTAGTTTGTGACTTCTTACATCTGCAAACAGCTAGATTGTATTCAGCAAGTTGGGCATCAATCTTGTTAGCCGCTAATAGTCCATACTAATTGCTAATCGCTAGCTAGCTAATACTTGTACTGAGTCAGAGCAAACCCAATTAGCTATACAGCCTGATAATACCAGTGATGGTGTAGACCTAAATCAGCATGTTTTTGCAACAGTATCTTCTAAATCAAAGAGGAATATGCGAAGCAAGAATATGTCAGCTACATCTATTAGCAAAGAGAAAACGTTAAATGTATCCAAAGATTATAGAGTACACAAGGAAAACACTTATCAACACTTTGGTTCCTACTCTGCATTTTCATTCGTTGTCATGTCACACACTGTCTTGAAAGTGCCCACTATTATATTCTAACTATAGAATTTGAATTATCATTCTATTTCCGTTATTGCAACAGTTTACCCAAGTGTTTTGCTCTAAATCGCAATTAACATCGCAATTGCAACATTTGGTTAGAAATACGGCTTAGATTGTTTGGCCATATCGTGCAGCCCTACGTGGCAGTGTGGAATTGATCTGAAATGAGTGCAGGAAATGCAGAAGTTGATGAAAATGCTGAAAATTATTTTCGGTTGAAGTTGAACTGAACAGTATAAAACAATCAGAATGGAAAAAGACCCATTGAAATCACTTAGAATGTATGTGTTGCCACCCTAGGTGGCAACACATACAGAGATATGATACAGAGATATGATATTTTGGCCATATCACCCAGCCCTAGTTCACACACACCAACACAGTCCTGAAGAGGGCATGACTTCAGCCTCCTGAGAGGGATGAGGTGTTAAGATTTGGCATGGGCCCTCAGATCCTCAAAACATTCTACAGCTGCACCATTGAGAGCATCTTGATGTGCTGCATCACCACTTGTGTATGGCAACTGCTAAATAGTTAACTATCTGCATTTACCCTTTTTGCACTAACTATTTTGACTCATCACCTATTCTGCTGTTACTGTTTAAAACCTCTTAAAGGATCGGACCCTTTTTTTCAATTTTCACCTAAAATGACATACCCAAATCTAACTGCCTGTAGCTCAGGACCTGAAGCAATGATATGCATTTTCTTTATACCATTTGAAAGAAAACACTTTGAAGTTTGTGGAAATGTGGAATGGATGTAGGAGAATAACACATATCTGGGTAAAGATAATACAAAGACAAAAACATGCGTTATTTTTTGTTCCATCATCTTTGAAATGCATGAGAAAGGCCAATATGACTTAGGAATCTAGGTGCAATTTAGAGTTGGCCACTAGATGGCAGCAGTGCATGTGCAAAGTTTTAGACTGATCCAATGAACCATTGCATTTCTGTTAAATGTTGTGTCAAGACTGCCCAAATGTGCCTAATTGATCCTGTAGAGGTTAATAAATCCTCTTAAGGATCTCTACGGAATGAATCTTGGAGCAGAAGGTAGCCTAGTGGTTAGAGCGTTGGGCCAGGACCCGAAAGGTTGCTGGATCGAATCCCCGAGCTGACGAGGTAAAAGAAATCTGTTGTTCTATAACCGAAATGCTTTTCCAATTTCCCACCCTAACATAACAAGCTAGAACGGGGCCTGCATCTCAACCAATAGCGAATATAGGCAAAATATCCCAAGCAACATCCAGAGACATTCAGGCTCCTTGGGCTTTGAGGTGACCACTCCGGTGTGGGTGTCCTCAGCAGAATGGTGTGGAAATAAAAGTATTATCTGAGTTTTTCGCCCCTGCCTACCGGAGTCCTCCTTGCTAGCTAGCCGGAGCGACACCAGTAGACAGTGTCCTTCCCTTCCACCTGCCCTCACAATCATTAACAGAACTGCGGAATTACAGTGCCCGATAGGCGGGGACGAAGGACACTCTCTACCGGTCGTCCCTGCCTCCCACTAGCACAGGCCAGGGTGACACCGTATGCTAGTTTACTAGCTAGCTTGCTAGTTAGCAACACAGTGTGCTAGCTTTCTAGTTAGCTAGCTAGCACACTGTGTCGCACCCGCCTTCTGTGTACCAGACAGGCAGGGGTGAAGTACACTGTCTACAAGTCATCCGCGTCTCCCTCTAGCACAGCAGACAGGAGGCTTGGGCAACACCGTATACTAGCTAGCTTGATAGTTAGTGACACAGTATGCTTGTTAGCTTGTTAGCTTGCTCGCCTCCCAGCTGCTGTGGCCCAGAGTCCTCCTTAGGACTAGCTGGCTAAGCTAGCACACAATGTCCTTCGCTCCCGCGTGCCGAACACCTGCCCTCGCTGTTGTTAACAGAACTGTGGGAAAACAGTGCCTGACAGGCGGGGGTGATGGACACTGTCTACCAGTGTACAGCAAGCTAGCTACCGTAGTCGCCTCCGCCCCTTCTTCTGTGGGGTTTATCGGTGGCTGGCATCCAACATTATTGTGCATTAACACCACCTACTGTACTGGAACGCCCTCTCCTCCCACCTGTCCTAAATAACAAATGGACCAGTTGAAGTATAAAGAGGGGTTCCTGCAGATGCAGAAATGCCCACATGTCGGAACGCCCCGAAAACAGCTGATTTTTTATCAACGTTCTGATTGGCCAAAGTGGACAAGCCTGCGACGGGCATCCGCAGTTCACACAAATAGCCTATAGTTCTTCATCATTCCCTCCAAAGCCATAGAGAAGACAAGGAAGAAACCACCACGTAGCTAGGCCTACCTCTAGGCTGCTATACATATTGTAATGACCTGACTGGATCATAAAGGAACAATTGTCCAGACAGAGGGTTGAGTTTACGAATTGACGGTTTATTAACCGAACTTTACACAGGCTACTGTTTGGCCGTAGCCCACGCCAAATAAACGAAAGGTACCCCATAAACCAACCGTGACCTTCTCTTGTGAAGCCCAGACGTAAGAGAGAGAACAATGGCTAAACCTGGTCTTAACTTCCAATGCTCCATCCCCCTGCCCAACCCCCCTCCACGCCACTCCGCCAAACACCAGGATGCCCGGCATCAGAACATTCCAGGTATCCCCGTGATTGGCAGATAGCAGGTTGATTGGCATGTCGGACCCCGCGAACACTGGTAAGTACAACACAACCCACTAATAGCCTACCACATAACACACCGCTGTCTGTGCGGGTCGCTACAATATTTATTTAGTTTGTCATTCTATCATTTTTAATGAAATAGTTTAACCAGCTTCATGTATTCTCAAATCGAAAAAAGTAAGGGAGCGCCGCTGCCCTGCGCTCTGGCAGCATTACAACCCTACTAATGATCTACATAACATATATACAAAACAGATCCTTACCTGGTAATACAAATATGACTCTTGCTCCATATTCACACATTTGCAAACACCTCTTGGGAGGTCATAAGGTGCCATCTATGCAAAACAACATGAGTTGCATTGCATTAGTATTCTTCAATGATCTGAATGCTTCTGACACAGTGCTTGAGATATGTTAAATATATCACTTTTCCATGTGTGACTTGTTTGAAACCCAGAAACAGTAACACATAACCAGCTAACGGTGGAATTATGTGAACTTGACACCTGCACCAAGAATCTGTTCTTTGTTTCTTTTGTGAGGACAACTGTAATCTGTTTAAAAAGGTGTTACATTTTACACACTCTCTCTCGCTCTCAATGGACTGGTGAGTGCTAAATTTGACACACTTGCCACACACTTGTTGTCAATTACAAAATACAAAGAGAACAGCACTCCTGATAATGTAGGTTAGTCCAAGTGTCCAAGCTCAGCAGGAAAGCTTTTAATGAAAGGTATTTATCTGGATACATATTTATACTATATAGAAAGACCAGACTGATATCGGACCAGAGACGATTAAAATCAAAACGTGGCTGAAATCTACAGTATGTGAATTCCTCCATTGAGAGAAAAGTTTGAGTGTCACAAAACACCTTTTTTCATAATTGAGCTCTTACACAAAACAAACGGATAGCTTTTGGATTTTATGACGGCAAAGGTTCACAAAGCCAGAAATACCAGAACATATATCATCATGCTGGCAACTATAACCAAGATCCAAATTCTGGGGTGGAACAAAATGCACTACTGTAGACTGTCTTAATTTATTACCAGGTAGGATATGTCTTGAAATAGACCGGATCAGTTTGAACAGTGTATCAAGTCAGGCACATTATCATATGATTTTTTTTGTGCACTGACAGATTATTCGCTCGTGAACAAAACAGCCATAATATACATTAAAAACGCTGCTTGACATTTCTCTTTGACATTAAAGTTACTCTTTCCGATCAACAGCCAGGGTAGAAGTATGAACAAAACTTGCGCACTGCATTTGTCAAGCTATTTAAATAAACGTTATATATCCTTACCTGTGGACAAGTGATAGGCAAATTTTCCAACAGATGCCAGTGGAATGCCGAGTCAAAACCTGATGATAACGTTGCGTCTTCGCGTTGTTCGCTCCAAATGTTGGACAGCGATGTGATTCATGTCGGGTTGTAATCTTTCTACGCATGCTCACCCCGTAGCATTCAGGGCTACTCTACACCTTACCAGACGGTTGGCCTACTTTTTCTCCTTGACTGCGCCGTGCCCTTATGTGCGGTTTAATGACAAAATAAGTGATCTTGATGTGATAACGTGTCCAACTATCTGATGGTCAGATAGTTGGGACGCTAACAAGGTATCCCAGCCTCATCAAAACCTGCATATGAGATATAGCGTATATGATAAGATATTAATGATGATGTCTAAATAAAATAAATCATCAATAAATCAACAATAGGCTACAAACTGATACATGTGACATGTCCTTTGTCTTATTCAAAAACATTTTACACCATTCAAAATTATTGAATGGAATATATCCTGTGAAAGTGGAGAAATCAGAGCATTAAAAACTTCCTCAGGCTAGGGTCTATTTTTCTCAATTTTTGCCTGACTGACGTGCCCAAAGTAAACTGCCTGTTGCTCAGGCCCTGAAGAAAGGATATGCATATAAGTGGTACCATTGGAAAGAAAACACTCTGAGGTTTGTAGAAATGTTCAAATAATGTAGGAGACTATAACACAATAGATATGGGAGAGCCCAACACAATAGATTTTTTGAGAGCCCATGCACTTCCATTAGAACGTATAGGGAAAAATGTTTATCTAGCTCCCAGTATGCAATTCCTATTACTTCCACTGGATGTCAGTAGTCTTTGTTCAAGGCTTGTATCTTCCCAAAGAAAAATAATTTATGAGTTTTAGTACTAGGATACAGCTTTGGAAATCAGTCTATCCGCGCGCGACGAAGAGGACGCGCAGCTGCTAATATCGTTTTCCTATTGAAAATACTTATTTCCATATGAAATAGTATAGTTTAATTACATTTTAGGATACCTGAGGATTACATGGAAATGTATTTTGACTTGTTTTAACAAAGTTTAGTGGTAGCTTTTTGGATTCCTTTCTTTGCATGTTGAACAAGTGGATTACTCAAATCGATGGCACCAACTAAACAGACTTTTTGGGATATAAAGAAGGATTTTATCTAACAAAACTAGACTACATGGTTTAGCTGGGACCCTTTGGATGACATACCAGAGGAAGATTTTCAAAAAGAAAGTAAATATTTAACTGCTATTTGTGAATTTATGAAACCTGTGCTGATGGAAAAATATTTTGATGTGGGGCGCCGTCCTCAAACAATCACAGGGCATTAAAATGCTTTACTTGCTTTCACTGTACAGCGTATTGTAAATCGGGAAGTGCAGTTAGATTAACAAGAATGTAAGCTTATAACTGATATAAGACACTTGTATGTTCCTAAATGTTTAATATCCATAATTTTTATGATTATATATTTGAATTGCGCGCCCTCCATTTTCACCGGAAGTTGTCCCGTTAGCGGGACGCCTAGCCTTAAAGGTCTGGACTGAAAGATGAAACAAATTAAATTGGATTTTGTGTGTTTTCCTTTAGAATTGCTACAGTATGTGCCATGTGGGGTAGTGTCAAATATAGGTTGTCAATGTATCCATGAGATGTCTTCACTGATTATGAATGTAAT
This sequence comes from Salvelinus alpinus, assembly GCF_045679555.1. NCBI lineage: Eukaryota > Metazoa > Chordata > Actinopteri > Salmoniformes > Salmonidae > Salvelinus > Salvelinus alpinus. The sequence continues at coordinate 13,630,712 of NC_092123.1, forward strand.
GTTTTAGCCCATGTTTTGGTAATTTTGGGATTTAAGCATAAATGTCACATCAGACCAGACCCACACTATAACTATGATTTAGCAAATTTGCTTTCCATGTATGTCTGTTAAAGTCGGAAGTTTACATACACTTAGGTTATTAAAGTCATTAAAACTATTTTTTTCAAATACTCCACAAATGACTTGTTAACAAACTATAGTTTTGGCAAGTCGGTTAGAACATCTACTTTGTGCATGACTGTAACGATTGTTCTCCTCCTCCTCGTCTGAGGAGGAGCATGGATCGGACCAAAATGCAGCGTGTTGTGTAGACATAATGAATTTATTTAAACAAGACGAACACGAAGCACACTTGAGAAATTACAAAACAAAAAACGAAGTAGACCGACCTGAACATGAGAACTTACAGAAACACGAAGAACGCACGAACAGACTAGACAAACGAAACAGTCCCGTGTGGTACATACACTGACACGGAAGACAGTCACCCACCAACAAACAGTGAGAACAGCCTACCTTAATATGGTTCTCAATCAGAGGAAACGTCAAACATCTGCCCCTGATTGAGAACCATATAAGGCTAATTAACCATGAACCTAAACAAGAAACAAATAACATAGACTGCCCACCCCAACTCACGCCCTGACCATACTAAACAAATACAAAAACAACGGAAAACAGGTCAGGAACGTGACAATGACGCAAGTAATGTTTCTAACAATTGTTTACAGACAAATCATTTCACTTAGAATTCACTGTATCACAATTCCAGTGTGTCAGAAGTTTACATACACTAAGTTGACTGTGCTTTTAAACAGCTTGGAAAATTCCAGAAATTATGTCATGACTTTAGAAGCTTCTGATAGGCTAATTGACATAATTTGAGTCAATTGGAGGTATAGCTGTGGATGTATTTCAATGCCTATCTTCAAACTCAGTGCCTCTTTGCTTGACATCATGGAAAAATCAAAAGAAATCCTCCCAGACTTCAGAAAAAAAAGTCTGGTTCATCGCCTGAAGGACCCACAATTACCTGTACAAACAATAGTACGCAAGTATAAACACCAACAGCCGTCATACTGCTCAACAAGGAGACGTGTTCTTTCTCCTAGAGATGAACGTACTTCGGTGCGAAAAGTGCAAATCAATCCCAGAACAACTGCAAAGGACCTTGTGAAGTGCTGGAGGAAACAGGTACAAAAGTATCTATATACACAGTAAAACGAGTCCTATATCAACATAACCTGACAGGCCGCTCAGCAAGGAAGAAGCCACTGCTCAAAAACCATCATAAAAAAGCCAGACTACAGTTTGCAACTCCACATGGGGACAAAGATCGTACTTTGGAGAAATGTCCTCTGGTCTGATGAAACAAAAATAGAACTGTTTGGCCATAATGACCATCGTTATGTTTGGAGGAAAAGGGGGAGGCTTGCAAGCCGAAGAACACCATCCCAACTGTGAAGCCCAAGTGTGGCAGCATCATGTGTGGGGGTGCTTTGAGCAGGAGGGACTGGTGCACTTCACAAAATAGATGGCATCATGAGGCAGGAAAAGTATGTGGATATATTAAAGAAACATCTCAAGACATCAGTCAGGAAATTAAAGCTTGGTCACAAATGGGTCTTCCAAAAGGACAATGACCCCAAGCATTCGTCCAAAATTGTGGCAAAATGGCTTAAGGACAACAAAGTCAAGGTATTGGTGTGGCCATCACAAAGCCCTGACCTCAATCCCATAGAAAATGTGTGGGCAGAACTGAAAAAGCGTGTGCGAGCAAGGAGGCCTACAAACCTGACTCAGTTACACTAGCTCCGTCAGGATCAGGAGGAATAGGCTAAAATTCACCCAACTTATTGTGGGAAGCTTGTGGAAGGCTACCTGAAACGTATGACCCAAGTTAAACAATGTAAAGGCAATGCTACCAAATACTAATTGAGTGTATGTAAACTTCTGACCCACTGGGAATGTGATGAAAGAAATAAAAGCTGAAAAAATCATTCTATCTACTATTATTCTGACATTTCACATTCTTAAAATAAAGTGGTGATCCTAACTGACCTAAGACAGGCAATTTTTACTAGGATTAAATGTCAGGAATTGTTAAAAACTGAGTTTAAATGTATTTGGCTATTTTATATGTAAACTTACGATTTCAACTGAAAATACCAAAGTATGTGGACACCACTTCAAATTGGTGTATTCGGCTGTTTCAATACTTTGCAGTATTTTTTTATGTGTTATTTCCTACATTACTATCTCTGAATTTTTTTGTGTTATTGCATTCAGCACAGAATAACTTTTGGATATCAGAGCGACGGTAACTCACAAGCATTTCTAGCAATACGTCCATGATTACGACTTTCCCGAATCTAATCCTTTGTTCGTACCCCCCAGAGAAATTGAACTGATTCCAGAGGCCGATCCAAAACAACACCGGTGGAGAGGAGGTATTCGGAGTGGACTTCTAGTCCATGGATACTACCATACCCTCTTCCAAGTATATTACTCGCTAATGTTCAGTCTCTGGATAGTAATGTTGACGAGCTCAGGGTGAGGATTTCCTTCCAGAGAGACATCAGGGATTGTAACTTACTGTTTTTTCGGAAACATGGCTCCCTCGGGATATACAGTACTGTCTGAGTCCATACAGCCAGTTGGCTTCTCAGTCCATTGCTTCAACAGGAATTACATATCTCTCTGGGAAGAAGAAGGGTGGAGGTGTATGTTTCATGATTTTGGTGTGATTTTGTTCACGTGACCTAGAATACCTCACAATCAAATGCCGACCGTATTACCTCCCAAGAGAATTCTCTTCGGTTATAGTCACCATGGGTTTCCATGGCCGAGCAGCCGCACACAAGCCAAAGATTACTATGCGCAATGCCAAGCTTAGGCTGAAGTGGTGTAAAGCTCGTCGCCATTGTACTCTGGAGGAGGAATAATGGGCTGGGGCTGTTTTTCATTGTTCCTGTGTAGGGATATCTTCAAGTTACAGCATACAATGACATTGTAGACAATTCTATGCTTCCAACTTTGTGGCAACAGTTTGGGGACGGCCCTTTCCTGTTTTAGCATGACAATGCCTCCGTGCATAAAGCAAGGTCCAAACGGAAATGTCGAGATTGGTGTGGAAGAACTTGACTGAACTGCTCAGAGCCCTGATCTCAACCCCATTGAACACCTTTGGGATGAATTGGAACACCGACTGCGAGCCAGGCCTAATCACCCAACATCAATGACCAACCTCACTGTGGCTGAATGGAAGCAAGTCCCCGCAGCAATGTTCCAACATCTAGTGGAAAACCCCAGAAGAGTGGAGGCTGTTATAGCAGCAAAGGTGAGTACCAACTCCATATTATTGCCCATGATTTTGGAATGAGATATTCGACGAGCAGGTTTTCACATACTTTTGGTCATGTAGTGTACAGTAGTTATTTTGAACAAGATGGCTAGTTATCTTGAAGGCCATGAAGAAAAGGCTGCTAAGCACAGAGGTTATTAGGAGTCTTCCTGATGGTGCCTTTAGACACAATACAAGGTGTTGTTATCCAATTCATATTAGTGCTAAGAGCAAGAGTTGCAACCCCGAGAGGGGGTTAGAGAACATAGGGAGGTAGGCCTGTGTATGTGTGAGTCTGAGATACTTTTCACTGGTACGAGCTAGTCCAGCACAATACTCACCCCTGCTACAGGCCTGTTCTCTCTCTCCCCCTGTCTTGTGCCAAGCCTGCCTCACCTCTCTGTCAAGGATTCTCTCTGTATGCGAAAGCAGCCACACCAGTCGTACAGTACAGTTGAACATCAAGTGCTTCTGAAGCGCTTATAAGACATTGTTCAGAGGAAGCCCTTTTAGAGAAATAAGACATTGATACTGTATATACATATTAGTATCCCCTCAGTGATGAGTCTTTAATAGAGAGGCACATTGTGATTAAACGCGGCACATCTTCGCTGAAGAGAGATAGTGATAATAACACATGAGCCTTCGCTGACAATTGCTCAGTCAGACTCGACAATTACACACAGAGTGTGACTGAATGACACAGGCTCCTGAAATTAGCCTCGGAGGGTGAGGTGCGACATTCCCTCAAAGTTCTGTGGAGAGACTGTGAAAGGTGTGTGTGTGTGCTTGGCCGATTACCAAGAGTTCCCATTCCCCTCTTCCCCTCATCCCCATGACCAATATCATTGCTCCAAGCGTAACTTTCTCCAATAGATGAGCTATAACACATTCAAAGATCCTGTCGCAACCTTAAAGGAACAGCCCTAGGTTGGAGGAGAAACACTTGGTTAGTATTTTTCTACTGTCAGAGGGGTTAGTGGATAGTTTGTGAAAGTACTGCTTTTTGGTAGTGTTTTTCATGGGTTGGGAGGGCATTTCTTGCTAAATTTATGAAGTGCGGCTATACAATGCTTAAATGTGAACCAATGCTTTGTTTGGTAATATAGCTGTATTTGACCATCTCAGATGATGCAGAGGGACTGTATAGAAATGAGTGAGTGCTCTCAGCTGCTTACAAATGTTACTCCTCCCGCTCATTTTAGCTCTCACTGGTAAGCTCTGATATTTAATTGTAGCATAAAATAAATGAATAGCTCCTTCGTAATTGGGTATTTAAAACACTTGTTTTATCCTACGGTAAATCATAATAGTTATTTGGACATTAGATTTTGTAAGAAGACTTTAATGAATTCGAGATTGATGATGCCAATCGAAGGTCATGTTAATATAGACATAATGTGATAATATTACAGCAACTGTAAGATCTGTGTGCGGTGATAACCAGTTACTTTGATCATTTATATAACATGTGCCATTTAGCAGATGCTTTATCCAAAGTGACTTACTAAAGTGCATGCAAAGATTTTTTCGTATGGGTGGCCACAGGGGGGAATGAAATCCACGACTCAAGTGCCATGCTCTACCAACTGAACCACACAGGACATACATAATACTTAATATAATTTATATAAACAGTTTTGGCAGCTTTCTTTGTGCTATGCCATGCCATGATGCTCTACTACCCTCAGCACTGACCACTATATGCATCAGCCCTAAATCACAAATATCCACATTGTCTTCCTGAAACTTGGAGGACTTCTCCTTGTGATTTGAATTATTTGTGTTTACATAAATGTTGATGGGATTGTTTTTTTTTGACAACTTTATATTCCCAGCAATCATTTGAAAAACCATCTGAGCCCCATTTCAATTTCAACATAACTAACTAAAACGTAATGTAAATATTGCAAGTACACAAACAACTGAGTTGGCTGTCAGTGTCAATGTTGATCATTGCTATAATTATAGTACTGTTTGACACAGACTGTAACGTTGTGCGCTGAGTCGGGAAGCAAGTTCAAGGAGTGAGTGTTTTAATGAAAAAACGCAACATAACCCAAAACAAGAAATACGCACAACGCACAGACATGAAACAGAAACAGAAACAATGACGCCTGGGGAAGGAACCAAGGGGAGTGACATATATATATAGGACAGGTAATCAAGGAGTGTAATTTTGCACTAATGTACGTAACGATGGTGACAGGTGTGCGCCTTAACGAGCAGCCTGGTGACCTAGAGGCTTGAGAGGGAGCATACGTGACACAGACAGGTATATGCTGGAAGAGAACAGTAAGTAAAGGCATTCATGAGATGCAAAAGTAAACTGACATTCTGTTGTCTGTAAACTTCAATCAAAGCGATCAAGGTGAGTCATAATTACAGATTACACACAGTAGAATATCAGTTGACTTCTGCATCTCATGAATGCCTTTACCCACTGTTATATTCCAGCATATACAGTGGGGAGAACAAGTATTTGATACACTGCCGATTTTGCAGGTTTTCCTACTTACAAAGCATGTAGAGGTCTGTCATTTTTATCATAGGTACACTTCAACTGTGAGAGACGGAATCTAAAACAAAAATCCAGAAAATCACATTGTATGATTTTTAAATAATTAATTTGCATTTTATTGCATGACATAAGTATTTGATCACCTACCAACCAGTAAGAATTCCGGCTCTCACAGACCTGTTAGTTTTTCTTTAAGAAGCCCTCCTGTTCTCCACTCATTACCTGTATTAACTGCACCTGTTTGAACTCGTTACCTGTATAAAAGACACCTGTCCACACACTCAATCAAACAGATTCCAACCTCTCCACAATAGCCAAGACCAGAGAGCTGTGTAAGGACATCAGGGATAAAATTGTAGACCTGCACAAGGCTGGGATGGGCTACAGGACAATAGGCAAGCAGCTTGGTGAGAAGGAAACAACTGTTGGCGCAATTATTAGAAAATGGAAGAAGTTCAAGATGACGGTCAATCACCCTCGGTCTGGGGCTCCATGCAAGATTTCACCTCGTGGGGCATCAATGATCATGAGGAAGGTGAGGGATCAGCCCAGAACTACACGGCAGGACCTGGTCAATGACCTGAAGAGAGCTGGGACCACAGTCTCAAAGAAAACCATTAGTAACACACTACGCCGTCATGGATTAAAATCCTGCAGCGCACGCAAGGTCCCCCTGCTTAAGCCAGTGCATGTCCAGGCCCGTCTGAAGTTTGCCAATGACCATCTGGATGATCCAGAGGAGGAATGGGAGAAGGTCATGTGGTCTGATGAGACAAAAATAGAGCTTTTTGGTCTAACTCCACTCGCCGTGTTTGGAGGAAGAAGAAGTATGAGTACAACCCCAAGAACACCATCCCAACCGTGAAGCATGGAGGTGGAAACATCATTCTTTGGGGATGCTTTTCTGCAAAGGGGACAGGACGACTGCACCGTATTGAGGGGAGGATGGATGGGGCCATGTATCGCGAGATCTTGGCCAACAACCTCCTTCCCTCAGTAAGAGCATTGAAGATGGGTCGTGGCTGGGTCTTCCAGCATGACAACGACACGAAGCACACAGCCATGGCAACTAAGGAGTGGCTCCGTAAGAAGCATCTCAAGGTCCTGGAGTGGCCTAGCCAGTCTCCAGACCTGAACCCAATAGAAAATCTTTGGAGGGAGCTGAAAGTCCGTATTGCCCAGCGACAGCCCCGAAACCTGAAGGATCTGGAGAAGATCTGTAGGGAGGAGTGGGCCAAAATCCCTGCTGCAGTGTGTGCAAACCTAGTCAAGAACTACAGGAAACGTATGATCTCTGTAATTGCAAACAAAGGTTTCTGTACCAAATATTAAGTTCTGCTTTTCTGATGTATCAAATACTTATGTCATGCAATAAAATGCAAATTAATTACTTAAAAATCATACAATGTGATTTTCTGGATTTTTGTTTTAGATTCCGTCTCTCATAGTTGAAGTGTACCTATGATAAAAATGACAGACCTCTACATGCTTTGTAAGTAGGAAAACCTGCAAAATCGGCAGTGTATCAAATACTTGTTCTCCCCACTGTACCTGACCTCTCTTTCTATCTCTCTCTTTCCACAGAGTCCTCTGTCATTTATAAGAGAACAGAGGTTCCTCAAAAGAGCTATTCCTTGTGCTTAGATAAAAGTGAACATACTGAACAGTCCCAGAAATCGATGATCTAACTTCAATCAAAGGCATAATTACAGGTAGATCATTGATTTCTGGGACACTGTTCAGTAGGTCGACTTTTATCTAATCACAAGGAAAAGCTATTTTGAGGAACCTCTGATGTTCTCTTGTAAATGACAGGGGACTCTGTGGAAAGAAAGAGAGGGAGAGAGAAAGGAAGGTGGAGAACAAAGCAAAAGAAGGCAATGGCAAGGGCAGAGATCGTAAACATTCTACAAAGCACTGTGTCCCTGTCTTGTACAGTATTTGGACTAGATGGGGCCTATTCAGGCATGCCCTGGTGTTCTGACCCGGTAAGGTCATGTGGCATTTTTGATAACCATGCTGCCAAGTCAACTGTGAAAAGGCCGCTGCATTGCTGCAACCTCTGGGCTGGGGCCTGACCAATCCAGTCCTATGCTAAACGCCTGACAAACCCTCTTACTTCACTCAGAGAGTTAAGTGAGGGCCATTCTGGACTGTGGGGTGAGCTCAGAGAACCGTAGGAGGACATTGCTAATCACTGCGATTCCATCACCAGGCGAGGAGGGGTGTATGACAGGCTGTGGTTTGGGCCTGGGCAGGGGGCTTGAAGGGGGAGAGGTGTGTTAGGGAGGGTATGATGGGTCATTGCTCGGGCTGCCGTCTAGGAGGAAGGCAATAGTGGCCCCTTTTCAAATCAACTTCCAAGAGAACAGTCCTGTGCTTTTGTGCTCACTATGCAGTGCTGTTGATCCCAATGACCCCTGACTTCACCCTGACAGCGATAGGAATTTAGCCGCTGTAGGGACCGATGCTGGAGTCGAGAAGCAGATATGCGGAGTTGACATTTTAATTAGGAATAGACAGAACAGGACAGGAGCAGAGTCTACACATTGGTATACAAGGACACATTACAATTAATGCATTAATTAATTAGTCTCCGACCACTACCTTGTATCCTTTTCCCTCTCGCTCTCATCCAACACTTCCCACACTGCCCCTACTCGGATGGTATCGCGCCGTCCCAACCTTCGCTCTCTCTCCCCCGCTACTCTCTCCTCTTCCATCCTATCATCTCTTCCCTCTGCTCAAACCTTCTCCAACCTATCTCCTGATTCTGCCTCCTCAACCCTCCTCTCCTCCCTTTCTGCATCCTTTGACTCTCTATGTCCCCTATCCTCCAGGCCGGCTCGGTCCTCCCCTCCTGCTCCGTGGCTCGACGACTCATTGCGAGCTCACAGAACAGGGCTCCGGGCAGCCGAGCGGAAATGGAGGAAAACTCGCCTCCCTGCGGACCTGGCATCCTTTCACTCCCTCCTCTCTACATTCTCCTCTTCTGTCTCTGCTGCTAAAGCCAATTTCTACCACTCTAAATTCCAAGCATCTGCCTCTAACCCTAGGAAGCTCTTTGCCACCTTCTCCTCCCTCCTGAATCCTCCTCCCCCTCCTCCCCCCTCCTCCCTCTCTGCTGATGACTTCGTCAACCATTTTGAAAAGAAGGTCGACGACATCCGATCCTCGTTTGCTAAGTCAAACGACACCGCTGGTTCTGCTCACACTGCCCTACCCTGTGCTTTGACCTCTTTCTCCCCTCTCTCTCCAGATGAAATCTCGCGTCTTGTGACGGCCGGCCGCCCAACAACCTGCCCGCTTGACCCTATCCCCTCCTCTCTTCTCCAGACCATTTCCGGAGACCTTCTCCCTTACCTCACCTCGCTCATCAACTCATCCTTGACCGCTGGCTACGTCCCTTCCGTCTTCAAGAGAGCGAGAGTTGCACCCCTTCTGAAAAAACCTACACTCGATCCCTCCGATGTCAACAACTACAGACCAGTATCCCTTCTTTCTTTTCTCTCCAAAACTCTTGAACGTGCCGTCCTTGGCCAGCTCTCCTGCTATCTCTCTCAGAATGACCTTCTTGATCCAAATCAGTCAGGTTTCAAGACTAGTCATTCAACTGAGACTGCTCTTCTCTGTGTCACGGAGGCGCTCCGCACTGCTAAAGCTAACTCTCTCTCCTCTGCTCTCATCCTTCTAGACCTATCGGCTGCCTTTGATACTGTGAACCATCAGATCCTCCTCTCCACCCTCTCCGAGCTGGGCATCTCCGGCGCGGCCCACGCTTGGATTGCGTCCTACCTGACAGGTCGCTCCTACCAGGTGGCGTGGCGAGAATCTGTCTCCGCACCACGTGCTCTCACCACTGGTGTCCCCCAGGGCTCTGTTCTAGGCCCTCTCCTATTCTCGCTATACACCAAGTCACTTGGCTCTGTCATATCCTCACATGGTCTCTCCTATCATTGCTATGCAGACGACACACAATTAATCTTCTCCTTTCCCCCCTCTGATAACCAGGTGGTGAATCGCATCTCTGCATGTCTGGCAGACATATCAGTGTGGATGACGGATCACCACCTCAAGCTGAACCTCGGCAAGACGGAGCTGCTCTTCCTCCCGGGGAAGGACTGCCCGTTCCATGATCTCGCCATCACGGTTGACAACTCCATTGTGTCCTCCTCCCAGAGTGCTAAGAACCTTGGCGTGATCCTGGACAACACCCTGTCGTTCTCAACTAACATCAAGGCGGTGACCCGTTCCTGTAGGTTCATGCTCTACAACATTCGCAGAGTACGACCCTGCCTCACGCAGGAAGCGGCGCAGGTCCTAATCCAGGCACTTGTCATCTCCCGTCTGGATTACTGCAACTCGCTGTTGGCTGGGCTCCCTGCCTGTGCCATTAAACCCCTACAACTCATCCAGAACGCCGCAGCCCGTCTGGTGTTCAACTTTCCCAAGTTCTCTCACGTCACCCCGCTCCTCCGCTCTCTCCACTGGCTTCCAGTTGAAGCTCGCATCCGCTACAAGACCATGGTGCTTGCCTACGGAGCTGTGAGGGGAACGGCACCTCCGTACCTTCAGGCTCTGATCAGGCCCTACACCCAAACAAGGGCACTGCGTTCATCCACCTCTGGCCTGCTCGCCTCCCTACCTCTGAGGAAGTACAGTTCCCGCTCAGCCCAGTCAAAACTGTTCGCTGCTCTGGCACCCCAATGGTGGAACAAACTCCCTCACGACGCCAGGTCAGCGGAGTCAATCACCACCTTCCGGAGACACCTGAAACCCCACCTCTTTAAGGAATACCTAGGATAGGATAAAGTAATCCTTCTAACCCCCCCCCCCCCTTAAAAGAGTTAGATGCACTATTGTAAAGTGGTTGTTCCACTGGATATCATAAGGTGAATGCACCAATTTGTAAGTCGCTCTGGATAAGAGCGTCTGCTAAATGACTTAAATGTAAATGTAAATGTAATGCAGCAGCGGGGAACAGAGATGGGGAACTGACAAATATAGGGGAAGTAATAAACAGGTGATTGAGTCAAATAATACGCTGATGTGCGTGACGGGGAAAGGCAGGTGGCAGGAGGGCGTAATGCTGGGGAGCCTTGCCTCGCACCAGGGAGGGAGAGTGGGAGCAGGCATGACAGCTGCAGTGTTAAGTGGAGACCTATGGATCAAAGAGCATTTCAAAGAATGACTGAGGTAATTACCCCATACGCTGGATGACAACTCAATCGGGAAGACATATTTAATTAAACTGATCTCAACACGTAAGCAGTGTCCTTACCAAAATTGCTGCAAATTTACCACATGTTTGTGGCAAATTTGATACAAACTAAATAGTGTGCCACAAAATGTTGCCAGAAAACCTTTGCCTCTAGTGGCAATACATATTATTGGTGCCAAACTAATTTTTTGCAAACAATTCTCTCAATATTATATTTTAATCTGTGGCATACCTTTGGCAACAATAGTTATTGCAACTAGTAGCAAACAGTTTACCAGAAGACGTCTCTGGTGAACACACATGTTTTCCAAACCAGTAACCATTGACGACGAGTCAGAGGGAGAAGAAAAATATGTTGCTAATGGAGACCAAGGATCTAGCTACCTTGCGATGTAGTCCGGTGAGTGTCTAAACGTATTAATTACACTTCCTAATACATTTTTAATGTGTTAGCTAATTAATGCCTGGTTAGCAATGTCATGTTTCATGGGATAGAGTGAAACACATATTTTTATATCAGTTTCAACCTGGCAATGCCACTGACTGGCTAGCTAGCTAGTATCTAGCGCTTAACTAGCTAAAGTTAGCTATCAAATATTTTTTTGCATGTGATAGCTAGCTAGCGAACTAATGATTTGCTGGATATTTTCAACACATACTTTTTGGTGAAGACGTTGCTGTCTTTTAAAACCTACAGTACCTTCAGAAAGTATTCATAGCACTTGACTTATTGATACTTTTGTTGTGTTACAGCCTGGATTCAAAATGGATTAAAAAAATTATCTGCACTCAATACCCATTAATGACAAAGTCAAAACATGTTTTAAGAAATGTCTGTACATTTATAGAAAATTAAATACAGAAATATCTCATTTACATAAGTTTTCACACCCCTGATTCAACACTTTTTAAAAGACCCTTTGGCAGCAATTACAGCTTTGAGTCTTTCTGGGTAAGTCTTTCTGAGTAAGAGCTTTCCACACCTGGATTGTGCAACATTTGCCCATTAATCTTTTCAAAGGTCTTCAAGCTCTGTCAAATTGGTTGTTGATCATTGCTAGACAAGCATTTTCAGGCCTTGCCATAGACTTTCATGTAGATTTAAGTCGAAACTGTAACTTGGCCACACAGGAATATTCACTGTCTTCTTGGTAAGCAACTCCAGTGTAGATTTGGCCTTGTGTTTTAGGTTATTGTCCTACTGAAAGGTGAAATAATCTCCCAGGGTCTGGTGGAAAGCAGACTGAACAAAGTTTTCCTCTAGGATTTTTCCTGTGCTTAGCTCCATTCTGTTAATTTTTTTATTCGGAAAAACTCACCAGTCCTTAACAATTACAAGCATACCCATAACAGGATGCAGCCACCACCATGCTTGAAAATGTGGCGAGTAGTACTCTGTAATGTATTGAATTGTATTGTATTTGCCCCAAACGTAACACTTTGTATTTAGAACAAAAAGTGAATTGCCTTGCCACATTTTTTTGCAGTTATAATTTAAACATGATTCTTATTTTGGAATGCTTTTCTTTACAGGCTTCCTTCTTTTCACTCTGTCAATTCCGTTAGTATTGTGGAGTAACTACAATGTTGTTGATCCATCCTCAGTTTTCTCCTATCACAGCCATTAAACTCTGTAACTGTGTTAAATTCACCTTTGGCCTCATGGTGAAATCCCTGAGCGGTTTCCTTCCTCTCTAGCAACTGAGTTAGGAAGGACCCCTATATCTTTGTAGTGACTTGGTGCATTGATGCACCATCCAAAGTGTAATTAATAACTTCACCATGCTCAAATGGATATTCAATATCTGCTTTTTGTATTTTACCCATCTACCAATAGGTGCCCTTCTTTGCGAGCCATTGGAAAACCTCTCTAGTCTTTGTGGTTGAATCTTTGTTTGACTGCTTGACTGAGGGACCTTATAGATAAATGTATGTGTGGGATACAGAGATGAGGTAGTCATTCAAAAATCCTGTTAAACACTATTATTGCACACAGAGTGAGTCCATGCAACTTCGGTGACTTGTTAAGCAACTATTTTATTCTGAAGTTATTTAGGCTTGCTATAACAAAGGGGTTGAATACTTATTGACTCGATCAATCAATCAAATGTATCAGAAACCTAGAGCGTAACCAGGCTCTGATGAGTGGCCAGTCCTCTTCAGGCTGTGCTGGATGGAAATGAAAAGAGTACATGGCTATTAAGGCGAGATTGTTCTTCAAGAGTCAAGACATTTCAGCTTTTAATTTTTATGAATTTGTAAACATTTAGAATAAAAAATATTCCACTTTGAAATGATGCGTTATTGTGTGTAGGCCAGTGACCAAAAAAATCTATATTTAATCCATTTTAAATTAAGGCAGTAACACAATAATATGTGGAATAAGTCCACGGATGTGAATACTTTTTGAAGGCGTTGCATATGCATTTTAATATGCTAGTGTCACTGTTGAGTAGCATGTTACCTAGCACAAAAGCTAAGGTAGCAACAATATGAGCTGACTTGACATCAAAGCAAAACTTCGCTTTTGCAGATGGATACCTTTCCCTACCCATGGTGTTGAAAGAGGCTGCATGGGAATGAGGATGCATCAACACCCTGGAAAGATGTTTGTGGTGCACTCACTCATACACTAATTTATCACAACAAAAGTGTTATCGTCTTCAAGCTTGATAAGGTAAGCAAATGCATGTATTATTCTCATAATTGTAGCCAACTCATTGTCTTTGTAACAACTGCTTTAAACTGTTGTTCCTTCTCTCTTTCTTGCTAGAAGCAGTTACCAGGCAAACATACAAATTGAGGCTGTAACGCACTTCTATGCTAGTCGGTGCGGAGTTAGGCACAGGAAGCAGAGGGTAAAGGACAATGTTTTATTCCGGTGCAGGAAAATGGTCACGCTAAAACACCAGGCGCAATAACAAGACCGGCCCAAAAGTCCGGAGTCCGGAGAAAACCAAGAAAACCGCACAACCACAAACATGAACAGAGGAAAATAAACCTGCACAAAGAGCAGGCGGGCATTACCGGCTTAAATAGCCCAACTAAAACCTGAACAAGAAACAGGTGTAACCAATAAGACAAAACCAACAGAAAAGGGAAAAGGGATCGGTGGCAGCTAGTAGACCGGTGACGACGACCACCGAGCACCGCCCGAACAGGAAGAGGAGTCGTGACAGAGGCCTTCAATCAAAATGAGGACAGAGAAATATGTGTGCACAGGGTTAATACTTCTTGCATGCATGTCCTTGAGATGTAAGTTAACAATAATAATTTTTTGAAAAATATAAATTTCCATAAACATAACATTTTATTTTGCTTTTCTTCCACCCAAGCCTTATACACTGGAGTCACGAAGAATAGACAATTAGTAGACAACTGGCTCTTGATGATGACGTCCCCAGTCTAGACGGAAGATCATAATTAGTTGATTGGTTCGAATCAATTGTGTTGAGGCTCGGCTGGAGAAAAATCGTGTATACTGTGGCTCTCTAGGTACACATTTAAATGTAGAATTAAATCCCAGTTTCTGCTAGCTAAATTGTTTGTTTATATAGCATTGATACAATTGTTTCCATGCTGAAAAATATATAGAATGCCAGTTTAAGTGAGAAGCATAGCAACATCAGCGCAATTTTGTAACAGCTGACCCTGCTTTTCCAAAGCCAAACCTGCCCAGTAGCCTCCCAGTCCACATTTCAAGATGCCAAAATAGAAACATGTTTTGAGTAATTGTTTTCAGTATCTTAATGTTGTTTTTGTTTTGTGTTTTCTGATTGTTTCCGTGCCCTGTATTCAACAAGCTTTGTTGGACTTCCACAGGTCTGCCATCTCCAATGTTTACTCAGAACAGGGTAGCACGACTGGCCCTTAAATGTACATGGGGAGCTAACATTAATATTATGCATTTACATCTCTCATGGCTCAAAGTGGAGAAGAGATTGACTTCATCACTACTTGTTTTTATAAGAAGTGTTGACATGTTGAATGTAAAAAAGTGTCTGTTTAAACTACTAGCTGCTTGGACACCCATGCATATCCCACAAGACATGCCACCAAAGGTCTCTTCACAATCCCCAAGTCAAGAACAGATCATGGGAGGCGCACAGTACTGCATAGAGCCATGGCTACATGGAACTCTATTCCACATCAGGTAACTGATGCAAGCACTAGAATCAGTTAAAAATACACCTTATGGAACAGTGGGGACTGTGAAGAGACACACACACACACAGGCACAGAAACACATACACGCACTCTACACACACATGGATTTTTTTAGTCATAGATACAGTACCAGTCAAAGGTTTGGACACACCCACTCATTCCAGGGTTTTTCTTTATTTTTACTATTTTCTACATTGTAGAATAATAGTGAAGACATCAAAACTATGAAATAACACATATGGAATCATGTTGCCACAAAACAAATTTGCATGTGAAAATATGAGCTTGGGCAAAAGATTTGCCACAATTGTTTGGCAGAAGCCTGTTTTTTTGGTAAGGGTGCCTCAATCACAGTTAAATAAAGGTAAAAAATATATATATAAAAATGTAGACCTTTCCCAGGTTCTCTTGTTAATGTGAGTGGGGAAAGAATTTATTTCATGTGGGGATTAAAGGTATACTTTGTGATTTTGGCAATGAGGCCCTGTATCTACTTCCCCAGAGTCAGATGAACTTGTAGATACCATTTGTATGGCTCTGTGTTAATTATGCATGAAGTTTGAGGTGGATTTTGCAAGCCAATGATAACTAGCATTAGCACAACTAGCATTAGCACTGGAGGTCTATGGGTATCTGCTTGCCAAATGTGACAAAACCCACTATGTCAAATATGATATAAACCTGTGCTTTATAAAGGGTGGCATAAGCACCGCCGAATAAAGGCTTTATAATTCATATTCAATTGAGGATTCACAAAGAATTTAAAACCTTGTCATGCTTCTTGGAAGAGCATTGTAACGCCAGGATAGTGGGTTAGATTCACGGGAACACCCATACGCAAAAATGGATGCACACATGACAGAAATCGCTTTGGATAAAAGTGTCTGATAAATTGTAAATGTAAGCAATAAGGCCCGGGGGGTGTGGTATATGGCCAATATGCCACAGCTAAGGACTGTTTTCATGCACAACGCAATGTGGAGTACATGGACACAGCCCTTAGCCGTGGTATACTGGCCATATACCACAAACCCCAGAGGTGCCTTATTGCTATTATAATCTAGTTACGAACATAATTAGAGCAGTAAAAATAAATGGTTTGTCATACCTGTGGTATACGGTCTGATATACTACGGCTGTCAGCCAAACAGCATTCAGGGCTCGAATCACCCAGTTTCTAAATTATATTCTATTACTTTAAAACATTTCTAGGATGGCCCTCTTGGGTGCATAGCCAATATTGGACCTGACCTAAACTATCCCCAAAATGCTGTGCTGCAGGATGACACACCAAAGTGCAGTCATGCACAGTCAAATAAACTCAGCAAAAAAAGAAACGTCCCTTTTTCAGGACCCTGTATTTCAATGATAATTTTAAAAAATCCAAATAACTTCATAGATCTTCATTGTAAAGGATATTAACACTGTTTCCCATGTTTGTTCAATGAACCATGAACAATTAATAAACATGCACCTGTGGAACAGTTTACAAACGGTAGGCAATTAAGGTCACGGTTATGAAAACTAAACACTAAAGAGGCCTTTCTACTGACTCTGAAAAACACAAAAAGAAAGATGCCCAGGGTCCCTGCTCAGCTGCGTGGACGTGCCTTTTTTTGCTGCAAAGAGGCATGAGGACCGCAGATGTGGCCAGGGCAATAAATTGCAATGTCCGTACTGTGAGACGCCTAAGACAGCGCTACAGGGAGACAAGACGGACAGCTGATCGTCCTCACAGTGGCAGACCACGTGTAACAACACCTGCACAGGATCGGTACAGTCGAACATTACACCTGCGGGACAGGTACAGGATGGCAACAACAACTGTCCGAGTTACACCAGGAACGCACAATCCCTCCATCAGTGCTCAGTCTGTCCGCAATAGGCTGAGAGAGGCTGGACTGAGAGCTTGTAGGCCTGTTGTAAGGCAGGTCCTCACCAGACATCGCCGGCAACAACGGGCACAAACCCACCGTCGCTGGACCAGACAGGACTGGCAAAAAGTGCTCTTCAATGACGAGTCGCGGTTTTGTCTCACAAAGGGTGATGGTCGGATTCGCTTTTTTCGTCTAAGGATATAGCGATACACCAAGGCCTGTACTCTGGAGCGTTATCGATTTGGAGGTGGAGGGTCCGTCATGGTTTGGGGTGGTGTGTCACAGCATTATTGGACTGAGCTTGTCATTGCAGGCAATCTCAACGCTGTGCGTTACAGGGAAGACATCCTCCTCTCTCATGTGGTACCCTTCCTGCAGGCTTATCCTGACATGACCCTCCAGCATGACAATGCCACCAGCCATACTGCTCGTTCTGTGCGTGATTTCTTGCAAGACATGAATGTCAGTTTTCTGCCATGGCCAGCGAAGAGCCCGGATCTCAATCCCATTGAACACTTCTGGGACCTGTTTGATCGGAGGGTGAAGGCTAGGGCCATTCCACCAAAGAAATGTCCGGGAATTTGCGGGTGCCTTGGTGGAAGAGTGGGGTAACATCTCACAGCAAGAACTGGCAAATCTGGTGCAGTCCATGAGGAGGAGATGCACTGCAGAACTTAATGTAGCTGGAGGCCACACCAGATACTGATTGTTCCTTTGATTTTGATCCCCCCTTTGTTCAGGGACACATTATTAAATTTCTGTTAGTCACATGTCTGTGGAACTTGTTCACTTTATGTCTCAGTTGCTGAATCTTGTTATGTTCATACAAATATTTACACATGTTAAGTTTGCTGAAAATAAATGCAGTTGACAGTGAGGATGTTTATTTTTTTTGCTGAGTTTAATTTACTCGGTTTTGTTATTCCAGGTTCCAGATTTCACCCATTTTTTTTTCTGGTTTTCCCACACTTTTTTTAATAGAAAAAAAAAAGTTCTGTTTACAGCAATGCTTAAACCATTTACATTACATTTACATAAACCACACCAGGAGATGACTTTTGAGGTCTGGGAAAAATCGATGAAACTTGCTCTGTTGTTCGGTTAGCAGTGTTTCTGAAGCGCAGTAAGCACATTTGATGCGTTGGCGAATCAAGTACCCACTTGTGGTGCCACTGGACAGCAAAAAACGAATAAGTTAACCTTTATTTATACTAATTGATTAAAAAACTATTTTTTTTAGATAAAAAAAGGTATAATCTGTGTAAATGATATCATAAATAGGACTGGTGGAGTTATGTCACACATGCAGCTAACACAGACATATGGAAATGTCTGCTCTACCCAAATTACAACCAACTAATTGCAGCATTACTGCAAAAATAGAAGAGGAAAGTGGAAGGGGGAAAAAGGAAGGAACTTGTTTGTCAGCCCTGCATTAAAGACAAAAATTGGTTAAAGAAAATTGTGATAAATAAAAATATATACCAGTTTCATTTAAGGACCTTAAAATTGACAGCTGTACATATAAATTGCAAAATAGTTGGGAAGAGATTTTCGATGTACCGATACCATGGCACATGGTTTATGAATTGACATGCAAAACGATGCCGGATTCAAAACTTAGGATTTTTCCATTTAAATTATGATACAAATTCTTGCAACCAATAGAATGTTATATATACAGGGGATACAATCTTCCCAGCTCTGCAGATTTTGCTGCGAGGAGGCAGAATCATTAGATCATTTATTTTGGTACTGTCCATATGTAGCTTGTTTTTGGTCACAGGTCCGGGAATGGTTGAAGAATTGCAACATTTACTTCGAGTTAATGCTGTACATAGCAATACCGGGTGATTTGAAAAGTCATAGTCAATCGATCAATGATGTAATAATTATTTTAGCAAATATGTTTATCTTTAATTTACAGTCTGTAGAATCTATGCGAATTGAAAGGTTCAGTTCTTTTGTGAAGCATCACAGCACAGTTGAAAAATATATGGCAAATAGAAATCCAAAATGGATGGTGTTAAGAGATAGATGGGAGGGGTTGAATGGAGCTGAAGGGTGGGTGTAATAACAACAAGATAACAAATGTAAAACATACGAGGTCTGTAAAATGTATATAGGTTCAGAACTTTTGTGAAATAGCACAGTTACAAATTGAAATCAGAAATAGAGGAAGGACTAAATACAAACAAAATAGAACTATTGTAAAATAGATCGTGTCTGTAAAATGCATATAGTATTTAAATGCTGGAAGTAGAAGTGTAACGCTCGTCGTTGTAAGAATGGTCGGACCAAGATGCAGCGTGGGGTAGGGCTACTAACCCCGGATCCGGGAGCACCCCCCACCCCCCACACACTGATTAGCATAGCTAGCATAGCTTCACAAGTAGATAGTAGCATCTAAATATCATTAAATCACAAGTCCAAGACACCAGATGAAAGATACAGATCTTGTGAATAAAGCCACCATTTCAGATTTTTAAAATGTTTTACAGGGAAGACAAAATATGTAAATCTATTAGCTAAACACGTTAGCAAAATACACCACTATTCTAACTCCATCAGTTTCTTACTCCTTCAGGTGCTATCACCAATTCGGCTCAACTAAGATATTGATAGCCAATAACCTATAAAAAAAACCATCAGATGACAGTCTGATAACATATTCATGGTATAGGATAGTTTTTGTTAGAAAAAAGTGCATATTTCAGGTAGAAATCACAGTTTACAATTGCACCGACCATCACAAATCGACTAGAATTACTAGATAGAGCAACGTGTATGACCAATTTACTCATCATAAAACATTTCATAAAAATAGACAAAGCATAGCAATGGAAAGACCCAGTTCTTGTGATTTCAGACCATATTTCAGATTTTCTAAGCGTTTTTCAGCGAAAACACAATAAATCGATAAGTTAGCATACTACATGTGCAAACGTTACCAGAGCATCGATTCCAGCCAAAGAGCGCTATAACGTAATCACCGCCAAAAGATATTAATTTTTTCACTAACCTTCTCAGAATTCTTCCGATGACACTCCTGTAACATCATTTTACAACATACATATACAGTTTGTTCGAAAAGGTGCATATTTAGCCATACAAAACCGTGGTTACACAATAAAAATACTAGGAAATCAAGCCTCAATATGTCTGACGTCATCTATCAGAGTGATCTAGTTTAATTGAAAGCTAATCATATACTTGACTAAAAAATACAGGGTAGACAGGAATCGAAAGACAAATTAGTTCTTAATGCAACCGCTGATTTACATTTTTAAAATTATCCTTACTTTTCAATACAGGGTTCGCCAGGTGAAGCTATACCAAACAAAATGGCGAAATATGCGTTTAAAATATTTCGACAGAAACACGGTTTATCATATTAAATATTGCTTACTTTGAGCTGATCTTCCATCATATTCTTGGGCAATGTATCCTTTCTATGTTATAAACGTCTTTTGGTCGATAGATGTCCTCTGTCCTTCGAAATGTCCACCACCAACGACCGACACCCCGAAACGTTTCCAAAGCTAAAAAGGGCACGACAAATAAATTCCTCAAAATCGCACTAAACGGATATAAATTGCTATAAAACGGTTCAAATTAACTACATTATGATGTTTTTAACAACTATAACGACTGAAAACATGACCGGAGAAATATTGCTGGTTAGAAAACGATTTGGAACGAGGCAGGTCCGATGTCCTTTACGCTTCAGGCGCACGTTGAGAAAGGGTGGTCTCTGTACATTTTCGTCTTTTATAATGGCTGTGAACGTCCCATCGAGTCCATTGAAAACGTGATGACGTACAGACACCCAGAGGAAGACGTAGGCAGTGTCGGTTTCTTCATAGCATTCACTGTCGCCTTAAAAACAGACCCCAGATCAGAGGTAAAAATTTCTGAAATCTGAACCCTGTCATGAAAAGTGCTGTAGAAATTGTTCTGTACCACTCAGAGACAAAATTTCAACTCCTATAGAAACTATAGACTGTTTTCTATCCAATAATAACAATAATATGCATATTGTACGATCAAGAATTTAGCACGAGGCAGTTTAATTTGGAGACACAAATATGCTAATGCGGAACAGCACCCCCTATAGTTCCAAGAAGTTTTAATCATATTTATTAATGATAACCAGCAACAAAACAAGAAAGAGAAACCAACGAAACGTACAGCCTTGTAGGGCTCAACAGCAACAATACAAAAAACAAGATCCCATAACAAACAGGTGGGAAAAGGCTGACTAAATATGATCCCCAATCAGAGACAACGATAGACAGATGCCTCTGATTGGGAACCATACCAGGCCAACATAGAAATAACAAAACTAGAATGCCCACCTTAGTCACACCCTAACCTAACCAAAATAGAGAATTAAAAGGCTCTCTAAGGTCAGGGTGTGACAAGAAGGCTAAGTGCTATTGTTTATTCGTTTACTCCAATTGGGAGAGGGGTGGTACGGGTTGCGGGGAATAATGAAGGAAAATATATTCTAAAAAGATACATAGAGTTGAAGTCGGAAGTTTAAATAAACTTATGTTGGAGTCATTAAAACTCGTTTTTCAACCACTCCACAAATTTCTTGTAAACAAACTATAGTTTTGGCAAATCGGTTAGGACATCTACTTTGTGCATGACACAAGTAATTCTTTCAACAATTGTTTACAGGACAGATTATTTCACTTATAATTCACTGTATCACAATTCCAGTGGGTCAGAAGTTTACATACACTAAGTTGACTGTGCATTTAAACAGCTTGGAAAATTCCAGAAAATTATATCATGGCTTTAGAAGCTTCTGATCGGTTAATTGACATAATTTGAGTCAATTGGAGGTGTACCTGTGGATGTATTTCAAGGCCTACCTTCAAACTCAGTGCCTCTTTGCTTGACATCATGGGAAAATCAAAAGAAATCAGCCAAAAATTGTAGACCTCCACAAGTCTGGTTCATCCTTGGGAGCAATTCCAAACGCCTGAAGGTACCACGTTCATCTGTACAAACAATAGTACGCAAGTATAAACACCATGGGACCACGCAGCCGTCATACTGCTCAGGAAGGAGACTCGTTCTGTCTGCAAATCAATTCCAGAACAACAGCAAAGGACCTTGTGAAGATGCTGGAGGAAACAGGTACAAAAGAGCTATATCCACAGTAAAATGAGTCTATATCAACATAACCTGAAAGGCTGTTCAGCAAAGAAGAAGCCACTGCTCCAAACCCGCCATAATGATGTAACAAAAATATAACTGTTTGGCCATAATGACCATTGTTATGTTTGGAGGAAAAAGGGGGAGGCTTGCAAACCGAAGAACACCATCCCAACCGTGAAGCACGGGGGTGGCAGCATCATGTTGTGGGGGTGCTTTGCTGCAGGAAGGACTGGTGCACTTCACAAAATAGATGGCATAATGATGATGGAAAATTATGTGGATATATTGAAGCAACATCTCAAGACATCATGCAGGAAGTTAAAGCTTGGTTGCAAATGTATCTTCCAAATGGACAATGACCCCAAGCATACTTCCAAAGTTGTGGCAAAATGGCTTAAGTACAACAAAGTCAAGGTATTGGAGTGGCCATCACAAAGCCCTGACCTAATTCCCATAGAAAATGTGTGGGCAGAACTGAAAAAGTGTGTGCGAGCAAGGAGGCCTACAAACCTGACTCAGTTACACCAGCTCTGTCAGGAGGAATGGGCCAAAATTCACCCAACTTATTGTGGGAAGCTTGTGGAAGGTTACCTGAAACATTTGACCCAAGTTAAACAATTTAAAGGCAATGCTACCAAATACTAATTGAGTGTATGTAAAATTCTGACCCACTGGGAATGTGATGAAAGAAATAAAAGCTGAAATAAATCATTCTCTCTACTATTATTCTGACATTTCACATTCTTAAAATAAAGTGGTGATCCTAACTGACCTAAGAGGGAAATTTTACATGGATTCACCGGACGTGCTACCTGTCCCAGGCCTGCTGTTTTCAACTCTCCAGAGACAGCAGGAATGGTAGAGATACTCTCAATGATCTGCTATGAAAAGCCAACTGACACTCACTCTTGAGGTGCTGACCTGTTGCACCCTCGACAACTACTGTGATTATTATTTTTTGACCATGTTGGTCATTTATGAACATTTGAACATCTTGGCCATGTTCTGTAATAATCTCCACCCGGCACAGCCATAAGAGGACTGGTCACCCCTCATAGCCTGGTTCCTCCTTAGGTTTCTTCTTAGGTTTTGGCCTTTCTAGGGAGTTTTTCCTAGCCACCGTGCTTCTACACCTGCATTGCTTGCTGTTTGAAGTTTTAGGCTAGGTTTCTGTACAGCACTTTGATATATCAGCTGATGTAAGAAGGGCTATATAAATACATTTGATTTGATTAAATGTCTGGAATTGTGAAAAACTGAGTGTAAGTGTATTTGGCTAAGGTGTATGTAAACTTCCGACTTCAACTGTATGTGTTATGAATAACCAAAGGTTTCTGACTTTATAGTAAGTACAGCGTAATATGATACACGGCATTTAAGTAAATTTGGCTTACCAGTGAATCTCAGAGTGTTCATCATCTATCTATACTGTGTCTCAGAGGTTTCTGTCCATGAGTAATGCAACCTGAAAAAAGCATGAAAGAGAAAAAGCATGAAAGACTCCCTTATCTAGAGAATTAGCCATACAGTTGGTTCCAGTAAAAATATAATTATCTTGTGTTTTGTCTAATTGTAAGGGATGCGTACTGGCGGCAGAGAAGTCAGGCGCAGGAGAGCAAAAACTGTGTTTACAACGGAGCAGTTTAATAATAAAAACCACCGGAATCAGAACAAACAATCAAACGGGTACAAAACCCATAACACACCAGATAAACGTACACATGCATTTACAAATAAACAATTCTGGACAAGGACATGGGGGGAACAGAGGGTTAAATACACAACATGTAATGATGGAATTGAAACCAGGTGTGTGGGAGGACAAGACAAAACAAATGGAAAATGAAAAGTGGATCGATAATGGCTAGAAGACCGGCGACGCCGATCGCCGAACGTCGCCCGAACAAGGAGAGGAACCAACTTCGGCGGAAGTCGTGACACTAATAAACATCCGTTACACATATGCATTTTGAAACAGTTAAAAAAATATCAAATTAAATGTATTTCTACTACTGTAGATGCATTGGTTTTATTGTTAGGATAGAGTTGTTGACAGTAGTGATGGACATCGGTCACAGTTCATACATAGATGAGCCATTCAATTGGACACTAGCCAGCCAAAACAGTCATAATAGCTAATTGGTTATTGAAGCTAATTTGTATCTGGCCATCCAGAAACAACTACAAATGCATCAACCCCAACAAATATGTATATGTATTATAATCCACATATATTTTTATTTTATTTCACTAGGCAAGTCAGTTAAGAACAAATTCTTATTTACAATGACGGCCTACCACGGCCAAACCCTAACCCGGACGATGCTTGGCCAATTGTGCACCGCCCTATGGGACTCCCAATCACGGCCGGTTGTGATACAGCCTGGTAATGAACCAGGGTCTGTAGTGATGCTTCTAGCACTGAGATGCAGTGCCTTAGACTGCTGTGCCCCTTGGGAGCCTGTGTCACCAGCAAAGCAACCCCACACCATCACACCTCTTCCTCCATGTTTCATGCTTCACCGTGGGAACCACACATGCGGAGATCATCTAATTTGGACTCATCGGTCTAATGGCCCAAGCTAGTCTCTTCTTCTTATTGGTGTCCTTTAGTAGTGGTTTCTTTGCAGCAATTCGACCATAAAAGCCTGATTCACGCAGTCTCCTCAAAACAGCTGATGTTGAGATTTGTCTGTTACTTGAACTCTGTGAATAATTTATTTGTGCTGCAATTTCTGTGGCTGGTAACTCTAATGAACTTATCCTCTGTAGCAGTTTAATAATGCTACACCACTCACTTTAAAAATGTTTACATACTGCTTTACTCATTTCATATGTATATACTGTATTCTACTGTATTTTAGTCCATGCCACTCCGACATTGCTTATCCTAATATTTATATATTTCTTAATTCCATTATTTTACTTTTAGGTTTGTGTGTATTGTTGTGAATTGTTAGATATTACTGCACTGTTTGAGCTAGGAACACAAGCATTTCGCTAAACCCGCAATAACATCTTCTAAATATGTGTATGTGACCAATAAACTTTTATTTGATTTGATGCATAGTGCCAACTGTAAAGTTTGGTGGAGGAGGAATAATTGTCTGGGGCTGTTGGTTTGGGCTAGGCTCCTTAGTTCCAGTGAAGGGAAATCTTAACGCTACAGCATACAATGACATTCTAGACGATTCTGTGCTTCCAACTTTGTGGCAACAGTTTAGGGAAGGCTCTTTCCTGTTTCAGCATGACAATGCCCCCATGCACAAAGCAAGGTCCATACAGAAAATGTTTGTTAAGATCGGTGTGGAAGAAATTGACTTGCTGCACAGAGCCCTGACCTCAAAACCTTCAAACAACTTTGGGATGAAGTGGTCTAATAACCCAATATCAGTGCTGACCTCACTAATGCTCTTGTGGCTGAATGGAAGCTAGTCCTTGCAGCAATGTTCCAACATCTAGTGGAAAGCCTTCCCAGAAGAGTGGATGCTGTTATAACAACTCCATATTCATGCCCATGATTTTGGAATGAGATGTTCAACAAGCAGGTGTCCACATACCTTGTATCATGTTGTATATATTGAAGTAGGCCTTTAGGCCAATAAGTAAGTTACGTTAAGACAGATACTGTAAACAGGACTCTTAGGCCTACAGCTCCATGTCATTTCAATAATTTAATATCAATAATAACCTTGAACCCATCTGTCCCTGAATTTTCTTAAAAATTTGTATTTTACACTCTAGCAGTAGTGCTACATTGAGATAAATATCATACATGACAAAAACCTTCTGAGAATTTAATCCTCAAAGCGCCATTAAGGTCTGATGCACCATAAGGAATATTAACAGTAGAATAGCCGAGACTCAACGAGTAGCGTACCAATAAATGTAATACACACAATCACAAAGAAATTTATTAGTATTTTGTATAGGAATGTCATAAAAAACATTCTAAGACTATTTATTTCAAAATAATAGAATAGCATGTTTTTATATATAATAGCATGTTTTTATATATATTCATCTGTGCTATAGTAGCTGAGGCTATGGCTACACCATGTCAATGAAATGAACTTGTTAATATAGCAGACATTACACACTTGTATTCCCCAGCCCTGCCACAGTCACACATACAGTGCCTTCGGAAAGTATTCAGACCCCTTCGGAAAGTATTCAGGCCTCTTTCTAAAATGTATTAAGTAAAATAATATCCTCAGCAATCTACACACAATACCCCATAATGGCAAGTGAAAACAGTTTTTAGTTGTTTTTGTGCTAATTTATTAATAAAAAACTGAAATACCTTATTTAGAGTACATAAGTATTCAGACCCTTCGCTATCAGACTCGAAAATTGAGCTCAGGTACATCCTGTTTCCAATGATCATCCTTGATGTTTCTACACCTTGATTAGAGTTCACCTGTGGTAAATTCAGTTGATTGGATATGATTTGGAAAGGCACGCACCTGTTTATATAAGGTCCCACAGTTGCAGTGGTGTAAAGTCCTTAAGTAAAAATACTTTAAAGTACTACTTAAGCAGTTTTTACGGGATCTGTACTTTACTATTCATATTTTTGACAACTTTTTATTTTACTTCACTACATTCCTAAAGAAAATTATGTACTCTTTACTCCATACATTTTCCCTGACACACAAAAGTGCTCGTTACATTTTGAATGCTTAGCAGGCCAGGAAAATTGTCAAATTCACACACTTATCAAGAGAACATCCCTGGTCATCCCTACTGCCTCTGATCTGGCAAATTCACTAAGCACATGCTTCATTTTTAAATAATGTCTGAGAGTTGGAGCGTGCCCCTGGCTAGCCTTAAATAAATAAATAAATAACTAGAAAATGTGTCTGTCTGCTTTGCTTAATATAAGGAATTCTAAATGATTTATACTTGTACTTTAACTTTTGATATTTAAGTACATTTTAGCAATTACATGTACATTTGATACATAAGTATATTTAAAACCAAATACTTTAAAACTTTTACTCAAGTAGTATTTTACTGGGTGACTTTCACTTTAACTTGAGTCATTTTCTATTAAGGTATTTTTTAGTTTTACTCAAGTATGACAATTGGGTACTTTTTCCACCACTGCACAGTTGATTGTGCATGTCAGAGGAAAAACCAAGCCATTAGGTCGAAGGAATTATCCATAGAGCTCTGAGACAGGATTGTGTCGAGGCACAGATCTGGGGAAGGCTACCAAAACATTTCTGCAGCATTGAAGGTCCCCAAGAACACAATGGCCTCCAACATTCTTAAATGGAGGAAGTTTGGAACCACCAAGACTCTTCCTAGGGCTGGCCACCAGGTCAAATTGAGCAATCGGGGAGGAAGACCTTGGCCATGGTGGTGACCAAGAACCCAATGGTCACTCTGACAGAGCTCTAGAGTTCATCTGTGGAGATGGAAGAACGGACAACAATCTCTGCAGCACTCCACCAATCAGGCGTTTATGCTAGAGTAACCAGATGGAAGCCACTACTCAGTAAAAGGCATATGACAGCCCACTTGGAGTTTGCCAAAAGGCACCGAAAGACTCTCAGACCATGACAAAACAAGATTCTCTGGTCAGATGAAACCATCATTGAACTCTTTGGCCTGAATGCCAAGCGCCACGTCTGGAGGAAACCTGGCACAATCCCTACAGTGAAGCATGGTGGTGGCAGCATCATGCTGTGGGGATGTTTTTCAGTGGCAGTGACTGGGAGACCAGGGTCGAGGAAAAGATGAACAGAGCGAAGTGCAGAGATATCCTTGATGAAAATCTGCTCCACAGCACTCAGGACTTCAGACTGGGGCAAAGGTTCACCTTCCAACAGGACAATGACCCTAAGCACACAGCCAAGACAATGCAGGAGTAGCTTCGGGACAAGTCTCTGAATGTCCTTGAGTGGCCCAGCCAGAGCCTGGACTTGAACCTGAGTGAACATCTCTGGAGAGACCTGAAAATAGCTTTGCAGCGACGCTCCCCATCCAAGCCGACAGAGCTTGAGAGGATCTGCAGAGAAGAATGGTAGAAACTTCCCAAATACAGATGTGTTAAGCTTAAAGGGTCTGAATACTTATCTAAATGTGATATGAATATTTTTTTATACATTTACAAAAAATCCACACAATATGTGGTATTGTGTGTAGATTGATAAGTAAAAAAAACAATGTAATGCATTTTAGAATAAGGCTGTAACGTAAAAAAGTGGAAAAAGTCAAGGGGCCTGAGTACTTTCTGAATGCACTGTATCTGAGTCTCTTTATATTCAGTCACCGCAACTCTTGACGATATTTGAGAGAGGAGGAGGAAGAGAAAGAGAAAGAAAGAAATTGACCGAGACGGAGAGAGAGAGAGAGCGAGAGAGAGAGAGAGAGACTGATCGCTTGTGCCGTCCACAATCAATCGTGCTGCTTTGTTGACAGTGTGAATTGGTTACTCTTCGATTTTATCAAGACACTCCACCTTCCCCATTTACCTGACAGGGCCATCCCTGGTTTCCTCAAATTGAACACACCTATTGACAGGGGGAAAGGTTATACTACACCGTTGAGGAGACATATTTTGCAGCATGCAGCAAGGAAAATGAGATTTGTTAAATCATAATACATACAAATGACAGTTACAGAGGAATTCACTGATGCTAATGAATTGCTGAGAAAGTAGATTGGTACAGTACAGAGCGGCACTTCTCTAAAATGATGTGGTGGAATACCTTAACACCATGGAACAAACTGTATATCAGATGATAATATCGGGTACACTTTGACCTGGTACAGAACCTCAGTGTACTCCGAAAGCTGGGAGGTGGACGGGGTAGGCCTATGCTCTCTTAACAGTGTGTGTGTGTGTGTGTGTGTGTGTGTGTGTGTGTGTGTGTGTGTGTGTGTGTGTGTGTGTGTGTGTGTGTGTGTGTGTGTGTGTGTGTGTGTGTGTGTGTGTGTGTGTGTGTGTGTGTGTGTGTGTGTGTGTGTGTGTGTGTGTGTGTGTGCTTAGAGAGGAGGACAGGGAGAGAGGAGGGGTGGAGAGGAGGTAGAGAGAGAGAGGAGAGCGAGAGCACTGCACATTTTCAAACCTCAGTGCAGAGTGTCTCTTCGATTCACGCTGGGATGTTTAAAAATACTCTTCCAAACAGCGCTTCGACCTTTGCAAAGGAAATATTAGATGACAAACTTGAAATGAGTCCACCTCCTCAAAGAATATTGACTTTTGCTATTTCAAGAGTGGGGAAAAGTCAGTATTTTCAACCAGATGGAAGCGGAGACGACTACATTTCGTCACATTATCCATCTTGCCAATGAGTCAAGGGCACGATTCCTAGAATCCTCTGAGCTTTATAAATGGTTTATTTGAGGATATTGAGGACATGAGAAAGTGGGTAAAATTCCATATCCATCTTTAGCATGAATATGATCCCGTACAAATGTTAAGAATTTGAGAGAATATGCACCTGGCAAGAGTGAAGTATTTGTGGAGTAAGTCATTTTTCACAAAAAAGCAACATGCTGGGCTAGAGACCACAGTTCAATGATAATGACGCATTTAATTGCATAGTGCTTTTCAAGAGACTCAAAGCTTTAGAGGATAGGTGTGACATATGTCATTTTTAGGTGTTAGATATTTAAGTCTGTGATTCAGTCATTCCATGGTCCGGGTGTTGTAGAGCCTCGCTGGTAAGCAGGCCAGTGCAAACATTTAGAGGGAGATGACACATGCATCAACTGTATATCATCCAACTGCCGGTGCCCAAAATAGCCCAATTGGCCTCATTGAGGTCTGTTACTATGCATGGCACAAAGACCTAGTGATTCTACCAGATAGAGTTTATTCATGCATGCCATGCCATGCAGGACCCTGGCATTCTGGTGACTGCCCACCTTCTGGTTGTCTTTCAGTGGTTGTCAATTGCGGGTAACATTATGCCAGGCAATGCTCTGGTAAATTCTCTACAGAAATAAGAACCAAGGAGAAAAAGGCATTCTGCTCCTCTGCCCACATTCACACCCTCACGCGCGCACGTGCACACACACACACGTGCTAACACACATTCTGCCTGTTTTTCACAAATAGGGCAACTGATGCTACTGAGCCAGATGTCTATGTGTGAGGGGAGAAGCTCCAGGTGGTATGCGATTTTAAGTACTTAGGCATCATAATTAATTCCAACCTCTCTTTTAAAAGGCAGGTGAAAAAGGTAACTCAAATAACCAAATTCAACCTAGCTAATTTCTGATTTGACTACAAACTGTTCTTTAATGCTCTGATACTTCACAACTTAACACACCGCTTGACTAGTTGTGCCAAAGCTTGCTGTACAATTTTTATATTTATTTTATTTAACTAGGCAAGTCAGTTAAGAACACATTTTTATTAAAAATGACGGCCTACCCCGGCCAAAACCTCCTCTAACCCGGACGACACTTGGCCAATTGTGCGCCACCCTATGGGACTCCCGATCACGGCTGGTTGTGATACAGCCCGGAATCGAACCCAAATCTGTAGTGACCCCTTTAGCACTAGCGATTCAGTGCCTTAGACCGCTGCGCCACTCGGGTGGTCCAAAATTCAGTCTATCTACAAACAGGCTCTCAATGTGCTTGACAGGAAGCCCAATAGCCATCATCACTGTTACATCCTCAGAGAGCACAAGCTCCTGAGTTGAAAAAATATTGTGCAATACATACACCGACGCATGTCTTGTATTCAAGATCCTAAATGGCCTAGCTCCCCCCCAACTTAGTACTTTTGTCAAACAGAAAATCCAAACTCATGGCAGCAGATCCACAGTCTGCCATGCGAGGTGACTGTATAGTTAAGGAAAAGCACCTGCTTTCTTTGTGAGAGCTTCCCATGTCTGGAACACACTGCCATCAGACACACACAACTGCACCACCTATCGCACCTTCACAAAAAAAACGTAAAGACATGGCTAAGTCAGACTTGTGAACTTAATCTCTAGCTGTGTATTTGACACTTTCCATGTTATCTGTTGTCTGTTGCTTGTGAGGTGTGTAAACACTTTGTTGCTTTTATGGATTTTGTTTTGTTGCTTTTTGTGCTATTGCTCTGTCTGCGTGATACGTGTTGCTTGTCATATGTTTGTCTGCATGTGCTTACTGCTCATTGTTTGTTTGTACTGTTATTGTACTTATTTTTAATAACCTGCCCAGGGACTGCAGTTGAAATTAGCCGGCTGGCTAATACCGGCAATTTTACTGAAATGTTGATTAATTAAAAATAAAATTTAACTCAACTCACACACGTGCACAACAGTGGAGGCTCCTCAGTGGAGGAAGGAGAGGACCATCCTACTAAGTGAATTTCATAAATTAAAAATAGTGAAACATTTAAAAAGTTATCCTTTTTAGATAGGACTATACTAAATATATTATCATGTCAAATAACTCATTTAAACACACTGTTTCACAATGAACATTACAGTAGCCTCAACAGCACTCTGTAGTGTAGCACCATGGTGTAGCCAGAGGACAGCTAGCTTCCATCCTCCTCTTGGTACATTGACTTCAATACAAAACCTAGGAGGCGCATGGTTCTCACTCCCTTCCATAGACTGAGACAGTTACTATGACAACTTACAGAGGATGTCCTCCAACCTTTGAGAGATCTTGCAGCATGAACTGACATGTTGTCCACCCAATCAAAGGATCAGAGAATGAATCTAGTACTGAAAGCAGCTAGCTAGTGCCACAGTGTATAACATGTGGGGAATATTTGACTCAAAGAGAGAGAAAGACAATAGTTGAACAGTTTTTAACCAATTAATTTCTTTAACAATGCAGAAGCTAGAGAGAGAGAGTAAAACGAGAGAGCTAACTATATTTTGTTGTTTTATTTTTCACTTTCACTTAGCTAGCAAATGCAGCTAGCTTGTTTAGCCTACTCAAACACCTGGCTCAAACAAAGAGGGACACTATGCTAGCTAGCTGGCTATGGCTATCCAACACAAACTTTTCCAAGTTAATGTAAGCTTTTGGTTTTCTTAATTTATTGCCACTAGGGGACCGCTGGTGTAACTGCTTAACTGCTTGCTTACACTGTACTGCAAGATTGTAGTGGATTTACTAATGCGTTAGTTCTATTAGCAATGTTGACTTTGACATTAGCTAATATGGTGACAACGATGTAGGCTGTGTATAGCGGTTATCATTTGATTCTTTGGCTTGGAAAGTTTTTTTTCCTGGTCACAGACAGCTGATTTGTACTGAAGTCCACAAGCGAATGAAAAAGGTGAGAGGAGAGCACGTAGATGCGATAAGAAATTATACAACAAGCAACATGATGATGCTGTTTTTATGTGGCTGCTATGAAATGTGGACTGTGTTTGCGTGTGATCAGGGGTGTATTCATTCTGCCAATTCTGTTGAAAAAAAATCTTAAACGGAAGCAAACAAAACAAAACCAGGACAAACATACCTGAATTTGTCCAACAGAAACTCATATTTGCAACTGTTGGACTAATGATTACACCCTTGATCAGCTAGATGCAGGCAATAGTGTTCAAGGCTGTATTGAATGTGTCACTGTCTGTCACCTTGATTACTCAAATCTTTCTCTCAATCTGTGCACCGAGTGTACGTTGTATTCTTTCATTCATAGGATAGGTTGTAGCAACCTCATGATGGGTATAGGGAAATTTGAGTATCATGTAGTAGCCTAACTCTTTCAATGTAACATTGAGCTGGGTGAATGGAATAGGAATGACAGTCATCCAATATAATAGAAATATGGCCATGCTCATTAAAAAAATGTGCGTTCGCCCTCATCTTAAACGGCACTGACGACCACTTGTGCGCACACACACACACACACACACACACACACACACACACACACACACACACACACACACACACACACACACACACACACACACACACACACACACACACACACACACACACACACACACACACACACACACACACACACACACACACACACACACACACACACTCCTCTGAGGCAGAGCAGTTGCCCTATTTCTGAGGGCAGCTTTTCCAGACAAACGGGCAGGAGCAGGAATAGAGAAATCTATATCTGTTGGTTAACCTACCTTGTAGACAACAAGTGCGCATTCCGAATGTCACCCTTTCCCCATTATTATTATTATTATTAATTTTGTTCACCTTTATTGAACCAGGTAGGCTAGTTGAGAACAAGTTCTCATTTACAACTGCGACCTGGCCAAGATAAAGCAAAGCAGTGCGACACAAACAACAACACCGTTACACATGGAATAAACAAACATACAGTCAATAATACAATAGAAAAGTCTATATACAGTGTGTGCAAATGAGGTAGGATAAGGGAGGTATGGCAATAAATATTCCATAGTGCCAACATAATTACAATATAGCAATTAAACACTGGAGTGATAGATGTGCAGAAGATGAGTGTGCAAGTGGAGATACTGGGGTGCAAAGGAGCAAAATAAATACAATAAATAACAGTATGGGGATGAGGTAGTTGGATGGGCTATATACAGATTGGCTATGTACAGGTGCAGTGATCTGTGAGCTGCTCTGACAGCTGGTGCTTAAAGTTAGTGAGGGAGATGTGAGTCTCCAGCTTCAGTGATTTTTGCAATTCATTCCAGTCATTGGCAGCAGAGAACTGGAAGGAAAGGCGGCCAAAGGAGGAATTGGCTTTGGGGGTGACCAGTGAAATATACCTGCTGGAGCGCGTGCTATTATAGTGCACTAATTGTTACCAATTTTGCACTACGTAGGGAATAGGGTGCCATTTGGGATGCCTAAAATAGATTCTACAACGGGAGGCTAAACACACACTTCTAAACACACACTGCTGCTCAGCTTTTATATACTGTACACCATAACACCTATAATGAACCCCTAGCCACTGGCAAGCTCTGTCCCCATAATTCTTTACCATTGGTCGTAAGACAATGATATGGGAGTTTTTTAGTGGCAGTTGTGCTGCTGCTGGTGCACATCACTAAGGCTAGCAAGGTCAGACTGTGATCTTGAGGAAAGAGAGGGAAGGAGAGAGAGAGGGATAGAGAGATAGTGATCAAAAGGGATAGAGAGTGAGGGGAGTAGAGAGGGAGATATCGAGTGAAAGAGATGGGGAGAGGGGAGTAGGGAGATAGACAGAGGGAGAGGAATAGGTATGCAAAGGGAGGGAGAGTGATAGTGAGAGAAGGATGGATGGAAAGAGGGGGTAGTAGAAAGAGGGGTGGTTATAAAGGATGAGCAAGATGGGGAGGGAGAGAGAATGCGGTGTACATGTGTGACTGGTGGTGGGTGGTGGAGATGGTGATGTGTTTAATGTGCTATTTACAGGCATCCCCTGGCAAGCGGCTCCTGCTGTTTTATGACTAATTAATCTGATTTATCAAATTGCTCGGTGGCAAGGCGAGGCAGATTGATTGTAGTCAAATAATTTTATTCTTAACCTGTGGGGGGTGGAGAGAGATGGAGGCTTTGATGTGCTTCCGCATACCTATTAAGTGGCCAGAGTGCGAAGGGAGAGAGGAGGAGAGGAGAAGCAAGTCTAGCAGAGCTGGCTTCTCCGAAGGGTGCGAGATGCACGTGTAGGCCGCGGCAACACCAGCAGCTCACAGGAAATTGGGTTTTGCTGTGTACTAGGCAGGGGGAACATAACCAAGAGCAGGAAAACAACCTTAGATTTGGGGTTATGATAGGGTTAGACAGTTGAACTAAGCTCATGAGGTGTCAAACGATGTATTGAATCAATCTTTAGGATGTTTTTAACATAAATCTTCAATAATGTTCCAACTGGAGAATTCCTTTGTCTTCAAAAATGTGATAGAACAGAGCTCGCTCTCACATGAACGCGCATGGTCAGCGCATGTTCAGGTCATGGTAGACCTTACTCAATCCCCTCTCATTCGTCCCCACTTCACAGTAGAAGCATTAGACAAGGTTCTAAAGACTGTTGACATCTAGTGGAAGCCTTAGGAAGTGCAAAATTACCCATATCCCACTGTGTATTCCATAGGCGATGAGTTGAAAACCTACAAACCTCAGATTTCCCACTTCCTGGTTGGATTTTTTCTCAGGTTTTTGCCTGCCATATTAGTTATTAGTTATAGTTAGTTATTATATTAGTTATACTCACAAACATTATTCAAACCTGTTTTAGAAACTTCAGTGTTATCTATCCAAATATACTAATAATATGCATATATTAGCAACTGGGACTGAGGAGCAGGCAGTTTACTCTGGGCACCTCTAGGCACCTTTTCATCCAAGCTACTCAATACTGCCCCTGCAGCCATAAGAAGTTTTAAAGACTTGGATAGGCTCTCTGCAAGAATTTGTTTATCTTACCTATCATATGAACATCCTCCCCTCAAGATTTCTCTGATGTCTGATTTGCCAGGCTAGCTTGCTCATTCCACCCACACTGCCACTCAACAAGGTAGGTACAGAACTGACTGATTTAGGTGCCGTCAAACATCACATTGATAGCTAAAATGCCATGCAAATTTGTTTCAATCTTGCCTGGCAGGATTTTGATGTTTATGAATGGTTTTTCCAGAACCATCCAGGGATGTTGTGGAGGGTAAATGCACTTAAACGCCATTTATGCACATTGTTATTTGTGAAATAGCATTTACTCACCATTGTTATTTTGTTAATTATAATTTACCCACATATTATTGCGTTCCCAGCGTTGATCAATGTTCAGAAGGCTTCTACATCTGAGTTCTAATCGCATCTACCTTTTCGAACGAGTGAAATCATGAATGATTCATGTAGGCAGCAGGTAGCCTAGTGGTTAGAGCGTTGGGCCTGTAACCGAGAGGTTGCTAGATCGAATCCCCGAGCTGAAAAGGTAAAAATCTGCCGTTCTACCCCTGATAAGGCAGATAACACACTGCCCCTAAGCCATCATTGTAAGTATTTGTTCTTAACTGACTTTCCTAGTTAAAAAAATGTTATGTTCGCTTTCTCCCCTGAATTTGCCTTGTTAACAGCACATTCACCACTCCATCCAATGGGAAACTCTGCCCACAACTCAGGCCGATAGGGGAAACAAACAACATCAGCCCAGACCTACATTGGTGGCAGAGAGAGATGTTGGTGACTATGGGAATTTTTTTAACATCCCTCGACTCCTGCCATGTCAACAGACATCCCCCAAACAAAACCCCTCTGACTCTCTGAATGTACAACTCGTAAATAGCTGCTGATATTTCAGTCAGATAGCTAGCTAGCTAGGTAGCTCAAGGTCTCTCGCTGTTAGCAAGGTAGCTTGCTATAACTAGCTGTCTAAAAGGATGAAGTTAGAAGCTAACGTTGAACGGAGCCTGGCCTCAGCAAGACCAGTTGACTGAAGTTATGCTAGCTATATAAATCGACAGATTGGCTGCTATAAGTTCTCATAACAAAATAGTCAGGCTGCAATGAAGGTGGCAAAGGAAATACACAGAGAGGAAGCATTTAAGCAGGGAGAGAGATTAGTGATACAGTGGTTCCCAAACTTGGGGTCCGGGACCCATGTGGGGTCCCCTAAAATGTAAATAGAGTCTAATGAGAGAATCTGAAATCTTATCGAACACATTAACAACTTGTTTTTCTTCAGATGGGTATAGAATACAACATTTTAGATTCAACTAAGGGCATTTTACACTCTCAGAATTAACTTTCATGTCATTATGTATTGGTACAGCCTGTGGGACCAAAACTTTTGTGAACTATAAAGACAATTTAATATTGTCATGTACACTGAGCAAAAATATAAACAACAATTTCAAAAATGTTACTGATTTACAGTTCATATAAGGAAATTAATCAACATCATCAGGTTGTGGCAATATATTGCCATCTGGTGGCGACTAGAAACAATTGCATAATAGGAACTATTACAAATTTGTTATTTGAAAATAAATACTGTATTTGTGCTTGAAAATGTACTTGAAAGTCCTTGAATTTGACTTGCCACTGTTTATACAAACCCTGTGTCCTGCACATCTAATGCACTTCCTTGTGTCTATCATCAGAATAAACTACAGATCAGCTGGGCTTGCTGGCTGGACAGTCCTTTCTTTAAAAAAACACAACAGAAGAGAGTTAGGAAGTACGATCACATCTGTTACACTGGTTTCGAGACCAGTCTTCTTGTCTTCCCTGGACAGCTGTTACATATGGATAAGCTAGGGACTAGGCTAACATGACTATCCTTTTAGGTCAATGATATGCTATTTTATAAAAATTTAGTTGGCTTTATAATCATGGGAAAAATAGAACTAGCTGGTAGCTAGCTAGTTATACCTAGGTAGCTTACAAGGTCAGTAAACCTTTCTCAAAACAACCCTCATTGTGGCTAGCTACATCTTGTCCCTCATGCTAGCCTTTACAGCCAAATATCTCTAAAGAAACATCATCATTTTAAAATATTAATATGGCCAGCATTGTAGACCATTTCTCCCCTCTTGCTGCAGCTTTAGCTCCTCTCGAAATAAGAGAAATGCTGTGAAAACCAGTGTGCTGCAAACATTCAAAAATGTTTTGTCACCAGGGCTTGTTTTGTTGACATTTTTGTCCTCACGTAAACTGTTGCGACTAACAACAACGATCTGGTGATAACCTTCAGAGCTCCGCCCATGCAAGGCATTTGATTGGTTTGACGTGTTGTGAGGCGTCACTGATTTACACAGGGTACCGTCCCCTCTTTAATTGATTTCTGCAATGGAACTTCCCCAGGCTTCACATTTTAGGGAAGCCTTGTTCGCGATGAGGGTAGTGCTCACCATACACCGTACAGTATTCTTAAAAGATTTGTTTGGTACTGACCTTCTCATGGATGGTGTAGGCCACAGGGATGCCCTCTGTGAGATCGAGCTCCTCATCAGTCACCTCCAACACCAGCTCATTACATGACAGAGCATAGGTCAGTAATAGTACCTAGACAGGATCACTTACTATGGACAGTACATTGAGACAGTATCAAAGCTCTAGCTCACCCCAATCGTTCTCCTCATGAAGCACCTCCTCTACAACCTTTTTCAGCCAAGTAGACTATTTTTTTTCTTCTGTGGGCCACAAAGCACACAACACAGTCAATTACAACTGTACTTGGTCATATACTCTGTGGACAGTTTATTAGGTACATCACCCGTTCACACAAATTGTTCGCTCCTACAGACAGTGAGTCACGTGGCTGTGGCTTGCTATATAAAGCAGGCAGACAGGAATCAAGTCATTTCGTTACTGTTTGATTGAACGTTAGGATGGACAGAACAAGTGATCTAAGTGACTTTGAGGTTGGTATGATTGTCGCTGCCAGGCACACCGGTTCCAGTATGTCAGAAATGGCTGGCCTCCTGAACTTTTCATGCATGACAGTGTCTAGGGTTTACTGAGAATGGTGCGACAAACAAAAAACATCAAGTCAGCGGCAGTCCTGTGGGGGTGAAAACAGCTCGTTGATGAGAGGTTGAAGGGGAATGGCAAGAATTGTGCAAGCTAACAGGCGGGCCAGAATCAGGCAAATAATGACGCAGTACAACAGTGATGTGCAGAACAGCATCTCGGAACGCACAACTCGTCGGTCCTTGTTACCGATGGGCTATTGCAGCAGATGACCACACTGGGTTCCACTCCTATCAGATAAAAACAAGAAGAAGCGGCTCCAGTGGTCACACGATCACCAACACTGGATAATTGAGGAGTGGAAAAACATTGCCTGCTCCTACAAATCCCGGTTCCTGGTGTCATGCTGTTGTTGGAGTCAGGATTTGGCGCCACCAGTTGGTGGCGCTCTTTTTCACAAGGTGTTATTATAAAGTGCTACCCACACTTTTTGTAATGCAATTGCAAATTAAGGACTGTATTGCAGTCACAATAAAGTGACCACTATACAATATGAGTCCAAGACTTGATTGTGTTGTCCGTAATAATGTTTTATGTAACTTATCATTTCTTTAATGTCAAATATTCTGTAATGGAACTGCAATATCATGACTGAACGCTCTGAAGCCGGTTTTCCTCAAGGATCTCGCTGTACTTTGTTCAGTTCGTCTTTGCCTCGATCCAGACAAGTCTCCCAGTCACTGCCACTGAAAAACATCCCCACAGCATGATGATGCCAATACCATGCTTCACTGTAGGGATGGTGGCAGGTTACCTCCAGGAGTGACGTTTGGCATTCAGGCCAAATAATTTTATCTTTGTTTCATCAGACCAGAGAATCTTGTTGCTCATGGTCTGAGAACATTTAGGTGCCATTTGGCAAACACCAAGCAGGCTGTCATGTGCCGTTTACTGAGGAGTGGCTTCCGTCTGGCCACTCTACCGAAAAGGCCTGATTGGTGGAGTGCTGCAAAGATGGTTGTCCTTCTGGAAGGTTCTTCCATCTCCACAGAGGAACCCTAGAGCTCTGTCAGAGTGACCATCGGGTTCTTGGTCACCTCTCTGGCCAAGGCCCTTCCCTCCGATTGCTTAGTTTTGCCAGGCGACCAGCTCTAGGAAGTTCCAAACTTCCAAACTTCTTCCATTTAAGAATGATGGATGCCACTGTGTTCTTGAGGACCTTCAATGCTGACTTTTTTTGGTACCCTTCCCCAGATCTGTGCCTCAACACAATCCTGTCTAGGAGCTCTACGGTCAATTTCTTCGACTTCAAGTTGATTTTTGCTCTGACATGCACTGTCAATTCCAAATCATGTCCAATCAATTGAATTTACCACAGGTGGACTCAAATGAAGTAGTAACATCTCAAGGATGATCAATGGAAAAAGGATGCATCTGAGCTCAATTTCGAGTCTTATAGCAAAGGGTGTGAATACTAATGTAAATAAGGTATTTCTGTTTTTTATTAGAATATATGTTTTTTTTTTGTTGCTTTGTCATTATGGGGTATTGTGTGTAGATTTCTGAGGATTATTATTTAATCCATGTTAGAATAAGGCTGTAACATAACAAAATGTGGACAAAGTCAAGGGGTCTGAATACTTTCTGAAGGAACTGTAGATCAGGCAAAGCCTTGCTTGTAGTGCATTCTTGTGGCTGAACAAGGCGAATGCAATTATATACACATGATACACCACAAAAGTATATCTTTTTGAGGCCTCTTGTTAGATATTGTAACCCAAAAAATTATTATGACATTTGCCAAATAGGTAACACTTTTACTTGACACCCAGCATTCCAACACGTTATGACACGGTCATAACCATGTCATAATATGTCATAACAGCTGACATAACGTGTCATAACGTGTCAATACCTGTTATAATATGGTCACAACACTGTTATGACACATTTACACCTGTTTTGACATATTACATTATTTTCTTGCTGGTTATGACATATACATAAGGATGTCAAAACACACAAAAACTACCACCCAAGGCAAAACATTCCATTACGCTATAGTCTATGTGTCAACCCTATGTTTTTGTTATGTACTTTTTTTATTTTTATTGACCATATTAAATGATCATTGTAACTGCGCACACATTGATGTCAGACGTGCACCTACCCCAATTCTCTGTTGCTGATGACTGGGATGAATGCAGGAGCAGATTTCAGGAACAGGACAAGACACCCTCTTTTTGACTGATGACTGATATAAACGCATGTACGTGAAAAGCCTATCTGATTATGAATGTCATAATGCTTCTTGACCGTGTCAAAGTGTATTTTCTTAATCCAAAGTAAAGTGACACAGGATAGTAATAATGCTTCATGACAGTGTCATGAAGTGTATTTTCTACAAGTTATTTAAAATATGATGATAAAAACATGACTGTATAGAATTCATTAAAACAACAACAAAGGATGTAAGAAACAAACTTTCAAACTTGGTGTCAAGTAAAGTGTTACCAAAGAATGTACTAGTTTCATTATCAAAAACTATCCTTAACTCTTGAATTAAATGTAGATTTCTGCCTAAAATAGATATACTCAAATGTAATAATTTTTTCATGAGATGGCCATAAACAATAACTGGTAATGTTGCATAGTTTTAGAAAGGTCTAGAACTCACCTTCCACGTAAAAATAATTATACATTTCTGTATAATTATTCTTTTGAGAACACAAGCTCAAGTACACTGTACAAATATTGTGAAAATATGAAAAATCATATTTTTTGTTCCTATTCAGTAAAAGTGCGGCTTAAAATGACTGAAATGATTTCTAAACATAGTACAAATTAAATTATAAAGGACTTATTTTAATATTTCAACTTTTTTGTAACTGTAAAATAAATTATCCTACCTAGTGACAGTAAAACATCGGCACCATTTCATATAACTGGTATTTGGTTCTAATTTGAAATATGCTTATTCCTGTCACTACGTTAGACCTTATTGATTACGTTACATGTATAAGAAATGTATATGTTATGTGTCTATAACGGTGATAAACGGTGCCCACAAACTGTTAGGGCCTACATAAAGCTCTCCCAACAGAAGTCCCAACACCTTACCACTTCTACACCTGGTTATCAACAGAGCCTTGTCTGGCAGCGAAACAGTTAATTCAGCCTCATTTACTGCCTTTAAAAAAACATAGCTGATATGGCTTACTTCCTTAAACAAATGTGGTTTCTACTGACAATTGAGAAGTACAAACTATGGCATAAGGGGACGACAAGCGGATATGAATTATTATGAATCCATAATTTCGATTAAGACATTAATGAGCGAGTGTCACGCCCTGACCTTAGTTCCTTTTTTATGTTTCTATTTTGGTTTGGTCAGGGCGTGAGTTGGGGTGGGCATTCTATGTGTTTTTTCTATTTCTATGTGTTTGGCCTGGTATGGTTCCCAATCAGAGGCAGCTGTCTATCGTTGTCTCTGATTGAGAACCATACTTAGGTATCCTTTTCCCACCTGTTTTTTTCAGGTTAGTTGTTTTCTGTTGTGTGTCTGCACCAGCCAGAACTGTTTCGGTCGTTCTCTTTGTTATTTTTGTTATTTCAGTGTTCATCAAATAAATATGGACACGTACCACGCTGCACCTTGGTCCTCTCCTTCCAACAGCCATTACAGCGAGCTACAGTAGGACGGACATTTGTCATCAACGTCTGGCATTCTCTGGATTTACGGGACTTTCAAGACAACTGGGAACTCTGGAAAAAAACAAGGTTGAATCATGATGACAGATCAGTGATCTTCAGGTCGTAGCTCTAGAAAGAGGCCCGAGTTCCTGATTTACAATTCCAAGTTGACCATACAAAATATATTTTCCCAGTCGGAGCTCACTTTTTCCCGACTTCGCAGTTGTCTTGAACTCATTGTTGTTACATTTCCTAGTTCCGAGTTAACAGTTGTTTTGAGCATGGCAAAAATCATGGATTGACAGTATGGCCAATGTTGAATGTTTATCATTTTAAACTAGGAAAAGAGACCCTTAATCTTAGACTTGGGACCACACATCCACTCCACTGAATAGCAGGCTAGTGATGGCTTTGCAATGCTTGCAGTTAGCCAGTGATTCCTTCCAAACCACTCAATGTTGAATTTGCGATATCCAACTTGTTGTGTAAGGTTTATGTCCAATGGCCGATGAGCACAGATTCGTTTTATCTATAATTTCTCATTATTTATCTTCATATGACAAGGATTTAAAAGGATTTCCCAGTAGATTGTCGCCATTTGTGGCCAGTGACCTTGAGCCTTCTTGGATGGGCACTTCTAATGTAACTCTATGGCAGCACCTAAGAGGCTTGAATTTTTTGAGGTCTACCCTTAGATTTGGCAGTGACGTAGTGTCCCCATGAGTGACAGATCACTGAGCCAACCACAGTGCAACTAAAGAACATTGCCAACCGTACGCTCTGTATTTTCCGCTGGCAGCCCCACCACCACAGAAAGCACTGAGCTAGGCTGAAACACCTGCATTTTGGAGCTGCCTTACTCAAGAAAGCAAAAAAAGAGACCATGTTTGTATGGAGGATTTTGTTTGAAAACTGATATGTGACACATTAATGCTAAAATAACATGCAGAACAGGCAGCAAAAGAGGCTCTGCCCCACCTGCCCTGAATGACGGGTCGCCACTGATGGAAAGTTACTGTGTGAGACACAGTTTTGTTTAGCTGTTCATTCATATTTCTGAGAAAGGAGGTAGAAAGCAACAGTTGAGTCTCAGTTCCTGATAAGTCAGGCTAGTTTCTGTGGATCTAGGGTGAGGATGTGAAAGTCAACCCCGAGGTGAGGGCAACAGCTGAAGAGGGACCCACCCCAACAAGGCCAGAGGGATTCACCCCAACAACACTGTAACTACAGTCCTATCTCACACACCCCTCCCCGCCCACGAATGTTTCAAACTAAGGCAGGGCCATATCAATACCAGAAAAAGGAACAGACTATTTT
Source organism: Salvelinus alpinus (assembly GCF_045679555.1). Classification (NCBI taxonomy): domain Eukaryota; kingdom Metazoa; phylum Chordata; class Actinopteri; order Salmoniformes; family Salmonidae; genus Salvelinus; species Salvelinus alpinus. Next base: position 13,674,349 of record NC_092123.1, read on the forward strand.
CCAACTCAGCAACAGAGACTGGTTGTTTACCTTAGAAATAAAAGGAGGTGACTCCGCCCAGTCGTAAGGTATAAATATATGTTTGTGTGTTTTGCGGCTGAAGCATCCAGTGGGTTACATAAACCTGGTTTGAGCTTTTTCTTGTTGTCTGTCTGAGTTTCTACTCTGTTTTTGTCAGAGAATTTTCTCCTAAACATCCACTGAGCAGCGCAGAGACTCCATTCAAATGTGTACAGACTCGTTACAACTTCAGCTTTAAGCACAAATAGCTTTTCACAAAGTGATTTTTGTCACCTTTTCAAATGCCCTCAGAGGAAGAGCAAATCGATTCTTAGTCTGGATAGGCCAGAAAATTTGACATGTCACTCACTATGCAAATATGGGGTTTGAAACCTGACACTTAAATCAGCTCCGCTGAGAGAGTGGTAGTGGGAAACAGACAAATGGTGCTTTCTGGCACTATAAGGCACAGGACCCTACGACATTCACATAGCCCTTTCTACACCAAAATGTAATTTGGAACCAGTCCAGACCTATTCAAGGTCACCCATAATGGGGAATTCAATTTTTTTTTTTTTTTTTATATAGCCCTTCGTACATCAGCTAATATCTCGAAGTGCTGTACAGACACCCAGCCTAAAACCCCAAACAGCTAGTAATGCAGGTGTAGAAGCACGGTGGCTAGGAAAAACTCCCTAGAAAGGCCAAAACCTAGGAAGAAACCTAGAGAGGAACCAGGCTATGAGGGGTGGCCAGTCCTCTTCTGGCTGTGCCGGGTGGAGATTATAACAGAACTATGCCAAGATGTTCAAAAATGTTCATAAGTGACAAGCATGGTCAAATAATAATCATGAATAATTTTCAGTTGGCTTTTCATAGCCGATCATCAAGAGTTGAAAAACAACAGGTCTGGGACAGGTGGCGGTTCCATAACCGCAGGCAGAACAGCTGAAACTGGAATAGCAGCAAGGCCAGGCGGACTGGGGACAGCAAGGAGTCACCACGGGCGGCAGTCCCGACGCATGGTCCTAGGGCCCAGGTCCTCCGAGAGAAAGAAAGAGAGAAGGAGAAAATTAGAGAGAGCCAAGATTTTCAAAATGTTCATAAATGACAAGCATGGTCAAATAATAATCAGGAATAAATCTCAGTTGGCTTTTCATAGCCGATCATTAAGAGTTGAAAACAGCAGGTCTGGGACAGGTAGGGGTTCCATAACCGCAGGCAGAACAGTTGAAACTGGAATAGCAGCAAGGCCAGGCGGACTGGGGACAGCAAGGAGTCACCACGGCCGGTAGTCCCGACGTATGGTCCTAGGGCTCAGGTCCTCCGAGAGAAAGAAAGAGAGAAGGAGAAAATTAGAGAGCGCCAAGATTTTCAAAATGTTCATAAATGACAAGCATGGTCAAATAATAATCAGGAATAAATCTCAGTTGGCTTTTCATAGCCGATCATTAAGAGTTGAAAACAGCAGGTCTGGGACAGGTAGGGGTTCCGTAACCGCAGGCAGAACAGTTGAAACTGGAATAGCAGCAAGGCCAGGCGGACTGGGGACAGCAAGGTGTCATCATGCCCGGTAGTCCTGACATATGGTCCTAGGGCTCAGGTTCTCAGAGAGAAAGAGAGAACGAAAGAATTAGAGAGAGCATACTTAAATTCACACAGGACACTGGATAAGACAGGAGAAGTACTCCAGGTAACCAACTGACCCTAGCCCCCCGACACATAAACTACTGCAGCATAAATACTGGAGGCTGAGACAGGAGCGGTCAGGAGACACTGTGGCCCCATCCGAAGAAACCCCCGGACAGGGCCAAACAGGAAGGATATAACCCCACCCACTTTGCCAAAGCACAGCCCCCGCACCACTAGAGGGAAATCCTCAACCACCAACATTACAATCCGGAGACAAGGCCGAGTATAACCCACAAAGGTCTCCACCACAGCACAAACCAAGGGAAGATCACGTCAGTAACTCAACCCACTCAAGTGACGCACCCCTCCTAGGGACGGCATGAAAGAGCACCAGCAAGCCAGTGACTCAGCCCCTGTAACAGGGTTAGAGGCAGAGAATCCCAGTGGAGAGAGGGGAACCGGCCTGGCAGAGACAGCAAGGGCGGTTCGTTGCTCCAGAGCCTTTCCGTTCACCTTCACACTCCTGGGCCAGACTACACTCAACCATATGACCTACTGAAGAGATAAGTCTTCAGTAAAGACTTAAAGGTTGAGACCGAGTCTGCGTCTCTCACATGGGTAGGCAGACTGTTCCATAAAAATGGAGATCTATAGGAGAAAGCCCTGCCTCCCGCTGTTTGCTTAGAAATTCTAGGGACAATTAGGAGGCCTGCGTCTTGTGACCGTAGCGTACGTATTGGTATGTACGGCAGGACCAACTCGGAAAGATAGGTAGGAGCAAGCACATGTAACGCTTTATAGGTTAACAGTAAAACCTTGAAATCAGCCCTTGCCTTAACAGGAAGCCAGTGTAGGGAAGCTAGCACTGGAGTAATATGATCAAATTTCTTGGTTCTAGTCAGGATTCTAGCAGCCGTATTTAGCACTAACTGAAGTTTATTTAGTGCTTTATCCGGGTAGCCGGAAAGTAGAGCATTGCAGTAGTCTAACCTAGAAGTAACAAATGCATGGATTAATTTTTCTGCATCATTTTTGGACAGAAAATTTCTGATTTTTGCAATGTTACGTAGATGGAAAAAAGCTGTCCTTGAAACAGTCTTGATATGTTCGTCAAAAGAGAGATCAGGGTCAAGAGTAACGCCGAGGTCCTTCACAGTTTTATTTGAGACGACTTTACAACCATCAAGATGAATTGTCAGATTTAACAGAAGATCTCTTTGTTTCTTGGGACCTAGAACAAGCATCTCTGTTTTGTCCGAGTTTAAAAGTAGAAAGTTGTCAGCCATCCACTTCCTTATGTCTGAAACACAGGCTTCTAGCGAGGGCAATTTTGGGGCTTCACCATGTTTCATTGAAATGTACAGCTGTGTGTCATCCGCATAGCAGTGAAAGTTAACATTATGTTTTCGAATAACATCCCCAAGAGGTAAAATATATAGTGAAAACAATAGTGGTCCTAAAACGGAACCTTGAGGAACACCGAAATGTACAGTTGATTTGTCAGAGGACAGACCATTCACAGAGACAAACTGATATCTTTCCGACAGGTAAGATCTAAACCAGGCCAGAACTTGTCCGTGTAGACCAATTTGGGTTTCCAGTCTCTCCAAAAGAATATGGTGATCGATGGTGTCAAAGGCAGCACTAAGGTCTAGTAGCACGAGGACAGATGCAGAGCCTCGGTCTGACGCCATTAAAAGGTCATTTACCACCTTCACAAGTGCAGTCTCAGTGCTATGATGGGGTCTAAAACCAGACTGAAGCATTTCGTATACATTGTTTGTCTTCAGAAAGGCAGTGAGTTGCTGCGCAACAGCTTTTTCTAAAATTTTTGAGAGGAATGGAAGATTCGATATAGGCCGATAGTTTTTTATATTTTCCGGGTCAAGGTTTGGCTTTTTCAAGAGAGGCTTTATCACTGCCACTTTTAGTGAGTCTGGTACACATCCGGTGGATAGAGAGCTGTTTATTATGTTCAACATAGGAGGGCCAAGCACAGGAAGCAGCTCCTTCAGCAGTTTAGTAGGAATAGGATCCAGTATGCAGCTTGAAGGTTTAGAGGCCATGATTATTTTCATCATTGTGTCAAGAGATATAGTACTAAAACACTTAAGTGTCTCTCCCGATCCCAGGCCCTCGCAGAGCTGTGCGGATCCAGGACAGCTAAGCCCTGGAGGAATACGCAGATTCAAAGAGGAGTCCGTAATTTGCTTTCTAATGGTCATGATCTTTTCCTCAAAGAAGTTCATGAATTTATTACTGCTGAAGTGAAAGCCATCCTCTCTTGGGGAATGCTGCTTTTTAGTTAGTTTCGCAACAGTATCAAAAAGAAATTTTGGATTGTTCTTATTTTCCTCGATTAAGTTGGAAAAGTAGGATGATCGAGCAGCAGTGAGGGCTCTTCGGTACTGCACGGTACTGTCTTTCCAAGCTAGTCGGAAGACTTCCAGTTTGGTGTGGCGCCATTTCCGTTCCAATTTCCTGGAAGCTTGCTTCAAAGCTCGGGTATTTTCTGTATACCAGGGAGCTAGTTTCTTATGACAAATGTTTTTCGTTTTTAGGTGTGCAACTGCATCTAGGGTATTGCGCAAGGTTAAATTGAGTTCCTCAGTTAGGTGGTTAACTGATTTTTGTCCTCTGATGTCCTTGGGTAGGCAGAAGGAGTCTGGAAGGGCATCAAGGAATTTTTGTGTTGTCTGAGAATTTATAGCACGACTTTTGATGCTCCTTGGTTGGGGTCTGAGCAGATTATTTGTTGCGATTGCAAACGTAATAAAATGGTGGTCCGATAGTCCAGGATTATGTGGAAAAACATTAAGATCTACAACATTTATTCCATGGGACAAAACTAGGTCCAGAGTATGACTGTGGCAGTGAGTAGGTCCAGAGACATGTTGGACAAAACCCACTGAGTCGATGATGGCTCCGAAAGACTTTTGGAGTGGGTCTGTGGACTTCTCCATGTGAATATTAAAATCACCAAAAATTAGAATATGATCTGCTATGACTACAAGGTCTGATAGGAATTCAGGAAACTCAGAGAGGAACGCTGTATATGGCCCAGGAGGCCTGTAAACAGTAGCTATAAAAAGTGATTGAGTAGGCTGCATAGATTTCATGACTAGAAGCTCAAAAGACGAAAACGCCATTTTTTTTTTTGTAAATTGAAATTTGCTATCGTAAATGTTAGCAACACCTCCGCCTTTGCGGGATGCACGGGGGATATGGTCACTAGTGTAACCAGGAGGTGAGGCCTCATTTAACACAGTAAATTCATCAGGCTTAAGCCATGTTTCAGTCAGGCCAATCACATCAAGATTATGATCAGTGATTAGTTCATTGACTATGACTGCCTTTGAAGTGAGGGATCTAACATTAAGTAACCCTATTTTGAGATGTGAGGTATCACGATCTCTTTCAATAATGGCAGGAATGGAGGAGGTCTTTATCCTAATAAGATTGCTAAGGCGAACACCGCCATGTTTAGTTTTGCCCAACCTAGGTCGAGGCACAGACACAGTCTCAATGGGTATGGCTGAGCTGACTACACTGACTGTGCTATTGGCAGACTCCACTAAGCTGGCAGGTTGGCTAACAGCCTGCTGCTTGGCCTGCACCCTATTTCATTGTGGGGCTAGAGGAGTTAGAGCCCTATCTATGTTGGTAGATAAGATGAGAGCACCCCTCCAGCTAGGATGGAGTCCGTCACTCCTCAGCAGGTCAGGCTTGGTCCTGTTTGTGGGTGAGTCCCAGAAAGAGGGCCAATTATCTACAAATTCTATCTTTTGGGAGGGGCAGAAAACAGTTTTCAACCAGCGATTGAGTGCTGAGACTCTGCTGTAGAGCTCGTCACTCCCCCTAACTGGGAGGGGGCCAGAGACAATTACTCGATGCCGACACATCTTTCTAGCTGATTTACACGCTGAAGCTATGTTGCACTTGGTGACCTCTGACTGTTTCATCCTAACATCGTTGGTGCCGACGTGGATAACAATATCTCTATACTCTCTACACTCGCCAGATTTAGCTTTAGCCAGCACCATCTTTAGATTAGCCTTAACGTCGGTAGCCCTGCCCCCTGGTAAACAGTGTATGATCGCTGGGTGATTCGCTTTAAGTCTAATACTGCGGGTAATGGAGTCGCCAATGACTAGGGTTTTCAATTTGTCAGAGCTAATGGTGGGAGCCTTCGGCGTCTCAGACCCCGTAACGGGAGGAGTAGAGACAAGAGAAAACTCAGACTCAGACTCCGACTCGCTACATAATGGGGAGAACCGGTTGAAAGTTTCTGTCGGCTGAATGAGCGACACCGGTTGAGCATTCCAACAGCATTTCCCTCCAGAAGCCATGAGAAAGTTGTCCGGCTGCGGGGACTGTGCGGGGGGATTTATACTAACGTTACTATCTGTACTTACTGGTGGCACAGACGCTGTTTCTTCCTTTCCTACACTGAAATTACCCTTGCCTAACGATTGCGTCTGAAGCTGGGCTTGTAGCACAGCTATTCTCGCCGTAAGGCGATCGTTCTCCTGTATATTATGAGTACAGCGACTGCAATTAAAAGACATCATGTTAATGTTAGTACTTAGCTTCGGCTGTTGAAGGTGTTGACGAACCATGTCCAGATAAAGCGTCCGGAGTGAAAAAGTTGAATGAGGGAAGAAAGTTGCGATGGAAAAACTAAAAATATAAACGGTAATTAAAAACAAAACAAAAAAAACGTAAAGTTGTCAGCTAGCAAAGTAAAGTAAAGTTGGCAGCAAAACGCACAGCAACACGTCTGCAGACTCAACAGGTAGTCAACAGGTAGTGACGCAGGTGGAATCAATCCTTCAGAGCCTATTGATGCACCCGGGTGTCAATGTAAGTAACATCATAAAAAAAATCTGAATCAGTCAATTTAAGCTAGAGATATCTTTATTTATTTTTTGCAAGGCTGCATCTCAATATGCCGCTTCCGCCAATGTCGGCCTTACGCATCTGCGGTGGAAGGTTGCTGAGCTATAGTGGTTTTTGTCAGACCATGAGACATCCCGAAAATCGGTCTTCTCACATAAAAACGTCAGTAGTGTCCAAACAGTTTGCTCAACAAACTAATTTGACCACTTTATGGAAAGATGAGACTCCCCACGAGTCCCGCGGGATTCGTCTCAATTCGGTAACGTTGATGTGCCAACTTCTGTCAATAGCGTCCAAAACCTTTGGGCTGCAAACTAATATGAGACACATCTGTGAAAGGGGAAACTCTCACGAACTTGATGGTTTCTCTATTTTGCTCTACAACCCCAAAAACTATGGAAAAAAAATACTTTGAAAGAATATACAAACATTACAAGATCAGATGATAAGCAATTGGAATAACTAAGCTAACATATGGAATTGTTTTTAAGATGGTCACACCATGGATCATTTAGCTATTTGACTTGGAATTTTAGGACACCTTTAAGGTATTGAAAAAAATATATATTTGATACAATATTGAATTTGGCATTTGCTACTTATAGCCCATAGAAACGCATTGAATAACACATTCATAAATGGCAAAAAGACAGTACAAAAAATATAAAAAAAAATATATACAGTACCAGTCAAAAGTTTGGACACACCAACTCATTGAAGGGTTTTCTTTATTTTTACTATTTTCTACATTGTAGAATAATAGTCAAGACATCAAAACTATGAAATAACACAAGGAATCATGTAGTAACCAAAAAAGTGTTTAAAAAATCCAAATAGGTTTAATATTTGAGATTCTTCAAAGTAGCAACCGTTTGCCTTGATCACCGCTTTGCACACTCTTGGCATTCTCTCAACCAGCTTCACCTGGAATGCTTTTCCAACAGTCTTGAAGGAGTTCCCACATATGCTGAGCACTTGTTGGCCGCTTTTCCTTCACTCTGCTGTCCAACTCATCCCAAACCATCTCATTTTGTTGAGGTCGGGTACTTATGGAGCCAGGTCATCTGATGCAGCACTCCATCACTCTCCTTCTTGGTCAAATAGCCCTTACACAGCCTGGAGGTGTGTTGGGTCATTGTCCTGTTGAAAAAATGTATCATAGTCCCACTAAGCGCAAACCAGATGGGATGGCGTATTGCTGCAGAATGCTGTGGTAGCCATGCAGGTTAACTTCTTGTCGCTACGGATCTCGTTACAGGGATCATTTTCCTAAAAACCACTGAATTGCAGAGCGCCAAATTCAAAAAATAATCCTAAAAATATTTATAATCATGGAATCACAAGTGAAATATACCAAAACACAGTTTAGGTTGTTGTTAATCCACCTATCGTGTCAGATTTTGAAAATATGCTTTACAGCGAAAGCAATCCAAGCATTTGTGAGTGTATCAGTCAATGCTAGAACAGTTAGCCTTATATTAGCTTGGTCACGAAAGTCAGAAAAGCAATACAATGAATCGCTTACCTTTGATAATCTTCAGATGTTTGCACTCACGAGACTCCCAGTTACACAATGAATGTTCTTTTTGTTCGATAAATATTAGTTTTATAACAAAAAAACACCATTTGGGTTGCGCGTTATGTTCATAAAACCACAGCCTCGTTCCGTTCCTGAAAGGCAGACAAATTCCAAAAAGTATCCGTAATGGTCGTAGAAACATGTCAAACGTTTTTTATAATCAATCCTCAGGTTGTTTTTAACATACAGTGGGGAGAACAAGTATTTGATACACTGCCGATTTTGCAGGTTTTCCTACTTACAAAGCATGTAGAGGTCTGTAATTTTTATCATAGGTACACTTCAACTGTGAGAGACGGAATCTAAAACAAAAATCCAGAAAATCACATTGTATGATTTTTAAGTAATTCATTTGCATTTTATTGCATGACATAAGTATTTGATCACCTACCAACCAGTAAGAATTCCGGCTCTCACAGACCTGTTAGTTTTTCTTTAAGAAGCCCTCCTGTTCTCCACTCATTACCTGTATTAACTGCACCTGTTTGAACTCGTTACCTGTATAAAAGACACCTGTCCACACACTCAATCAAACAGACTCCAACCTCTCCACAATGGCCAAGACCAGAGAGCTGTGTAAGGACATCAGGGATAAAATTGTAGACCTGCACAAGGCTGGGATGGGCTACAGGACAATAGGCAAGCAGCTTGGTGAGAAGGCAACAACTGTTGGCGCAATTATTAGAAAATAGAAGAAAATAGAAGAAGTTCAAGATGATGGTCAATCACCCTCGGTCTGGGGCTCCATGCAAGATCTCACCTCGTGGGGCATCAATGATCATGAGGAAGGTGAGGGATCAGCCCAGAACTACACGGCAGGACCTGGTCAATGACCTGAAGAGAGCTGGGACCACAGTCTCAAAGAAAACCATTAGTAACACACTACGCCGTCATGGATTAAAATCCTGCAGCGCACACAAGGTCCCCCTGCTCAAGCAGGCGCATGTCCAGGCCCGTCTGAAGTTTGCCAATGACCATCTGGATGATCCAGAGGAGGAATGGGAGAAGGTCATGTGGTCTGATGATTCAAAAATAGAGCTTTTTGGTCTAAACTCCACTCGCCGTGTTTGGAGGAAGAAGAAGGATGAGTACAACCCCAAGAACACCATCCCAACCGTGAAGCATGGAGGTGGAAACATCATTCTTTGGGGATGCTTTTCTGCAAAGGGGACAGGACGACTGCACCGTATTGAGGGGAGGATGGATGGGGCCATGTATTGCGAGATCTTAGCCAACAACCTCCTTCCCTCAGTAAGAGCATTGATGATGGGTCGTGGCTGGGTCTTCCAGCATGACAACGACCCGAAACACACAGCCAGGGCAACTAAGGAGTGGCTCCGTAAGAAGTATCTCAAGGTCCTGGAGTGGCCTAGCCAGTCTCCAGACCTGAACCCAATAGAAAATCTTTGGAGGGAGCTGAAAGTCCGTATTGCCCAGCGACAGCCCCGAAACCTGAAGGATCTGGAGAAGGTCTGTATGGAGGAGTGGGCCAAAATCACTGCTGCAGTGTCTGCAAACCTGGTCAAGAACTACAGGAAACGTATGATCTCTGTAATTGCAAACAAAGGATTCTGTACCAAATATTAAGTTCTGCTTTTCTGATGTATCAAATACTTATGTCATGCAATAAAATGCTAATTAATTACTTAAAAATCATACAATGTGATTTTCTGGATTTTTGTTTTAGATTCCGTCTCTCACAGTTGAAGTGTACCTATGATAAAAATTACAGACCTCTACATGCTTTTTAAGTAGGAAAATCTGCAAAATCGGCAGTGTATCAAATACTTGTTCTCCCCACTGTACATAATCGATAATATTGCAACCGGACGGTAAGCTATTCAATAAAAGAGAGAAAGAAAATGTCAAGCTGCCCCTCTCGCGCGCAGGAACTAATCAAAGGACACCTGACTCTTTTTGAAAAATCTCGCTCATTTTTTCAAAATAAAATGGAGGAGGAGCAGGCAACAGAACAGGGATACAAAAATAAAAAAAGCACTTCCGGGTTGGATTTCCTCAGGTTTGAAAAATTCAAAAACCTCCATTTGTTTGGCGCGTTATGTTCAGTATTCCACAGCCTTAGACAGGTCATCAAGGCTTGACGAAAATTCCAAAAAGTATCCGTAAAGTTCTTAGAAACATGTCAAACGTTTTTAATAATCAATCCTCAGGTTGTTTTTAACATCAATAAACGATAATATTAAAACCGGACTGTAAACTATTCAATACTGGAGAGAAAGCAAACAGTGTCGAGCGCATCAACTGACGCGTTTTGATAAATCTCGCTCATTTTTCAAAATAAAAGCTTGAAGCTATGTCTAAAGACTGTTCACACCCTGAGGAAGCCACAGGAAAAGGAATCTGGTTGATATCCCTTTAAATGGAGGATAAGCAGGCAATGGAACAGGGATTTTTCAAAATAGAGGTCACTTCCAGGTTGGATTTTCTCAGGTTTTCGCCTGCAAAATCAGTTCTGTTATACTCACAGACAATATTTTGACAGTTTTGGAAACTTTAGAGTCCTAATTTGTCAATTATATGCATATTCTAGCATTCAAAATTCTGCCCCCTAGCTTCAAGATCCTCTACAGGATCGGTGTCCCCCCCGCAGGACGGTTGAGCTAATGTAGGCTAATTTTAATTTAGCATGAGGTTGTAAGTAACAAGAGCATTTCCAAGGACATAGACATATCTGTTATGGGCAGAAAGCTTCAATTCTTGTTAATCTAACTGCACTGTCCAATTTACAGTAGCTATTACAGTGAAATATTACCATGCTATTGTTTGAAGAGAGTGCACAGTTATGAACTTGAAAATGTATTAATAAACCAATTAGGCACATTTGGGCAGTCTTGATACAACATTTTGAACATTGATTCAATGAAGCATTGCATTTGTCTAAAACTTTGCACATACACTGCTGCCATCTAGTGGCCAAACTCTAAATTGTGCCTAACCTGGAATAGTACATTATGGCCTTTCTCTTGCATTTCAAAGATGAAAAAAAAAATTGCATGTTTTTTTCTTTGTATTATCAGATCTAATGTGTTAAATTATCCTACATTCATTTCACATTTCCACAAACTTCAAAGTGTTTCCTTTCAAATGGTATCAAGAATATGCATATCCTTGCTTCAGGTCCTGAGCTACTGGATTTGGGTATGTCATTTTAGGAGAACACAACAAAAAAAGGTAACTTTTAAGTTGTGTTGATATTTTTTCAATAACAGCCTCAATACGATTTTATCTGAAATGGCAAGACAATGTTTCATGGCTGTGGGGTGACAGTTCCTTACAAGGGATGCACCCTTCTTCCTGTTTCCTGTTGAACGAGAACTGTGACCTCACTCAGACAAAGCAGGAGCTCGCAGGGGCCAATGGACAGCACAAATGCTATGATTTTGTAATATTTTATTTTGCATGATACTCTGTGCTCCTCATCGGCAGCAGTACCCTGATCCTGGGTATGCAGAATCTTCGGTTCCAACAACTGTCTTGTCTAGAGGCAAGGGCCGACCCCAGCCTGAGACATGGGCCAGGGATGATGACAAGCCTGGAGCACATGAAGAGGAGACTCTAGTCTAAAGTCACAGGATGGAAGAGGGTGGGGAAGGGATTCTAAGTTTCCTTGGAATATGTATGCTGCAGTGGAGGCTGATGAGGCGAGGATGACTCATAATAATGGCTGGAATCAGTCAATGGATAGCATCAACCACTTTGAAACCACATTTTATGTGTTTGATACCATTTCATTGACTCCATTCCAGCCATTATTATGAGCCGTCCTCCCCTCAGCAGCCTCCACTGGTATGGAGGAACTGTCACGTTCTGACCAGAGTTCTTGTGTGTTTTGCTTGTTTTAGTGTTGGTCAGGACGTGAGCTGGGTGGGCATTCTATGTTGTGTGTCTAGTTTGTCTGTTTCTATGTTTGGCCTAATATGGTTCTCAATCAGAGGCAGATGTTTTGTGTTGTATCTGATTGGGAATCATATATAGGTGGCTTGTTTTGTGTTGGGATTTTGTGGGTGGTTGTTTCCTGTCTCTGTGTTTTCTCTGCACCAGATAGGGCTGTATCGGTTTGCCACATTTGTTATTTTTGTATTGTGGTAAGTGTTCACTGTTTATCGTTTTATTAAACATGTTGAGCACTGGCTACGCTGCGTGTTGGTCTGATCCCTGTTACACCCTCTCTTCTAATGAAGAGAGGGAAGGCTGCCGTTACAGGAACTATGAATATGTCTATTCATATCCAAGTTCATACAGAAGCCATGACTGAAGTGAAATGAGTTGTCTTGGTGGGGGTGATTTTACTTCTCTGCGCTACGGATCCCTTTTACGGGATCATTTTCCTAAATAACCGCTGAATAGCAGGGCGCAAAATATTACAAAAAATATTTATAATCATGCAATCACAAGTGAAATATACCAAAACACAGCTTAGCTTGTTGTTAATCCACCTATCGTGTCAGATTTTGAAAATATGCTTTACAGAGAAAGAAATCCAAGCTTTGTGAATGTATTAATCAATGCTAGAACAGCTAGCCCCAAATTAGCATGGTCAGAAAAGCAATAAGATTAATCGCTTACCTTTGATAATCTTCAGATGTTTGCACTCACGAGACTCCCAGTTACACAATAAATGTTATTTTTGTTCGATAAATATTACTTTTATAACAAAAAAACGCCATTTGGGTTGCGCGTTATGTTCAGAAAACTACAGCCTCGTTCCGGTACTGAAAGGGAGAAGAAAATTCCCAAACGTATCAGATTCAAAAATATTCCTAAAAATATTTATAATCATGCAATCATAAGTGAAATATATCAAAACACAGCTTAGCTTGTTGTTAATCCACCTATCGTGTCAGATTTTGAAAATATGCTTTGCAGTGAAAGAAATCTAAGCTTTTGTGAGTGTATCATCAATGCTAGAACAGTTAGCCTTATATTAGCTTGGTTAGCTTGGTCACGAAAGTTAGAAAAGCAATAAAATGAATCGCTTACCTTTGATAATCTTCGGATGTTTGCACTCACGAGACTCCCAGTTACGCAACAAATGTTATTTTTGTTCGATAAATATTACTTTTATAACAAAAAACGCCATTTGGGTTGCGCGTTATGTTCAGAAAACCAATGCCTTGTTCCGTTCGACAAATTCCCAAAAGTTTCCTTAATGGTCGTAGAAACATGTCAAATGTTTTTTATAACCAATCCTCAGGTTGTTTTTAACAAACATAATCGATAATATTTCAACCGGACCGTAACCTATTCAATAAGAGAGAAAAAGAAAATGGAGATATTCTACGATCTGGACCTGAGAAATAGTCCATTTACCTTGGGAACGTTATTTAAAAATAAAATAAAAATCTGACCCCTAGCGTCAAGAGGTTAATGTGGGTGTCTCTTTTCTGTGTGTTCGCACATGGCATGCGTTTGTACACACTTGTACACTCTGCCAAAACAGAGCACAGTTACAGTCACTCTTCTAAATAACTTCAAACAGTAACCAGGTCATGTGTCTTGAAGTTGCCAAGGTTAGCTAGTGCTAGCCAACTTCTTTCGCCATTTAACTTCAGCCAGCTGGTATGTGACCTTGGCAAAGTTGGTTTGACATTGGATAGCCTTTCTCTGGGGCTAGTTAGGGACCGTCAATAAATTACACAATGTAAATTGGACAATATTTTCATGTTGCTCATCTTTTAGTTGTCTCTTTAAATGCTTCAATATTTGTATATGAATTCTACAATTTACAGTTGGTGTGAGGTTTTTAAGTCATTGAAATTTGGTCCCTAACTCTCCTAATAGGGATATCAAAATGTCAAACCAAATTGACCATGGGCATTGATGATTACTTGGGTCCTGTCAGCTTTGGGCATGTGGGCATGATTGAAATAAACCCAACCCAAGGAAAACTGTTAATGTACAATTCGTTCCGTGACACTTCTTTCCTATCATTTCACAAATATTAGTTTTGGATGAGACCAACGTTATGACCAAAATGATCCTATTTAAACTTTGTAGTCAATTTTGTAGTGCTGAGCGATTAACCAAAATCAAATCAAAGTAAATTTTATTGGTCACATACACATCAAATCAAATCAAATTTATTGATATAGCCCTTCTTACATCAGCTGATATCTCAAAGTGCTGTACAGAAACCCAGCCTAAAACCCCAAACAGCAAGCAATGCAGGTGTAGAAGCACGGTGGTGTTAGGGTTCGTTCCTTACGTCCTTCTTTGTCAATCATTGGTTCATTGGTGAAATTAGCATTATGACAATATCTTTAATTAAATCATTCAAAACCTTTAATGCAATTGCAGACAGAAGTTGACAAACAGGAACATAGCACGCATGTTTCTGAGTATGTTCTGCCCCCACCAAAAGGTCTCCAGTGGTTTTATTAAACCCTAAGTCGCGCCCTGGTGACGTCACTACCTATATCATCATCCTCTACTCCTGGGACCAAAACCATGCCTACAAAGCTGTATAAACAGGGCCCTTATTGTTAGCTAAATACTTAGCAGTAAATGTCCCCTTCCCCCAAAGTTGACCCATTGTGGAATGTTTACCTAGTCTTATCTCCTTCACTCCCCTGCAGAGTTCTGTCTAAGGGCCTCTTTATAATGAGGCAGAGAGAGAGAGAGAGAACTAAAATACAAATGTAGAACAATACTAAACTTCTACAATGACTATATCTATTGTTAATCAGTAGTCTAAAACCCTATAAATGTAAGGAGGGAGGGGTCTTTTAACTCCTCCCCTTCTATTAGTATAACATAAGCATAATCAATTATTCTAATACACCAAACATTTGTACAGCCCCAATCATGACCCCTAGGTAAATCCTAACAGTGGCTAGGAAAAACTCCCTAGAAAGGCCAAAACCTAGGAAGAAACCTAGAGAGGAACCAGGCTATGAGGGGTGGCCAGTCCTCTTCTGGCTGTGCCGGGTGGAGATTATAACAGAACATGGCCAAGATTTTCAAATGTTCATAAATTACCAGCATGGTCAAATAATAATAATCACAGTAGTTGTCGAGGGTGCAGCAAGTCAGCACCTCAGGAGTAAATGTCAGTTGGCTTTTCCTAGCCGATCATTAAGAGTATCTCTACAGCTCCTGCAGTCTCTAGAGAGTTGAAAACAGTAGGTCTGGGACAAGTAGCACGTCCGGTGAACAGGTCAGGGTTCCATAGCCGCAGGCAGAATAGTTGAAACTGGAGCAGCAGCACGGCCAGGTGGACTGGGGACAGCAAGTAGTCATCATGCCAGGTAGTCCTGAGGCATGGTCCTAGGGCTCAGGTCCTCCGAGAGAGAGAAAGAAAGAGAGAAAGAGAGAATTGGAGAGAGCATACTTAAATTCACACAGGACACATGTTTAGCAGATGTTATTGCGGTGTAGCGAAATGCTTGTGTTTCTAACTCCAACAGTGCAGTAATATCTAACAATTCACAACAATACACACAAATCTAAAGTAAAGGAATGGAATATATAAATATTTGGACAAACAATGTCGGAGTGGCATAGACTAAAATACAGTAAAAAAGAATACAGTTAAAACATATGAGATGAGAAATGCAAAATATGTAAACATTATGTAAACATAATTAAAGTGACTAGTGTTCCATTATTAAAGTTGCCAGTGATTAAGCCTACGTATATAGGGCTGCAGCCTCTAAGGGGCTAGTGATGGCTATTTTCAGTCTGATAGCCTTGAGATAGAAGCTGTTTTTCATTATCTTGGTCCCAGCTTTAATTCACCTGTTCTGACCTCGCCTTTGTGGATGATAGTGGAGTGAACAGGCAGTGCCTCGGGTGGTGGTTGTCCTTGATGATCTTATTGGCCTTCTTGTGACATCGGGTGCTGTAAGTGTCCTGGAAGGCAGGTAGTCTGCCCCCGGTGATGCGTTGGGAAGACCGCACCACCCTCTGGAAAGCCCTGCGGTTGTGTGCGGTGCAGTTGCCATACCAGGCGGTGATAGAGCCCGACAGGATGCTCTCAGTTCTGCATCTGTAAAAGTTTGTGAGGGTTTTAGGTGCCAAGCGAATTTTCGTCAGTGGGTGGAAAATTTCAGTTTGTCAGTGATGTGTACGCCGAGGAACTTGAAGCTTTCCACCTTCTCCACTGCGGTCCCATCAATTGAAATAGAGAGGTGCTCCCTCTGCTGTTGCCTGAAGTCGACGATCAGCTCCATTGTTTTGTTGACACCACACTCCCAGGGCCCTCACCTCCTCCCAGTAGGCTGTCTTGTCATTGTTGGTAATCAGGCCTACTACGGATGTGTCATCTGCAAACTTGATGATTGAGCTGAAGATGGCCATGCAGTCATTTGTGAATAGGAAGTACAGAAGGGGGCTGAGCACGCCCCTGGGCCCCTGTGCTGAGGATCAGCAAAGTGGTGGTGTTGTTTCCTACCTTGGCCTGTCAGGAAGTCCAGGACCCAGTTGCACAGGGCGGAGTTCAGACCCAGGGCCCCAACCTTAATTTTAAGCTTGGAGGGTACTAGGTTGTTGAATGCTGAGCTATAGTCAATGAACAGCATTCTTACATTAGGTACTCCTCATTGTCCAGATGGGATAGGGCAGTGTGTGGTGCGATGGCGATTGCATCATCTGTGGATCTATTGGGGCGGTAAATAGATTGAAGTGGGTCTAGGGTGTCAGGTAAGGTAGAAGTGATATGATCCTTGACTAGTCTCTCAAAGCACGTCATGATGACAGAAGTGAGTGCTACAGGGCGATAGTCATTTAGTTCAGTTACCTTTGTTTCTTGGGTAAAGGAACAATGGTGGAAATCTTGAAGCATGTGGGGACAACAGACTGGGATAAGGAGAGATTAAATATGTCCGTAAACAATCTAGCCAGCTGGTCTGCGCAGGCTAGGGATGCTGTCTGGGCCGGCAGCCTTGCGAGGGTTAACATGCTTAAACGTCTTACTCACATTGGCCACCGAGAAGGAGAGGTCACAGTCCTTGGTAGCTGGCCGCATCGGTGGCACTGTGCTATCCTCAAAGCAGGCGAAAAAGGTGTTTAGCTTATCTGGAAGCAAGATGTCAGTATCCGCAACGTGGCTGGTTTTCCCTTTGTCTGTAGACCCTGCCACATGCGTCTCATGTCTGAGCCGTTGAATTGCGACTCCATTTTAGCTCTGTACTGACGTTTTGCTTGTCTTTTTGCCTTACGGAGGGAAAAACGACACTGTTTGTATTCAGCCATATTCCCAGTCACCTTGCGGTGGTTCGCGCTTTCAGTTTTGCCCGAATGCAGCCATCTATCCACGGTTTCTAGTTTGGGTAGGTTTTAATATTCACAGTGGGTACAACATCTCCTATACATTTCCTGAAAAACTGAGTCACCATATCTGTGTTTTCATCAATATTATTCTCAGAGGCTACCCAGAACATTTCCCAGTCCACATAATCAAAACAATATTGAAGCATGCATTCCGATTGGTCAGACCAGCGTTGAATAATCC
Organism: Salvelinus alpinus; assembly: GCF_045679555.1. Classification (NCBI taxonomy): domain Eukaryota; kingdom Metazoa; phylum Chordata; class Actinopteri; order Salmoniformes; family Salmonidae; genus Salvelinus; species Salvelinus alpinus. The sequence goes on from NC_092123.1 coordinate 13,691,931, forward strand.
TTAGCACGGGTACTTCCTGTTCGAGTTTCTGCCTATAGGAAGGGAGGAGCAAAATGGAGTCATGATCAGACTTGCCGAAGGGAGGTGCAGGGGACGGCCTAGTAGGCATTTCGAAGAGATGAGTAGCAGTGGTCCAATGTTTTCTCAGAGCGAGTGCTACAGTCAATGTGTTGGTAGAATTTCGGTAGAGTTTTCCTCAGATTAGCTTTTTTAAATCCCCAGCTGCAATAAATGCGGCCTCGGGATATGTGGTTTCCAGTTTGCATAAAGTCCAGTGTAGTTCTTTGAGGGCCGTCGTGGTATCGTCTTGAGGGGGAATATACACGGATGTGACTATAACCAAAGCGAATTCTCTTGGGGGGTATTACGGTCGGCATTTGATTGTGAGGCATTCTAGGTCAGGTGAACAAAAGGACTTGAGTTTCTGTATGTTATCCTCTACTTAACACCCATCCCGGATCCGGGAGCATCCTCATCAGTAAAAAGCTGACTAGCATAGCCTAGCATAGCGCCACAAGTAAATAATAGCATACAAATATCATGAAATCACAAGTCCAATACAGCAAATGAAAGATAAACATCTTGTGAATCCAGCCATCATGTCCGATTTTTTTAATGTTTTACAGCGAAAACACAATATGTATTTCTATTAGCTAACCACAATAGCCAAAGACTCAACCGCATATTTTCACCATGTTTCTACCGCATAGGTAGCTATCACAAAACCGACCAAATAGAGATATAATTAGTCACTAACCAAGAAACAACTTCATCAGATGACAGTCTTATAACATGTTATACAATACATTTATGTTTTGTTCGAAAATGTGCTTATTTGAGGTATAAATCATAGTTTTACATTGCAGCTACCATCAAAAATATCACCAAAGCAGCCAGAATAATTACAGAGAGCAACGTGAAATACCTAAATACTCATCATAAAACATTTATGAAAAATACATGGTGTACAGCAAATGAAAGATAAACATCTTGTGAATCCAGACAATATTTTTTAAGTGTTTTACAGCGAAAACACAATATAGCATTATATTAGCTTACCACAATAGCCAAACACACAAATGCATTTATTAGCAGCAAAAGGTAGCGATCGCAAAAACCAGCAAAATATATAAAATTAATCACTAACCTTGACCAACTTCATCAGATGACAGTCTTATAACATCAGGTTATACAATACACTTATGTTTTGTTCGAAAATGTGCATATTTAGAGCTGCAAACCGTGGTAATACATTGTGAATATGTAGCATCGATTCACCAAATTGTCCGGAGCTATTTTGGACACTCACCTAATCTGACCAAAGAACTCATCATAAACTTTACTAAAAAATACATGTTGGACAGCAAATGAAAGATACACTAGTTCTTAATGCAACCGCCGTGTTAGATTTTTAAAAATAACTTTACCATAACAAACAACTTACGTTATAGCGAGACAGCGCCCGCAAAAAGGGCGGATAATAGGACTCAACATTTTCCACAGAAATACGAAATAACATCATAAATTGTTCTTACTTTTGCTTAGCTTCCATCAGAATCTTGTACAAGGAGTCCTTGGTCAAGAATAAATCGTTGTTTGGTTTTAGAATGTCCTTTTCTCCTGTCGAATTAGCAACCTTAGCTAGCCATGTGGCGCGAACATGCCCATCTTCTCTCGACGCAAAGAACGGAAAACTCCAAAAGTCCCATTAAACGTTGAATAAACTGATGAAACTCGGTTGAAAAAACCTACTTTATGATGTTTTTCAAATATGTATCAAATAAAAACAGAGCCGGAGATATTAGCCGTGTATACCGAACGCTTTTCAGAAGCCAATGTCGAGCTCCGCCTCGCGCCTTGGTAGACAAAGGAAATTCCTGAACTCCCACTCCAAAGGCTCTTGTTCGACCTCAGATCAAGCTAGACACCCCATTCCACCTTCCACTGCCTGTTGACATCTAGTGGAAGACGTATGCAGTGCATGCATATCCATAAATATTAGGCAATTGAATAGGCAGGCCCTGGAACAGAGCATCGTTTTCAGATTTTTCACTTCCTATCTGGAAGTTTGCTGCCAAATGAGTTCTGTTTTACTCACAGATATAATTCAAACAGTTTTAGAAACTTGAGAGTGTTTTCTATCCAATAGTAATAATAATATGCATATTTTACGATCTAGAATAGAGTACGAGGCAGTTTAATTTGGGCACGATTCTTTCCAAAGTGAAAACAGCGCCCCCCTATTGACAAGAAGTTTTACACCCCCGCCCTTCTTCTTTCCGGAGATCTTTATTCCTGTCTGTGCAATGAATTGAGAACCCCACTTGCTGTACGGAATCAGACAGTATATCCAGAGATACTCTGTTTCACAGAAACATGGCTATGTTGCAATCCCTGATGTCTCTCTGGAAGGAGATCCTAGCCCTGAGCTCGTAAACTTTATTATCCAGAGACTGAACATTAGCGAGTAATTTACTCGGAAGTGGTGGCCTAGGACTTGGAGTCCACTCCGAATATCTCTTCTCCTCCGGCGGTGTTTTGGATTAGGATCGAATTCTTAAAAGTCGTATTCTTGGTCGTAATGCTGGTAATGCTGATGAGTTACCGCCGCTCTGATATCCAAATGTTCTTTCCAGTTGCATCTAATAACACAAAAAATATCTGGGCTAATAATGTAACAAATGACACATAAAAATACGAAACATTTCAATGTTTTTTAGGAGCTAGAAGCACGGCTGCCCTATCTTTCGGCGCCATTACTCCACTAAATGACATAGGTTCAATTATTTGAAATCCAATTATTTCTTTTTTGCTCAATGTTCACATTGCTCTGAAGTTTCTCTAGAGAAGAATCAGTTCATATTGTCACGCCCTGGCCTTAGATAACTTTGTTTTCTTTATTATTTTAGTTAGGTCAGGGTGTGACATGGGGAATGTATGTCTTTTTGGATTGTCTAGTGGTTTTGTATGTTTAATGGGTCAGGGTCTTGTCTAGGTGTTTGTATGTCTATGGCTGCCTAGATTGGTTCTCAATTAGAGGCAGCTGTGGTTCATTGTCTCTGATTGAGAGCCATATTTAAGGCAGCCATAGGCATTGGGGTTTTGTGGGTAATTGTCTATGTCTATGTTGCATGGTTTGCACTTAGTCGTTTATAGCTTCACGTTCGTCTATTTGTTGTTTTGTTTAGTTTGTTCTTCTTCTAAATAAAGAAAATATGTGTTTTTCACACGCTGCGCCTTGGTCCTCTCTCTCACCGCAAGACGATCGTGACACATGCCGCGACAGTGCGAAGTAATAGGGTGTTGATGTTTCCAACAGGCAAATGCTCTACGTAATTATCATGTTTTTTTCGGTAAACTAACTACAATGACCATAATCCATTGTGCTGCTAAACTTCTCAGGTCGGTGTTTCTTTTACTCCTGCTACTTAAGAGACAAAAGAATGTGCGATCAAGAGGGGATACATAGAGAGCAGTTTCTTTATGAGGTATCTCCACCTGAAAATACATAATCTAAGTGATTGATAGTTGGTATTCAACAGTCATAAAACTATGACTTATTTACTTTTAAGGACTTCGAAAAGAGTGATTTTGTCAGAAAGCAGAAGCAGCAGCTCTGTATAGATGATATGATGACTTGGGGGATGACTTGGAATAAGCCGTTTTCAAAACGAGACGTTGCGTTTTAGGGGCAGTCGCTCTTTATTAAGTGCCTGTGCCTTTACTTTCTTTGTCAAACAGAGTTACCAGCCTATGAGAAGTGAAACTTCTTCCGTTTCAAATTAGGATCATCTGCCAGAACCTTGCCCACAGCTGTTTCCCCCCACTCAATCACTACAGGCAGATAAATGGTGAGATGACAGAGGAAGCTTTGAATAGGTCAGTAGCCTACAGAGTAATATGAGAAGAATGCAATTGATGAATTTATGTAGATATTGTAATCTAAGTGTTTTGATAACTTTCAAATGTAGTTACAGGTCCATGTAGAAGAATCAACCCTTTACATAATACCATAGAGGCAGTGTTCTGCTTCTATAACAATGTGCACCTTTCACCTTTCATTGTCATTCCCAGCCAATAAAGATACTGTGCCTATTGGCATTTTGTCTGGTGATAATGGGGCTACCTTGGCAAACATGTCAGAGTGGTCAAGTTTTAATTTAAGTTTTAAAGTGTTAATGTCACGTGCAAAAGTATAGTGAAATGCCTTTCTTGCACGCGTTAAACCCAACAATGCAGTAATCAATAACAATGTAATACAAAAAATAACATAAGGTAGAACAAGAAAACACAAGAAATACAAAGAAGAAGAACAGGAGAAAGTAAGTAAGCATACCATATATAGGGTAAGTCATTTCCAGTACCATATTTACAATGTGCAGGGATACTGGAGTGATGAAGGTAGACATGTATAGGTGTAGGGTGACTAGGCACCAAGATATATGATAAACAAAGCAGCAGCAGCGTATATGATGATTGTATGTGATTGGGTGTGCGTCTGTGTGTGTAGAGTTAGTGTAAATGTATATGCATATTATGTGTGTGAGCAAATAATGAAGTGTGTGTGTGTTGGAGTGTCAGTCTGTGTGAGTGTGTAGGGCCCTGTGACTGTGTATAGAGACTCAAATAGTCCGTGTAGCCAATTTGTTAGATATTTAGTTAGCTATTAAGCAGTTTTATGGCTTGGGGATAGAAGCTGTTCAGGAGCCTGTTAGTGCCAGACTTCATGCACCAGCACTGCTTGCTGTGCGAAAGCAGAGAGAACTGTGAGAACAGGAGTCCACTGATCCTGGTGAAGATTACAAAGGGTTTATCCCTCCCCATATTGGCTGATACCATTCAATTTGCCCTCAGCTTGCATTTTTTTTGTCTAAAGAATTCAAATGTTTTATTTTACTTTAAGACATATTGAGACATACAGTTGAAGTCGGAAGTTTACATACACCTTAGCCAATACATTTAAACTCAGTTGTCCACAATTCCTGACATTTAATCCAAGTTAAAATTCCCTGTCTCAGGTCAGTTAGGATCACCACTTTATTTTAAGAATGTGAAATATAAGAATAATGGTAGAGAGAATGATTTATTTCAGATGTAATTTCTTTCATCACATTCCCAGTGGGTCAGTAGTTTACATACACTCAATTAGTATTTGGTAGCATTACCTTTAAATTGTTTAACTTGGGTCAGAAGTTTCAGGTAGCCTTCCACAACCTTCCCACAATAAGTTGGGTGAATTTTGGCCCATTCCTCCTGACATAGTTGGTGTAACTGAGTCAGGTTTGTAGGCCTCGTTGCTCGCACATGCTTTTTCAGTTCTGTCCACAAATTTTCTACAGGATTGAGGTCAGGGCTTTGTGATGGCCACTCCAATACCTTGACTTTGTTGTCCTTAAGCCATTTCAACACAACTTTGGAAGTACGCTTGGGGTCATTGTCCATTTGGAAGACACATTTGCGACCAAGCTTTGACTTCCTGAATAATGTCTTGAGATGTTGCTTCATTATAGCTACATAATTTTCCTACCTCATGATGCCATCTATTTTGTGAAGTGCACCAGTCCCTCCTGCAGCAAAGCACCCCAACAACATGATGCTGCCACCCCTGTGCTTCACGGTTGGGATGGTGTTCTTCGGCTTGCAAGCATCCCCCTTTTTCCTCCAAACATAACAATGGTCATTATGGCCAAACAGTTGTATTTTTGTTTCCTCAGACCAGAGGACCATTTCCCCAAAAAGTACAATCTTTGTCCCCATGTGCAGTTGCAGACTACAGTATTTCTGTAGTCTGGCTTTTCTATGGCGGTTGTGTAGCAGTGGCTTCTTCCTTGCTGAGCAGCCTTTCAAGTTATGTCGATATAGATCACCACTTTATTTTAAGAATGTGAAATGTAAGAATAATGGTAAAGAGAATGATTTATTTCAGATGTAATTTCTTTCATCACATTCCCAGTGGGTCAGTAGTTTACATACAGTTTACAGTTTACTGTGGATATAGATACGTTTGTACATGTTTCCTCCAGCATCTTCACAAGGTCGTTTGCTGTTGTTCTGGGATTGATTTGCACTTCTTGCACCAAAGTACGTTCATCTCTAGGAGACAGAACGAGTCTCCTTCCTGAGCGGAATGACGGCTGTGTGGTTCCAAGGTGTTTATACTTGCGTACTATTGTTTGTACAGATGAACGTGGTACTTTCAGGCATTTGGAAATTGCTCCCAAGGATGAACCAGCCTTGTGGAGGTGTAAAATAAAAATTCTGAGGTCTTGACTGATTTCTTTTGATTTTCACATGATGTCAAGCAAAGAGGCACTGAGTTTGAAGGTAGGCCTTGAAATACATCCACAGGTACACCTCCAAACATCAAATTGATCAGAAATACAGTGTAGACATTGTTAATGTTGTAAATAACTATTGTAGCTGGAAACTGCAGATTTTTTATGGATTATCTACATAGGAGTACAGAGGCCCATTATCAGCAACCATCACACCTGTGTTCCAATGGCACGTTTTGTTAGCTGATCCAAGTTCATAATTTTAAAAGGCTAGTTGATCATTAGAAAACCATTTTGCAATTATGTTAGCACAGCTGAAAACAGTTGGTCTGATTAACTTCTTATGGCTGGGGGCAGTATTGAGTAGCTTGGATGGATGAATAAGGTGCCCAGAGTAAACTGCCTGCTACTCAGGCCCAATTGCTAATATATGCATATTATTATTAGATTTGGATAGAAAACACTCTGAAGTTTCTAAAACTGTTTGAATGATGTCTGTGAGTATAACAGAACTCATATGGCAGGTAAAAACCTGAGAAAAAATCCAACCAGGAAGTGGGAAATCTGAGGTTTGTAGTTTTTCAACTCATCGCCTATCGAATATACAGAGGGATATTGGTCATATTGCACTTCCTAAGGCTTCCACTAGACGTCAACAGTTTTTAGAACCTTGTTTGATGCTTCTACTGTGAAGGAGGGGGGAATGAGGGCTCTTTGAGTCAGGGTTCTGGCAGAGTGCCATGAGCTCACCATGCGCCTTCACGTGAGAGTTAGACCTGCGTTCCATCGCATTTCTACAGACAAAGGAATTCTCCGGTTGGAACATTATTGAAGATTTATGTTTAAAACATCCTAAAGATTGATTCTATATTTCGTTTGACATGTTTCTACAAACTGTAATATGACTTTTCATCTGAACTTTCGCATGGACTTGCCTGCGCGTCGTGAGTTTGGATTGTTTACTGAACATGCGTACAAAAAGGAGGTATTTGGACATAAATTATGGACTTTATGGAACAAATCAAACATTTATTGTGGAACTGAGATTCCTGGTAGTGCATTCTGATGAAGATCATCAAAGTGAATATTTATAATGCTATTCTGACATCTGTTGACTCCACAACATGGCGGATATCTTTATGGCTTGTTTGGGCTCTGAGCGCTGTACTCAGATTATTGCATGGTGTGCTTTTTACGTAAAGTTTTTGGGAAATCTGACCCAGCGGTTGCATTAAGGAGAGGTTTATCTAAAGTTCCATGTATTATACTTGTATCTTTTATCAATGTTTATTATGAGTATTTCTGTAAATTAATGTGGCTCTCTGCAAAATCACCGGATGTTTTGGAGGCAAAACATTACTGAACATAACGTGCCAATGTAAACGGATATAAATATGAGCTTTATCGAACAAAACATACATGTATTGTGTAACATGAAGTCCTATGAGTGTCATCCGATGAAGATCATCAAAGGTTAGTGAATAATTTTATCTCTATTTCTGCTTTTTTGTGACAACAAGTGCATTTGTGGGAACTCCTTCAAGACTGTTGGAAAGGCATTCCAGGTGAAGCTGGTTGAGAGATTGCCAAGAGTGTGCAAAGCTGTCATCAAGGCGAAGGGTGGCTATTTGAAGAATCTCAAGTATAAAATATATTTTTATTTGTTTCTCACTTTTTTGGTTACTACATGATTCCATATGTGTTATTTCATAGTTTTGATGTCTTCACTATTATTCTACAATGTAGAAAATAGTAAAAATAAAGAAAAACCCTTGAATGAGTAGGTGTTCTTAAACTTTTGACTGGTAGTGTATTGTGGCAAACCAGGGGGTTCGGTCAAAACGTTTACACAGATCAGACACAGACAGAGTAGGATAAGCTCGGTTTCAAGGGTGTTTATTTGAATAACAAACCAAAAGAAAATAATAGGTCTCCCCCATGAGAACCTCTCCGGAATACCGTCTTCTGGGCTCCGGTTCTTGCTGTATCCTGTGGGGAACAAAAACTGAGCTTCCTCCTTTTATCACTGGAACCGTCCCCAACTACACAGGAGTAACCTTTCTTCCCCCAGTCCCTTCCCACGTGTGCTGCCCTTCTGGCAGGACACGGGGGAAGTACAGCTGGAGGTCATTTTGCAGGGCTCTGGCAGTGCTCCTCCTTGCACAAAGGCGGAGGTAGCGGTCCTGCTGCTGGGTTGTTGCCCTCCTACGGTCTCCTCCACGTCTCCTGATGTATTGGCCTGTCTCCTGGTAGCGCCTCCATGCTCTGGACACTACGCTGACAGACACAGCAAACCTTCTTGCCACAGCTCGCATTGATGTGCCATCCTGGATGAGCTGCACTATCTGAGCCACTTGTGTGGGTTGTAGACTCCGTCTCATGCTACCACTAGAGTGAAAGCACCGCCAGCATTCAAAAGTGACCAAAACATCAGCCAGGAAGCATAGGAACTGAGAAGTGGTCTGTGGTCACCACCTGCAGAACCACTCCTTTATTGGAGGTGTCTTGCTAATTGCCTATAATTTCCACCTTTTGTCTATTCCATTTGCACAACAGCATGTGAAATTTATTGTCAATCAGTGTTGCTTCCTAAGTGGACAGTTTGATTTCACAGAAGTGTGATTGACTTGAAGTTACATTGTGTTGTTTAAGTGTTCCCTTTATTTTTTTGAGCAGTGTATATTAAAATACAAAAACACAGTCATGGGAAGCACAAATAGAGCATCACATTATTGATGTGATCCAACACACAAGTTTCACTCACTCTACAGACCCCAGAGCTTTGTCTATCATGTTAGATACGCATCGGTAACACAATTTTTTATTGTATCAAGGTTTTTGTTGAACATTTTAGTCATTTAATAGACACTCCTACAGTAAGTGTATACATTTTCATATTGGTCCCCCCTGGGAATCGAACCCACTAACCTGGCGTTGCATTCGCCATGCTCTAGGAACTGAGCCATACGGGATCACCTGTACTATCATGGGCAAACTGAATAAAGAGGTCATTTACGATATATTTCGGTCATTAGTAGTGTATGGGAATATGAACAAATAAATGTAATTAAAGCATTGACTTAAAGATGTCCTCAAGCATTTCTTTTTACTTTTCCTGTTGAAAAGTGATATACCAAGTATAAATACAGTAAAGTACACACACTAAAGCTAAAACCACCCTGTTTGTCTTTGTTTTGGGCGGTGTGAGTCATTTATGTCATTAACACTTGGGCTGTATATGTTCCTTTCTAAAGCAGAACGATGGGGGTTGTGATCTGTGGGTGGGGACACCAGTGGCAGCATTGTTCCCCAGTCACTCTGTTACGTGTGTGTGTTCTGAGGTGCTCTGTCACAGTGTGGGTGAAGGTGTTGCTGCAGCTATTTCTGCTTGCACTGGTGACAGTGTGTGGGACCGGATGACAAGCGGCTCCACTTCAGCTCACTTTGCATACCCAGCACTCAGTTTCATCCTGTATGTTTATAGTCATCTCAACAAGGGCAAAATGTCACCAGTTTCACATCTTTTCCAAAGTACATTTGTAGCTACCATTAAGATGTGACTGTCAAAGAGGTCAGTAAAATTCCTCCATCTGCTAGTTAGCTCATTTATCTGATGCTGTCTGGACCAAAAGAGTATGACATGTTTCCGCAATTGCATTTGATTGATTAATGGCAGCAAGCATTAGGCCTCCCTTGATGAAAATTCTAAAATAATTAGCCAATCAGCATTGAGCTGAGCTCAACTGTGGGTTGTCCTGGTGCAGCAAAAGGACCCACAAGGGAGGCCAGTTTGGATTTGGCTTCACACCAATCAAATCACATTATCAGAAAAATATGTATGTTTCTGGTCTGCTTTTGTTGTTGTCCTGCAGTAACTAGCTTGCTAAATTGGCTCTTCCCTAAGCCATGGATGGAGATGGGGATTTGGATTGTGGTTTTGACTTAATTCACTATGCAGAAGAGGAGGAAGGGTTGGACCATCCTCCTCAGTGAGTTTCATAAGAATAAAAATGGTAAAACATTGAAAAGGTTAGCCTTTTTAGATATAATTATACTAAATATATTCACGTCACCAAATAATAGATTAAAACTGTTTTGCAATGAAGGTCTACAGTCACCTCGTCAACACTCTGCAGGGTAGCACTATGGCATAGCCTAAATACGAAACCTAGGAGCCTCTTGGTTTTCACCCCCTTCCATAGACTTACACAGTAATTATGACAACTTCCTGAGGACATCCTCCAACCTATGAGCTCTTGCTACATAAATTGACATGTTTTCCACCTTATCAAAGGATCAGTTAATGAATCTACGTAGTACTGAAAGCATAAGCTAAAGGTAGCTAGCACTGCAGTGCATGAAATGTGGTGAGTAGTTGACTCAAAGAGAGAGAAAGACAACAGTTTTCAACAAATTAATTTCTTTAGAAATTAAGGGGAAACGAGTGTCATTTTTTTTCACTTTCAATTTCAATTACTTACGTAGATATTAAATGCTGCAGGCTAGTTTAGTTATGCAAACATCTGGCTCAAACAGAAGGATGTTATGTTAGCTAGCTGGCTATGACTATCCAACACAAAACTGGAACTCTTCCAAGTCACGGTAAGCTTTTGGTTTATTAATTTATCGCCACCGCGGCCCGCCGGTGTAACTGCTCACTGACTCTACACTGTAACATTACTGCATGATTGTAGCGGGTTTACTAACGCATTAGTTCTATTATTAGCTATGTTGACTAGGAAGTTATTTTAGCTAATATGGGTACAATAATGTAGGCTGTGTGTAGCGGTTATGACATGGTTTGGCTTTGAATATTTTTTTTTGCCTGGTCACGTACAGTGGTTCTTCCTGTAAAAGTTGAGTCACACTGCAGCACACCTTGCGGGCTGCCGCAGAATTCTATGGCACGTTATTTAATTGTCAGCCATTGTTGCCATTAATGCTAGTTAGCGCTAGTTTGACCACCAGAGGGCTTCTTTGAGAAAAGTTTGATAGTCTTCAATATTGGCTGTACCTGAGAATTTAAAACGTTTTTTTGTAAGAACATAGTATATGGGATTGATTTTAAGAAATGTTGCTTAATTGATTTGATTAATATTATGGTGTTTCTATTCCAAGAAAAACAAAAAACCCTCAGGGTTTCCGTCAGGAAAATATGGTGCTGTACAAAGTGATGGTCGGTAGTAGACTACACTACTAAAAGCAAAACATTTCCACACCCTAACTGTAGTCTAACCAATACCCAAATGGAGATTTAGTGAAATTAAAAATCTCATTGATTTATCAAGACCCATGATTGTCTAAGAGCAGCGTCAAACGGTGCTGAAAAAGTTGACCACACACGGGTAGGCTATTGCTTCAAATCCTATTGCTTCTAACTTCAATATGCTTTTTAAATAAATAAGACCTACACAACTTTTAACAGCACATTACGCAACACTAGTGAGAATCATGCTGCCTACGGTAGGTCTACAGTCAGTCTAACAATATTTTTTTCAATTACGCGACACTCCACCTGTCACGCCCTGGCCTTAGTATTCTTTGTTTCCTTTATTATTTTAGTTAGGTCAGGGTGTGACATGGGGAATGTATGTGTTTTTGTATTGTCTAGGGTGGTTGTATGGTTTAGGGGGTTAAGTAGAGTAGATGGGTTTGTGTTTAGTGTAGGTGTCTAGCTGTGTCTATGGTTGCCTGAATGGTTCTCAATCAGAGACAGATGTCATTAATTGTCTCTGATTGGGAGCCATATTTAAGACAGCCATAGGCACTAGGTTAATGTGGGTAATTGTCTATGTTGTACGTTTGTAGCTTGTGTGTGCACTTACGTCTTTAGCTTCACGTTTGTTGTTTTGGTTTCAGTTTGTTAAAGTGTTCGTTGCGTGTTTTTCCTTTTCTCTAAAATTAAAGAGAATGTATTTTGCACACGCTGCGCCTTGGTCCACTCTCTCTCAGCAAGACGATCGTGACACCACCAAAAATTAAATTTAGAGGATTGGAGGATTCTAAATTAATTCTTAAGGGGCATTTTTTGTTAGGGCAAATCTGATCTGTGAGAATATCTAAGGGGATTTTATATAATTGTAAATGAATAATAACAATAATCGCTTTGTTTAAAAAATAATACATTTTGTTTTCAAATAACAAAAAGAAAGCGATTAAAATCTGAATAAAGGTCAAAAGTGTTATGCTGGTGAATGAGGACCCAAAAGCGACTTAACAGAAACAGAGTCTTTATTCCAGTCTTAAACAAAAACGATACTCCTGGATATTATCTTAGGTAAATACAAAACAGGAAAACTGAAATCCTCTCGTCAGTAGAGAGGAACGACTGGAGACGCGACCACAGACTGCAGGTCGCTTCGGGAAGGCACAGGCCGTAGCTGACATAGACACCTGCTCACACGCAGCATCTGAAGAAGGCAAAAACACGACAGGGCGGAACAAGGACACAGAACAGCAAACATCAAACAAGGATCCGACAAGGACAGAAGCGGAAAACAGAGGGCGAAATAGGGACTCTAATCAGAGGGCAAAATAGGGGACAGGTGTGAAAGAGTAAATGAGGTAGTTAGGAGAATGAGGAACAGCTGGGAGCAGGAACGGAACGATAGAGAGAGAGAGCGAGAGAGGGAAAGAAAGAGGGAAAGAACCTAATAAGACCAGCAGAGGGAAACGAATAGAAGGGAAGCACAGGGACAAGACATGATAATCAATGACAAAACATGACAGTACCCCCCCACTCACCGAGCGCCTCCTGGCGCACTCGAGGAGGAACCCTGGCGGCAACGGAGGAAATCATCAATCAACGAACGGTCCAGCACGTCCCGAGATGGAACCCAACTCCTCTCCTCAGGACCGTAACCCTCCCAATCCACTAAGTACTGGTGACCACGTCCCCGAGAACGCATGTCCATGATCTTCCGTACCTTGTAAATAGGTGCGCCCTCGACAAGGACGGGGGGGGGGGAGGAAAGACGAACGGGGGCGCGAAGAAAAGGCTTGACACATGAGACATGGAAGACAGGGTGGACGCGACGAAGATGTCACGGAAGAAGCAGTCGCACAGCGACAGGATTGACGACCTGAGAGACACGGAACGGACCAATGAACCGCGGAGTCAACTTGCGAGAAGCTGTCGTAAGGGGAAGGTTACGAGTGGAAAGCCACACTCTCTGACCGCGACAATACCTAGGACTCTTAATCCTACGTTTATTGGCGGCTCTCACAGTCTTCCCCGCAGACGAAGGCAGACCGGTAATAAAGTCTAAGGCGATGTGAGACCATGGTCGAGAAGGAATGGGAAGCGGTCTGAGACGACCGGCAGGAGGAGAGTTACCTGACTTAGTCTGCGCGCAGTCCGAACAAGCAGCCACGAAACGGCGCGTGTCACGCTCCTGAGTAGGCCACCAAAACCGCTGGCGAATAGAAGCAAGCGTACCCCGAACGCCGGGGTGGCCAGCTAACTTGGCAGAGTGAGCCCACTGAAGAACAGCCAGACGAGTAGAGACAGGAACGAACAGAAGGTTACTAGGACAAGCGCGCGGCGACGCAGTGTGAGTGAGTGCTTGCTTTACCTGTCTCTCAATTCCCCAGACAGTCAACCCGACAACACGCCCTTCAGGGAGAATCCCCTCGGGGTCGGTAGAAGCCACAGAAGAACTAAAGAGACGGGATAAGGCATCAGGTTTGGTGTTCTTATTTCCCGGGCGATAAGAAATCACGAACTCGAAACGAGCGAAAAACAACGCCCAACGAGCTTGACGTGCATTAAGTCGTTTGGCAGAACGGATGTACTCAAGGTTCTTATGGTCAGTCCAAACGACAAAAGGAACGGTCGCCCCCTCCAACCACTGTCGCCATTCGCCTATGGCTAAGCGGATGGCGAGCAGTTCGCGGTTACCCACATCATAGTTGCGTTCCGATGGCGACAGGCGATGAGAAAAATAAGCGCAAGGATGAACCTTATCGTCAGAATGGAAGCGCTGGGACAGAATGGCTCCCACGCCCACCTCTGAAGCGTCAACCTCGACAATGAATTGTTTAGTGACGTCAGGAGTAACAAGGATAGGAGCGGATGTAAAACGCTTCTTGAGGAGATCAAAAGCTCCCTGGGCGGAACCGGACCACTTAAAGCACGTCTTGACAGAAGTCAGAGCTGTGAGAGGGGCAGCCACTTGACCGAAATTACGAATGAAACGCCGATAGAAATTAGCGAAACCGAGAAAGCGCTGCAACTCGACACGTGACTTAGGAACGGGCCAATCGCTGACAGCCTGGACCTTAGCGGGATCCATCTGAATGCCCTCAGCGGAAATAACAGAACCGAGAAATGTGACAGAGGAGACATGAAAGGCGCACTTCTCAGCCTTCACGTAGAGACAATTCTCTAAAAGGCGCTGGAGTACACGTCGAACGTGCTGAACATGAATCTCGAGTGACGGTGAAAAAATCAGGATATCGTCAAGGTAAACGAAAACAAAGATGTTCAGCATGTCTCTCAGTACATCATTAACTAATGCCTGAAAGACAGCTGGAGCATTAGCGAGACCGAACGGCAGAACCCGGTATTCAAAATGCCCTAACGGAGTGTTAAACGCCGTTTTCCACTCGTCCCCCTCTCTGATGCGCACGAGATGGTAAGCGTTACGAAGGTCCAACTTAGTAAAGAACCTGGCTCCCTGCAGAATCTCGAAGGCTGACGACATAAGGGGAAGCGGATAACGATTCTTAACCGTTATGTCATTCAGCCCTCGATAATCCACGCAGGGGCGCAGAGTACCGTCCTTCTTCTTAACAAAAAAAAACCCCGCTCCGGCGGGAGAGGAAGAAGGCACCACGGTACCGGCGTCGAGAGAAACAGACAGATAATCCTCGAGAGCCTTACGTTCGGGAGCCGACAGAGAGTATAGTCTACCCCGAGGGGGAGTGGTCCCCGGAAGGAGATCAATACAACAATCATACGACCGGTGAGGAGGAAGAGAGTTGGCTCTGGACCGACTGAAGACCGTGCGCAGATCATGATATTCCTCCGGCACTCCTGTCAAATCACCAGGTTCCTCCTGAGAAGAGGGGACAGAAGAAACAGGAGGGATAGCAGACATTAAACACTTCACATGACAAGAAACGTTCCAGGATAGGATAGAATTACTAGACCAATTAATAGAAGGATTATGACATACTAGCCAGGGATGACCCAAAACAACAGGTGTAAAAGGTGAACGAAAAATCAAAAAGGAAATGGTCTCACTGTGGTTACCAGATACTGTGAGGGTTAAAGGTAGTGTCTCACATCTGATACTGGGGAGAAGACTACCATCTAAGGCGAACATGGGCGTGGGCTTCCCTAACTGTCTGAGAGGAATGTCATGTTTCCGAGCCCATGCTTCGTCCATAAAACAACCCTCAGCCCCAGAGTCTATCAAGGCACTGCAGGAAGCAGCCGAACCGGTCCAGCGTAGATGGACCGACAAGGTAGTACAGGATCTTGATGGAGAGACCTGAGTAGTAGCGCTCACCAGTAGCCCTCCGCTTACTGATGAGCTCTGGCTTTTACTGGACATGACATGACAAAATGTCCAGCAGAACCGCAATAGAGGCAAAGGCGGTTGGTGATTCTCCGTTCCCTCTCCTTAGTCGAGATGCGAATACCTCCCAGCTGCATGGGCTCAGTCTCTGAGCCGGTGGGAGGAGATGGTTGAGATGCGGAGAGGGGGAACACCGTTAACGCGAGCTCTCTTCCACGAGCTCGGTGACGAAGATCTACCCGTCGTTCTATGCGGATGGCGAGTGCAATCAAAGAGTCCACGCTGGAAGGAACCTCCCGGGAGAGAATCTCATCCTTAACCTCAGCGTGGAGTCCTTCCAGAAAACGAGCGACCAACGCCGGCTCGTTCCAGTCACTGGAGGCAGCAAGAGTGCGAAACTCTATAGAGTAATCCGTTATGGATCGATCACCTTGACATAGGGAAGCCAGGGCCCTGGAAGCCTCCTTCCCAAAAACTGAACGATCAAAAACCCGTATCATCTCCTCTTTAAAGTTCTGATAATCGTTAGAACACTCAGCCCTTGCCTCCCAGATAGCTGTGCCCCACTCCCGAGCCCGACCAGTAAGGAGTGATATGACGTAAGCGATCCGAGCTCTCTCTCTTGAGTATGTGTTGGGCTGGAGAGAGAACACAATATCACACTGGGTGAGAAAGGAGCGACACTCAGTGGGCTGCCCAGAGTAACATGGTGGGTTATTAACCCTAGGTTCCGGAGACTCGGAAGACCAGGAAGTAGCTGGTGGCACGAGACGAAGACTCTGAAACTGTCCTGAGAGGTCGGAGACCTGAGCGGCCAGGGTCTCAACCGCATGACGAGCAGCAGACAATTCCTGCTCGTGTCTGTCGAGCATTGCTCCCTGGAACTTGACGGCAGTGTTGCGAGAATCCGTAATCGCTGGGTCCATTCTTGGTCGGATCCTTCTGTTATGCTGGTGAATGAGGACCCAAAAGCGACTTAACAGAAACAGAGTCTTTATTCCAGTCTTAAACAAAAACGATACTCCTGGATATTATCTTAGGTAAATACAAAACAGGAAAACTGAAATCCTCTCGTCAGTAGAGAGGAACGACTGGAGACGCGACCACAGACTGCAGGTCGCTTCGGGAAGGCACAGGCCGTAGCTGACATAGACACCTGCTCACACGCAGCATCTGAAGAAGGCAAAAACACGACAGGGCGGAACAAGGACACAGAACAGCAAACATCAAACAAGGATCCGACAAGGACAGAAGCGGAAAACAGAGGGCGAAATAGGGACTCTAATCAGAGGGCAAAATAGGGGACAGGTGTGAAAGAGTAAATGAGGTAGTTAGGAGAATGAGGAACAGCTGGGAGCAGGAACGGAACGATAGAGAGAGAGAGCGAGAGAGGGAAAGAAAGAGGGAAAGAACCTAATAAGACCAGCAGAGGGAAACGAATAGAAGGGAAGCACAGGGACAAGACATGATAATCAATGACAAAACATGACAAAAAGACTATTTAGAAAGGCCAAAATATTTATTTCTGTTTTTAGAGGGAGAGAAACCAAAAGCCCACTGTGCCTATTTTTTGGACAAGGACATCCCGGCCGACCAAACCCTCCCCTAAGCCGGACGACACTGGTCCAATTGTGTGCTACCCTATGGGACTCCCAATCACGGCCGGTTGTGATACAGCCAAACTATCTATGAAATACATTTGACGATACAATTCTCCCCCTATCCTCCTTCTTGGCAAGAGTCTATTGTCCTGCTAATAGCCCATAATGGCGCTCGTTCTTCACCCTCTTCAACGCGTCATTCTCCACCTGACTCTCTGCCAATGACGAGTGACTCTCCGCCAATACCGCCTGGCTCTGGACCAATGCATCAGCTGTCGACCGTATCTCTGCCCTCAGATAATGTTTCTCTTTTTGCTGTTAAGGGTGGAGTTTGGGGCAGAGTGAGGTGTACTGGAAAGGTGTGACTTTCAGCTTACAATAGGCCATAAATATACAGAAGATCGCCGATTGTCCTCAATTTGATTATGCTGTAACAACATACTGTAGCACCATGACCAGGCTCTCTATTCATTTCATTGAGCAGATAAGGGCATTCAGGAGGAACAAAAAATCTACTGGAGACATTTCAAAAACACTGGTAGACTTGGGGATTTTGGTCACAGACAGTGCTATTCGCAAACACTATCAGATGCCTGTGTTACGCCGAACGCGAAAGCCCAGGAAAATTAACAAGTACAGTAGAGTACAATACTGTAAAGTAAGCCTAATAATGCTAAAAATAATGCTTAAATACATCAACTGCTGGTATTTACTGTACGCTGTACATTTGTACATTGTATTACATTTCCAGCAAGACTATTCAATTCTCCTCGATGGTGCTGTAGTGAAACAGGTTAAGAGCTTCAAGTTCCTTGGTGTCCACATCAACAACACACTAGAATGGTTCAAACACACCAAGACAGTCGTGAAGAGGGCACGACAAAACCTATTCCCCCTCAGGAAACTAAAAAGATTTGGCATGGGTCCTGAGATCCTCAAAAGGTTCTACAGCTGCAACTTCGAGAACATCCTGACTGGTTGCATCACTGCCTGGTACGGCAATTGCTCGGCCTGTGACTGCAAGGCACTACAGAAGGTAGTGCGTACGGCCCAGTACATCACTGGGGCTAAGCTGCCCACCATCCAGGACCTCTACACCAGGCGGTGTCAGAGGAAGGCCCTAAAAATGTTCAAAGACCCCAGCCACCCCAGTCATAGACTGTTCTCTCTACTACCGCATGGCAAGCGGTACCGGAGTGCCAAGACTAGGACAAAAAGGCTTCTCAACAGTTTTTACCCCCAAGCCATAAGACTCCTGAACAGGTAATCAAATGGCTACCCGGACTATTTGCATTGTGTGCCCCCCCCACAACCCCTATTTTTACGCTGCTGCTGTTTATCATATATGCATAGTCACTTTAACTATACATTCATGTACAGTCGTGGCCAAAAGTTTTGAGAATGACCACAAATATTAATTTCCACAAAGTTAGCTGCTTCAGTGTCTTTAGATATTTTTGTCAGATATTACTATAGAATACTGAAGTATAATTACAAGTATTTCATAAGTGTCAAAGGCTTTTATTGACAATTGCATGAAGTTGATGCAAAGAGTCAATATTTGTAGTGTTGACCCTTCTTTTTCAAGACCTCTGCAATCCGCCCTGGCATGCTGTCAATTAACTTCTGGGCCACATCCTGACTCATGGCAGCCCATTTTTGCATAATCAATGCTTGGAGTTTGTCAGAATTTGTGGGTTTTTGTTTGTCCACCCACCTCTTGAGGATTGACCACAAGTTCTCAATTGGATTATGGTCTGGGGAGTTTCCTGGTCATGGACCCAAAATATCGATGTTTTGTTCCCCGTTCCACTTAGTTTTTACTTTTGCCTTATGGCAAGGTGCTCCATCATGCTGGAAAAGGCATTCGTCACCACCTGTTCCTGGATGGTCGGGAGAAGTTGCTCTCGGAGGATGTGTTGGTACCATTCTTCATTCATGGCTGTGATCTAAGGCAAAATTGTGAATGAGCCCACTCCCTTGGCTGAGAGGCAACCCCATACATGAATGGTCTCAGGATGCTTTACTGTTGGCATGACACAGGACTGATGGTAGCGCTCACCTTGTCTTCTCCGGACAACCTTTTTTCCTGGATGCCCCAAACAATCGGAAAGGGGATTCATCAGAGAAAATGACTTTACCCCAGTCCTCAGCAGTCCAATCCCTGTACCTTTTGCAGAATATCCGTCTGTCCCTGATGTTTTTCCTGGAGAGAATTGGCTTCTTTGCTGCCCTTCTTGACACCAAGCCATCCTCCAAAAGTCTTTGCCTCACTGTGCGTGCAGATGCATTCACACCTGCCTGCTGCCATTCCTGAGCAAGCTCTGTACTGGTGGTACCCCAATCCTGCAGCTGAATCAACTTTAGGAGACGGTCGTGGCAGTTGCTGGACTTTCTTGTGCGCCCTGAAGCCTTCTTCACAACAATTGAACCGCTCTCCTTGAAGTTCTTGATGATCGATAAATTGTTGATTTAGGTGCAATCTTACTGGCAGCAATATCCTTGCCTGTGAAGCCCTTTTTGTGCAAAGCAATGATGACGGCACGTGTTTCCTTGCAGGTAACCATGTTTGACAGAGGAAGAACAATGATTCCAAGCACCACCCTCCTTTTGAAGCTTCCAGTCTGTTATTCAAACTCAATCAGCATGACAGAGTGATCTCCAGCATTGTCCTCGTCAACACTCACACCTGTGTTAACAGGAGAATCACTGACATGATGTCAGCTGGTCCATTTGTGGCAGGGCTGAAATGCAGTGGAAATGTTTTTTGGGGGGATTCAGTTCATTTGCATGGCAAAGAGGAACTTTGCAATTAATTGCAATTCATCTGATCACTCTTCATAACATTCTGGAGTATATGCAAATTGCCATCATACAAACTGAGGCAGCAGACTGTGAAAATTAATATTTGTGTCATTCTCAAAACTTTTGGCCACGACTGTACATACTACCTCAATTGGGCCGACCAACCAGTGCTCCCGCACATTGGTTAACCGGGCTATCTGCATTGTGTCCCACCCACCACCCTCCAACCCTCTTTTACGCTACTGCTACTCTCTGTTCATCATATATGCATAGTCACTGTAACCATATCTACATGTACATACTACCTCAATCAGCCTGACTAACCGGTGTCTGTATGTAGCCTCGCTACTTTTATAGCCTCGCTACTGTATATAGCTTGTCTTTTTACTGTTGTTTTATTTCTTTACCTACCTATTGTTCACCTAATACCTTTTGCACTATTGGTTAGAGCCTGTAAGTAAGCATTTCACTGTAATTGTATTCGGCGCACGTGACAAATAAACTTTGATTTGATTTGACTATTCAAGCGATCGACTCACTAGTGGATGAAGATGCGTTCGGCAAAGGCCATCAAAATTGCTACAGATAAAAGGGAGAAGATCAAGAAAGCTGAGTCCCAAGCATCTCCTCAAACTCCATGTGTGGGGAGCAATTTCTCGCCAGGGTCCAGGCCCATATTTGATTTTTGATGGTAAGTTTAGCTATTTACAAAGCAAAAGGTACATAAAATATTTTAGCCTTCACCTCACAGACTGCTATGTGTTCCACAAAAATTCATTGTTGCCTCCTTTTCAGGGATTTTATTATGTTTAGGCCTATTTACATATATATTTCTAATATTGTACCTAATGTTAGCTGTTAGGGTAAATGACATTTTTTCTGCTCCAAATGCAGACAATGACCCAAACCAAATTGTGGGATTTTCACACCTACAGCAGCTGGGCTATGAAGAATAAGGTGTCAATTCATTAACCATGTGCCATGGAATCTCTTCACAACTATTTAGCAATCTATATGGCTCTCCGACATTTTGCGGTTGCATGAGGTCTTAAGTTAGAAATGTAACACTTTAGAGTACTTAAGCTTCGAATACATTGCAAATTGGTGGATTTTCACACCTACAGTTGCCAGGCTATGAAGAAAAGTCTATTGTCCTGCTAATAGGAAACATTGTTTGCATGATGGGCTACACCTGGTACAGTACTACAGTACTCTTGTGAAAACCTGTTTAAAAATGCCTCCAGCTGTCCATCACTACTGTAAATAAAATAAAGCATCTTGTTTCCATTCTTTATTGTTGTAACGATCATCCTGGGAAGAAGGAGTGGACCAAAACGCAGCGTGGTAAGTGTTCATTGTAATTTAATTAAATAAACTGAACACTGAATGACAAAAACAACAAAGAGAGTGAACGACACGAAACAGTCCTGTAAGGTGAAAAAAACACAAAACACAAAACAGAAAACAACTACCCACAAACCACAGGTGGGAAAAGGCTACCTAAGTATGGTTCTCAATCAGAGACAACAATAGACAGCTGCCTCTGATTGGGAACCATACCAGGCCAAACACATAGAAAAAGAAATCATAGAAAAAAAACATAGAATGCCCACCCCAACTCACGCCCTGACCAAACCAAAATAGAGACATAAAAAAGGAACTAAGGTCAGGGCGTGACAATTGTGGTTACAATGTCACAAATAATGTGTACATCCCTTTCCAATTACTTTTAGAGTTTGGGATTTACAAATGTGCGCTGTGAGAATATCTAATAATAATAATTGCTTTGTAAATAAGGATGCATTATGAAAGGAAAATGACATGCGCAAGAGACGGTGGTAATTTTTTCCTTTTGGAGACTATAATGCTGTACATTGTATCTAGGTCATTTTTGTTTCTCTTAGAATAAAAACAGTTTTACTAAGTAATATGCTACAGTCCAGTCGCAGCTTGATCTGATCAAATAGTAACAAAAAAAAAAAAAGTGTCTTTTTAATTGTTTATTTAGTGGCACCACAAATGTGAATTAATATTTACAAAACAATTTACCAAACAAAACACATTACAAAATTGCACTTTTTTTTTTTTTAACCTTTATTTAACTAGGCAAGTCAGTTAAGAACAAATTCTTATTTACAATGACAGCCTACACTAGCCAAACCCAGATGTCACTGGGCCAATTGTGCACCACCCTATGGGACTGCACCACTCAGGAGCCCGAGCAGTTAACTTCTTGACGCACAGATCCCTTTAGTGGGATCATTTTCGTAAACAACCGCTGAATTGCAGAGCGCCAAATAAAAAAATTATATATATAATCATGAAATCACAAGTGAAACGTACCAAAACACAGCTTAGCTTGTTGGTAATCCACCTATCGTGTCATATTTTGAAAATATCCTTTACAGCGAAAGCAATCCAAGCGTTTGTGAGTTTATCAATCACTAGACAAAACAGTAAGAACAGCTAGCCGCAAATTAGCTTGGTCACGAAAGTCAGAAAAGCAATAAAATTAATCGCTTACCTTTGATAATCTTCGGATGTTTGCACTCACGAGACTCCCAGTTACACAATAAATGTTATTTTTGTTCGATAAAGATTAGTTTTATAACCAAAAACCGCCATTAGGTTTGCGCGTTATGTTCAGAAAAGCACAGGCTCGTTCCGGTCCTGAAAATTCCAAAAAGTATCCGTAATGTTCGTGGAAACATGTCATACATTTTTTATAATCAATCCTCAGGTTGTTTTTAACATACATAATCGATAATATTTCAACCGGACGGTAAACTATTCGATACTACAGAGAAAGAAAATGTCGAGCTACATCTCTCGCGCGTAGGAACTAATCAAAGGACACCTGACGCGTTTTGATAAATCTCGCTCATTTTTCAAAATAAAAGCCTGAAACCTTTGAAAAATGAATCTGGTTGAAATGGAGGAGGGGCAGGCAATGAAACAGGGATTTTTCAAAATAAATGGCACTTCCGGGTTGGATTTCCTCAGGTTTTCGCCTGCAAAATCAGTTCTGTTACACTCACAGACAATATTTTGACAGTTTTGGAAACTTTGGAGTGTTTTCTACCCTAATCTGTAAATATGCATATTCTACGATCTGGGCCTGAGAAATAGTCTGTTTACCTTGGGAACGTTTTTTTTCCAAACATAAAAATACTGCCCCCTAGCTGAAATAAGTTAAGTGTTGCAGTGATTTAATTTGCTGTAGTAGCTGACGTGTATAGTGTTGAGTTATGGGCATACATAGACACACTGGCTTTACTCAAAAAAGTAAGGGGCCTAGACTGCTGCCCTGGGGAATGCCTGATTCTACCTGGATTATGTTGGAGAGGCTTCCATTGAAGAACCCCCTCTGTGTTCTGTTAGACAGGTAATTCTTTATCTACAATATAGCAAGGGTTGTAAAGCCATAACACATACATTTTTTCCAGCAGCAGACTATAAATGAGGATGTCAAAAGCCACACTGAAGTCTCACACAATAATTTTTTCATCAAAATCATCAGTCATTTGTGTAAGTGTAGTGTTGTTGAATGTCCTTTCCTGAAGTCTGTTGTCTATTTGTTTACTGTAAAATAGCATTCTATCTGGTTTCCAAAAGTTTACTAAGGGTTGGTAACAGGCTAATTGGTATTTCCTAGATGAATAAAGGTAACAAAAAAAGTCTGATTGGTCGGGTATTTGAGCCAGTAAAGGGGGCTTTACTATTCTTAGGTAGTGGAACTACTTTTGCTTTTCTAAATTCTAAATTTAGAATTTGGAAAAGTTTTGTGTCAGATTTCAAAAAAACTTTACGGAAAAAGCACACCATGCAATAATCTGAGACAGCGCTCAAAAATAACAACATTTCTCCGCCATGTTGGAGTCAACAGAAATACGAAATTACATCATAAATATTCCCTTACCTTTGATGATCTTCATCAGAATGCACTCCCAGGAATCCTAGTTCCACAATAAAACGTTGTTTTGTTCGATAATGTCCATTACTTATGTCTAAGTAGCTACTTTTGCTAGCATGTTTAGTGCACATGTCCAAACGCTCGCTCAGATGCAGGCAAACTCGGACGAAAACTTCAAAAAGTTATATAACAGGTCGAATAAACTGGTCAAACTAAGTAGAGAATCAATCTTCAGGATGTTGTTATCATATATATCCAATAACGTTCCAACCGGAGCATTCCTTCGGGTCTGTAGAAGTTATGGAATGCAAGGCGATATCATGAGGAAGACCAACACCTCCCATCCGGCCCCACATCACACTAGAGGCTTCATTCCACGTTCTACAGACTGTTTACATCTAGTGGAAGGCGTAGGAAGTGCAAACAGATCCATATCTTACAGGGAATTGAATAGGCGATGAGTTGAACATTGACCAGTCTCAGAATTCTCACTTCCTGTTTGGATTCTTTCTCAGGTTTTTGCCTACCATATGAGTTCTGTTTAACTCACAGACATCATTCAAACAGTTTTAGAAACTTCAGAGTGTTTTATATCCAATAGTAATAATAATATGCATATATTAGCATCTGGGACAGAGTAGGAGGCAGTTCACTATGGGCACGCAATTCATCCAAAAGGGAAAATGCTGCCCCCTATATCAAAGAAGTTAAGAACAAGTGTATCTTTAATTCTATGTAAAACATGTATCTTTCATCAAAGTGTATGTATTTCTGTTATTAGATGTGGCTCTCTGCAATTTCTCCGGATATTTTGGAGGAATTTGTGAACATGGCGCCAATGTAAACTAAGATTTTTTGATATAAATATGCACATTATTGAACAAAACATACATGTATTGTGTAACATGATGTCCTATGAGTGTCATCTGATGAAGATCATCAAAGGTTAGTGATTAATTTTATCTCTATTTCTGCTTTTATTTACTCCTATCATTGTTTGGGAAAAAGGCTGTGTGTTTTTTGGACTTGGCGGTGATCTAACGTAATCATATGTTGTGTTTTCGCTGTAAAGCATTTTTTAAATCGGACACGATGGGTAGATTAACAATATGTTTAACTTTAATTTGCTGTATTTGACTTGTTAATGTGTGAAAGTTACATATTTCCCAAAAATATTTTTGAATTTCCCGCTCTGCCTTTTCAGCGGAATCTTGTGGGGGGGTTCCGCTAGCGGAAAGTGTGTCCTAGAAAGGTTAACCTCTAATTCCTCCCAAACCCGGATCCGGGAGCACCCCCATCAGTAAAAAAGCTGACTAGCATAGCCTAGCATAGCGTCACAAGTAAATACTAGCATCTAAATATCATTAAATCACAAGTCCAAGACACCAGATGAAAGATACACATCTTGTGAATCCAGCCATCATTTCTGATTTTTAAAATGTTTTACAGGGAAGACACAATATGTAAATCTATTAGCTAACCACGTTAGCAAAAGACACCAGTTTTTTTACTCCACCAGTTTTTTACTCCATCAGTAGCTATCACAAATTCGACCAAATAAAGATATAAATAGCCACTAACCAAGAAACAACTTCATCAGATGACAGTCTGATAACATATTTATTGTATAGCATATGTTTTGTTAGAAAAATGTGCATATTTCAGGTATAAATCATAGTTTACCATTGCAGCCACCATCACAACTCTCACCAAAGCGACTAGAATAACTACAGAGAGCAACGTGTATTACCTAATTACTCATCATAAAACATTTCTTAAAAATACAGAGCGTACAGCAATTGAAAGACACAGATCTTGTGAATCCAGACAATATTTCAGATTTTCTAAGTGTTTTACAGCGAAAACACAATATAGCGTTATATTAGCTTACGTCAATAGCAAACATCACAACAGCATTGATTCAAGCCAAACATAGCGATAACGTATAAACCACCAAAATATATTAATTTTTTCACTAACCTTCTCAGAATTCTTCAGATGACAGTCCTATAACATCATATTACACAATGCATATAGAGTTTGTTCGAAAATGTGCATATTTAGCGGCACAAATCGTGGTTATACAATGTCATTAGTGGCCAAAACTTAAAGAAATATGTCCGGCGCCATCTTGGAGAGGCACCTATTCTAATCGAAAACTATTCATAAACTTGACTAAAAAATACAAGTTGGACAGCAAATGAAAGATAAATTAGTTCTTAATGCAATCGCTGTGTTAGATTTTAAAAATTAACGTTACTGCGCAATACAGCGTGCGCTAAAGCGAGACCGCACCATAATTCATGGCGGAATTATTATTTGACATTTGTCAACATAAGTACGAATTAACAGCATAAAGACTGCTTACTATTAGCTGAGCCTCCATCAGAATCTTGGGCAAGGTGTCCTTTCTCCAGAACAATCGTCTTTGGGTTGAAAGATGTCCTCTTGTCCTGTCGAAATAGCCGCTAACGTTAGCCACCCACTGGAGAGGTGTACAACTCGTGAAAGCGCATCACAAAGAAATCCAGGAAAATCGCAAAATCGCAAAATCGTCAGGCGCCCGGTCGAAAAGGCCGGTACTTCCGTTCCAAGACGTTTTATACTCCCCCAGATGGTGCTATCCGCTCCATTCGAAGTCTCACCGCTTACTGACATCTAGGGGAAGGCGTATGCAGTGCATGTAGCCCCATAGCTTCTAAGGGAATTTATAAACCGACCCTGGAACAGAGACCTCAATTTCAGAAATCTCACTTCTTGACAGGAAGTGTGCTGTAGAATGAGTTCTGTTTCACTCAGAGAAATAATTCAAACGGTTTTAGAAACTAGAGAGTGTTTTCTATCCAATAGTAATAATAATATGCATATTGTACGAGCAAGAATTGAGTACGAGGCAGTTTAATCTGGGAACGAAAAATCTACATAGTGTAAACAGCACCCCCTATTGCCAAGAGGTTATTAATTAACTTACGTTGAGGCCTCAATGCCATCTTGTTTCTGGGCTAAAAGTACATTTGGCCAAACCTGTGCTCACCGAATTTCGTCTTCGAAGTCTTTTCCGTTCACAAGAAAAGGCCATGTCAGTTTGTTGATGTTTTGTCCATTTGCAATAAGCAGCCAGTCTCCATCTGGTGGAATATCCCGGTAC
The DNA here is from genome assembly GCF_045679555.1 of Salvelinus alpinus. NCBI lineage: Eukaryota > Metazoa > Chordata > Actinopteri > Salmoniformes > Salmonidae > Salvelinus > Salvelinus alpinus. The sequence continues at coordinate 13,719,197 of NC_092123.1, forward strand.
AGCGGAAAAATGTTCCTGGTTTTATCTGGTGGGGTTGGCGAGACCAGGCAGCGAAGAGTCATTTCCAAGTCTTGGTTGGCGTGCTCCAACTGTCCGTTGGACTGGGGTGGAACCCGCATGACAGGCTGGCCGATGAACCTATGAGCGTGCAGAACGCCTTCCAGAAGGAGAACTGACGACCCCGGTCAGAGACCATGTCCATTGGGAGTCCATGGATCCGGAAGACATGCTGCACCATGAACTGGGCCGTCTCTTTGGCAGAGGGTAGCTTAGGGAGAGGAATGAAGTGGGAAGCTTTGGAAAACCGGTCCACTACAGTCAGGATGGCTGTAGTGTTGCCATCAGATGGGGGAAGACCCGTGATGAAGTCCAGGGATATGTGAGACCAGGGATGGAGAGGGACAGGCAGTGGTTGAAGAAGAACAGCCGGAGCTTGCCCGGGAGTCTTGTTCTGCGCACAGACCGTGCAGGCGGCGACGAACGTGGAGACATCCGGGACCATGGTAGGCAACCAAAAGGGTTGTCGCACAAAAGCCAGGGACAAACGGGACCCCGGGTGGAAGCCAAGCCTGGAGGAGTGGTCCCACTCCAGGACCGAGGAGCGGACAGCATCAGGCACAAACATCCGGTTATCTGGGACCCCCTTGCGGTCCAAGGGTGAGCCGCGGGGCTATAGCTTGCCTGGAATTGAGATGCTTAAGCGGTGCAGAGATTTTCCAGGTTCTTGTGGTCGGTCCACACAATGAACTCATCTTCCGACCCCTTCCAGTCAGTGCCTCCACTCCTCCAACGCCAACTTCACCGCGAGAAGCTCACGATTCCTCACATCGTAGTTCCTCTCTGTGGCATTGAGGTGATGGGAGAAGGCGCAGGGATGAAACTTGAGATCCAGGGCAGATGCTAGGACAGGACGGCCCCCACTCAGACATCCAAAGCATCGGCTTCCACCACAAACTGGCGGGACGGGTCAGGATGAACCGAGATGGGAGCTATGGTGAAATGATGTTTGAGATCCCGGAACAAGCGGTCAGCAGCTGGGGACCACGTGAACAGAAAATTGGGAGAGGTGAGTGCAGACAGGGGGGAAGTGTGCTGTAACCCCAGATAAAGCGGCGATAAAAGTTGGCAAATCCCAGGAAACGTTACAGCACACCCTGGATGTAGGCTGCGGCCAATCCACCACCTCTCTCAACTTCCTGGGAACCATTTGTAAACTCCCTGCAGCGATGATGTAACCAGGGAAGGTGATGGTGGAGCGATGGAATTCACATTTCTCCGCTTTCACAAAAAGCTGGTTCTCCAGGAGACGTTGGGTAACCTGTCGGACTTGGAGCTTGTGTTCTTGGGCGGAGCTGGAGAAGACGAGGATGTTGTCAAGGTAGATGAAGACAAACCAGTTCAACATGTCGCGGAGAACATCATTAACCAGAGCCTGGAACACAGGTGGGGCATTGGTAAGGCCAAATGGCATGACCAGATACTCGTAGTGAACGCTGGCAGTGTTGAAGGCAGTCTTCCACTCGTCGTCTTTCCGTATCCGCACCAGGTGGTAGGTGTTCCGTAGGTCCAGCTTGGAGAACACGGTGGCCCCCTGGAGTGGCTCGAAGGCCAAGGAGATGAGTGAAGGTTCTTCACCTTGATGTCGTTGAGGCCCCTGTAGTCGATGCACGGGCACAGGGTTTTGTCCTTCTTTTCCACAAAGAAGAATCTTGCGCCGGCGGGGGAGGCAGAAGGACGAACCAAACTTCTTTTGTACTCGCCCCTTCTTGATGAGCCTGGCTTTTTAATGGGCAGGTAGCTACAATATGTCATGTAGCTCCACAATATAGACAGCTCTGGGTGTGGAGTCGGCGTAAGCACTCAACCAGAGTCAATCTAGCCCTGCCCAGGTGCCAGCACTCCGAAGGAGGCGAGTCGGCAGCCCTCGGGTATTCCCGAGAGAACTTGGGTGATGTCGGGTTCACTTGGACATATAGACTTCGGGGGTCTCTGGTATTCTTCGGAGGCGAGGTGGGATTTGAGGGCGAACAAAGGCGACAGGGCACAGATTCCTTCTCCTTCCTACGTTCTCGATTCCAGGCACTCCGGGTTCCAGGCACTCTCAGTCACCAACGTGCAAAAATCCATCATGTAGTCTGCCACACTATGGGAGTCTTGAAGAAGCTGGAGCAGCTTACGAGCGGCCTCTCACCCGGACAACAGAGAATCAAACACCTTCCAAACTTCCGCCACAAACTCCACTAGACAAAGGTAGACGGCAGACTGTTGCTCCCACACTGCGGTAGCCCAAGCGAGTGCATTCCCAGACATCAGCATTATGAGGTACGCTATCCTCGAGCAGTCCAAGGGGAACGAAGAAGGCTGCAGCTCGAAAATGAGGGACCACTGGGAGAGAAAAGCCCGGCAGGTTCCGGAATCTCCAGCGTAATGCTCTGGAGTAGGTAAGCGGGGTTCTTGGCGCACTGGGGTAGGCTGGGAGATTAAGTGTGTGACCCGTTGCCCAGAGGGGAATCCGCGGAATTGCTCCAGCATAGTCTCGAATGCCTGGTCATGGCGTTCTGCCAGTGTATGGATTCCCTCCATAAGACATTGCAGTAACTGCTTGTGTCATCCAATGGTGGCTCCTTGCAGGGAGTCTGCTGGGTCGGTTATGGCCAGTTCGCACTATCACGTTTCAGGTAATTCCCAGACGCAGACAGTGTCGAAGTAACAAAAGTTTATTCCTCGTACAGGTGCAGGCAAAACAACAGGTCAAGGGCAGGCAAGGGTCAGTAATCCAGATAGGGAGCAAAAGGTCCAGAACAGCAGGCAGTCTCAGGGTCAGAGCAGGCAGAATGGTCAAAACCGGGAAAAAACAGAAAACAGGAACTAGAACACACAGGTGCAAGGGGAAATACACTGGTAGGCTTGATGAACAAAATGAACTGGCAACAGACAAACAGAGAACACAGGTATAAATACACAGGGGATAATAAGGGGACATGGGAGAAATCTGGTGGGGGGTGGAGACAAGCACTTATACAGGCAAAACAGATCAGGGTGTGACACTGTACCATATTTTTCAACTGTTCGTTGATGTTTTAAATGAATTTGGAACCTAAAGATCAAACCTTGTTGATGGACTATGGCATTTCAAATCGCCCGACACTGCTATTTGCAGGGTTTATTCATGTTTTTTTTGCCATTCCTGAACTTGTGGCCAGAAACAGTCTACATAGGGTCAATAACAGAATGAAAGACTCTGTCTCTTCGCAGCAAAATCTACACAGCTGAGATTGTTGTATACTCTATTTACAGTTGAAGTCGGAAGTTTACATATACCTTAGACAAATTCATTTAAACTCAGTTTTCCGCAATTCATGATATTTAATCCTCGTAAAAATTCCCTGTCTTAGGTCAGTTAGGATCACCACTTTATTTTAAGAATGTGAAATGGCAGAATTATAGTAGAGAGAATGATTTATTTAAGCTTTAATTTCTTTCATCACATTCCCAGTGGGATAGAAATTTACATACACTCAATTAGTATTTAGTAGCACTGCCTAAAAAAAAATCTACTTGGGTCAAATGTTTCGGTTAGCCTTCCACAAGCTTCCCATAATAAGTTGGGTGCATTTTAGCCCATTCCTCCTGACAGAGCTGGTGTAACTGAGTCAGGTTTGTAGGCCTCCTTACTCGCACACGCTTTTTCAGGGCTTTGTGATGGACACTCCAATACCTTGACTTTGTTGTCCTCAAACCATTTTGCCACAATTTTGGAAGTATGCTTGGGGTCATTGTCTATTTGGAAGACCCATTTGCGACCAAGCTATAACTTCCTGAATGATGTCTTGAGCTGTTGCGTCAATATATCGACATAATTTTCCTACCTCATGATGCCATCTATTTTGTGAAGTGCACCAGTCGCTCCTGCAGTAAAGCACCCCCACAACATGATGCTGCCACCCCCGTGCATCACGGTAGGGATGGTGTTCTTCGGCTTGCAAGCCATCCCCTTTTTCCTCCAAACATAATGATGGTCATTATGGTCAAACAGTTCTATTTTTGTTTCACCAGACCAGAGGACATTTCCCCAAAAAGTACAATCTTTGTCCTCATGTGCAGTTGCAAACTGTAGTCTGGCTTTTTTTTAAGGCGGTTTTGGGGCTGTGGCTTCTTCCTTGCTGAGCGGGCTTTCAGGTTGTCGATATCGGACTCGCTTTTCTGTGGACATCGATTCTTCTGTAACTGTTTCCTCCAGCATCTTCACAAGGTCCTTTGCTGTTGTTCTGTGATTGATTTGCACTTTTCGTACAAAATATGTTCATCTCTAGGAGACAGAACGCATCTCTTTCATGAGCGGTATGATGGCTGCGTGGTCCCATGGTGTTTATACTTGCGTACTATTGATTGTACAGATGAACGTGATACCTTCAGGCATTTGGAAATTGCTCCCAAGGTTGAACCAAACTTGTGGGGGTCTACAATTTTTTTTCTGAGGTCTTGGCTGATTTCTTTTGATTTTCCCATGAGGTCAAGCAAATAGGCACTGAGTTTGAAGGTAGGCCTTGAAATACATCCAAAGGTACACCTCCAATTGAATCATTGTCAATCAATTAGCCTATCAGAGGCTTCTAAAGCCATGACATAATTTGGTGGAATTTTCCAAGCACAAAAGCACAGTAACCTTAGTGTATGTAAACTTCTGACCCACTGGAATTGTGATACAGTGAATTATAAGTGAAATAATCTGTCTGTAAACAATTGTTGGAAAAATGACTTGCGTCATGCACAAAGTAGATGTCCTAACCGACTTGAAAAAACTATAGCTTGTTAACAAGAAATTTGTGGAGTGGTTGAAAAACTAGTTTTAATGACTCCAATCTAAGTGTATGTAAACTTCCGACTTCAACTGTATGCCATTTTGTATGCCAATTTTTGCATCCTGGCTAGAAATTCTGCCCCAAAAGGCAGCATCCTTTTATCGCCAGCTGATGTCTCGTTAAACCATCAATACGAGCTAAATTCACCCGCACAGCTGATATCTATTGCAACCATTATTGGTCACCTCACTATTGCTCCCTAAAAGATGCTTGCAACCAACGTCTTTCAAGATATGTTTGCCATGTGGTTGGTATTGTCATCGCAACAACTTAGTCATTTTCTAATAGACATAGGACAATTTATCTAATTGACAAGCATTCAGTGCAATGGAAATACATTATGTCCTTGTTTACCACAACAAATCTACTATGGCAATTGATCCAACACTTTGTATGAATGGGAACGAATGTTGGTGTAGCCTACTGACTGTTCTTATTTGTTTCCTATTTATTTCCTAAGATCAAGAGTAAATTAAACCTGGACTATACATATATGAAATGTGTAACTACATCAACTCAATCTGGGTATTGAGTTATTTGTGCCAGAAGTGCATGGGCCAGAATTGAACCCACCCCAACACTGGAGACCTATATGTGCTGGCTGAAGGCAGCGGCTCTAACCGTTAGAACACCCCAGTTCACAAATTAACTAAATTTCTAGTTAATTTGTAACCTTAGCCTAGTGAAGATCAATATACAGCGGGCAGAACAAGTATTTGACACACTGCCGATTTTGCAGGATTTCCTATTTGCAAAGCATGTAGAGGTCTGTAATTTTTATCATAGGTACACTTCAACTGTGAGAGAAAAATCCAGAAAATCACATTGTATGATTTTTAAGTAATTAATTTGCATTTTATTGCATGACATACTGTATATCTTGTGTTATTAAGCTATATAAAACAACAGTTGTTGGTGTGTATGGCTGCATTTCAGGCCTAGCGTTTGAGCGAGCGAGAGAGAATATGATTTTATTTGCAAGCCTTGCCCTCACATAGAGAGAAAGAGAACTGCTCATTTTCAGTCATTCACAAGGCTCATTTCAATTTCCGGATATATATAAGGACAACTCTTCGCGACAAAAGAGTGAACAAGTTAAGATCCAGTCTGTATTCTGGACAATTTCTGTGTTTTTGCCTTTGACCTGATTTAAATAAGGATTTATGTGAGAATAGGCCTGTCCAGATACCTGATCCTGATGTCATCAAAATCATATGAATAGCAATTAAACAGGATGCTGGTTCATCAAACACTCAATTATTTTAGTCACTTCCAGGGAGAAAAGACAGAGACATTACAATTCCCATATTGTCACAACTTCCGCCGAAGTCGGCTCCTCTTCTTGTTCTGGCGGCGTTCGGCGGTCTAAGTCACCTGCTTTCTAGCCATCGCGCTCCATTTTTCATGTATCCATTTGTTTTGTCTTGTTCCCTGCACACCTGGGTTTCATTCCCCAATCAATTCATATGTATTTATTCCTCTGTTCCCCATCATGTCTTTGTGTAGGTTTGTTTGTGTTACGTGTATTTTGATATTGCGGATATTGTTACGCGCATTACTTTTTGTCTATGTTCCGTGTTTTGGGCACATTTTATGTTATTTTTGTGCTGTCATTTTGACCGGAATAAAAGAACGCCTGTTCACTACACTCTGCTCTCCTGCACCTGACTTCGCCTCCGATACACACTCCTAACACATATTTTGAATTTGCCTTCTCACTTCCAAACAAGCTCATGTACTCAACCAAAACATACTTATTTCAATGACAGCATAATGTTGCCTTGTTTCAGGCTAAGTCACAACATGAATATTTTTTTTTTACAATTGTGTCAGTGCAGGTTAATGGAGACTTAAAAATTAATCATAGAAGCACATTGACAGGCTATTGTTTTAATGTTCCAGCGTGCCAAATTGGGGAAGTGAGGGTGGCCTCTGTGTTGTTATGACTCCACCTTACTTTCTGTCAAACTTTCTGCCTACTACATTTTTAGTGCATCCTCCTCATACTGCACTATTACCGTGTATCCGAGGATGGAGCAGCAAGGGACGAAAGCCCCCACAGATGTTTTAGCAAGATAACATTCGTTTCATTTTTGATCTTTGGAACGCTGCTACATTTATCAAAAAATGACTACATACGGGCTAGGGTTATACAGCGTAGGGCTAAACATGTTGTTTTGCTTTCTCTTACCTCATGCCGATTTGTACAATTTAGACATACCGCACGCTATTCCACTCAGTGGTCCGAATGGATCATTTTTTGGATATTCTGTGTTGCTTCACAAGCATCAGCAACAGACATGGTGCGTGTTGAAATGTTAATGCGATGAAAATGTAAATGATTGAGTGTGCAACAGAAGGGAATGTTTATTTTAGTCTGAAATTGTTTTTAATCTTCCCATTATCTTCTACACATTTATGACTGTCAAATTCTGTCTGTTATAGGGTAATAGTTGGCGCACCAGTTGCAAATTCAAAGTTCAACCAGACTGTCAGGAATCCTGGAGCAATCTACAAGTGCAAAATTACAGACAAGAAGGACTGTGAACAGATTGAACTCGGTTAGTATATTAATCAATTATTAACTGTCATCATACTTAATCCATGTTATTGTTGATTTACTGCATCAACAATCTTTAGATACCTTAAGTACAGCTTTTTCATCATTCATCTCACATTTTAGGGACAGCCTTATTGGGATTCGAACCCTGGGATCTTCTTCTGTCAGTCAACCACTTTATGCGGTTATTACTGTAGGTGTTGTACTAATATCTCCACAATATTAACAGCTTCAGTGTCCCCCCCCCCTACCAGTGTCCTTTTGCACCAGAGATGTGAAACTCATTTTGCCATTTTTGGTCTTTACTAGAGTCCAGAGGGCCGCACTAAAAATGTGTTATATTTCCTTGCTTTCAAAACTTGCAAAAAATAGTCCTCTATCCATCTTTTTAATTTTATTTTCAATGCTCCCTGATTGTCTTGCTTTCGTTTTGGTGATTGTTAGTAAACTGGACAAAGTGAATAAACTATATAAATGTAGGTCCATTTACATTTCTACCCTATTTTTTATTTGGTTTTAGTCATTTCAATGTAGATTGAGGATAATAGATTCTGCTAAAATATTGTAGCAACCGTGACAAACCTAGCGGCCTCATCAAGATGTTCGGACGTCTTGACGTAAAGGTTAAGGTGTTGGCTTGACAGTTGCTGGACCCGAGTTTGAGTCATGGTCAGGGCTAACCTCCAAATCTGCTACACTGGTGTCGGAAGTGGGATTGCGCCCGTGAGGCCATTGGCATGTACACGTGAGCATGGGGACCTGATCTCTGGAAGGAAGGGTTAATGTAGTGACCTTAACCCAACACCTAGTGACCTCGTCAAGAGGTTTGGATCTTTTGGCGTTAAGACCACGATCAAAGTTAAGTCTGAGATGTAGCCCAACATATTGTAATCAACTACATTTGTTAACTAAATAGCATTTGTTTGTGTTTGTTTGTCTTTTTTCATGCTTTGAGATTTTTTCTGTAATAAAAAGGCTAAGCAAATTGAATACTTTATTATTTATTAGTAACACCCAGTCTGCACTAGAAGCAGTCTTCAGATACTTAAATACCCAGGGTTTCCCCTCTAAATACCTAATTTGCAGTTGCCAGGAGCTAGTTTGTTGCGTGGTTGATTTCCTGATAAATTCATTCTTGTTCTGGGTTGATGACACATGTTGCTGTTGTTGTTTAATTTCTCCATGTAGGTGTCATGAGTGACATGCCCTGTGGCAGACACTGTTCTGCGGAGGTTGAAAACCAGTGGCTTGGAGTGAGCCTCTCCAGGCGGCAGCAGGATGGACTAGTGATGGTATGTGTAGTGTGTGTGTGTGTGTGTGTGTTCGAGTGAGAGAGAGAGAAACAGAGAGAGAGAACGAGAGAGAGAGAGATTCCTATATGATGTGTACAATTTAAACTTTTGCACAGTTTCTGTCTCTGTCTGTTGGGGTTCATTTCAGTCTTGACTAGACGTGTTACATTGAGTAAAGACACACCTCGGTATTGACATTTAATAAACCAACATTATTTGTTAATTTGAGTATTTAATTTTACATTTCAGGCCTGTGGACATCGTTGGAAAAATGTCTTCTACACCAAAAAAGAAGATCTAAATAAGTTGCCACATGGCGTGTGCTACAAATTGGAGTCGGACTTGAGTCAATCAAGTCCTTTGATTCCATGTTACAGAGGTATGGCCATATTGCATCACTCAACATGACTGTCCAGGAATATTGTCTTCCTGTATGAATGAATGAATGGATTAATTAATTAATTAAAGAACATGGTTTAGTAATTGTGCATTGCCTTGTTTAATGTTGATATACCATCTCTAGTGTTTTTTATCCTCCACTATGAATAGTTTGTATCAACCATTGTTGTCCTTACACATTTGCTTTGTTTTTAAATAGATCACCAAAAACAGTTTGGCAATGACTATGCATCATGTCAAGCAGGGATTTCAAATGTCCTTATTGGGGTATGCTTGAAATATGTCTGCTCTCAGAGAATTCTAACTTATTGCAAATGCTCACTGTAATATTGCACGTTAAATTGAGATTAGTTACATTGGTGTGTACTGTTTTGCTTAACAGGACCTCGTAGTAATGGGAGCCCCTGGAACCTTGTATTGGACTGGGTCTGTTTTTGTCCACAACATATCCAGCCAGGTCACTTCTGCCTACTTGGATGATAACGTTGTCCTCTATGGAAGTTATTTGGGTAAGTGAATTAGGGAAGTGAACTGACATAACCTTTACACTAGTTATATTCATATCTTGGCTTTCTATCATCTCAAAGTGACTGACATTCAATGCATGTACAGTAGGGTGACCATACTGTCCTTTCCGTCTCTCTCTCTCTCCTAGTCCTAGCCCTAAACTCCCCTGCTCTTTTCTTTCACGTGAACATCACACTCATCTCCTGACAGGTTAGAAGAATCCATTGTGTATGTATGTAAGCAGTGAAACTGATGCAGTGTCTTTCTCTTGTTTTAGGGTACTCAGTCAGCGCTGGCCACTTCCTGCACCCAGACTCCACTGAGGTAGTGGGAGGAGCCCCCCAGTATGGGCAGACTGGTAGAGTAAGAGTTAACACTGCATCCCTTTCCAACCCATTGTCATCTACAGAAAAACAGAGATACACTCAGGTCCTTGAAATGCATTCTTCCTTCCTTCCGCCCTTCCTTGAAGTAATCACTGACCAGAGATTACCCTATCGGCGTAAGCAAATGTTCTATTGCAGGGCTGCCTAACCCACCTCTGTGGAAATCTAGCGTCCTGTGGGTTCAGTCCAACCCTAATTTAACACACCTGATTCTACTAATTAGCTGATCAACAAGACCCTAGCTAGCTGAATCAGATATGCTAAATTAGGGTTGGACTGAAAACCTACAGGACACTAGATCTCCAGGAAGAGGGTTGGGCAGCCCTGTTCTATTGCATATCCTTCTCTAAATTTGTCATGTCAGATCAGTGATTAAGGAACAGAGAAGTGACAGATGTCTTATGATCGTTTTCATACAGGGTAATATGTGATTTCTGAGGGTGTTTTGTTATAGTTCAGTGTCTGATCATTCAAATTATTTTTTCTCAAGAACTTTCCCACAGGACATCCTCACAAATCATAAATGGGCCTTTTGGCCAAAAGTTATTGAACCCTGATCTGTAGGGCCACATAACCATTGCTATAAGAATGGACAAAAAAACAATCCCTTTCTTAAACATTAGTTCATGCCTCAGCATCAGACAGTGCAGTCTCCAAATGTAAGTGACCGTCCCTCTCCGTCTCTTCCCCAGGCCTACATCTTTAGCATAGAGTCCAGGACACTGAGCATCATCTCTGAGGTCAAAGGTCAAAAGGTGAGGGAGGGTCATTACCATGTTTTGTCTACAGTTGAAGTCGGAAGTGTACATACACCTTAGCCAAATACATTTAAACTCAGTTTTTCACAATTCCTGACATTTAATCCAAGAAAAATGCCCTGTCTTAGGTCAGTTAGGGTCACCAATTTATTTTATGAATGTGAAATGTCAGAATTATTTATTTCTGCTTTTATTTCTTTCATCACATTCCCATTGGGTCAGACGTTTACATATACTCAATTAGTATTTTGTAGCATTGCTATTAAATTGTTTAATTTGGGTCAAACGTTTCGGGTAGCCTTCCAGAAGCTTCCCACAATAAGTTTGGCCCAATCCTCCTGACAGAGCTTGTGTAACTGAGTCAGGTTTGTAGGCCTCCTTGCTCGCTCACGCTTTTTCAGTTCTGTCCACAAATGTTCTATAGGATTGAGGTCAGGGCGTTGTGATGGCCACTCCAATACCTTGACTTTGTTGTCCTTATGCAATTTTGCCACAACTTTGGAAGTATGCTTGGGGTCATTGTCCATTTGGAAGACCCATTTGCGACCAAGCTTTAACTTCCTGACTGATGTCTTGAGATGTTGCTTCAATATATACACATAATTTTCCACCTCATGATGCCATCTATTTTGTGAAGTGCACCAGTCCCTCCTGCAGCAAAGAACTCCCACAACATGATGCTGCCACCCTCTTGTGTCACGGTTGAGATAGTGCTCTTCGACTTGCAATCCTCCCCCTTTTTCCTCCAAACAGTTCTATTTTTGTTTCATCAGACCAGACCATCTTTGTCCCCATGTGCATTTGCAAACCGTAGTCTGGCTTTTTTATGGCGGTTTTGGAGCAGTGGCTTATTCCTTGCTGATCGGCTTTGAGGTTATGTCGATATAGGACTCGTTTTACTGTGGATATAGATACCTTTGTACCTGATTCCTCCAGCATCTTCACAAGGTCTTTTGTTGTTGTTCTGGGATTGTTTTCACCAAAGTACGTTCATCTCTAGGATACAGAAGGCGTCTCCTTCCTGAGCGGTATGACCGCTGCGTGGTCCCATGGTGTTTATACTTGCGTACTATTGTTTGTACAGATGAACGTGGCACCTTCAGGCGTTTGGAAATTGCTCCCAATGATGAACCAGACTTGTGGTTATCTACAATTTTTCTTCTGAGGTCTTGGCTGATTTCTTTTGATTTTCCCATGATGTCAAGCAAATAGGCACTGAGTTTAAGGTACGCCTTGAAATAGATCCACAGGTACACCTCCAAGTAATGTTAATTATCCTATCAGAAGCTTCTAAAGCCATTACATCATGGAATTTCCCAAGCTGTTTAAAGGCACAGTCATCTTAGTGTATGTGAACTTCTGACCCATTGGAATTGTATTACAGTGAATTATAAGTGAACTAATCTGTCTGTAAACAATTGTTGGAAAAATTACTTGTGTCATGCACAAAGTAGATAGAAGTCCTAACCGACTTGCCAAAACTATAGTTTGTTAACAAGAAATTTGTGGAGTGGTTGAAAAACTAGTTTTAATGACTCCAACCTAAGTGTATGTAAACCTCTGACTTCAACTGTACATAGGGTGATTATGTTTTGTCATGTTATGGCTACGCTGGATGATGTTTTGTCTATATTTTGGTGATCTTGTGTTTTTGTTGAAATGGTCCGTCTCAACGCGTTTGATCATTTTCTGAAGGGGAATATTTGCCATCAATCACAACGCTGACATTATCCAATGGATGCTCTCTGACGTGCAGAGAGTATTGAACTACCAGTGGGTTACCTTATCCAACCATAAGGCTTTAAAGACTTCATATCTTCAAGTCTTTTGGTTTGTTGCACAAGGGTGCAGTTTCCCAGACACAGATTAGGTCTAGTGCTGGACTAAAAAGCACTTTCATTAGAGAGTCTTCATTGAAAATGCTTTTTAGTCCAATACAGGCTTCATCTCTTTCTTGGAAACCGGCCAAAGATATGTTTTCTTTCTTTTGCATCCTTTTCACAGCTGGGTTCCTATTTTGGGGCCACTGTGTGTGCGGTGGACCTGAACACTGATGGCCTGTCTGACCTGCTGGTGGGAGCTCCAATGTTCAGCGCCGTGAGGGAGGAGGGCCGTGTGCACATCTACATGAACCAGGGACAGGTGAGCAAATTGTCATCCCCTAGACAAGTTACTGTATGGTGGAGGGCTGGTAGATCTAATTTACCCCTTTGTACTTTCTCACAGCAATAGGGTTTAAAAATTCTGGTAACTTTCCCTAAATTCTCAGGTTTTCCAGAAATCCTGGTTGGAGGATTGCGGTTTTCCTCCAATTTCTAATTGGTATCTAGACACAATGCTGTTGAAATGTCAATTTCCAAAAATCTATTTTTTTCCCTTCCTCAGGCTAACATGAAGGAGATGGAGTTTACATTAGCAGGGAGAGATTCATATGCAGCCCGGTTTGGGGAAAGTATCACAAGTCTTGGAGATATTGATGATGATGGCTATCCAGGTAAATGTATATATGTAATTTGGGTCCAAAAATGGATTAACCATTAAATGGTTTTCAATGAGTATGGAAAATTGTACCTCTCATTAATCCAAATAGAAGTCATATTAACACAGCTGCAGAGTGAAACACAAAAGTCAAATTATTAAGCTAGTTTGGCCAGTGACAGAATCTCAACATATGAGAATAGATTAAAATGAATAGAGACTGCCTAACTGCTTTGCAGATGTTGCGGTTGGGGCACCACAAGAGGATGACCTACATGGTGCTATTTATATCTACAATGGGAGGAAGACGGGACTTGAACAACACTTTTCTCAAGTATGTCTCCAAACGGTGTTAGTGTGTGTGCATGGGAATGCGTGTGTATGTGTGTCTGTGCGTGCGTCTGTCCCCAAACTCTTTAAAAAAACTGTGCTATCTGGAACCTAAAAAGGTTCCATCGGCTGTCCTCGCAGTAGAACCCTTTGAAGGACCCTCTTTTCACAGAGGGTTCTACATGGAATCCCAAATAGTTCTACCTGGAACCAAAAAGGGTTCCCGTATGGGGACAGCAGAATAACGCTTTTTTTCTAAGAGTGGAGTTGAACTGCTGGAAATATCAGTTCTGACTGAATTCCCTAAAACCGTTTTTTTTTTACTCAGCTTGTGTGTTACAGTACAACTGTGAAGCTTGTTGGTTTGTTCAATCACACATCCAGTATGAGTACATCACTATTGGTGACGAGACAATGAATAAGGGAGGAAACAATGACAATGGTGCTTAGATCTTTCCAACTCACAAGAATATGATATTCATTCTTCCCATATAAACAGAGGATTGCTGGGTCTGCTTTGGGTAGTGCTTTCAAGATGTTTGGCCAGTCTGTGTCTGGGGGCATTGATGTTGATGAAAACGGTTACCCAGGTAAGACACTCTGATCCCCCAACAACCCCATCCTTCCTTCCTTCCTCTATCTATCTCTCTTTAAGCTATTCGTTCATATTAATATAGCCTACATTTTTCTTCTGTCAAACAAACCAATTTACTTTTTAAATAATATTTAATATTCATATACTGTTAGAGATTAGTGTAACTGGTAGTAAGGTAACATTACCTCTCCCAATATCTGTCCACAGATGTGGCCGTGGGAGCCTTTCTGTCCGACTCTGCTGTTGTTCTGAGGTACAGTAACAGTGACAGAAGACACAGTTAAACAATCTGAACTTGAGAGTCTGAAGAATATACATTTTTTTTTTGGATTCCCTTTCATTTTGTGTGTGTGCGTGTATGCATTGTGTGCGCGCGTGTGTGTGCGTATGTGTGTTTGTGTTATGTGTTTTTCCGTCTCTGGGTGGTAGGACACGGGCGGTTGTTGTGGTGGAGGCGATGATACTTCTTCCTCCTACTGTGAACCGCACCCATGCCCTGTGTACAGAGAACGGCCAGCCTGCCGTATGCCTCAAAACTACTGTGTGCTTCCAGTTGCAAGCGCAACGTGTCTCTGGGCTCATCGGTGAGCCACCACACCCCACTCCACCTTAACACACCCCACCACACCACATCACACAGCAGCCTTAACCTTTTCATAGCTAATCTGTGCCACGTTGTTCACACATGCCACTTTTTTCTGTTGATTTAGATTATCTCTGTCATACAAATGTGGTTTATTGGTTTTGTAGCTTATTGTTTGTTTAGCATTTCTTAAAAACAATTGTAAAAATATTTTATATCACATATCTATGTAATGTAACTGTTCTTGAACTATCAGTGGTGCTCTGAAAGGATTATCCCATATCTGTGTCCCACATGCAGAAATACTGTACAACCTGACGGCTGATGTCAAGCACATAGAGGGGCTCCAGTCCAGATTCTTCTTCACCACCAACGGCACAGCGTTATCAAATGCCACAGCAGGCAGCATCCAGACCAGGCATGGCCACATGACCTGTGTTACCCACCTGGCCTTTCTGAGGGTGAGGGGACTGGAGGATGGAGGGGACAAGGGCAGGGAATGGGGGGGACAGTGTTAGATGGAAAGGGGTTAGTCAGGTAATCTCTGCCCCAGAGAGGCTCTCAAATCAAATCAAATTGTGTTGGTCACATAAACATGGTTAGCAGATGTTATTGCGAGTGTAGCGAAATGCTTGTGCTTCTAGTTCCGACATTGCAGCAATATCTAACAGGTAATATCTAACAATTCCAAAACAAATACCTAGTACACCCAAATCTAAGTAAAGGAATGGAATAAGAATATACACATAAGCAATGTCAGAGCGCATAGGCTAAGATGCAATAGATATAACCTGTTTTATCTATTGATGTTCTACTACAGTAGATGTGATTTTGTAGAAGCAAGCTATTGATATCAAGTATGTGCGAAAGTATTTTTCAAAAGGTGAAATAGGCCTACATCTGCTCGTCAGAATGTGTGTACATGTGTGTGGTGTGTCTGTAGAATTGTAGGTGATGTTGACAACATGTGGTGTATAACATATAGTATGTTAAGGATGTTGAATGGTTGATGCAAAACGAGACCAAAACAGGTTCTCCTAAAAGAGGCTTCTGGAGGTCACTGTGCATCAGGGGAGTCATGATACCCAGGTCTTGAACATACCACAGCTTCCTTCTTGAAAACCAAAATTTGAAAAATGAACCAGCTCAGGGAAACCATGTGCATTGAACTCTCACCCGTAGTATGCACGTGTCAAATAATAACAGAACAATTTCAAATAGAAGGGAAGGCATATTATATGATGCAAGTTCCAAATAATGTAACTCACATTTGTATTGTGTGCATCCGTGCATGTCACATTATTACAATGTTAAATAAATGTTTCAAGTTAGTTTTATAGTATTTTAGGCATCTGTGATTTTTTACATGAGAAAAATTTTTGCTCATAGTATGCCAAAGAGAATAAGCAGTTTACCCATTACTTAACTGCAATCCACCTGAAAGTAGTGGTGAATATATCTACAGTACAGTCTTGTTCCTTCCCCTTCCTCCCCTTTCCAGAGAGACATTCGGGACATCTTCACCCCCATCCACTTTGAGCTGCAGTATGAGCTGGGAGAGCACAATGTGGTGAGGGGTAACTCCAAGAGCTTTCCCCCTCTCAGGCCTATGCTCAAGAGGGGAGGGGAGTACAGCAACTTGCTGACCAACAAGGTAGGTGGAGGTGGAGATCAAAGACTGGGGCCCTGTTCAAAAACTTTGAAATCCACCATTCCTTTATTCTGTTTCCTTGAAATAATCAAAGATAACACGTGATTGGATAGGGGAAAGCAGGATTGTCACCCAATTGACCCATTGTCAAAGATCGTGGTAAATTGAGTGGTTTTCTCCATTGGTTTGAAAGGGAAATGGGTTTTCCTGGGAAAATGTTGTCCTGGTTAAAACAATAGCTAAGGAGAGCGAGACTTGACAATGGGTCAATTTAGATAAGGACTATACTTAAAGGATGGGAGAAGGAATGCATTTTCAAAATATTCAAATACGGCCATCCAGTGGTGTGCTATATTATTGTATAGTGCAGTATGTAGTTAATGCATGGATTATCATTTAGTATCCTGATAGTTCCTAGTTGGACATGATATGGCACTGGTACAGCATATATGGGTGGGTTTTCAACTTTCTCTACCGGAAATTTCACACAAGATTAACATATTCCATTGGAAATTCTTACATGTTCCATAGTATGTGGAACATTAGGGTGGCAGGTAGCCTAGTGGTTAGAGTGTTGGGCCAGTGACCGAACGGTTGCTGGATCAAATCCCCGAGCTGACAAGGTAAAAATATGTTGTTCTACCTCTGAACAAGGTAGTTAACCCACTGTTCCCCGGTAGGCCGTCATTGTAAATAAGAATGTGTTCTTAACTGACTTGCCTAGTTAAATAAAGGTTACATTTGATATATGTATATAGGAACTAAAAAGGCACTCACAAAAATTGTGTGATTATTTTATTTTCAACACATTTCTAACATGTACATTTCCGGCATTTTTTAGTAGTGTTTCTTGCATTGTGCTTTGCACCTGAAAAGGAAGTAGTTAATTAACTCACTAAAGGTAACAGCCTCCCACAGACTGTATTCACCAGGTACTGTGCCTGGGCCAACTGTTCCACCAATCTGCAAGTGTCTGCACAGCTGCTGTTACCGAGGTGAACTCCTTCTCCCTCAGATCATCTATATTAATCTTTACTCTTGAATTTACTTGTTTCATTTCACTCTGTGAATTAAATCTGAAGAGCACGATTGTAAGTCATTTCATGCTGTGAATACAGGGAAATGGGGGCAACCTATTGATAATGAGTGCATGAAAATGGTAGTAGGTTATATATTATATTATATATGTTATATATGTGGGTGTGTGCGTGTGTATCACTCTCCTTTCCTCTTCTCTCATCTCTGCCTTGCATCCTTCGATCAGAGCCATGAGATTTGTCACCCTCTACATGTCTTGATTGCTCTTTACTGTATGTGCTAGTAACTGTTACTCATTCAGACAAAACCACAGCTGGACTCTGAGGTCTACTTGTAACAACTTTGACGATATTTATTTTTATCTCTCTTTATAACTCTCTTTCTCTCTTTCTCCTTCTCAGGACACACAGAGACATGCCATACTTTGCCCTGGGGGAGGGGAAGACCATTCTACTGAACGTTACACTGTCCAATGCTGGCGACGCTGCCTTCCGCCCCATGCTTCACCTGAGATACCCCAGCAATCTCTACTTCATCAAAGTGTTGGATGCTGTAGGAGCTCTGCTAGTTGCTAACACAACCTTACACCTACCAGAGATGTTTTATCTACTGTCAAACATAGTATTTAGTTCATTAGTCCACTATTGATACGAACCCTAAAATTGTGTACGTCAGCAGTCAAGTTTTTAAGATCCCTTTCAGCACAGAGCAAAATGATGATGATGATGTGTTTTGAACTATCCCTTTGATACAGAGAGCTCTTGGCTCATGCACATGGGGCATATTGCAAACTGAATGGGGTCTAACCGAATGTTGCACATGTGGTTGCAGGAGGAGAAATACGTGAGCTGTAAAATCGCAGAGGAAGAGAAGACAAGTGTCGGGCTAGATTGCAGCGTGGGAAATTTGTTTTTCAACGCCTTAGCCAAAGTATATACTTAAAGGGCAACTCCACCACTTTTCAACGTCACTTTCATTATCTGTGTTAACATATGTGAAAACAGCGCATTTTGACGTTTTGTGGGAAACAATGTAAAGTTAAAAAGTTCTACCTGATGACATCATCAAATGTTTAAACATTCTAAAAACAGTGATTTTCAAAAATGACATTCGCGGTGATGTAGGGAGCAAGAACATCTCCTCCCTTGAGCTAAAAACTTGTTGCAGGTTTTGAAAATGTATGTTTTTTACTTTTAATCCTACCCTGTGACCTACCCTGTGAGAGGTTTGAAACTCTCTTTCTTATTGGTGATATCACCAGGCAGGACAAAACTCCATCCCACCAAAACAGCCTGAATGTCATGCATCCTTTTCAAACAGCTCTTACACTAAAAGGGCATTATCATATTTTTCACAATTTCACAGTATTATTCCAACCTCATAGTGTGGAAATATCTATATAAAAAAAAAGGATAATCATGTTTTTGACTGCACTGTGCCTTTAAGTACTTGCACAGAAAGTACAAAAAGACTTAAGGCCTCTTCTGCAAGGTTTTTCAGTCGATTTACTTTTAATTCCCTTGTATTTTATTATCATAATACACTTCTTGGGTCATCAAAAGTGGTCCTGGGTCGTGTTCAGAAGAGCATACTGAACAAAACATTTCAGTATCTCCTCATTTAGCAGTAGTATCTCCTCATTTCACTACATTTTCTTCTGTTTTGTGCCTACCCTGATGTATTTTTGTGAAATAATGTCATTATCTGACGCGACATATTTAGAATTTCTCATGATATTATGTCTCTATATCTTGCCCTCTAAGGTTAATATCAGTTTTCTGCTGGATGTCAGTGCTGACAGTGAACCTGGTGACCTGGACATTATAATAAATGCAACCCGGTAAATATTTACTGTCCATTATATGTTTTAACACTGTCCTGTTTTCACTTGCTTTCCCACTTGATAATGTGAAAAATCAACAAAGGTGGCTGTTTCGAATCTTAAACAATTTTTTTGGTGTTATTTACTTATTTTGGTGTTATTTACATCTACTGTGCACTGAGTGTACAAAACATAAATAACACCTTCCTAATATTGAGTTGCAAAGAGCAGGTGTTCTTAATGTTTTGTACACTCATTGTATACATATATATAATTTATATTGAATAAATCAGTCCCTCCTAAAACATTACACCTGAACATGTCTCCCTCTATACAGGGAGAATTTTGAAAATGAAGATCTTCTCCATGACAATATTGTTAATCTGACTCTGCTATTGAGATATGGAGTGAATCTAAACATCCACGGGTAAGACATGGTATCACTCTATTATGTAGAATATTCTAGCATACTACTTTATAAACACTGATAAAATGTTGATTTATCAATGTATTTGTAATTATCTATATCCCTGTGGCTGTAGTTTTGTATCCCGAACAGAGTTTGTGTTTGGGGACTTTGAGGAGCCACACTGCTCCGCTGAGAGGTTCAACTACACTTTCAAGGTATTGTTGTTAAATGTGTTTCTATAATAACAGCACAGCCAGGTGAGAATTCCATTTGTTAACAGGATTGTTAGAAAAATGGAATTGTCATGAATTCTGGCTAGGGCTCTAATGTAAAGTTTCGGCGCTTTATGGTATTATTGTTCATACCTAGACATCTATCTTTTAATATCGCACTCAGGTTGTCAATGTTGGTCCAAGCATATCGCACGGCACAAGAGTGGAAATTGATATCCCCAAAGCTTTAGCACCGTATCCATACAGACTGCTCAACATTTTGGACATACAGGTATGTGCTTGCGTTTCTCAGTTAATGTTATAGAACACTGAATCAGAACATAATTGCACAGATGAAGACAGTCATATTTAATTAAGGCAGACCTGGCGCCAGGATAAAGTGACTAAGGGGTCAGTTGAAATTGCCGAGGCGGCAACATTTTTGGGGGTTCTTGCATTGGAATTATATTGAATTCTGTTTATATAATAACGCTATACCATGATAAACATAAAGTTTAAATGCAGAGACTCAGTGCTTTTCAAATCTGTAGAATATCTCTGCTGCGCTGGATCAGCACAATGGACAGACCCTACAGCAATGCTATTTAGATGAGCAATTACACTATTGCAAACAGCCTATGTGAATGCAGCCATACACACAGCTGTCTTACCAAAATAATGCAAACTAAATGCTGAAGGTAGTAGCCTAGTTATTCATGCATACAAACAAAAATACTGAATAGCAGTTTGGCTTAGAATACAGACACAACTGCGAATGTGAACGAATGCGAACAGAATAAAACAGAGGTACCAAGTAGGCCTAGTAAACAAAATTTCTGATCGATAAAGGCATGACACAATCTATATTGAGGCTCGAATGGAGATCCAAATAACCAAAACATAGCCTACAGACTACTACAGTATGATGCAGCCATGCACAGCTGTCTTGCCAAATAAATTGGCCTATACAGGCTCGCTTCAAACATGGAAAAGCATGCAGTTCGCTCACGAGTTCAGCAACACGTTGTGATATGGCACAATACACTTCTGTGAATCAAATTCGACCCATGTAATCAATGAAGCAATTTCAGCCTACCATAAACATGTGTCCAATACGTACAGTTCCATTTACAGTAATGACAATCAATAGGCTACCAAGAAATCCATAATAGAATGTAGCCTATCTATTTCTACGATGAAACATACCAATATGTAGCAATTGAGTTCTTGCATTGGAATTATATTGAATTCCTCTTATATCACACTATACCACAATAAACATAAAAAAATATGCTTTTGACCAGGAAGTGACAGGTTCAAAGATTTTGATTAAAAAAAACAACCAGCTGGATTGTTTCAATCTTACATTTTCAAAAGAGTTGCAACTCTTTGGATCTTCCTGAGTAATCGATCATTCCATTCTCCCTGAAATCTTCTTGTAAGATCCCCCTCACATGCCAGATGGATTAGTTGATCTTTCCTTGGGTGTAGCATGCTGCTTCTGTTCTGACTGAACACGTTTGTCAAAAGTGGAAAATGAGTTCTCGCATTTAGCTGTGGATGCCATGGATTTACTTTTACTATTTTACGTCTAGTCTATGAGACCAGGCTGCCTACACACACACAACAGCGGGCCCTGTCCATGGTGCTGACACAGTGCAGCTGAGAGATACAGATTTTTGGGCACCAACCTGTCACAATCATTTAAACTTTTTTGCTATTTTCATATTGGGACATAAAACTAAAACTGAGGGGGATAAAGTTTGAACTGAGGGGGCTAAGCCCCCTTTTGCCCCCTTGTAGCTCCGAGACGTCATATGGTCTGTCATTCATACGAACCAAATTAGTAGCAAACAGATACAGTATAATACAAACATTATATCATGCTGTAAAATAATAACTTCTACCCAACCTAGTTTTCTTTTTACATAAATAACCTTGCATTGGATTACTTCAGTAAATAGTGAACTTGTATGATAGGCTCCCTATCAGATGGATAGGTGCTTAAGACACCAAACAGGAAAAACAAACGTAAACAGGGAAGGACTACTTGGATTTGTCTGACAAGAAACACACAGGCACGAAGGCATCATTTTCAATTTCAGTTGAAAAATGGTTTTAAACGTTTTTTGTTGTTTATCCCAGGAATATCAAACCTGGGGCCTCTTATGCACCCCCTAACCCCCCCCCCCGTAACAGAAAAAAAAACTAGAATAGTCCCAGTAAACCAAATGACATTGAAAATACATCTACAATACATATTTTCCAGATGTTCAATTTAAGTTCTGAATGAAAGGTGAAAATGCTTTTTTTCCCCAGAAGTTGAAATCAGGTAAATTTTCAGTTTTGAAGGAAAGTTGAGAATACCTCATTCATAGACATTTATGTATAGGCCAAATCAAGGCTGGTCCAGACCGGAAAAAATCTAAACCAAACATAGAAGTCTATGATTGGTTCAGATTTGGTCTAGACTGGACCAAAAACCAATATCCGTGGACTTTGAACTCAGCATCGGTCCGTGCATACTGGGGTATAGCCTACAGTGTTGCCTGAAATGTAATTTTAGGAATGCCCATCTATGTGGTAGGCTTACCGTTTGTAAAACACACTGAAAAGAGACGGCCAGTCTGGACAAAAAAAGATGTCCAAAAGACGTCGGCGTTGGTCCATGCTTATTGGGGTGAAGCCTTCCATGTCATAGCACAATGGAATTTTATGAACGCCGATCCATGTGGTATGCCAACCATTTGTAAAACAGGCCATTGCATTGGCTTTGTTAGTCCTGATTCTTGTAACTAATCAATTTGGCTATTTAAGCTCTGAATATCAACTACCCAACTTTATCAGGAGGAGTTATCCAGAGCCTATTTGCAATGTGATCAGTTCGTAAAACATTGACGGATACAAACTTGAAACCACTGATCATGGCATTTTCGACTAAGGGATGAAACTCCTGAACAGTAGTTGTGAGTAGCCTGATTCTCCATTCCATATTGTCCATTTTACTTTGACCTGTCCTGTTTTTAGGATAAGTTGTTTGTTAACATGTCAGAGCATTTTTTTGTAGATTGGGCGCTATTTAGGTTAGGCTATTTCAGGAAAAAACCTGCATGATGTGAAAAGTTTCCATCTCATGACATTGTCATACATTTTAAATCCAGCCTGTGGGCTACAGAAAAGGCCACACACTTTTCAGAGAAGCACGGGGCAGTTATCTTTCCAAGGAAATGTACTTCCTAAATAGGCTTATGATTAGGCTATAGTTTACTACATTGCCCAGAAATTCCTTAATATTGATCACCCATATTTCTCCATCTGAAAATCTTCCCACTCCTAAAAGGTAGGCTATAAAAATATCTCAAGAGAAAGTGAAAGTCTCTCCAACTTTGCTCTTTTCAAACTACATCTAGCATATTGGCTGATCTAGCCCAGTAATAAAGATGGCCCTCATATTAGGCTATAAGAGAATCTCAGGTAATGTTATTTTTGCACATTTCATATTGCCGGGACCATGGCTGGCAAGTGAGCTGTGTCACATAAGCCTAAAATAACATTACTGGACTGCAGTTGGGTTTGGGGCCAGTCCTTGCGGTAGCGGGTGGGAGTCAGACAGAAAGCCAGCTGGTGCGAGCAGGGTGTGGTATGAGAAGCTGCAGGTGCAGAAAGGAGCAGGATAAAGAAATCGGTCTGGCGCAGACCTCAACTGTGCACCATGACAGTGAAGCCTGAAACGTTAGAGCTGTTTATTACTTTATCAGTGTAAAGTAGGGAATTAGCTAGGGAAACTGACAGATCAATAACATTACTTTGCCATACTGACTAATAAAAACTCACATTGCACTGAAGAAATGTCACAATATGATGGTTTCAACGTTTGAATCTGGTCTAGTGTGATTGAGGCAAAAGTTACAGCTAACGTTGGCACACTTTTGACCAGACCAAAGGCTACAAAACATTTCCATACAAACAACAGCTGTTATTAAAAATAGGCACCTCATATCGCTATCTGACAGATAGCTAGAGCTGACCGGGCTGTGATAGCTACTAGCTAGCGTACCTAATTCATTCACCTCAGTGGAGAGGGGATGAAACATTAGCTAATGTTACATGTCAGTTACAGTGGTTTGCGAAAGTATTCACTCCCTTGGCATGTTTCCTATTTTGTTGCCTTACAACCTGGAATTAAAATGGATTTTGGGGGATGTATCATTTCATTTACACAACATGCCTACCACTTTGAAGATGCATGGATCGGTTTGGAGGGTATTGCACAGTGCCTCGCAAAAGTATTCATCCCCCTTGTAGTTTTTCCTATTTTGTTACATTACAACCTGTCATCTAAATACATTTTTATTTGGATTTCATGTCATGGACATACACAAAATAGTCCAAATTGGTAAAGTGAAATGAAAAAAAATACTTTTTTCAAGAAATTCAAAAAAATGCAAAACGGAAAAGTGGTGTGTGCATATGTATTCACCCCTTTGCTATGAAGCCCCTAAATAAGATCTGGTGCAACCAATTACTTTCAGAAGTCACATAATTAGTCCACCTGTGTGCAATCTTAGTGTCACATGATTTCAGTATATATACACCTGTTCTGAAAGGCCTCTGAGTCTGCAACACAACTAAGCAAGGGGCACCACCTAGCAAGCGGCACCATGAAGACCAAGGAGCTCTCCAAACAGGTCAGGGACAAATTTGTGGAGAAGTACAGATCAGGGTTGGGTTATAAAAAAAATATCTGGAACTTTGAACATCCCACGGAGCACCATTAAATCCATTATTAAAATATTGAAAGAATATGGCATCACAACATACCTGCCAAGAGAGGGCTGCTCACCAAAACTCACAGACCAGGCAAGGAGAGCATTAATCAGAGAGGCAACAAAAAGACCAAAGATAACCCTGAAGAAACTGCAACGCTTCACAGCGGTGATTGGAGTATCTGTCCATAGCACCACTTTAAACCGTACACTACACAGAGCTGGGCTTTACAGAAGAGTGGCCAGATAAAAGCCATTGCTTAAAGATAAAAATAAGCAAACATGTCTGGTGCTTGCCAAAAGGCATGTGGGAGACTCCCCAAATATATGGAAGAAGGTAGTCTGGTCAGATGAGACTAAAATTGAGCTTTTTGGACATCAAGGAAAATGCAATGTCTGGCGCAAACCCAACACGTCTCATCAACCCAAGAACAGCATCCCCACAGTGATGCATGGTGGTGGCAGCATCATGCTGTGGGGATGTTTTTCACCGGCAGGGACTGGGAAACTGGTCAGATTTGAAGGAATGATGGATGGCGCTAAATACAGGGAAATTCTTCTAGAGATTTGAGACTGGGGCGGAGGTTCACCTTCCAGCAGGACAATAACCCTAAGTATACTGCTAAAGCAACACTCGAGTGGTTTAAGGGGAAACATTTAAATGTTTTGGAATGGCCTAGTCAAAGCCCAGACCTCAATCCAATTGAGAATCTGTGGTATGACTTAAAGATTGCTCTACACCAGCGGAACCCATCCTTCTTGAAGGAGCTGGAGCAGTTTTGCCTTGAAGAATGGGCAAAAATCCCAGTGGCTAGATGTGCCAAGCTTATAGAAACATACCCCAAGAGACTTGCAGCTGTAATTTCTGCAAAAGTGTCTTTGGGGGGGGGTGAATAGTTATGCATGCTCAAGTTTTCGTTTTTTTTTTTGTCTTATTCCTTGTTTGCGTCACAATATCAAATATTTTGCATTTTCAAAGTGGTATGGATGTTGTGTAAATCAAATGATACAACCCAAATGACAAGGGCAACAAAATAAGGCAACAAAATAGGAATAATGCCAAGTGGGTAAATACTTTCGCAATCCTCTTTCGCAAGCCCCTCCTTAGTACAGTGGGCACGGCTTATCACAGGCTGGCATCAGCGCTCGCCTAAAAAGCCCATATGCCAGTGGTTGAGAAATATTTTGGGGGCAGAATTTTGTGATGTTTTATGTGTTGTTGTAGGTGCGTTTTGGCCAGTTCAACTCAGAAAATGCCACCCTAGTCAATCTGCCACCATAGGCAGTTGCCTAATTCTGCTCGGCACTGTGTAGGGAGGTCATAATAATGAAAAACTGTCTACTAAATCAATTCATATTTAAATGTTGATTACTTCTCCTTGCCAGTATCATTCACCTGATGATAAGAAAAGATGTGAGGATTTTTGTTTGCTAACAGATTTATGGGGGTCCTTATGTTGATGATTTGCCTAGGTGGGGGTCCCTGGGCAAGAAAGGTTAAAGACCCCTGCTTTATCCTAATGAACATGATCCATGTCTCTTATGTTTAGAATTGACTTATCCTGGTGTTCACATTACTTTGTCTCTCACATACAGTCATCTTCTGGGTGGTGTTACGTTCGAAACTCCACTGATGGGACCAGCAGTACACATGGCAACATGTATGGAAGCCAGAGAGCCAGTACTGTTGACAGTGTTTTGTTAAATGTGACAACTACCACTGACAGCTATTGGACGAATTGGTCCAGCACCACTCACCCTTATTGGACTAATACTTCCAGTACCACTGACACCAATTGGACTAGTACATCCTATATGGCCAATGTGAGAAACTGGACCAGTGTTCTTGAGAATGAGTGTGATCTGCCTGACTCCAATCCCTTGAATGAAATTTTCTCCTACTTCTTCTCGAAAAGAAGTAGAAGACACATGGTAAGTACGTTTGTTACAATGCTTTGCTTGGAAGCCACTTTGTGACCAGAACGCTGAAACTCAAACTTACAGTATGTTGAAAACATGTTTTCATGCCAATGTGACAAATGTGGATTTAACTGTGTACATGTTTCAAATCAGAACTGGGCCATTGATGAGCAAAACTATGAACAATTGTAAGGACATTGTCTTTTTGTCCAGTATTGTATGAAAGAGGATGCTCTGTGTCTGTACGCGGTGTGTGAGCTTGGAGACATGGACATTGGGAAAGATGTCACCATTGAAATGGAGGTCGAAATGAATTCGGGAGTTTTAGACATCTCACCGGTGAGGACTGTGCAGTGTATACTAATTGTATAGGTTTTTAATAAATTAATAAGTATTGTGGTGACATTTCCCTGTGTTCTCTCTCCAAGGGAAGACATAGTGTCATGCTGTTAGAGACCACTGCTGTCATATCACCCAAGAAGGACCCATTTATTTGGTTCTTAAAAGAAGACCCCATCACAGTGGTAAGTCAAACACTTTTTAATATTCATGAGAATCCCCAACTCTAATGAGTGAATGGCAACTGTGAAATGTTCCTTGTGGGTGTCAAACCCAGGTCTCCCAGACCATAGGCAAACTTGCTAACCACTGCTCCAATAGGGTAAACCCACTTGCAAGAGATCGTAATCTTCGCTAGGCTAGGGTTGCTACAGTACAATACTGTACATACATTAGCCTGTTATCTTCAAGGTATTTTGGACGTTCTACCAATTTGGTGCCTTTTGAAATGTGTAACTTGGTAAAAAAAAAGAGACTTCAAGAGGTTAAAATGAGGGACAGGTTGATATTTTTTTTACCTTAAAATGTATCATTAATCACACTAAATTAATAATGATAATCTTCAGAAATAACTTTGTTAAAGCAACAAAATAACTAAGGCTTTACAATGATGGTGACAATTTGGAGAAATGTTGGGGTTAATTGTGTTACAATCTGCCTGGAAGTCACAGAGGGTGCTCAGAGGGACATGTCAGAATAATTAATTTAGCCACTTTAGCAAGTCTTTCCTCATATTAACAAAATCTGATTCATTGAACTCTCCATGTGGTCTATATTAAAGGGCACATTATTGAATATAACAGTCTTTTAATTCAATATACAGTGGATTGCGAAAGTATTCACCCCCTTTGCATTGTTCCTATTTTGTTGCCTTACACCCTGGAATGAAAATAGATTTTTTGGGGGGTTGTACCATTTGATTTACACAACATGTCTACCACTGGAGATGCAAATATTTTTTATTGTGAAACAAACAAGAAATATGACAAAAAACCTGAGAGTGCATAACTATTCACCCCTCTCCCCCCCAAGTCAATACTTTGTAGAAACACCTTTTGCAGAAGTTACAGCTGCAAGTCTCTTGGGGTATGTCTCTATAAGCTTGGCACATCTAGCCACTGGTATTTTTGCCCATTCTTCAAGGCAAAACTGCTCCAGCTCCTTCAAGAAGGATGGGTTCCGCTGGCGTAGAGCAATCTTTAAGTCATACCACAGATTCTCAATTGGATTGAGGTCTGGGCTTTGACTAGGCCATTCCAAAAACATTTAAATGTTTCCCCTTAAACCACTTGAGTGTTGCTTTAGCACTATGCTTAGGGTCATTGTCCTGCTGGAAGGTGAACCTCCGTCCCAGTCTCAAATCTCTGGAAGACTGAAACAGGTTTCCCTCAAGAATTTCCCTGTATTTAGCGCCATCCATCATTCCTTCAATTCTGACCAATTTCCCAGTCCCTGCCGATGAAAAACATCCCCACAGGATGATGCTGCCACCACCATGCTTCACTGTGGGGATGGTATTCTCGGGGTGATGAGAGGTGTTGGGTTTGTGCCAGACATAGCGTTTTCCTTGATGGCCAAAAAGCTCAATTTTAGTGTCATCTGACCAGACTACCTTCTTCCATATGTTTGGGGAGTCTCCCACATGCCTTTTGGCAAACACCAGACATGTTTGCTTCTTCTTTTCTGGCCACTCTTCCGTAAAGCCCAGCTCTGTGGAGTGTACAGCTTAATGTGGTCCTATGGGCAGATACTCCAATCTCCGCTGTGGAGCTTTGCAGCTCCTTCAGGGTTATCTTTGGCCTCTTTGTTGCCTCTCTGATTAATGCCCTCCTTGCCTGGTCTGTGAGTTTTGGTGGGCGTCACTCTCTTGGCAGGTTTGTTGTGGTGCCATATTCTTTCCATTTTTTAATAATGGATTTAATGATGCTCCTTGGGATGATCAAAGTTTCATATATTATTTTATTACCCAACCCTGATCTGAACTTCTTCAAAACTTTGTCCCTGACCTGTTTGGAGAGCCCCTTGTTCTTCATAGTGCCGCTTGCTAGGTGGTGCCCCTTGCTTCATGGTGTGCAGACTCTAGGGCCTTTCAGGACAGGTGTATATATACTGAGATCATATGACAGATCATGTGACACTAAGATTGCACACAGGTGGACTTTTTAAAAACGAATTATGTGTCTTCTGAAGGTAATTGGTTGCACCAGATCTTATTTAGGGCTTCATAGCAAAGGGGGTGAATACATATGCACGCACCACTTTTCCAATTTAAATTGTTTAGAATTTTTTGAAATTTCACTTAACCAATTTGGACTATTTTGTGTATGTCCATTACATGAAATCCAAATAAAAATGTATTTAGATTACAGGTTGTAATGCAAAAAAATAGGAAAATAGCCAAGGGGTGAATACTTTTGCAAGGCACTGTACATTTAAATTACATTTCTACTTAAAATAGGCACGAATACGGCATTGTTTATCACTTACATATTTGGATCTATGTTCTCCAGGTTGTCCTGGAGGCCCATCATAGCCACAAACTGAAACCAGTCATTGAGCTGTCCATCATCGTGGCCAGTCTCTTACTAGGCCTCCTCATCCTTGCCTTGCTGGTCATCTGCTTGTGGACGGTACATTTTATAGTTCTTAAAAACGAGTTGATTTCCTGGTTCTTACTGATTAATTTCCTGGTTCTTACTGGTTAATTTATTACTTCTTACTTGTTAATTACTGATTCTTACTGGTACATTTCCTGGTTCTTACTGGTTCATCTTCTGGGTCTTACTGTTCTTTATGTAATTGTTAAGCATCTTGTGAATGTGTATTATGTTAGACTAAGCGACTGCTGCTTTTCATCTACAGCCTTTAAGACCATACAACATAAATGTTTTTTTTTTTTTATATCAGTATATTTTAACAAAGTAACATTCAACAATTGTTTATTGCTAACAATTAGACCTGTGCATGTCTGTTTTAATTGTGTACTAAATCAAGGACTTTGTTCACAGAGCGGCTTCTTTAAGAGGGATTTGGAGGAAAGATGGAGAATATACGAAGGCACAGCTGGGACTACTGAGGACGGACATTGATTCATATCAAATATATGACACAATATCATAGTTAAAGGGGAAATTCAGTACAACATAATGTTAGATGGTTCCTCAATCTGAAAGTAGTCTAATCATCTAAAATTAATTAGATTTGCTGACACCCTGCAGTCACATTTTGGCACCAGTAGACTAACTAGCTAGCTAGCTATGTAAACCACACCCTTCTGCGAACACGCCTTCTGCAATGATGGCTACAAGGCAGTACTTATTTAAATTAGGTAAGAGTATAAGATATTACCATTGGTGTATTAAAATTACCGGCTTTATGTGGTCTCTCACAAAGCCTTAGCTTTTCGAGGAAGCCAGTAACCGTATGGTCAAACGTTATCGATGTACCAGCAACAGTCACTTTTCATTCTTTTGTCATCGTACTATGATCTGGTTTCATCCAAATGTCATCCAATCTGATGAAAAACATGATTTTGACTGTTTGTGACCTTTAAGTTTTATAATATTGAACTTCCCCTTTAATCAGTGACTGAGGATTGATTGACCCACGGTACAGTGTCTTGCAAAAGTATTCACCCCCTTGGCGTTGTTCCTATTTTGTTACATTACATCCTGTAATTTAAATTGATTTTTATCTGGATTTCATGCAATGGACATACACAAAATAGTCCAGATTGGTGAAGTGAAATTTTAAAAATGACTTTTTTTTTATTTTTTTAATGGAAAATTGGTGCATGCATACCGTATGTATTCACCCACTTTGCCATGAAGCCCCTAAATAAGATCTGGTGCAACCAATTACCTTCAGAAGTCACATAATTAGTAAAATAAAGTCCACCTGTGTGCAATCTAAGTGTCACATGATCTCAGTACATGTACACCTGTTCTGAAAGGCCCCAGAGTCTGCAACACCACAAAGCAAGCGGCACTATGAATACCAAGGAGCTCGCCAAACAGGTCAGGGACACATTTGTGGAGAAGTACAGATCAGGGTTGGGTTATAAACAAATATCAGAAACTTTGAGCATCCCACGGAGCACCATTAAACAGCCATCACTAACATTGAGTGGCTGCTGCCAACATACTGACTCAACTCTAGCCACTTTAATAATAAAATTGATGTAATAAATGTATCACTAACAATGGCACTTTATATAATGTTTACATACCCTACATTACTCATCTCATATGTATATACTGTACTCTATACCATCTACTGCATCTTGCCTATGCCGTTTGGCCATCACTCATGCATATATTTTTATGTACATATTCCTATTCATTCCTTTACACTTGTGTGTATAAGGTAGTTGTTGTGGAATTGTTAGGTTAGATTACTTGTTAGATATTACTGCATGGTCGGAACTAGAAGCAAAAGCTTTTCCCTACACTCGCATTAACATCTGCTAACCATGTGTATGTGACAAATAAAATTTGATTTGATTTGACAAGTACTAGAAACAGTAGAATTCTATGAAATATTGGGGACACCAGGCCTGGTTTTCATAGCTGATTTTGAAAAGGCTTTTGATAAAGTACGACTGTTAAAATGTTAGCTGTTAAAATTACATCCAACAATAATATTAAGGGATTAGAAATCCATAGTTTAAAAACAAAGGTGTCATTGTACGCTCATTTCAGTTTATCGGTGATTGTCACACCCTGACCATAGCCCTTGGTTCTCTATGGTGTTGTAGGTCAGGGCGTGACTAGGGGGTGTTCATTGTACGCTAAAACCACAATTATAATCCCTCCACGGCCTCTTAGAGGATCTAGATACTTTTGGATACCTCTGGATTAAAACCCAATTATGATAAGTGTACTATATGATAAAGTGTACTATATATATTACATATTGGATCACAAAAAATTTCAAATTTTACATTACCATGTAGTTTACCAATAAAATGGTCTGACGGGGATGTGGACGTACTCGGTATAAAATCCCAATAGAAAGACATCTCACTCAAATACATTTGTATAGAAAGTTAGCAAAAATAGATAAGATCTTTCTACCATGGAAAGGAAAATACCTGTCTATTTGTGGAAAAATCACCCTGATGAACTCTTTAGTCATATCACAGTTTATCTATTTGCTTATGGTTTTGCCTACACCTAGTGACCTCTTTTTTTAAATTATATGAACCAAAAAATATTCAATTTTATTTGGAATGGCAAGCCAGAACATTTTTTAAGGGCCTATTTATATAACGAATATGAATTCGGAGGGCAGAAATGATTATACACTGCTCCAAAAAATAAAGGGAACAATTAAACAACACAATGTAACTCCAAGTCAATCACACTTCTGTGAAATCAAACTGTCCACTTAGGAAGCAACACTGATTAACAATACATTTCACATGCTGTTGTGCAAATGGAATAGACAAAAGGTGGAAATTATAGGCAATTAGCAAGACACCCCCAATAAAGGAAGGAGTGGTTCTGCAGGTGGTGACCACAGACCACTTCTCAGTTTCTATGCTTCCTGGATGATGTTTTGGTCACTTTTGAATGCTGGCGGTGCTTTCACTCTAGTGGTAGCATGAGACGGAGTCTACAAACCACACACGTGGCTCAGGTAGTGCAGCTCATCCAGGATGGCACATCAATGCGAGCTGTGGCAAGAAGGTTTGCTGTGTCTGTCAGCGTAGTGTCCAGAGCATGGAGGCGCTACCAGGAGACAGGCCAGTACATCAGGAGACATGGAGGAGGCCGTAGGAGGGCAACAACCCAGCAGCAGGACCGCTACCTCCGCCTTTGTGCAAGGAGGAGCAGGAGGAGCACTGCCAGAGCCCTGCAAAATGACCTCCAGCAGGCCACAAATGTGCATGTGTCAGCATATGGTCTCACAAGGGGTCTGAGGATCTCATCTCGGTACCTAATGGCAGTCTGCTTTTCTGATGTATCAAATACTTATGTCATGCAATAAAATGCAAATTCATTACTTAAAAATCATACAATGTGATTTTCTGGATTTTTGTTTTAGATTCCGTCTCTCACAGTTGAAGTGTACCTATGATAAAAATTACAGACCTCTACATGCTTTGTAAGTAGGAAAACCTGCAAAATCATGTATCAAATACTTGTTCTCCCCACTGTATATATATATCTCATATTGGTCATGGCTCGTGGCGCAGCAGTCTAAGGCACTGTATCTCATTGCAGGTGGCATCACTATAATCTCTGGTTCAAATCCAGGCTGTATCACATCCGGCCGTGATTGGGAGTCCAATTGGGCGGCGCAAAAAACCCAGAGTCATCTCGGTTTTGCCGGGTAGGCCGTCATTGTAAATAAGAATTAGATCTTAACTGACTTGCCTAGTTAAATAAAGGTGATTTTTTTGTGCAATTTTGTCATGTGTTTTGTAAATATTCATTCACATTTGTGGTGCCACTAAATAAACAATGACTTATTTAAATCAATATTGCCAATATTTGTATTATTACTAAAATACGGCCTTATGGTGCACCCCTTTTCCACATTAGGCACGGCCTCATGGCGCACACCAATATCAAGGTGTACATGGGCTTATTTATATAATGAATATGAATTCGAGGGGGCAGAAATTATTATATATGAAAGCTTTAGAGTTAAGAATTGTGTGTGTGTGTTCAATTATTTGTGACGTTGTGGCATTTAAAGCATATTTCACTTTAGAAGCAATAGGATTTGAAGCAATACCCCACCAGTGCGTGGTCAACTATTTCAGCACCGTTTCGCGCTACTCTGAGACCCTCGAGCGCCAGAGAGAGGGAGCGGGAGCAGGCATGACAGTTTCACCTGTCTTGTCCTTGTCTCCATCCCCCTCCAGGTTTCACCCATATCCCCCATTATCCCAAGTGCATTTATACCTATGATTTCGGTTTGTCTGTTGCCAGTTCGTTTGGTCCGTCAAGCCTACTAGTGGTTCCCCTTGCTCCTGTCTTGTTCCTGTTTTCTAGTTTTTGACCATTCTGCCAGCCTGTCCCTGAGCCTATCTGCTGTTCTGTACCTTGTCACACCACCCTGGATTATTTACCTCTGCCTGCCCTGACCCCGAGACTGCCTGCTATTCTGTACCTTATGGACTCTGGTCTGGATTACTGACCTCTGCCTGCCCTTGACCTATCGCTTTGCCTGCCCCCTGTCTAGTAATAAACTTTTGTTACTTCGACACTGTCTGCATCTGGGTCTTCTCCTGAAACGTGATTGCTATAAAATACCATAACATACCAAGAACGAACATTGAGCTTACCCTTTGTCAGGTTGTTTTTCTGATCAGAAAATGGCGGCATCCAAAGGAATCTTACAAAAAAAGCAGATATAACTTGAAGTTTCTCTCTTCACTTTGTAACATTGTTGTCACGCCCTGACCTTAGAGATCCTTTTTATGTCTCTATTTTTGGTTTGGTCAGGGCGTGAGTTGGGGTGGGCATTCTATGTTGTGTGTTCTATGTTTTCTGTTGTGTGTCTGCACCAGCCAGAACTGTTTCGGTCGTTCTCTTTGTTATTTTTGTTATTTCAGTGTGTTATTTTTGTTATTTCAGTGTTCATTAAATAAATATGGACACGTACCACGCTGCACCTTGGTCTTCTCCTTCCAACAGCCGTTACAATTGTTTCTTAATGCTCTGTCTTGACCTGGTCCTGTATTAAGTAGACTACATTTACATAAGATGGGTAAATAGGAAAAACAAATGATAATTTGCTATGCAAATATAGGCCTTTATTAAGAAAAGGAGGTGTGCAAATAAAATAGCTTTATTTGACATGTATCACCAGACAGCCCATGTAGACAAACAAAAACATTCCGATTGAATACATAAACCGTGACTGTGCAGAACTAACATCAATGATACATTCCACAGAACAACCATATTTGTCCAAAAACATTTCAGGCTACATACCGTTAAATTCTTAAATGTAACCTAACCAATACACAACTAAAAGGTTGTTGAGAATTTATTCTGTTTGTAGACTTTGAACATACACGTTGTCAGGTTTTGGCCAGGACTGTTCAGGTTTTGGTCACTAGATGTCCCCATTGCACCTTTTTTGTACCTTTTGTTTTTTCCTTGCTCTAATTATTGTTTGCACCTGTGTGTCGTTCCCTTGTTAGTATTTAAACCCTGTGTGTTCCTCAGTTCTTTGCTCAGTGTTTGTATGTTAGCACCCAGCCCCAGCCCCAGCCCCAGCCCCAGCCTTGTTGTGAACATATATTTCTCTTATTGGATTTTCCAGAGGTTCTCTGGTTTAGTGCTTGTGTATTTTTGAGTAGTCTTTTGAGGTTTGTTTTTCCCTGCTGTTTTTTCCACTTTGTGGAGTTTCTTTGTATTTTGGAGGATACCCATTTTGTGCCTCTTGGCTTTATTTTTGGACGTGGTGGATTTATATTCTTTGCCTGAAGATCTTGTCCTTTTATTAAACCACCATCTCTAGTACTGCTGAGTCTGCCTCATCTTCTGGGTTCTGCCGACTATTAGTGACTGTTTCTCTCACCGGGTCCTGACACACGTCAAGTGTATTTTCTTTGCCTTTGAGCTGTTTATTCTGCCAGCAGACCGAAAACTGAAGCCATAGGGGTAAACTTTATTCCTGTTATGTTTAATGCTAGATAACAAAGGCTGAACATGACTGAATATTATTATTATTATTCAATAGGAGCTGAGTTGAAAATCGACAAACCTCAGATTTCCCACTTCCTGGTTAGATTTTTTCTCAGGTTTTTGCCTGCCATATGAGTTCTGTTGTACTCACAGACATCATTCAAACAATTTTAGAAACTTCAGAGTGTTTTCTATCAAGATATACTAATAATATGCATATTCTAGCTTTTATGGCTTTGTAGCAGCTGTTTACTCTGGGCATGCTTTTCATCCGGGCGTGAAAATATTGCCCCCTACCCCAAAGAAGTTAAGACATGTAGCTAGCTAGCTAAACAATTAACCATTATCCCAACTCATGACGTTACCACCCTGCATGAATCTGCAGGTAGCTAACCAACCAGGTTCAATGTTAGCTAGCTAACATTAGGCTATAACTAGTGGCTCTGAAATACAAATTATAAGATCATACACGTAACTTGTGGTGGAATATTCTAATCAGGTGAGAGAGACTCATTTCTTCAAACAATCATCTTTATTCAATATCGATTAATTACTGCAATAATGAAACTAGTCAACTCAACAGTCTTGACTGTTGAGCTGAGTATCCTACCCTTTACAGACCATGCTGTTCCTTACATAGCTGATACCAAGATTGCTTAGTCACCTCTCCCATATAGATTGGGGGCACCATAAGGCACCATGGGGGCACCATAAGCCATAAGGTGTTGTTTCCCAGATGCCAGGATAAGTAGGAACACTGATGCCTTTGTTCTGTTCCTCCAGGCTCTCTCTAGCTGGTGCAGTGTTTGAATGTAGTTTCAAAGAGCGGCTCAAGCGCATTCAGACAGCTAACGTTAGCTAGCTAACAGTACACAAACTTGAAATGAATCCATTTTTTATTTTTTTATTTTTTACGTTCAAGCGGCTCTCCTATGAAGTAGTGACCCGCGACATACGCCTAGTTTCATGAAACAGGTCACATATACATTATATGCAGATGACACAGTCCTGTTCTACTCAGTTAATACCACCGGAGAGTGTGAGGAGTCAGTCTCAAAAGACATCAAGAGGGTAGCAGCTTGGTTTGCTGACAACAAGCTCTCCTTACACCCTCAGAAGACCATGGCAATGCTGTTTGGCATCCCACAAAAGCTGAGATACACAGGCAAAAATATCACAATAACAGATTGACAAAACACTTATGAAGACGTAAACACCATAAAGTACCTGGGGATGTAGTTGGGCCTACACCTAACACTGGACTGAACACGCCAGCCTGGTCACAGGGAAACTACTATCTGGATTATCTGGATTTGTCACTCTAAAAAGGGCAAGGGACTTCATCTTCAAGGATGAACAGCACTTTGAGATATCAGCTGATGTAAGAAGGGCTATATAAATACATTTGATTTGATTTGAATTTGATTTGATTATCCTGACAATTTAGCACCCATGATAAAACTCACCTGGACTACTGTGCCACAGTGTGGCTTTCCACCCTACATCATTGCAATAAGACCGGTCTTAACCAGTTACAGCGTATCATCAACAGGGTTGCTCGTATCATGACCGAGCATTCACGGAGGTAACACAGGTTAATTCTTACCGATTAAGATACAGATGAGAGGGGATGTAACCGAGTTGACAGTGTTATATATACAGACAGTGTTATATTCTCCCATCATGTCACATTTTTACACACACAGCTCTAAGACCATTCTGACCAAGTTAGTGAAGCGGGAAACACTGCTATATTGTTATTGTGTGTGCGGCTCGAGTGCCCAACCCTGGTTGAGAAGGACTATTGGCTCAGACCTCGCATCTACCGTCTCTTAAGCCACCAGCCAAGGCACGCACGGTTAGAATTTAAAAACCCAATTAAATCCATGTTTAGAGTTGTCTGACCCACAGGTCTACCTCTCTGTGCATTTGGGCCTCAAACTTTCTTGTGAAGGGCACTCTTTAGGGCTACAAGCTTTTTCCTATAGCCTAGAATAGGCTACAGGTGTTAATGAAAAGTTAACGGTATTCTACTACCTGAAATGTCTAATAAGAATAATAGGCCTATATCAATTGCTTAGGCTTTTGGGCTAATCCAACCATCAAATCCAACATTTTCCCAAAATAAATACACACTGTCACACTAAACGTAACTGTAGGCCTATAACCAACCTAATCTTTCTGCCATAACTCTAGGCCTCAATGGAAACAAAATGTAGGCCTATGCTGCTGGCAGAAATGGGTTAGGGTGCGTGTGAGCAAGCTTCTTTCATGGCATACACCTGCTAATTGGAAGAGTTCATTTATCCTGCGGGTGTTAACAGGTCCGTGCAGTCTGACTGGTGACAGATGGTCGTATTTCTTTTCAGCCACAATAGGGGAGGCACCCAGACGTCCAGTGAATCTAAATTGGAAACATCACGTGAAGCTTGAGGCCTTTTGCCGGAGTCTAGGTCCGCGACATGGCACGTGTCTGAGAAAGGGGCGGGCATTGATCCTACCGTTATCCACGCATGGATTTTATAAAGTGCATCCATTGGTGCACTGCACCATCAGTCAGCCTCAGCATCAATACTATAAAACTGCAGCATCTGAGGTTTGCAGACAGATTGAATCAGGACTTTTCA
Organism: Salvelinus alpinus; assembly: GCF_045679555.1. Taxonomy (NCBI): domain Eukaryota; kingdom Metazoa; phylum Chordata; class Actinopteri; order Salmoniformes; family Salmonidae; genus Salvelinus; species Salvelinus alpinus. Next base: position 13,757,379 of record NC_092123.1, read on the forward strand.
AAGGATATGGAACTCTTATAACAACATACTCTGCATTAAAAAGGTAATTATTTATAGTTTCTGTTAAGAATGTCTCTAATGTTAACTTTTTCTTGTCTGTAGACTGCTATTTGTGTTGGGTTCAAACATTACTCTGCTGGTGTTTTTTATGAAAACAATTGCAAAGACACTTTATTAAGCGCAGGGATGATGCATAAGGATGATAATGATGTAAAGTACTAGTGCCCCATTCAGCCTACTATGCCTCATAACATGATTCATTGCCTGCATGGCTATTTGGCAGGTATTAATAGTTTAATCTGTCTAAGCTCATATCATTCAGTTACAGAATCATACATGGGCGTTAGGATTTCACAGAGCCACACACATTTACCGCAGGTGTCTTTGTATCAGCAGTTTTGAACTGTGGAAGTAACTCTCCTTCTCTGCCCCAACAGAGGACAGCACCATGCCAGTGTCACAGCAGCATGTTTCCAAATGGACTGAGGGATGCCGCGCCACTCAGAACATGGAAACCGTAAATGGTGTGCACAAAACCATGATTAAGGACGGCGACAATGACGACGAGGATGGATTCAACAGAATGGAAGAGAGTAACAACGATGACGAGCAGGGGGGAGAAGGAGGGTCGGGGCAAGAAGAGAGCCTTGATGATAGCCCAAAGAGGATTGGGACCAAGATAAAGAAAATTACAAAAGCCCGACAGAGGTTTAAGGTCCGGCGCATGAAGGCCAACGCGCGAGAAAGAAACCGTATGCACGGGCTCAATGACGCGCTTGAGATTTTGCGTAAAGTTGTACCTTGCTACTCGAATACTCAGAAACTCTCCAAAATAGAAACATTGAGGTTGGCAAAAAATTACATATGGGCTCTCTCTGAGATCTTGCAATCAGATGAATGTCCAGATTTGATGTTGTTCGTGCAGGCTCTATGCCAAGGACTGTCCCAGCCCACCACCAATCTAGTGGCAGGATGTTTGCAGCTCAACCCCAGGACGTTTTTACCGGAGCAGGTCCAGGACATCCCGTCTCAGGTGCACCAAACATCGACTGCGTCCTTCTCTTTGCACCCCTCCTACCCTTACCCTAGCCCGCCATATGGTACAATGGACAGCTCCCATATCCACCACGCCAAGCCCCACACTGTCGACAATGCGCTTGAGCCGTTCTTTGAAACTACATTCACAGACTGTACCAGCACCAGCCCCCGGTTCGAGGGACCCCTAAGTCCACCATTGAGCGTGAATGGAAACTTTTCCTACAAGCACGAGTCAACGGCAGAGTTCGACAATAACTTTGCCCTTTCCATACAATATGCAACTCAAGGTCTGGCGGGAGTACAATGTCTTCATCCTTTTTATGCAAGCTCATCAAAGCGCTTTGATATTCCCATGGACAACATTATGTCATTTGAGACTCATCACGAGAGGATGCTGAACGCTTAGCTCAATGCCAAACATTTTGTTTGATTACTCATGGACAGTGAATGCACTTGTAAATGATGTATGCATTTAATGTATTCGTTACTAACGTTAGTATGACATACAATTATACTGTTTCATTCTTCGCTGCAAACTTCTCGGTAGAAAGATCAAATGAGTCTGTGTTGCCCAACCCAATCATATACCAAGACCAATAGTTTGCATTCATCAAATAATTGTTACAACAAACAATAATGGAAATAAAAACATTTCTATATGTATGACTTTGTTTGTGTATTTCTCAACCAATTACTTATCCCTCTTTGTAATGATTGTGCTATCAATGTATACCATTAATTAGGCTACTCGCTGTTTTACCCAAGCATTAGCCTGCTAACAAGAACATTGTATGTGCTGTCCGGTGCTTCAATTAGAACATCGAATAATGTAGGCTAACTAACGATAATGGACATCCAGCTTTGTACTGGTACAAAATTAGCAAACATGGACTGACTGCACTGTTCAAAGGAAAAAATATGTCAATAGTCATCATCATGTCCTTCTCCTTTCAATGGGTCAATACTCTAGCTGCTCTGTAGTTGTTGGATTCTCATACATATTATGATTAGTCAATAATACAGTTACTTCATTTGTCATTAGCCTCTGACGTTCGCCTATCAATTACTCGTAGTCAAAACACAACAGGATACTGAACACAAAAAGACGCAACGTGTGGCCTTCCGCCACCATTCAAGCTTCAGACAGTGTCAGTAGACATCAGATCATGGGTTCAAATAGTATGTGTTTTCTTTCAGATACTTTAGCTGCACTTGATTGAGCATGCCAGGCATAATGGCACCAATGCAATAGTGACAAAACCCCACCCATCTGGCACTCCAGGCAGGTTCAATTATAACAAAGTATTTTAAATAAAGCAAATACTATTTGAACCCAAATGTGGACATGGATTACTATTAAAGTACTACTCAACCTAAAACAATCAGCACAAACTGCTGCCAAACGTTTTGTATTGTAGATATGTAGTAGAGTAGTGGCCTTTTACAATGTCTTGTAAAAAGTGTTATGAAATGTAATGTCATCTAATATATTAAACTGTATACAATTGCCTTAATGTTGCTGGACCCCAGGTAGCAGCTAATGGGGATCCTTAATAAATACAAATATTACACACTACTATACAGTATAGTAATATATAGTACACCATATGAGTATACTATAAACTCTGCAGCCTTATATTATGAATGTGTGAAACACTATTATACCTGAACCGAGGACAAATAGATTGATACGGCCATTTTATGAGATCACTGAGTCCTATCCACCTCTGCATTTGAAATAACACTCTTTAGTCTCCATGGTTAATAAGGTGACACCCTTGTTGCCCACATTATTTCCACAATACACAAGGCCTGTACTGTCCTTTTGATTTGAAATGATCAGGGGCCTCATAAACAATATAATTCAGTATATACATTACAATGTAAACATGAACAGTGACAACCTATGTGTGTGTTGGTTACACCTTCATGATACAAATCCAAGCTTGACAAGGCTAGCTAAGTATTAAGGACCAACAGATTTAGGTGTCATGGGATTAAATGAGGAGAAGACTCTTGACTGGAAAACAACTTCAAAACGATTAACTTCAAAACTAAGTTGTTGTGTGTAAAGAGGGCAAAACCATCATGTGAATGAGATCCTGCCTATATTATAGCAACCCCCACACCCATTAGACAGACTGCTGTAACTATTATCCACTGAGATAGTTACCCTTTCGAATAATACGCATAATATCTGAATGTTTAAGCAATATCGTATAATGTTATCTTATTTTGAATACTATGATAATGTGGAAAGAAAGAGGGTCCGAACAAGGAATGCCAGAGTGGCTGGGGCTGCATGATTCCAGTGATACAAACTCTGACACGACCCCTACATAAAAAGTCAGTATGTCCAAAATATTATGTCAATGTGTTCCCAAAAAATATGTCTGCCAATAAAAAAGTTTGAGTAAATTTTCCACTCCGTGACTTATTACCAGACTAAATAAAGACTATCTGTCGTTCTGCCTCTGAACAAGGCAGTTAACCCACTGTTCCTAGGCCGTCATTGTAAATAAGAATTTGTTTTTAACTGACTTGCCTAGTTAAATAAAGGTAAAAATAAAAAATATTCCAAAATGAAACCTGAACAGGCTGGTAGAGCATGTTTTGACAGTGGATTTAAAAGTGGATATGAAACAAAACTTAACTTGATTGGTCATCTCTCCGAGCTCTCTTTTCAAATACATGTAAAATAAATTCTGCCCATCTGTGTTTGTGTGTGCATGTTGCTAGTTAGTGTCTCTCTCAGGGATCTACTTTAGGGTCAGCTCTAGAGATTGGGTTAAACCCTTCTTAGAATGAGCCGTTGCTCGGGTGGGGTGCGTTCACGGGTTCTCATTTAACCCCGATTAAGGAGGGTAATCCTGGGGCTTGGAAAAAGTCACTGCATCAGATGGTCAAGGTACATAAAGGCACCAAACAGGAGCAGTGTGCCCAGAATCCCAGTTACCTTCTAGGGATTTACTTTCCAATCCAAATTTAGCCCGTGATTTCAGTTAAGATTGTCAGACTAATACAGATTAGCCTATTTGAGACAAGCATGTTATGTCTTCCTTGAGCATTCAGAGCAGTGAGGACATCTTTGTTTGTTAACTGACCTACAAACTATGTACATACAAAGTAAACAAAAAGTGTTGGCATGGACCAAGCCGATCTATGCGTTCACGGACTTCAATTCACTGACCTCAGATACTGTAGATGACACACGGTGGATACATTTAAAAAAAAAAAATCAACATTTCCATCCACCCTAGTCATAAACTGTTCTCTCTGCTACCACACGGCAAGCGGAACTGAAGCGCCAAGTCTAGGTTAAAAAGGCTTCTAAACAGCTTCTACCCCCAAGCCATAAGACTACTGAATATCTAATCATATCTAATGAGTCAATCACCACCTTCCGGAGACACCTGAAACACCACCTCTTTAAGGAATACCTAGGATAGGATAAAGTAATCCCTCCCCTTAAAAGAGTTAGATGCACTATTGTAAAGTGGTTGTTCCACTGGATATCATAAGGTGAATGCACCAATTTGTAAGTCGCTCTGGATAAGAGCGTCTGCTAAATGAATTAAATGTAATGTAAATGTAATCAAATGGCTACCCAGACTATTTGAATTGCCCCAGCCCTCCCTTTTTTACACTGCTGCTACTCTGTTACTGTCACGTTCCTGACCTGTTTTCTGTTAGTTTTTGTATGTGTTAGTTGGTCAGGACGTGAGTTTGGGTGGGCAGTCTATGTTTTCTGTTTCTATGTTGGTTAATGGGTGACCTGATATGGTTCTCAATTAGAGGCAGGTGGTTTTCATCTCCTCTGATTGAGAATCATATTAAGGTAGGTGTTGTCACATTGTTTGTCGTGGGTGGTTGTCTTCCGTGTCTGTGTTTGTTTGCACCATACGGGACTGTTTCGTTCGTTCATCGATTTATGTAGTCATTTTTCCTGTTCGTGCGTTCTTCGTGTTATATGTAAGTTCGTATGTTCAGGTTTGTCTACATTCGTTTTGTTGTTTTGTAAGTATTCAAGTGAAGTTCGTGTTTTTCGTCTACACTTAAATAAATTCATTATGTCTAAATACAACGCTGCAGTTTGGTTCAATCCCTGCTCCTCCTCTTCGGATGAAGAGGAGGAGGAACGCCGTTACAGTTACTATCCATACATAAGCCACTTTGATAACTCTACCTACATGTATATACAGTTGAAGTCAGAAGTTTACATACACTTAGGTTGGAGTCATTAAAGCTTGTTTTTCAACCACTCCACAAATTTCTTAATAACAAACTAAAGTTTTGGCAAGGTTAGGACATTTATCTTCTGCATGACACAAGTAATTTTTCCAACAATTATTTACAGACAGATTATTTAATTTATAATTCAATGTAACACATTTACAGTGGGTCAGACATTACATACACTAAGTTGACTGTGCCTTTAAACAGCTTGGAAAATTCCAGAAAATGATGTCATTGCTTTCGAAGCTTCTGATAGGCTAATTGACATAATTTGAGTCAGTTGGAGGTGTACCTTTGGATGTATTTATATGCCTACATTCAAACTCAATGCCTGACATCATGGGAAAATGTTTAAAAATCAGCCAAGACCTCAGAAAAAAAATGGTAGTCCTCCACAAGTCTGCTTCATCCTTGGGAGCAATTTCCAAACGCCTGAATGTACCACATTCATCTGTACAAACAATAGTACGCAAGTATAAACACCATGTGACCACGAAGCCGTCATACTGCTTAGGAAAGAGATGCATTCCGTCTCCTAGAGATGAACGTATTTTGGTGCGAAAAGTGCAAATCAATCCCAGAACAAAAGCAAAGGACCTTGTGAAGATGCTGGAGGAAACCGGTACAAAACTATCTATATCCACAGTAAAACAAGTCCTATTTCAACATAACCTGAAAGGCCGATCAGCAAGGAAGAAGCCACTGCTCTAAAACTGCCATAAAAAAAGCCAGACTACGGCATGCAACTGCACATGGGGACAAATATCGTACTTTTTGGAGAAATGTCTTCTGGTCGGATGAAACAAAAATAGAACTGTTTGGCCATAATGACCGTTGTTGTGTTTGGAGGAAAAAGGGGGAGGCTTGCAAGCCGAAGAACACCATCCCAACCGTGAAGCACGGGGGTGGCAGCATCATGTTGTGGGGGTGCTTAGCTGCAGGAGGGACTGGTCCACTTCACAAAATAGATGGCATCATGAGGAAGGAGAATTATGTGGATATATTGAAGCAACATCAAGACATTATTCAGGAAGTTAAAGCTTGGTCGCAAATTGGTCTTCCAAATGGACAATGACCCCAAGCATACTTCCAAATTTGTGGCAAAATGGCTTAAGGACAACATAGTCAAGGTATTGGAGTGGCCATCACAAAGCCCTGACCTCAATCCCATAGAAAATGTGGGTGCAGAATTGAAAAAGTGTGTGAGAGCAAGGAGGTATACAAACCTGACTCAGTTACACCAGCTGTGTCTGGAGGAATGGGCCAAAATTCACCCAATTTATTGTGGGAAGCTTGTGGAAGGCTACCCACAACGTTTGACCCAAGTTCAACATTTCCAAGGCAATGCTACCAAATAATAATTGAGTGTATGTAAAATTCTGACCCACTGGGAATGTGAGGAAAGAAATAAAAGCTGAAATAAATCATTCTCTCTACTTTTATTCTGACATTTCACATTCTTAAAATAAAGTGGTGATCCTAACTGACCTAAGACAGGACATTTTTACAAGGATTAAATGTCAGGAATTGTGAAAAACTTAGATTAAATGTATTCGGCTAAAGTCTTTGTAAACTTCCGACTGTACATTCATATATGGTTAATATAACAGACACTGATCACAAAATAGTGCCATTAGATTCCTGATAAAAGGGTAAAAGGGGGCCAGAAAATTGTGAACCGCTCCAAAAATGGATCAAGAAATGATTTTGTAAATACACATCACAGCTCATTTACAAAATAGATAGGCTTGTAGTTCAGCCCAGCGTAATACAAATAACAAAATACTCAGAACTAATTTAAATACATATTTCAAATACATGTCACAGAAATACTGCCCATCTCTGTCAACAGTGTCTGGAACATCACTCTGATATAAGATTTGTAAGATTTGCGCGTTGTGTAAAGTAAGAATATAATGGCGCCGGAGAGGATGGCTGCCGTTCTATGGGCTCCTAACAAACGGTGCTGTTAAGTTTGTTTTTTCGCATTGTTTGTAACTCATTTTGTACATAACGTTGCTGCTGCCGTCTCTTATGACCAAAAATAGCTTCTGGACATCAGAACAGCGATTACTCACCTCAAAGATTTTTCTTTAATGAGCCTGACGCGTAGAATATACTGCTTGGTCAAGACAAGGCCCAAATCCCTGTCATCAGCGTGAAGAAAAGACAGAGGAAAAGGGGGAGGAGGGGAGGGTGCCTCGTAAGAATTTGTATACCAGTAGGTAAACCACCACTTCCCTCTGTATTATTGGCCTACTTGCAATCATTGGAAAACAAACTGGACGATCTACGATTAAGACTATCCTACCAACGGGACTGTAACGTCACCGAGACGTGGCTGAACAATGACACGGATAATATAGAGCTGGCTGGCTTCTCCGTGCATCGGCAGGACAGAGCAGCTACATCTGGTAAGATGAGGGGCGGGGGTGTGTGTCTATTTGTCAATAACTGCTAGTGTGCGATGTCTAATATTAAAGAGGTCTCGAGGTATTGCTCGACTAAGGTAGAATACCTCATGATAAGCTGTAGACCACACTATCTACCAAGAGAGTTCTCATCTATATTATCACCACAAACTGATGCTGGCAGTTAGACTGCACTCAATGAGCTGTATAAGGCCATAAGGAAAACAAGAAAATGCTCATCCAGAAACGGCGCTGCTAGTGGCCGGGGACTTTTACCTCGTTTCTACCAGCATGTCACATGTGCTACCTGAGGATTTAATTTTTTTTAAATAAAAATAAATAAACTCTAGACCACCTTTACTCCACACACAAAACTCTCCCTCGCCCTCCATTCGGCAAATCTGACAATAATCTATAGTTTGTTAACAAGACATTTGTGGAGTGGTTGAAAAACGAGTTTTAATGACTCCAACCTAAGTGTATGTAAACTTCCGACTTCAACTGTATATACTAGGCGGTGTCAGAGGTAGGCCGAAAAGAATTGTCAAAGACCAAGTCATAGACTGTTCTCTCTGCTACCGCATGGCAAGGGGTACCAGAGCGTCAAGTCTATGACCGAAAGGCTCTTTAACAGCTTCTACCACCAAGCCATAAGACTGCTGAACAATTAATCAAAGCGCCACCCGGACTATTTACATTGACCACCCCCCCTTCTCCCTTTGTTTTTACACTGCTGCTACTCGCTGTTTATTATCTATGCATAGTCACTTTAAAAATTAGCTCGACTAACCTGTACCCCTGCACATTGACTCGGTACTGGTGCTCCCTGTATATAGCCTCATTATTGTTATGTATTTTCTTTTAGATTTTTTGATAACAAATAAACAAAAGTAAAATAAATATTAAATATTTTCTTAATTCTATTTCTTGAACAGCATTGTTGGTGAAGTCCATGTAAGTAAGCATTGTATTCTGTGCATGTGACAAATAACATTTGATTTGAAATAACATCAGACTTTGGAAATACAAACACACTGCTTTGAAGGTTCAGTAAGAATATATTTAATGATCTACATTCATAATGGATGGCAATGAAAATGTTTCTTAAATGAAATGATGATTATAGTACAGATGACACCTGTAGTATGTGGGTTAATTTGGGGTCAAGTATGGTACTGGTGAGGCGTGTATGGTGTTAACCAGTGCCACCATGTGGCGCCTTGAAGAGTTGCAAATGCATTCAAACCAGTGGTTTCTAGAATAAGCACTTTCCTTACTTGAAATCGGTTCAACTTCAGGTAATTGGTAACATCCTAAAGACAAGTACCATTTAGTGGAAGTGACAAACAGAGGTCATGCATTTCCAAAATAACTGAGGGTGTCAACCTGTCTTTTTAAAAGTTAAGCAAATAAAATAAACCACATTTCAGTGCAATAGAGTGCTGAGGTGTGCCGGTGTCATTTTGTAGTACACAAAGCAAAGAAGTGATTTGCTACCATTTGCCCCCATCCATTTTCGCACAAGATGTATTTTTTATAGCGATAAAAAGGTCTGTGTAAGACTTAGGCTAACTATTTGCAATACGTTTTTTTAACCAAATGAATATCTTTAAGAGGTTTTTAGTCTTTCTTTTTAGTCAAAGATTGATTGACATCACCTTCTCGGAATAATAGCTAGTCAGTACACCTACATGCTACACAGACCTTATTGTAGCTATTTAAACTAATCACTGTGGAAACATGGGTGAAATTTGATTAGAACCAGGCAGTCAGGCTCGGCCTACAAAATGACAACACCTTGTCTCACTGTACAGGAATAACTAATCATTTACAGCATGGCACAATTTGTATTTTTTTTAGAAAAACAATACTGCAATTTAGATGGCATGTAGTCTATTGAAATTTAGAATAACATTTGAGACATTTCAAAAACTTGAGTTGCATAGAAAACAACATTTCCTTTCAAAAGCTGAGCATTTTTTCTAGTTCCTATATCAAATATTGTTTGCTTTTGTTCATGTTGGTTAATCTCAAAATGTCTCCTGTCAAATAAATATAAAGTGCATTTTGTCATTTTCCCCTGAGTTCATATAAATCCACATAAAAAAATCTATTTTAAGTGTGTCTATTTGCCAGTTTTTCTCCTGCGACTTCATTATTATAATATTTAACTAGGCAAGTCAGTTAAGAACACATTCTTATTTACAGTGACGGCCTACCGGGGAACAGTGGGTTATGAAAAGATTTTTACCTTGTAGGTTCAGGGATTCAATCCCCGCAACCTTTCGGTTACTTGCCCAACGCTCTGACCACTAATACAGTATATATATAATATAATATAATATAATATAATATATATAATATAATATAATAACCTGCCACCCCCAATACAGTGGCTTGTGAAAGTATTCACCCCCCTTAGCATTTTTCCTATTTTGTTGCCTTACACCCTGAAATTAAAATCGATTTTTGGGGGCTTTGTATTATTTGATTTACACAACATGCCTACCACTTTGAAGATGCAAAATATTTGTTATTGTGAAACAAACAAGAAGTAAGACAAAAAAACTGAAAACTTGAGCGTGCACAACTATTCACCCCCAATATTCGTGGTACCATTTGAACGGAAACACTTTGAAGTTTGTGGAAATGTGAAAGGAATGTAGGAGAATATAACACAATAGATCTGGTAAAAGATAATACAAAGAAAAAAAACTGTTATTTTGTATTTTTTTTGTTCCATCATATTTGAAATGCAAGAGAAATACGATAGTGTATCATTCCAGCCCAGGTGCAAATTAGAATTTGTCCACTAGATGGCAGCAGTGTATGTGCAACGTTTTAGACTGATCCAATGAACCATTGTATTTCTGTTCAAAATTGTGTCAAGACTGCCCAAATGTGCCTAATTTATTAATAACTTCTGATGTTCAAAATTGTGCACTCTCCTCAAACAATAGCATGGTATTATTTCACTGTAAAAGCTACTGTAAATTGGACAGTGCAGCTAGATTAACAAGAATTTAAGCTTTCTGCCAATATCAGATATGTCTATGACCTGGGATATTTTTGTGTTACTTACAACCTCATGCTAATCGCATTAGCCTACGTTAGCTCAACTGTCCCGTGGAAGTGACACCAATCCCGACAAAGTTAACAGTCTGATGGTCTTGAGGTAGAAGCTGTTTTTCAGTCTCTCCGTCCCCACTGTGATGCAGAGGTACTGACCTCGCCTTCTGGATGATAGCGGGGGTAACAGGTAGTGGCTCGGGTGGTTGTTGTCCTTGATGATCTTTTTGGCCTTCCTGTGACATCGGGTTGTGTAGGTGTCCTGGAGGGCAGGTAGTTTGCCCCCGGTGACACATTGTGCAGACCTCACTACCCTCTGGAGAGCCTTACGGTTATGGGCGTAGTAGTTGCCGTACCAGGCGGTGATACAGCCCGACAGGATGCTCTCGACTGTGCATCTGTAAAAGTTTGTGAGTGTTTTTGGTGACAAGCCAAATTTCTTCAGCCTCCTGAGGTTGAAGAGGCGCTGCTGCGCCTTCTTCACCACGCTGTCTGTGTGGGTGGACCATTTCAGTTTGTCCGTGATTGTTACGCCCTGACCATAGAGAGCTCTTGGTTCTCTATGGTGTTGTAGGTCAAGGCGTGACTAGGTGGTGTTCTAGTCGATATATTTCTATGTTTGGGTTTGAGTATGGTTCCCAATTAGAGGAAGCTGATTATTGTTGTCTCTAATTGGGGATCATACTTAAGGTGTCCCTGTTCCCACCTGCATTTGTGAGATATTGTTTGTGGTATATGCTTGTTGCAGTACGTTACTTCATGTTTCATTGCTTGTTTATTGATTTTGTTGAGAAGATTCACTTTTAATAAAGATGTGGAACTCAACACACGCTGCGCCTTGGTCCGCTCCTTTAAACGTTCGTGACAGTGATGTGTACGCAGAGGAACTTAAAACTTTCCACCTTCTCCACTACTGTCCCGTCTATGTGGATAGGGGGGTGCTCCCTCTGCTGTTTCCTGAAGTCCACAATCATCTCCTTAGTTTTCTTGACATTGAGTAAGAGGTTATTTTCCTGACACACTCCGAGGGCCCTCACCTCCTCCCTGTAGGTCGTCTCGTCATTGTTGGTAATCAAGCCTACCACTGTAGTGTCGTCTGCAAACTTGATGATTGAGTTGGAGGCGTGCATGGCCACGCAGTCATGGGGGAACAGGGAGTACAGGAGAGGGCTGAGAACGCACCCTTGTGGGGCCCCAGTGTTGAGGATCAGTGGGGTGGAGATGTTGTTACCTACCCTCACCACCTGGTGGTGGCCCGTCAGGAAGTCCAGGACCCAGTTTCACAGGGCGGGGATCGAGACCCAGGGTCTCGAGCTTAATGACGAGTTTGGAGGGTACTATGGTGTTAATGCTGAGCTGTAGTCGATGAACAGCATTCTTACATAGGTACTACTCTTGTCCAGATGGGTTAGGGCAGTGTGATTGCGATTGCATCGTTTGCATCGTTTGTGGACCTATTGGAGCGGTAAGCAAATTGGAGTGGGTATTGGGTGTCAGGTAGGGTGGAGGTGATTTGATCCTTGTCTCTCAAAGCACTTCATGACGGAAGTGTCTGCTATGGGGCGGTAGTCATTTAGCCCAGTTACCTTAGCTTTCTTGGGAACAGGAACAATGGGGGCCCTCTTGAAGCATGTGGGAACAGCAGTTTGGGATAAGGATTGATTGAATATGTCCGTAAACACACCAGCCATCTGGTCTGGGCCTGCAGCCTTGCGAGGGTTAACACGTTTAAATGTTTTACTCACATTGGCTGCAGTGAAAGAGAGCCCGCAGGTTTTGGTAGCGGGCCATGTCAGTGGCACTGTATTGTCCTCAAAGCGAGCAAAGAAGTTGTTTAGTTTGTCTGGGAGCAAGACATTGTGGTCTGCGACGGGGCTGGTTTTTCTTTTGTAGTGGGTGATTAACTGTAGACCCTGCCACATACCTCTCGTGTGTGCGCCGTTAAGTTGCGACTCTACTTTGTCTCTATACTGACGCTTAGCTTGTTTGATTGCTTTGTGGAGGGAATAGCTACAGTGTTTGTATTCGGTCATGTTACCAGTCACCTTGCCCTGATTAAAAGCAGTGGTTCGCGCTTTCAGTTTTGCGCGAATGCTGCCATCAATCCACGGTTTCTGGTTGGGGACTGTTTTCATAGACGCTTGTCTTGTATTATCTCCAATGTATTGTCCATGTAAAATCCTGTCTGATTAGGATGAATAATATCTGAGAATACTTTTTTAATACTATGCGCCAAGCATTTAGCTAGGATTTTTGCATCACAACACTGAAGTGTAAGAGGCCTCCAATTTTTTAAATGGACTGGATCTTTATGTATACCACTTGGGTCCTGTTTCAGTAATAATGAGATCAGACCTTCTTGTTGCGTGTCCGATAATCTATCATTTATATTGGAGTGGTTAAAACATGCTAATAATGGTCCTCTGAGTATATAAAAAAGAGTTGGGTATACTTCCACTGGTATGCCATCCAGCCCTGGAGTTTTCCCATCCTTAAAGTGTTTAATTGCATCAAGAAGTTCCTACTCTGTAATTTGGCCTTCACATGAGTCTTTCTGTACAGATGTTAATTTTACATTACTTTTTGGAAAAAAATCCATACAATTAGCTATATTTAGTGGAGATGGAGGAGACTGAAATGAAAACATATTCTTAAAGTACTTTACTTCCTCTTTCAAAATATCATTCGGTGAATCATGCGTGACTCCATTTGTAACAAGTTTCAATACTTATTTTTTTGGTAGCATTTGTATATTGAAAATTGAAAAGGAATTTGGTGCATTTTTCCCATATTCCATCCAGTTCGCTTTATTTTTTATAATATATTAAACTGGATCTTTCTTCAATAAGTTCCTCCATTTCTTTTGTTTTTCCTCTAACTTATTCTGTGCCTCTATGGTACTGTCACGCCCTGACCTGAGATATCTCTGTTTTCTTTATATTTTGGTTAGGTCAGGGTGTGACTAGGGTGGATACGCTAGTTTTGTATTGTCTAGGGTTTTTTTATTGTCTTGGGGTTTTGTATATCTAGGGTTTTGTAGGTCTAGGTATTTGTATGTTTATGGTGGCCTGATATGGTTCCCAATCAGAGGCAGCTGTTTATCGTTGTCTCTGATTGGGAAACATATTTAGGTAGCCATTTCCCTTTGGTGTTTGTGGGTTCTTGTCTATGTGTAGTTGCCTGTCAGCACTCGTTTCGTAAAGCTTCAGGTGTCTTTTGGTTAGTTTGTTCAGTGTTCATTCTTATTATAATAAAGAATGTACGCATACCACGCTGCGCCTTGGTCCGATTCATACGACGAACGTGACAGGTACAGTTTTTATAGCTATCTAACTGTACTGTTAGTCCTTAAATTTCATTTGTTAATATGGACTATTTTGATCTAAATTACTTTTGTTTTATAGATGAGTACTGAATTGCATTTACAAGTGTCCCATACAATAAGGGGATATGCTGTACCTATGTTATGTCTGATAAAGTCAGTTATAATTTCTTCTGTCCTAGTTAAACATTTTATCATGTAGTAGGCTTTGATTAAATTTCCAATATCCTCGCCCACGTGGAAATTCTTTAAGAATAATATATATGCCAATTATGTGATCCGACCACATTCTGTCCCCTATCAACCCTTTTTTAAACTTTTGGTGCCAGAGAGAATGATAATAAGAAAGTAATCCAGACATCTAGCTTGATTATGCCTCTGCCATATATCTCACTAGGTCAGGGTATTTAAGCCTCCATATATTCACTAATTCCAATATATCCATGACATTCATGATTTCCTTAAGTGCCTGAGGGTGATAGTTTGTAGTGGGATTTCCTTTCCGTTCCATAGAGGTATTTAAGACCGTATTAAAATCTCCCACCATAATAATAGAGTCTAGTGTTGCTTGTAGAGTTGATACATTCTTAAATATATTTTCAAAGAAGCTTGGATCATCATTATTTGGACCGTATAGGTTAATGAGCCATATCTGTTTATTGTCCAATAACATATTTAAAATAATCCATCTACCTTGATGATCTGTTTGGACAATTTGCACATTTGGATCAAAATTACTGTTAATTAATACCATCACCCCTTTTTGAATTTCTTTGCCCATGGGAGAAATATCTTTCGCCAACCAGTCCTTTTTCCACTTTCCAACTTCCTCTAAAATTGTTGAATGAGTTTCCTGTAAACAATAGATATTATATTTCTTCTCTTTTAGCTAGGTAAATACTGACCGTCTTTTCTTATTATCTGCTAAGCCATTACAATTAAAACTGCCTATACTTATTTCATCACTTACCATGAGACACAACTTTCAATTCTATTTATCAAAATATATGTTTGTAAACTTACCATTAAAAAGTAAAATGATGATTGAGTGTCTATATAGCTGTACCATGATATTTGCATTGCTACTAAGTAAACCTCCAATTGGTCCCCACTATTCCACCCGCTAAAAGCCCTCCTCATCCCAAGTTGGGTTGTCACCCCAATACCCGGCAGACCACCCCCGACACCCGGATCCCATAGCCCTGAAGAGACTGGGATGCATCCTTCGAAAAGAGCACACAGTGCAACTCAAAGAACAGAAGTAGATCAACCGCCAAATGCATTTCCATCGCCCTCACCTCGATTTGTATTATATACAGCAATCAAAAATAGATATATATTTTTAAAATCCTGTTGATCTTATTTTCCATAATTAGCTATTAATATTTGTAGTAATGTAGGCAATTTATGCAAAGGATTTTACCTCTCGCCATTAAAAAAATTACATTATTGCAAGCAATTATTGTGAATCATCCTATACTGTCCCTAACATATTTTACTCCCTCGCAACAGTTGTGGGATACACTCATACACACACATGTACACTCAACCCCTTTCCCCCACACAACCAGAGGCTCACATTCTCAACAGTTGCACCATCCCAGAGCCCAACTCAAGAAAGATCTTGATTTACAAATGCATATACAGTTGCAGCTGTATGAGAAGGCCTGCAAAACTGTGCAAAAAATGGGCAGAAATGGGGAGATATTATTAAACATTGTCACGTTCTAGATGATGGAGGTCAGATGTACCCCTTTCCCCTGAAACACCCACAACATGGTCCCCCGTATTGACCATATTCCCAAGCATCTCCATGTAGTCAGACTTTTGATTTTGTGCCACCAGGGCCACAATAATATACCCCCTCTCTGAATGTCTGAGTGTGACCCCCCTCCCCATGGGTTACTAGTGTTATTAGTGTTGCCAGCACTGCCACTGCCTGGGTGGGGGCACCCCACCGGAATCTCCACCGGCTAGGTACAAGGTCGTCAAGGTTCTCATTAACAGCTTTGAGAATTATCTTGTATATTATGCTCTCCCTTTAGGGGGCTTTGGCTTTGCAGGACCAACCCTGCCAAGCAGGCTCAGAATCTTGAGGGGGCAGTGCTGCTCTAGGTCTCTGATCGCATTTTGGCTGCATACAGACCGCTTGCAGCAGGCCCATAAAACAGTTAGGGACATCCCAGTATCTGGGTCATTCGGGTGGGTGTCTAGGGTATAGGGTTGTGGACCGTTCCATCAATATAGGATCATAAATAAATAAATAAATATTTTTTTTTAAACTGTTCCCATGATAGGACAATAAATACATTAAATGTATAATTTATTTTAAAACGCTGTTCCACCATGATAAATAAGATGTATAATTAATTCTAAAAAGTATATCCATCAACGTTGAAAGCTTTCTCACAACCCCTGCTCACAGCAATACATTGGTTCTGAGATATGCAACCATTTCCTTTCTCACTCAATGCCACACTTTCCCAAACACCAAAAATCACACACCACACCATCTACACATACTATGCCTTCTGTTTACTGAGTTTATTGTCACCATGTTGAATTGGTGCTTTTGTGTTCAAATTAGTTATATTTTAAGATATATAGAAAAGCCATATTTTTTGTTGTATTGTTACAATCCATAACCGGGCTAGAATTGTGTGTTTCATTATTTTCCTTGTCTATAAGAACTTTGTAATTTTTAAAATAGCCATGGAGTAGTCGTTGTGTCTCTGAACAACTGGTTATCAATATATAGTTTATTGACAACGAGAGCTACTCCTTTCCCTTTTAATCTCTTTTCCTTGAAAATTGGATACAGAACTTTGCGCCGTTCCGCAATTTCCTTCGGGAACTGGTCATTTATGCGAATTTTCGTGCCAGCAAGTCTTTTACCCAGACTTTTAACCATTATTTTATCTTAAAAAAAAGCAAATTTGGCAAATAATGGGCGTTCATACCTCTGCCCTCTCTGTCCAACGCGGAGTACACGTTCGAGGAGGATTTCATCGAGAGCTTCGAAAAGTGCAAAGAAGTATTTGAAAAGCTGGCTCATTTTGGACTTCTAACCCCTTTTAAACATTAAGTGTTTGAGCTACAGCCTTCTGGGTAGTACCATTGGATTGGTATACTTCTTCCGCATTTGATAGATACCTACTATGTGATGATTAACGGGGGCTGAGCTAGAGTGGTGTTTGTGAGACAAGAACGGATCCTGAAGGGGCCCGGGGCCGGGTATTTTTACACGAACGTCAAATGTGGTTTGAACTACAAAGTATTAAAAGCTATCTATGTAAAGACAGCCGAGTCTCTCAGAAACACGAACATGGGTTGGTCTATTTCTTCTGCGTCGGTAGATACCAACTAGCAATCCATGTTTGGCTCTGTGATGCTCACAAGCTACACAAGAGTTGTTAGAAGGTAAGGGGTTCTTCTACATAGAAGATCATAGGATATCCAAGGACATAGTGTCTATAATACTGTAATAAGCTCCACACAGTTGTCACTGACTAATGGATATTATTTTCCCACTGAGCAAACCATTTATGTACTTGCAGCATTCATATAAGTAAGTTACTTTTTATCAGATTTTTGCTTTGACAGACTTTTTTTTTATTGACATTTGTCTGTTTTTCTCAAATTCTTTTGTGTTTGTTCTTGTAGCCCGGGTTGTCCTGAACATAAAATGGTAACACTTCATTGTGAGGCGAAATTTAAGGGCTGGACATATATGAAACTCAGATAAATGGAAAGACGATTTTTGCTCGGGTCTCGGGACTGATAGGGTTAAACCTGTGCTGCTGGTAAAAGTTTGAGTAGCCAATAGCCTACTAAATGAAAGTAGACTATTTTTGCAGCCTATAGCCTATTAAATTGTGGAAATAGTTTATTTAAGTTTCAATGTGACTATTTCATTATCTAAACAATATTGCACTTCAGCGAACAGGCCTTTCTAATCGACCTGGCCGGGGTATCCTGGAAGGATATTGATCTCATCCCGTCAGTAGAGGATGCCTGTTTTTTTTTTAAATGCCTTCCTCGCCATCTTAAAAAAAGCATGCCCCATTCAAGAAATTTAGAACCAGGAACAGATATAGCCCTTGGTTCTCTCCAGACCTGACTGCCCTTAACCAACACAAAAACATCCTATGGCGTTCTGCATTAGCATCAAACAGCTCCCGTGATATGCAACTTTTCAGGAAAGCTAGAAACCAATATACACAGGCTATTAGAAAAGCCAAGGCTAGCTTTTTCAAGCAGAAATTTGCTTTCTGCAACACAAACTCAAAAAAGTTCTTGGAGACTGTAAAGTCAATGGAAAATAAGAACACCTCCTCCCAGCTGCCCACTGCACGGAGGACAGGAAACACTGTCACCACTGATAAATCCACTATAATTGAGAATTTCAATAAGCATTTTTCTACGGCTGGCCATGCTTTCCACCTGGCTACCCATACCCCGGTCAACAGCACTGCACCCCCCACAGCAACTCGCCCAAGCCTTCCCCATTTCTCCTTCTCCCAAATCCAGTCAGCTGATGTTCTGGAAGAGCTGCAAAATCTGGACCCCTACAAATCAGCGGGGCTAGACAATCTGGACCCTTTCTTTCTAAAATGATCTCCCGAAATTGTTGCAACCCCTATTACTAGCTTGTTCAACCTCTCTTTCGTGTCGTCTGAGATTCCCAAAGATTGGAAAGCAGCTGCGGTCATCCCCCTCTTCAAAGGGGGGGGACACTCTTGACACAAACTGCTACAGACCTATATCTATCCTACACTGCATTTCTAAGGTCTTCGAAAGCCAAGTCAACAAACAGATTACCGACCATTTCGAATCCCACCATACCTTCTCCGCTATGCAATCTGGTTTCAGAGCTGGTCATGGGTGCACCTCAGCCACGCTCAAGGTCCTAAACGATATCCTAACCGCCATCGATAAGAAACAATACTGTGCAGCCGTATTCATTGACCTGGCCAAGGCTTTCGACTCTGTCAATCACCACATCCTCATCGGCAGACTCGATAGCCTTGGTTTCGCAAATGATTGCCTCGCCTGGTTCACCAACTACTTCTCTGATAGAGTTCAGTGTGTCAAATCGGATGGCCTGTTGTCCGGGCCTCTGGCAGTCTCTATGGGGGTGCCACAGGGTTCAATTCTTGGACCGACTCTCTTATCTGTATACATCAATGATGTCGCTCTTGCTGCTGGTGATTCTCTGATCCACCACTACGCGGACGACACCATTTTGTATACTTCTGGCCGTTCTTTGGACACTGTGTTAACAACCTTCCAGACGAGCT
Source organism: Salvelinus alpinus (assembly GCF_045679555.1). Taxonomy (NCBI): domain Eukaryota; kingdom Metazoa; phylum Chordata; class Actinopteri; order Salmoniformes; family Salmonidae; genus Salvelinus; species Salvelinus alpinus. Next base: position 13,776,755 of record NC_092123.1, read on the forward strand.
TCAATGCCATACAACTCTCCTTCCGTGGCCTCCAATTGCTCTTAAATACAAGTAAAACTAAATGCATGCTCTTCAAACGATCGCTGCCTGCACCTGCCCGCCCGTCCAACATCACTACTCTGGACGGTTCTGACAACTACAAATACCTAGGTGTCTGGTTAGACTGTAAACTCTCCTTCCAGACTCACATCAAACATCTCCAATCCAAAGTTAAATCTAGAATTGGCTTCCTATTTCGCAACAAAGCATCCTTCATTCATGCTGCCAAACATACGCTCGTTAAACTGCATCCTACCGATCCTCGACTTTGGCGATGTCATTTACAAAATAGCCTCCAACACCCTACTCAATAAATTGGATGCAGTCTATCACAGTACCATCCGTTTTGTCACCAAAGCCCCATATACTACCCACCACTGCGACCTTTACGCTGTCGTTGGCTGGCCCTCGCCTCATACTCGTCGCCAAACCCACTGGCTCCAGGTCATCTACAAGACCCTGCTAGGTAAAGTCCCCCCTTATCTCAGCTCGCTGGTCACCATGGCAGCACCCACCTGTAGCACACGCTCCAGCAGGTATATCTCTCTGGTCACCCCCAAAACCAATTCTTCCTTTGGCCGCCTCTCCTTCCAGGTCTCTGTTGCCAATGACTGGAATGAACTACGAAAATCTCTGAAACTGGAAACACTTATCTCCCTCACTAGCTTTAAGCACCAGCTGTCAGAGCAGCTCACAGATTACTGCTCCTGTACATAGCCCATCTATAATTTAGCCCAAACAACTACCTCTCCCCCTACTGTATTTATTTATTTATTTTGCTCCTTTGCACCCCATTATTTCTATCTCTACTTTGCACATTCTTCCACTGCAAATCTACCATTCCAGTGTTTTACTTGCTATATTGTATTTACTTCGCCACCATGGCCTTTTTTTTGCCTTTACCTCCCTTATCTCACCTCATTTGCTCACATTGTATATAGACTTATTTTTCTACTGTATTATTGACTGTATGTTTGTTTTACTCCATGTGTAACTCTGTGTTGTATGCGTCGAACTGCTTTGCTTTATCTTGGCCAGGTCGCAATTGTAAATGAGAACTTGTTCTCAACTTGCCTACCTGGTTAATTAAAGGTGAAATAGGCCTCCCGGGTGGCGCAGTGGTCTAGTGCTCTGCGCCACCCGCTAGCTGCGCCACCAGAGTCTCTGGGTTCGCGCCCAGGGTCTGTTGCAGCCGGCCGCGACCGGGATGTCCGTGGGGCGAAGCACAATTGGCCTAGCGTCGTCCGGGTTAGGGAGGGTTTGGCCGGTAGGGATATCCTTGTCTCATTGCGACTCCTGTGGCGGGCCGGGTGCAGTGCGCACTAACCAAGGGGGTCAGGTGCACGGTTGGTGCGGCTGGCTTCCGGGTTGGAGGCGCGCTGTGTTAACTAGCAGTGCGGCTTGGTTAGGTTGTGCTTCGTCTCTCCCGAGCCCGTACGGGAGTTGTAGCGATGAGACAAGATAATAATTACTAGCGATTGGATACCACGAAAATTGGGGAGAAAAGTGGGTAAAAAAATAAAAAAATAAAGGTGAAATAAAAAATAAAATAAAATTGCATGTGAAGGTATTGTTTTGTTATATTGGCTATAGTCTTTCATTAATTAAGCTAATAAAGATTTGTTCACAATTGCAGTTTAAATCTGTTCTTTTCCTTGCAGTCTGACAAGCCAAAATGCACATGGAATCGGATATTTCAAGACACATTTCAAACCACCTTCATAGCTGATTTGAAATCAGATACAGATCCTTGCCATTCAACTTGTATTTGAACGGTCAAATCTGATAAATTTGCCCTCAAGTGTTTTTAAGAATATTATTTGGCATATCTTGTTGTTTGCTACTGTTTTGACAGTTTGACAAGAACATGTGGTAGCTAACTAATGTGTTAATTGTTTACAAACAAATTAGTGAATGTGCTAGAAAGCTAAACAGCTAACTAGCAAGATAGTTGACTGCCTTGGCTAGCCAAAAATGACTCGTTTTGAAAATTCGATCAATATCCTTTGAGGCTTTAAAAGTGTTCTTACACTATGATTTTGAACATTCAAAGCAACTGGGAAACATCCATGGCAGGCATTGTTGTCACCGTAGCTTGCTAGATAACTTCTGAGTGCACTAGCACCACCACCAATCAGCCTACACCACTGCGCACACACCTGCCATTACTATGACAACTAGCGTAGACATGTCAGCAAATGACTGCTGTCTGAACACACACAAGTCCGATTTGGTCACTTGTAACTTGCTGTTTGGACAGTCAGTATTCCAAAACTGATTTGAGCATTCAGGCCTGGATTGTGAGCAAGGCTTAGATAGACAATTTGATTCCTTATGAAAAAGAGCTATGTGCAGCATCGCATTATGAAAAAATAAGAAGATAGGCCTATTCTTAATTCATGGTTATGGTTACGTTTTATCCAAATGTTGAATAAACATGCACACAAATGAATTCTGACAGACTAATAGCCTTATAGCTTACTACTCTGGAGTCATAAAAACAATGAAATACATTGGTGTTAGTTCGTGTGTCATGGATCGGCTTTTGGAACGATTCTATATGTGTGGGTCGGGTTGCGGAGAAAAATCTGTCCTGATGTCAGATATCGGGGGACTCGTGGGGTGGGTGCAGCTCAAAAAAACTCACCCGTGCAGGACCTTACAAACCGGTACTTTCTCCTCGCTACTCACTAACTGATCTGATACGAGACAAATGTGGTCAAATATTGCACCCCTTGCACTTTACAAACGAAAATGCCTTAGTTCCAACTAGGGAAACAACCCTAGTTGATATTACCACCACACCATATTACCACCACACCATGACCGCAATCAAATTCAATATGACCGTTTAGTTACGGTGACTAGGCTTCTCCAAAACTGAGCTCTGATGCCGCTGATGGTCATTAGTAGCCTACCGAACTTGTTACCAGTCACTAATGGCCTGGTACTTATCGTTCTTCTAATCACTCTGACATCAATGCAAATGCATAGCCTACAGAGCCTAGTGAAACGTGGTCTTATAAGCCCAGCCATTGCGCAATCACGTGTTTAAAGACTTTTGACTGGACACGATATAAAAGAGGATCTCAGCTTTCTTGTGCTGCTTTATTTCTTGCTCACTTCTTAAAATGAAGCACATTAATCTGCTTTACAAGCGGTGTAGCCTACCAGGCATACATAGACTGTGCGTGAGTTAAGTTTGGGGAAGAACATTTTCCCAATACAAATGCACCTTTTAATAAAAGCATTACATGCATAATCACATTTGCAGACTTATGTAAGATAGCCTACTATTCGTAATGTGATGAATAGTTTGGATAGTAATTCATAGTTCCTGGCTGATTACAGCTTGGAGAATGATTTGACACTACAGGTCATACCATTTGTTTACACAACAGCCCTGTACATAGAGTTTTCTATAATTGTGTTTTTGTGCTCCTTGTGTTCTGTTTCCAGTGCCAAAGTGTCCTACCTGTTTCACAGTCACCAATGGCTCCGCCCTAGGCTTCGCCTCAGAATCCAGCTCTCCCCATGTCTCTGGCTCTGGGTCAGGTTATGGAGCCCCCAGTCATGCTTCCTGATGCGCCTGCAAGTGAAGAATGTATACCTTTGCCCTCTGCTTGTGAGAAACAGGCCAGGCAGGATCCTAGGAATGATATGGCCTCAAGGGGTCCCAGAGAGCTGAAAACGGCCACTCCTACAGAAGAGTCATTCTGTGCCCACTTCCCTGCCCAGTGTCCTTCGCGTGGTTCAACTGTGTCTGGGAGATATACTTCGCTGCATCTCACCCTCCCTCTCTCTACCATTACAACTCAGTGAGGAAGGAGGAGGAAGAAGATTATGAGGAGGATGAGGACAGGGAGGAGGAAGAGAGAGGAAGATGAGGAGGTTAAGGAAGAAGAGGAAGAGCAGTGGTCCTGTCACTCTAACCGCATCATTAACAAACCCACCAATAAGGAAAGAGATATTCCCAGCATGCCTGTGAACCTTGACCCCCCCCCCCCCAGGTCAGCTGACCAGTCTGCCCCATCCCCTCCCCATCCAAACCCTGGTCTGGCCTGAACACACCCAGTGGGAGCGGCACAGCCCCTGGAGAGCCCAGTGTGCCAACCCAACCCTCAAACAGTACTCCCTACTAGAGGCCTTCAGACTATGGACAACACTCATATTCCAGGCTACCGCCTGACACTGCAACAACAACAACGAGAATGGCAACAACCACAGCAATAACTGCCACATTATCAAAAATGAGAGTGGCAAGACCTCCAACTCCAACAGCTACAGCAGCAACAACAGTGGCAACAACAACAAGAGTGGCAACAACCACAACAACAGTCACAGCTTATTTAAATCCTAAATCCTATCCCTATGCCATGACTGACCATCCTCCAAGCAGTGCTCACTACGGTTGGCCATTTAGTAGGACTGCCAATGTCCCTCATAGCTGGGGTCACAGTGAACTCACCCATGAATTCTACGGTAACTTTAGCTTAAACACAAATCCACACATTAGGCATTACACTAACATACGCAGTCAACCGAAAAGACTGCCAGCCTAGGTGAGCCCCTCTACTGTCCTGTGTGGCTCAGTTGGTAAGAGTGACACTACACAAAGGTTGTGTGTTCAATCCCCACAGGGATCACATACACACGTACTATACATGTAATTTGCGTTTCCACATACACACTGACTGGGGGCGGCATATCCCCAGCTTTTTTTTCAGGCAGCCATTCTCTCTCTCTCTCTCTCTCTCTCTCTCTCTCTCTCTCTCTCTCTCTCTCTCTCTCTCTCGCAATGGAGTTGTTGGGGCTAACTCAGTGCATTTGTGTTGTAGACTTGGGGCCGAAGAAGAGGTCAGAGCTTGGACAGACAGTTTGGCGTGCCATTGGGCCAGTGAGTATATTTTAGCCTCAACCCATTAAAATCTCCACCCCAAGGCAGGACTCTGCATGGCAAGCGTCTGCATCCTCTCCACCCTTCCACCCAGACCTGACCTGGAGCTCTTCAGCACCCCACACTGGCAGGACTGAGGCCTTTCTCACACAGAAGGGGGAGACACAGACATGGCCCTACAGCACTGGACCAACCAACTGAACCAGGAAAGGACTGACTGTGAAGAGAAAGAAGAGGTGTGGTTCCAGACCTCCCCATCACAATGAAACATTTTGTAACAACTTGAACGCCCCCTTGATTGCAGTGGCAGTCGGTGCCGTGTTAAAATGAGGGAGAACCATTTTTGTTTTTTAATGAGCATAGCCTCATTTCTATTACAGCATATTGGATGACTGTCATTCATATTCCATTCACCCAGCTTATTGTAACATCATTAGATTTAGGCTACTACATGATACTTTAATGTTCACTATACCCATCAAGAGGTGGCTACAACCTACCCTACGAATAAAAGTTTACAAAATTGGTGTACAGGTTGAGAGAATCATTTGAGTAATCAAGGTGACAGATCTGTGCACCAACTTTGTAAACTTTTAATCGTAGGGTAGGTTGTAGCAACCTCGTGATGGGTATAGTGTCTGCCAGACAGTGACACATTCAATACAGACTTGCACACTTTAGCCTGCGTCTAGCTGATTTCCAAACAGTTGCAAAAGAGAGTTTCTATTTGACAAATTCCGGTCTGTTTATCCCCACTTCATTCCGTTTGCTTCCATTTAAGAAATATTTTAACAGAATTGGCGGAATGAATACAGCCCTGATCACCCCGAAACACAGTTCACTTTTATGGCTGTCACATACAAACAGCATGATCTCTTTGCTCGTTGTATAATTCCTTCTCGCATCTACACGCTATTCTGCAACCAGAAACCAAACCGTCATACCATAACTGCTAACCGCTACACACAGCCTACATCATTGTTGCCTTATTAGCTAACCTCATAGTCAACATAGCTACTAGAACTAACACGTTAGTAAACTCGCTACAGTCATGTAGTACGGTGTACAACAAGCAGTTTAGCAGTTACGCCGGCAGGCACCAGTGGCAATAAATTAATAAAACCAAAAGCTTAACTTGACTTGGAAGAGTTCCAGTGCTTGATAGCCATTGCCAGCTAGTTAACATAGCATCCCTCTCTGTTTGAGCCAGGTGTTTGAGTAGGCAAAAATATTTTTACAAAACTAAACCATTTATATATTTACATTTTAGTAATTTAGCAGACACTTATCCAGAGCATACTTTTTTCTCATACTGATCCCCCATGAAAATGGAAACCCTCAACCCTGGTGTTGCAAGCTGAGCCACATGGGACCATCTGTCTTATGTAACCACACTAAATTCAAGTTATTTTTTTTGAGTGTTGGATTTACGTTTACTATGTTATGTCTAGTCTATGAGACCAGGGTGTTTGATTGGGTGGACAACATGTCAGTTCATCCTGCAAGATCTCTGGTAGGTTGGAGGATGTCCTCTGGAAGTTGCCATAATTACTGTGTAAGTATGGAAGGGGGTGAGAACCATGAGCCTCCTAAGTCAATGTACCCAGAGGAGGACGGAAACTAGTTGTCCTCCGGCTACACCATGGTGCTACCCCAGAGAGAACTGTTGAGGCTACTGTAGATCTTCATTGCAAAATAGTGTGTTTTAATAAATGATTTGGTGAAGTGAATATATTTAGTATTGTTTAATCTGAAAAGGATCACTTTTTAATGTTTTACAATTAGTATTTTTATGAAATTCACTGAGGAGGATGGTCCTCCCCTTCCTCCTCTGAGGAGCTTCCAGTGCTTGGCTTATATTTTTATCAGCTCTGCTTGTTGTATTGTAATGTACATATTCTATGCTGTACATGTTAATATCATTTGTATAACAGTGTGAAAATGGAATGTTTTATTTTCTTTATTGACTATAGGTTTTTCTGCGCAACAAACTCTCAGTCTTACTGCAGAATTAGATGTTCATCCACATTCTACAAACATCACATTTTGAAGTTGAGGGTAAAATGTAGGCACTCGTTCTGAATGGTTAAGGTAAGGGTTAAGGTTTGGGATAGGGTTAAAATAAAAAATAAAAAACAGTGTCCACGACTGGGATCGAACACAACACCTTCTTATCCAGAGCCATTGGTTTACATCCATCCACAATGCTTTAGCAAAACCCAAACCTACTTGATGGTAATAGCACTCACTTTTGCCCCTAGTGGCCAGTTCTGAAAGCATTTCCCAATGTCCTCAGGACATGGATAGACGTCCAATTTCGACATCAATCTTGAACGATCTCCCTGTCCTCTCTAGGGCTTTAAGAGTGGAGCCAACAGCAGCTCCCCTCAACACTCCTGATGTAATTCTCCCCAGATAGACTCGTTCTGTCTACATGGGGACGCCGCATTTCCAGAGCTACCGCCAACTGGAGCTCAATTAGCATTGTCCACTCTCGTCACATCCATCGCGCTAGCGCTGATCATTTCCCTCTCAGAATTGATGTGTGTGTTTTGTGCTGCGTTTAACAATGTCACACTCACAGCCAGTAAAAGAGTATCATTGCCAATAAAATGGAGTTGGCTACGGTGGAGTGGGCCAGTGCGTGATTCAGCAATTTGAGGATAGTAATGGTCAAAACATATTTATGAAACTGTTGCTAAGATGGGGTGAGGTCTGTCCTTAATAAAGCACTGCTTTGCCTTCTTAACAACGTTATCAACAAGGCAGGTCCTACAGGCCCTAGTTTTATTGCACCTGGACTACTGTCCATTTGTGTTGGTCTGGTGCCACAAAGAGGGACTTAGGAAAGTTACAATTGGCCCAGAACAGGGGTCCTAACAGGGCAGCACATCTGGCCCTTGAATGTACCCGAAGCGCTAACATTAATAATATGCATGTCAATCTCTCCTGGCTCAAAGTAGAGGAGAGATTGATTTCATCAGTACTTGTTTTTGTGAGAAGTATTGACATGTTGAATGCACTAAGCTGTCTGTTTAAACTACTAACGCACAACTCAGACACCCATGAATACCACAAACAAACATGCCACCAGAGGTCTCTTCACAGTCTCCAAGTCCAGAACAGACTATGGGAGGTGCACAGTACTACATAGAGCCATGGCTACATGGAACTCTATTCCACATCAAGTAACTCATGCAAGCAGTAGAATCAGAAAAAAAAACGGATAAAAATACACCTTATGGAACAGCGGGGACTGTGAAGAGACACCCACAGGCACAGACATGCATACACACATACATGATAACATATGTACTAAACACACGCGTACACATAGATTTTGTGTTGTAGATATGTGGTAGTAGACTAGTGGCCCGAGGACACACTTAATGTGTTGTGAAATCTGTTGTTAAATTTATTGTAAGTTGTATTTAACTGTCTTCATAATTATAAAAACATTTACATATATTTTTTCTTTAAAACAACAATACAATACAATACACAGACAATACAAATAGCCGCTCCCATCAGTGGGTGCGCTCGCCCCTCCTGCCCGAGATGCCGGCAAGGCCCCGCCCCCGGACCAAGGGGATTTTCCAAGTGCGGGAAAAACCAAGCCCTGCCTGACGCCCGGGTGGGCATGGAGGCAAGCGCACCCATAACTACCAGGACCAGCACACACAACGCTCACAGCATGAAGCCAAACCACAGAACATAAATAGCGAAATGCAAAATACACAATTATTTAATCCCCTCCCTCAGCCCTGATTGGAGGACCTCAAACATTTATACTGTACATTTGTGTATATAATGATTCCAAAACTCACCAATTCCACCCTTCAGACAGTCACAAATCAACCCATCTTTCCCAATAAATCATCATTCTACAATTTCCTCTCGCAATTCATCCATCCATTCTCCGATGGTGTCTCACTAGGGACTTCTGCCAAAATTGCCCCAAGAATAACTATTTTACCCAAGTGCACAATGATATTTCCTATTGACTGACTGTTGTCCTTCAAATCCCAGAGCAATACAGTTTGCAGGTCCAACCGCACCCTGATATTACGGCATAACGGCATTATTTTTTTTATTTTTATTTTTTATTTTTTAGTTATTTTTTTAGTTTTTTTAGTTTTTATTTTACTTGCTGTGTTGTACTCACTTCGCCTCCATGGCCTTTTATATTTTTATTTATTTATACATATATTTGTTTGCCTTCACCTCCCTTATCTCACCTCACTTGCTCACATTGTATATAGACTTATTTATTTTTTATTTTTTTTCACTGTATTATTGACTATATGTTTGTTTTACTCCATGTGTAACTATGTGTTGTTGTATGTGTCGAACTGCTTTGCTTTATCTTGGCCAGGTCGCAATTGTAAATGAGAACGTGTTCTCAATTTGCCTACCTGGTTAAATAAAGGTTAAATAAAAATAAATAAATAAATAAATAACAACCATTCCTAGACCTGACTCCAAAAACAGGCCACCGACTGACAGCACCCAAATAAATGCTCTATTGTTTCTATTTCCACATGGCAGAGTCTGCACTATGCTGACTGTTGAATATACCATACACTGAACATTCTTTTTGTAGAGAGAATTTTATATAAATTGCAAAGAATGAATTGATACATCAACTGCCTTAATTTGGCTGGACCACAGGAAGAGTAGCTGGTGCCATTGCAGCAGCTAATGTGAATCCTTAATAAATACAAATACAAATCTGACAAGATCAACATTAAAACCCCCTAGAGTCAATTGACGTACTGATGCGTCAATCTAAGTAACATAATAAAAAATCCCCATCAAAATCCATCAGTGTAAGCTATAGATAGTTTCAGATATCTACCTATAGCGGCATTCCGCATCTGCAGTGGAAGTTGGCTGAGCTACAGAAAAAAATCTGTAATCTCAAGAAAACATCTGAACAGTTTGGACTACAAAACTAATTTGACCCCACTGTGTAAAGGGGAGATTCTCACAAATGCAATGATCATTTTGCTTTACTACCCCCACAATTGTCAAGAGACTCGACGGAAGGTAACTGATGCCAGTTAAAACAATTAACGATAGTATGGAGGTAGTTTTGTGCATTCCCAAAAAAGGGTTGAATATGTGTAAAAATATATATATATATAATTCCTGAGCTTTTCTTATATCTCCTAGATATAGGACAGATACTTCAAAACCGTATTCCTTACGATTCATTTTTTGACCGTTTTTTTTTTGCCATTTATGAATGTGTTATTCAATGTATTTCTATGGGCTATAGTAGTAAAGGCCAAATTCAATATATTATGCCGCAACATTTTTTTATACCTAAAATAAAAAATCGAATAGCTAAATGATCCATGGTATGGCAGTCTTAAAACAATTACATTGGTCAGCTTAGAACTCCCAGCCCCCTCCACCCAAACGGCTTAGACTTAGTGGTTAAATCTATCGAAATAGACTTTTGTTTAGATTTTTTTGCAGTTTACTAAACCGAGGAGCTAAGCACAGACAAAGTCCTAAAGGAAAACCTGATTCAGACTGCTTCTGGAGATGAATTCACAATTTAACAGGACAATAACCTAAAACACTAGGCCAAATCTACACTGCAGATAAAAGGGTTCTGTGTATGGCAAAGGGTTCTACCTATGAACCTTAACATCCTAAGAACCGCTTTTGGAGGAAAGGATTCTTTCATAATTCTTTGGAAGGCAATAAGAATTTTTTGTAAGGCATGAAGGGTTCTACATAGAACCATATATCCTATTTCCCAGCATGCTCTATTGCAGGGTGATTTTCAGAATGATTTGTTTAAATATTTTTGTTTTTGTATGTACATTTATTGGTTGATACATTTTATGCTACAAAGATATACATCATACATTTTTCTAAACTAATCCGATCTGTTAGTAGATGGATTAGTACTGAGATGGTTGTTCCAGTTTAGATGATTGAGGTAGTCTCAGTATATCATTTTCCCTACGCTGGCAGTCATTCTGAAGTCAGGTTGCAGTTCTACTGTACTTATTGGATATCCTAACTGGCTGGATTCCAATAGGAATTACGCATCACCATTGGTGTAAAAAGTACTTATTTGTTATACCTGAGTATAAGTAAAGATATCTTAATAGAAAATGACTCAAGTGAAAGTCAAATCAAATCAAATTTTATTTGTCACATACACATGGTAAGCAGATGTTAATGTGAGTGTAGCGAAATGGTTGTAGTCACCCAGTAAACTATTACTTGAGTAAAAGTATAAAAGTATTTCTAGTACTATCAAAACTCAATGTAATTGCTAAAATATACTTAAGTATCAAAAGTTAAAATAATTTCAAATTCCTTATATTAAGCAAAGCAGATGGCGACATATTGTTATTTACGGAAAGCCAGGGGCACACTCCAACATAATTTACAAATTAACCATGTGTGTTTAGTGAGTCCGACAGTTCAGAGGCAGTAGGGATGACCAGGGATGTTGTCTTGTTAAGCGTGTGAATTGGATAGTTTCTGTCCTGCTAAGCATTCAAAATGTAAAGAGTACTTTTGGGTGTCAGTAAAAAGTGTATTTTCAATAGGAATGTAGTGAAGTAAAAGTAAGTTGTCAAAAATATAAATAGTAAACTACAGATACCGCAAAAAAACGAATTAAGTACTTTAAAGTATTTTTACTTACTTTACACCACTGCGCATCACTTGTCAAGCCAGTATAATATGACTTGCAGGCCTGATGTGACCTGTAAACCAGGATTTTCCTAACACCACTGTGTTAGAGTACAACTAGGGCCAAAGAAAGGCCTTACGATACTGTATGTGTAATGTATTGTCATAAATTATTACATTTTAAAGGCTGATGAGGCTGGTGGAACCGTTCAAAGAGGGTTATAAGAAGAACCTTTAAATGATAAACTGGTTAATGGTAGAACCCTTCATAGACGGTTGTAGGTAGAACCATATACAGGGGGTTCAATAAAGAACCCTACATAGCATCAATCAATCAAATGCATTTCTAAAGTCCTTTTACATCAGATGTCACAAAGTGTCACGATCGTCTTGCGGTGAGAGAGAGGACCAAGGCGCAGCGTGTGAAAAATACATCTTCTCTTTATTTTGAAGATGAACAAACGACACAAAAACAAACAGACGAACGTGAAGCTATGCAAGAACTAGTGCACACATGGAACATAGAACATAGACAATTACCCACATTAACCTAGTGCCTATGACTGCCTTAAATATGGCTCCCAATCAGAGACAATTAATGACATCTGTCTCTGATTGAGAACCATTCAGGCAACCATAGACACAGCTAGACCTCTATACTAAACACAAACCCAACTACTCTACTTAACCCACTAAACCATACAACCACCCTAGACACTACAAAAACACATACATTCCCCATGTCACACCCTGACCTAACAAAAATAATAAAGAAAACAAAGAATACTAAGGCCAGGGTGTGACAGTACCCCCCACCAAAGGTGCGGACTCCGGCCGCAGAACCTGAAACAGAAGGGGAGGGTCCGGGGTGGCCCCCATCATGGCGGCGGCTCGGGCGCGGGACGAGGCCCCCACTTCACCATTGTCAATTCCCGCTTTGGTAGCGCCTCTGGAGCTGTGACCCTTGTAGTAAGTCCCTGACTGAAGACCATCCCAGAGGGCGCCACCGGACGGAGGGGTAGCTCCGGACTGAGGGGTAGCTCCGGACTGAGGGGTAGCTCCGGACTGAGGGGTAGCTCCGGACTGAGGGGTAGCTCCGGACTGAGGGGTAGCTCCGGACTGAGGGGTAGCTCCGGACTGAGGGGTAGCTCCGGACTGGCTGACGGATCTGGCTACTCATGGCTGGCTGACGGATCTGGCTGCTCATGGCTGGCTGACGGATCTGGCTGCTCATGGCTGGCTGACGGATCTGGCTGCTCATGGCTGGCTGACGGATCTGGCTGCTCATGGCTGGCTGACGGATCTGGCTGCTCATGGCTGGCTGACGGATCTGGCTGCTCATGGCTGGCTGACGGATCTGGCTGCTCATGGCTGGCTGACGGACCTGGCTGCTCATGGCTGGCTGACGGACCTGGCTGCTGATGGCTGGCTGACGGACCTGGCTGCTCATGGCTGGCTGACGGACCTGGCTGCTCATGGCTGGCTGACGGACCTGGCTGCTCATGGCTGGCTGACGGACCTGGCTGCTCATGGCTGGCTGACGGATCTTCTCTTTATTTTGAAGATGAACAAACGAAACAAAAACAACAAACAGACGAACGTGAAGCTATGCAAGAACTAGTGCACACATGCAACATAGAACATAGACAATTACCCACATTAACCTAGTGCCTATGACTGCCTTAAATATGGCTCCCAATCAGAGACAATTAATGACATCTGTCTCTGATTGAGAACCATTCAGGCAACCATAGACACAGCTAGACCTCTATACTAAACACAAACCCAACTACTCTACTTAACCCACTAAACCATACAACCACCCTAGACACTACAAAAACACATACATTCCCCATGTCACACCCTGACCTAACTAAAATAATAAAGAAAACAAAGAATACTAAGGCCAGGGTGTGACACAAAGTACTATACAGAAACCCAGCCTAAACCCCCAAACAGCAAGCTTTGCATATGTAGACGCACAGTGGCTAGGAAAAACTCCCTTGAAAGTCAGGAACCTAGCAAGAAACCAGGCTCTGAGGGGGTGGCCAGTCCTCTTTTGGCTGTGCCAGGTGGAGATTATAAGCGTACATGGCCATTAAGGACAGATTGTTCTTCTAGATGTTTAAACATTCATAGATGACCAGCAGGGTCAAATAATAATCACAGTAGTTGTAGCGGGTGCAACAGGTCAGTACCTCAGGAGTAAATGTCATTTGGGTTTTCATAGCCGAGCATTCAGAGATCGAGAAGGCAGGTACGCTAGAGAGAGAGAGAGAGAGTCGAAAACAGCAGGTCCGGGACAATGAAGCATGTCCGGTGAACAGGTCAGGGTTCCATAGCCACAGGCAGAACAGTTGAAACTGGAACAGAAACACAACCAGGTGGACTGGGGACAGACGCCTCACAAGTCCTCATTTGGCAGCTTCATTAAATAGTACCCGCAAAACACCAGTCTCAACGTCAAAAGTGAATAGGCGACTCCGGGATGCTGGCCTTCTAGGCAGAGTTGCAAAGAAAAGGCCATATCTCAGACTGGCCAATAAAATAAAAGATTAAGATGGGCAAAAGAACACAGACACTGGACAGAGGAACTCTGCCTAGAAGGCCAGCATCCCGGAGTCGCCTCTTCACTGTTGACATTGAGACTGGTGTTTTGCGGGTACAATTTAATGAAGCTGCCAGTTGAGGACTTGTGAGGCGTCTGTTTCTCAAACTAGACATTCTAATGTACTTGTCCTCTTGCTCAGCCTCCCACTCCTCTTTCTATTCTGGTTAGGGCCAGTTTGTGCTGTTCTGTGAAGGGAGTAGTACACAGCGTTGTAAGAAATCTTCAGTTTCTTGGCAATTTCTTGCATGATATAGCCTTCATTTCTCAGAACAAGAATAAACTGACGAGTTTCTGAAGAAAGTCTTTGTTTCTGGCCATTTTGAGCATATAATCGAACCCACAATTGCTGATGCTCCAGATACTCAACTAGTCTAAAGAAGGCCAGTTCTATTGCTATTTTAATCAGTTTAAGCTGTGCTAACATTATTGCAAAAGGGTTTTCTAATGATCAATTAGCCTTTTAAAATGATACATTTGGATTAGTTAACACAACGTGCCATTGCGACACAGGAGTGATGGTTGCTGCTAATGAACCTCTGTATACCTATGTAGATATTCCATTAAAAGAATCAGCCGTTTCCAGATACAATAGTCATTCACAACATTAACAATGTCTACACTGTATTTCTGAGCAAATTTATATTATTTATATGGACAAAAAATTTGCTTTTCTTTCAAAAACAAGGACATTTCTTAGTATCCCCAAACTTTTGAACGGTAGTGTATGTTTCTCTTAAGGATACCCTATAACTATAACACATCCAATAGTCAGGTGCTGTGCTGATGTTCTTCACCAGTGTTTACCCTTTGGAGCTGTGAATGACCCAGGTTAGCATTGTGTGAATGTTCAGAGAGTGCCGACCTGCTCCCTATCACTGTATGCAGTCAAAATGCACTCCACTCTAGATAGCACTAGTGGAAATAACTGCCTGTAATGATTCAATAGAGCACTTCCTGCTCCCTCTCCTGCCAGGTACTAATTACATTAGCAGCTCTCACAGAGATGAGTGCAAATGGCTATATTCACACACACACACACGAGCGCACACGGACGTACGCACGCACACACACGGACGCACACACACACACACACACACACGGAGCCACACACACACACACACATACACGACAAGCCTGTTAGTTCTCTTTACTGCACCTTATGTTTAAACGCAAAATTCTTCGACCGACCATTAGTGGAATTGAAAATGGAAGGCTTCTGAATGTTGTTTGGTTTTTTCATATCTGTCTGAGGGTCATATGGTAGATGTTTCAGGATAATGGAATGAGGCACACAAATAACTCCAATCTCTATACCGTAGGCTTTTATGTGTCTTTACGTAGGTCAAAAGTTTTGTTAATATTCTTGGTTTTTTGCACATTAAATACAGCTCAAACTATCAAACTACTTGTAAAAATAGAACAGTACCACTTTATTTAAACCCTGCAAAGCACATGTTTATAGGCTGTTATAATGCATTGTAAGACTTGTCATAAGCTTGTATGACCCCCTTGTAATGTGCTATTACCAATGCTTAATAACCCTTACTAAATAAAAGCCATTTTGAGTCTGTTGAAAATATCTATATAGAGACATAGCATAGCCTTATAGAGATTATGAAGGTTCACACTTAGTAAAGTGTTACCGAAATAGCACATTGGATTTGGAGGGAGATACAGTAAGGTAGATCAGGGGAGGAGAGCTACACACTAAAACATGTGGATTCCTCAAGGGTTCTTTGGGAAGGCTGCTGGTTCTATGTGGAACCATACTTACCCAAATAAGCCCTTCAATGGTTCTTTGCAGTTCAAAAAAGGGTTCTTTCCTCTTTTAGTGATACTTAAAATGTAGGGGCGGTGGGGCTCATTCGAATATTTTGGGGCGTAATTTATGCACAGCTCTTTTTGTGCAACCGTGAGTGAGAGTGTCATTCCAGTTTTTTCAACTTGTGTGTTATATATTTAAATGTTAAATACCATAGTTGTTAATGGTGTCTTGTGAAAGACTTACTAGGTCAGTAGATCTCAATTCTTTCCTCTGTGATCCCCAGCTGTTCCAGAGCTAGCACAACTGATTTAACTTGTTAATAACACATTAATAAACTTCTTAGGGATGGGCCCTTTTTTCTCTCAATTTCTGCCTGAATGATGTGCCCAAAGTAAACTGCCTGCTCAGGCCCTGAAGCCAGGATATGCATATAATTGGTACCATTGGAAAGAAAGCACTTTGAAGTTTGTAGAAATGTTAAAAAAATGTAGGAGAATATAACACAATAGATATGGTAGGAGAAAATACAAATATTTATTTTTTTGAGAGACCATCCTCTTATAAATGCAAGAGAAAGGTCATATTGTAGAATATCTCCCTGGATGCAATTCCTATGGCTTCCACAGGATGTCAGCAGTCTATGTTCAAGGTTTCATGCTTGTAACTTCAAAAACGAATAAGAAATAACAGTTTGTATAAGGACACAGTATTGGAAATCCGTGTCTTGGAAATCGGTTTCCTATTGAACATACTTCTTTCCGAAATAAATATTATAGTTTGATTACATTTTAGGGTACCTGAGGAGAAAATAGAAACGTATTTTGACTTGTTGAAACAAAGTTTAGGGGTAGATTTTTGGATTTCTTTCTCTGCAAGTTGAACGAGCGGATTACTCAAATCGATGGCAGGCACCAACTAAACAGACTTTTTGGGATATAAAGAAGGATTTTACCTAACAAAATTACACTACATGTTATAGCTGGGACCCTTTGGATGACAAATCAGAGGAAGTATTTCAAAAAGTAAGTGAATATTTAATCGCTATTTGTGAATGTATGAAACCTGTGCCAGTTGAAAAATATTTTGATGTGCGGCGTCATCCTCAAACAATTGCATGGCATGTTTTCGCTAAAATGCATTTAGATTAAGAACAATGTAAGCTTTCAGCCAACATAAGAAACTTACATGTACCTAAATGTTTAAAATCCATACTATTTATTTGAATTTATTTGAATTACATGCATTACATACATCACTTTTATTATAAGTCGAAATCCTCCCAGATTGCAGTTCCTAGGGCATCCACTAGATGTCAACAGACTTTAGAAAGAGTTTCATGCTGGTTTTCGGAAAAATGAGCCAGGAATTGTAGTTTTTCTAGGTGTCTCCCATTTTGGCTGTAGTGTTTCCAAGCGTGTGGAAGAGAGCGCTTTCTTTGGTATTTTTCTCCGGTAAAGACAATAACGATTCTCCGTCTTAAATTGTATTGTTGTTTGACTTGTTTGGAAAAGTTTATTAGTAACGTTTGAGATTCATTTTGTACGTATTTTGATGGACGGAAACTGGATTATGACTGAAGCGCGCCAGCTAAACTGAATTTTTATGGATATAAAGAAGAACATTATCGAACAAAAGGACCATTTGTGATGTATCTGGGACCTTTTGGAGTGCCAACAGAAGAAGATCATCAAAGGTAAGGCATTTATTATATCGCTATTTCTGACTTTCGTGGCGCACCTGCCTGGTTGAAATGTTTTTCATGCTTTTGTATGCAGTGCACTGTCCTCAGACAATCACATGGTGTGCTTTCTCCGTAAAGCCTTTTTGAAATCTGACACAGCGGCTGGATTAACGGCTGGATTAACAAGAAGTTCAGCTTTATTTTGATGTATTACACTTGTGAATTTCGCGCTCTGCAATTTCACCGGATGTTGGCCAGGTGGGACGCCAGGTCTCACCTGCCCATAAGAAGTTAAAGAACTAGAAAAAGGATTGTAACCGTAGCGGTACCCTTTTTTGGTGCTGTATGGAACCTTTTTTTAATGGTTCTTTATAGAAACTTAGGAAAGTGTTTTTTATAGCACCATACAGTATTTTGTTTTTTATGTATTATTTCTTACATTGTTAGCCCAGAAAACCTTAAGTGTTATTACATACAGCCAGTGAAGAACTATTGGATATCAGAGCGACATCAACTTACCAGCACTATGACCAGGAATAAGACTTTCCCGAAGTGGATCCTTTGTCCGCACCACCCAGGGCATTTGAACTGATTCCAGAGGCCAACCCAAAACAACGCCGCCGAGAAGAGGGAGATAGAGTGGTCTTCGGAGGCACGCACACCCCCCACCACTTCTGAGTATATTACTCGCTAATGTCCAGTCCCTAGATAAGAAGTTAAACGAAATCAGGGCAAGGGTTGTTTCCAGAGAGACATCAGGGATTGTAACATACTATATTTCACGGAAACATGGCTCACTCAGGATATGCTGTCAGAGTCGATACAGCCACCTGGAATCTCAGTGCGTCGCGCCAACAGGAATAAACATCTCTCTGGGAAGAAGAAGAGCGGGGATTTCATGATTAACGACTCATGGTGTAATTGTAACAACATATAGGAACTCAAGTCTTTTTGTTCATCTGACCTAGGATTCCTCACAATCAAATGCCGACCGTATTATCTCCCAAGAGAATTCTCTTCCATTATTGAGTCACAGATGTATATATCCCCCCTCAAGCTGATACCACGACAGCCCTCAAGGAACTTCACTGGACTTTATGCAAACTGTAAGCCATATATCCTGAGGCAGTATTTATTGTAGCTGGGGACTTTAACAAAGCACATTTGAGAGCAAGGCTACCCAAATTTTATCAGCATATCGACTGTAGCACTCGCCCTTGATAAACACTGTACCACTGTTTGTCACTCAAACTGACGTACGTCGGACACCGACTTATTGCTTCCAGACAAACTAAACACCTTCTTTGCCCGCTTTGAGTGTAATACAGTGCCACCGACGTGGCCCGCTACCAAGGACTGTGGGCTCTCCTTCTCCGTAAGTAAGACATTTAAACGTGTTAACCCTCGCAAGTTTTAATGCACCGTAATATTGGAACAAAATTCTGAATACATTTTATCTTGATGTTCTGGTGCTGTTCGGGCAATTTAAAGTATTGATTTATTTGTGGAGGAATTTAACTGTTTTCTGTGTGATTTGTAATGTGTTATTTGTGCTTAGCATGACTGTTTTTGTATTTTAATGTGTGTATGTACACTGAGTATACAAAACATTAAGATCACCTGCTCTGTCCATGACAGACTGACCAGGAGAGTCCAGGTGAAAGCTATGAACCCTTATTGATGTCACTTGTTAAATCCACTTCAATCAGTGTATATGAAGTAGAGGAGACAGGTTAAAGAAGGATTTTTAAGCCTTGACAATAGAAACGTGGATTGAGGCTGTTCTGAGTACAAAATGGGGTGTGCAACTCAATATTAGGAAGGTGTTACTAATGTTTGGTATACTCAGTATATATATACAGTATATATGTATATATATATATATATATTTACATTTACATTTAAGTCATTTAGCAGACGCTCTTATCCAGAGCGACTTACAAATTGGTGCATTCACCTTATGATATCCAGTGGAACAACCACTTTACAATAGTGCATCTAACTCTTTTAAGAGGGGGGGGGTTAGAAGGATTACTTTATCCTATCCTAGGTATTCCTTAAAGAGGTGGGGTTTCAGGTGTCTCCGGAAGGTGGTGATTGACTCCGCTGACCTGGCGTCGTGAGGGAGTTTGTTCCACCATTGGGGTGCTAGAGCAGCGAACAGTTTTGACTGGGCTGAGCGGGAACTGTACTTCCTCAGAGGTAGGGAGGCGAGCAGGCCAGAGGTGGATGAACGCAGTGCCCTTGTTTGGGTGTAGGGCCTGATCAGAGCCTGAAGGTACGGAGGTGCCGTTCCCCTCACAGCTCCGTAGGCAAGCACCATGGTCTTGTAGCGGATGCGAGCTTCAACTGGAAGCCAGTGGAGAGAGCGGAGGAGCGGGGTGACGTGAGAGAACTTGGGAAAGTTGAACACCAGACGGGCTGCGGCGTTCTGGATGAGTTGTAGGGGTTTAATGGCACAGGCAGGGAGCCCAGCCAACAGCGAGTTGCAGTAATCCAGACGGGAGATGACAAGTGCCTGGATTAGGACCTGCGCCGCTTCCTGCGTGAGGCAGGGTCGTACTCTGCGAATGTTGTAGAGCATGAACCTACAGGAGCGGGTCACCGCCTTGATGTTAGTTGAGAACGACAGGGTGTTGTCCAGGATCACGCCAAGGTTCTTAGCACTCTGGGAGGAGGACACAATGGAGTTGTCAACCGTGATGGCGAGATCATGGAACGGGCAGTCCTTCCCCGGGAGGAAGAGTATATATATATATAATATATACAAAATATATATTGTGTTTAATGTGTATTTTATATTGTATTATACAGGGCGCATTTGGTAAAGAGACTTCGTTCTCAATATGTCTTTCGTGTCAAAATAAAAGTTAAATAAAACTAAACATAGGCTTTGAAAAAGCACACGCAAGTACCAGTAGCGACAAGTTGGACATGGACTTGGACATTTTTGCCAACATATGGCTAACCTTTTGACATGTACGAACACACCAGTGTGATCATTACACTCAAACCGGTGTGATTAGAACACTGCAATATAACATTGCCACAGTCAGCGTTGGAGCTGGCCACGCTGTTTTTCACAGAAACATTTTGCACAAACACAGTCTTTACAACTTTATGTCCTCAATGGGAGATGTTGATTTTTAAATGTAGATGTTTGGACATTCACAGAAGTAGCAAAAGCTTACACAATTCTCATCCAAATCAGAAAATGTAGGCTACATTAGTCTGAGGAAAGAGCGGGCTAACACAAGCGGTCATATAACACAAGCGGTCATATCCCGACTGACAGAAACCATAATATGAATTAGCTAATAGCATTTACTATTTAAAATGTATCACATAAGGGGTGAGCTCACCAGTGATCAAAATAATTGAGTAAAACACTTTCTAAAAATCTAAAGTAATCTGATGGTGGGCAGAGTGTGTGCACACTACCATATTTGTTTTTCTGTGTCAACCAACACGCAAAATGCATGTTGAAGGTGAAGGGGGTGGGTCGTCTACATCATTCACTTCCCATCATTCAGTTTACTAATTTTGCTATGACATCTTTAGTCTGACAGACATTTACGTGACCTTAAACGCATTCTCTTAACTTCCTACGTTACCTAACCTGCTGCTTTAGTTAGTTCCATCAATATATTCCCTCCAAAAGGTACAGGTTTGGGGTCAAGTACTTTGTTATGTGCGGCGTGAAGACCAGATTTGTCCAGGACATTATTGTCTACACAGGGTTCACCACTGACTTCTATCTAACCTTAAAAGGGGCTTGGGGTGTCTAGGTCCGTGGTCATGACAATGCTGGCTCCTCATCTCAGGGAGGGCCACACTTTGAATGTGGACAAGTCCCACACCCTTCCAGCATCTGCTCTCCCACAGCACAGGGGCCTGTGGCACAGTCCGGTTGAACAAGAAGGGGATGCTGGCAATCAGAAGCAGGAAGATGCAGAGGGGGAAGGTGGAGTTGGTCAACAGCTGGCAGTAAAGTGGCATGACAACGAGACGTCCATGTTCTCTCCACTGTCCATACAGCAACCATGTCTGCCACATAGACGGTGGACCATCTGACGGGAGAGAGAAAGATCAAACCAGACTGAGAACCTCATGAGAGAGCTGCTGGAGGAGCACTACACTGCTCAGCGTCCATTCATTGGGGGCCGCCCTGCTGCAGACAATCCCCTACGCCTCACTGTAAGTCATTTTCCCTACAAAGTTTTTAAAATTGCTGCTAAAGGCAGTTGCACACAGAGGCATTGCAAAGTCCGGCACCAGGAGAAAGAAGCAGAGGAGTTTGACAAAGTACACTTGTTTATGTTGTGACACACCCCTGTGTGTTGCACCATGCTTTGGGGAGTATCATAAACTCAAGTACTATTGAGCACATCTGCAGCAATTAGTGACTGACTGACTGACGTGACCTGCCATGATATGATACTATGCCCTAAGGGATGGCGGTGGGAATGCAGTTGTTCAATTCATATGAATATTGAAATATAGGTTAGGCATATTATTAAGTTGTCAATCTTTTCTTTTGTTTTTTTCCTCAAGTAAAACTACTTTTTGTTTTTGTTGTTCAACCACTAGCAATACTTCAATAAAATAGACAACCATTACATATAGGCCTATGTAATTTCTTGCATTTTCTTCCTCCAGTAAAACTGTAAAGCAATGCATGATAAAGCACTATGTTGCTAGTTGACAGAAGCTGGCCTCAATCTTCAGCAATAAATATGTGCAGTTCCAGTTATGATGTTGGCAAATCATTTTAAATACTGTGTGTGTGTGTGGTTTCTGAATGTACAAAATAAAGAGGAAGAATTAGTACTTATAATATCAGGATATAGCAATAAAACAATATTACAATGGAGTAACATAATAACACTGCTATAAAAAATAAGTTGCAATGACAAAAATCACAATTATGAATGATATAAGAACAGTAACTGAAAAGCTCTACAAGGGCTCCACAAGAGGGCAGGGCAGGACAGGGCAGAGCTATGCTAAACAGGCCAAATTAATACATAGGCCGTGGTCACGATAAGACCAGGGTAGCTTCAAAGGACACAACACAAGCTAATACTTCTTTGACGCCATTAGCATTGTTTTACAGAGCTAATAGAATAATGTAGCTAGCTACATAAGCACAATTGAGTATATCACTACAAAGGTTATGAAATTAGTATCTTGCGTTGCACGGTTACAAAGGCATACACACAGAATACGTTATGCTCCATACATACATACATGCTGTGACGCTCGTTGATAGAAGGATCGGACCAAGGTGCATCGTGGTAGGCGTACATCTTACTTTTATTTGATGACACCGAAAAAACAACAAATACAAAACAAAACGCACAGTTCTGTAGGGCTGGAAAGTAACAGTACAAAAACAAGATCCCACAAACTAAAGGTGGAAAAAAGGCTGCCTAAGTATGATCCCCAATCAGAGACAACGATAGACAGCTGCTTCTGACTGGGAACCACACCCGGCCAACAAAGAAATAGAAAAACTAGAATGCCCATCCAAATCACACCCTGACCTAACCAAATAGAGAAATAAAAAGGCTCTCTAAGGTCAGGGCGTGACACTACCCCCCCAAAGGTGCGGACTCCGGCTGCAAAACCTGACTCTATGGGGGAGGGTCCGGCTGGGCATCTAGCCTCGGTGGCGGCTCCGGTTCGGGACGTAGACCCCGCTCCGCTCGCTGATCCCTCCGCTTCCGTGGAACCGGACCGTGGATTGTCGCCGGAGGCTCCGGACCGTGGATTGTCGCCGGAGGATCCGGACAGTAGATCGTCGCCGGGGACTCCGGACCGTAGCTCGTCACCAGAGGAACCAGATCGTGGATCATCGCCGGAGGAGCCGGACCGTGGATCGTCGCCGGAGGCTCCGGACTGTGGATCGTCGCCGGGGGCTCCGGACCATAGATCGTCGCTGGGGACTCCGGACCGTAGGTCGTCGCCGGGGACTCTGGACCGTAGTTCGTCACCGGAGGAACCAGATCGTGGATCGTCGCCGGAGGAACCGGACCGTGGATCGTCGCCGGGGGCTCCGGACCGTAGGTCGTCGCCGGGGACTCCGGACCGTAGATTGTCGCTGGGGACTCCGGACCGTAGATCATCGCAGAAGGCTCCGGACTGGGAACCGTCGCTGGAGGCTCCGGACTGGGAACCCTCGCTGGCGGCTCCGGACTGGGAACCCTCGCTGGAGGCTCTGGACTGCCGACCGTCGCTGGAGACTCCGGACCTTGGATCGTCTCTGGAGGCTCCGGTCCATGGATCATCACGGGATGCTCCGGGCCATGGATCCTCCCTGGAGGCTTTGGGCCATGGATCATCACTGGAGGCTCCGGGCCATAGATCATCACTGGAGGCTCTTGGCCATGGATCATCACTGGAAGCTTCGGGCCGTGGATCATCACTGGAGGCTTCGGGCCATGGATCATCACTGGAGGCTTCGGGCCATGGATCATCACTGGAGGCTCCGGGCCATGGATCATCACTGGAGGCTCCGGGCCATGGATCATCACTGGATGCTCCGGGCCATGGATCATCACTGGATGCTTCGTGCCATGGATCATCACTGGAGGCTTCGGACTGGGAACCTTCACAGGAGGCTCCGGACTGCGAAGGTGCACTGGAGGCCTGGTGCGTGGAGCCAACACAGGGCGTACCAGGCTGGGGAGACGCACGTGAGACCGGGTGTGTGGAGCAGGCACAGGGCTTACCAGGCTAGAGAGACGCACTGGAGGCCGGGTGCGTGGAGCTGACACAGGATATACTGGGCCGTGGAGGCGCCCTGGAGGTCTGGAGGGTAGAGCTGGCACAACCCGTCCTGGCTGGATGCTCACTATAGCACGGCAAGTGCGGGGCGCTGGCACAGGACGCACTGGGCTGTGAAGGCGCACTGGAAACACAGTGCGTAGAGCCGGCGCAGGACATCCTGGTCCGAGGAGGCGTACTGTAGACCAGGAGCGCTGAGCCGGCACAACCCGTCCTGGCTGGATGCTCATTTTTGCACGGCAAGTGCGGGGAGCTGGCACCGAGCGCACAGGGTTGTGAATGCGCACTGGAGACACAGTGCGTATCACCGCCTTGATTTGAGCGGGCAGGGTGCCTTGGTTTGAGGGCAACGTGGGTTAACTGACCTGTTGTGTGACATTCATATTTTGGAACAGTGACATTCTGGGTTGCCGGTTTGCCCAGGTAGCTGTCCCTGGGCAAAAAAGTTTGAAGACCCCTGATTTACAAGATACCTGCAATTTGCTCTTTAGCGCCATCTGTTGAGTACACTATATAGCAGATCAGATGACCTGGGTGGTCATTTCAGCGCCCCAGGACAGTCCATTTACTTTGTGCTGCAACCCGAAACCCTTCAATCTCATTGGTGCAGAGCAGTCCCATAGCAAAGCAATCCATTAGCTTGCAATGCAATCCGAGCACTGGGTGGCAGGCCCTTGCGCCTGGAGCTTATTGTAAGAGTAGGGGTGTTAACCCGGTATCCTGGATAAATTTCCAGTCTGGCCCTCATACCATCATGGCCACCTAATCATCCCCAGCTTCTAATAAGAATGGCGCCGGAGAGGATGGCTGCCGTTTTACGGGCTCCTAACCAATTCTACTATTTTGTTAGTTTTTTTGCATTGTTTGGAACTTATTTTGTACATAATGTTGATGCTACCGTCTCTTATGACCGAAAATAGCTTTTGGATATCAGAACAGCGATTACTCACCTCAAACTCGACAAAGATTTTTTCTTTAACCTTTCTGGGAACGGGGTTCTCGCCAACAGCCAATAAAATTGCAGGGCGCCAAATTCAATCAACAGAAATCTCATAATTCAAATTTCTCAAACATACAAGTATTAGACACCATTTTAAAGATAAACTTCTCGTTAATCCAACCACCGTGTCCGATTTCAAAAAAGCTTTTCGGCGAAAGCAGAACATATCATTATGTTAGGTTAGCAACTAATCACAGAAAATATACAGCCATTTTCCAACCAAAGAGAGGAGTCACAAAAAGCAGAAATGGAGATTAAATTAATCACTAACCTTTGATATTCTTCATCAGATGACACTCCCGGGACAACATGTTACACAATACATGTATGTTTTGTTGGATCAAGTTCATATTTATATCCAAAAACCTCAGTTTACATTTGAATTTGCACAGAGCCACATCAATTTACAGAAATACTCATAATAAACATTGATAAAAGATACAAGTGTTATTCATAGAATTAAAGATATACTTCTCCTGCAACCGCTGTGTCAGATTTCAAAAAAACTTTCCGCAAAAAGCAAACCATGCAATAATCTAATTTTGGCGCTCAGACAACAAATCAAGCCAAACAGATATCCGTCATGTTGGAGTCAACATAAGTCAGAAATAGCATTATAAATATTCACTTACCTTTGATGATCTTCATCAGAATGCACTACCAGGAATCCCAGTTCCACAATAAATGTTTGATTTGTTCGATAAAGTTAGTCTTTATGTCCAAATACCTCCTTTTTGTTCGCGCATTTAGCCCAGTAATCCAAATTCATGACGTGCGATCACTAGGTGCAGACAAAAGTCAAAAAGTCCGTAAAAACATGTCAAACGAAGTATAGAATCAATCTTTAGGATGTTTTTAACATAAATCTTCAATAATATTCCAACCGGAGAATTCCTTTATCTTCAGAAATGCAATGGAACTCAAGCTAACTCTCACGTGAACGGGCATGGTCAGCGCATGGCACTCTGGGAGAGACCTTACTCAATCCCCTCTCATTCGCCCCCACTTCACAGTAGAAGCATCAAACAAGGTTCTAAAGACTGTTGACATCTAGTCAACAGCCTTGGTTGGTGCAATATGACCCCATAGACACTGTGTATTCGATAGGCCAAGAGTTGAAAAACTACAAACCTCAGATTTCCCACTTCCTGGTTGGATTTTTCTCAGGTTTTCGCCTGCCATATGAGTTCTGTTAAACTCACAGACATCATTCATACAGTTTTAGAAAAGTCAGAGTGTTTTCTATCCAAAACTAATAATAATATGCATATATTAGCAACTGAGACTGGGGAGCAGGCCGTTTACTCTGGGCACCTCTGGGCACCTTTCATCCAAGCTACTCAATACTGCCCCTGCAGCCATAAGAAGATAAGCTTCCCACAATAAATCATGCCAAATATTGGCATCTTACATTCAAACAATGAATCCTGATCTAGGATAACTTTTAAAACATGAAATTATTTGGCTTGCTCTAAAAGGATTTGGCTAAAAGCAAATCACATACACATGGTTAGCAGATGTTAATGTGATTGTAGCGAAATGCTTGTGCTTCTAGTTCTGACAATGCAGTAATAACCAACAAGTAATCTAACCTAACAATTCCACAACTACTACCTTATACACACAAGTGTAAAGGGATAAAGAATATGTACATAAAGATATATGAATAAGTGATGGTACAGAACGGCATAGGCAAGATGCAGTAGATGGTATCGAGTACAGTATATACATATGAGATGAGTAATGTAGGGTATGTAAACATACAAGTGGCATAGTTTAAAGTGGCTAGTGATACATGTATTACATAAAGATGGCAAGATGCAGTAGATGATATAGAGTCCAGTATATACATATACATTATATTAAGTGGCATTGTTTAAAGTGGCTTGTGATACATTTTTTATCAAGTGAGCTGGAGTTGAGTCAGTATGTTGGCAGCGGCCACTAAATGTTAGTGGTGGCTGTTTAACAGTCTGATGGCCTTGAGATAGAAGCTGTTTTTCAGTCTCTCGGTCCCTGCTTTGATGCACCTGTACTGACCTCGCCTTCTGGATGATAGCGGGGTGAACAGGCAGTGGCTCGGGTGGTTGTTGTCCTTGATGATCTTTATGGCCTTCCTGTGACATCGGGTGGTGTAGGTGTCCTGGGGGGCAGGTAGTTTGCCCCCAGTGATGCGTTGTGCAGACCTCACTACCCTCTGGAGAGCCTTACGGTTATGGGCGGAGCAGTTGCCGTACCAGGCGGTGATACAGCCCGACAGGATGCTCTCGATTGTGCATCTGTAGAAGTTTGTGAGTGCTTTTGGTGACAAGCCGAATTTCTTCAGCCTCCTGAGGTTGAAGAGGCGCTGCTGCGCCTTCTTCACAACGCTGTCTGTGTGGGTGGACCAATTCAGTTTGTCCGTGATGTGTACACCGAGGAACTTACAAATTACTACCCTCTGATGCTGCCATCCCTGTGGGATGATGTTCTTTGGCTTGCAAGCCTCCCCATTTTTCCTCCAAACATAACGATGGTAATTATCGGCAAACAGTTTTATTTGTGTTTCATCAGACCAGAGGACATTTTCTCCAAAAAGTATGATCTTTGTCCCCATGTGCAGTTGCAAACCATAGTCTGGCTTTTTTTATGGCAGTTTTGGAGCAGTGGCTTCTTCTTTGCTGAGCGGCCTTTCAGGTTATGTCGATATAGGACTAGTTTTAGTGTGGATATGTCACGACCTCCGCCGATGTCGGCCCCTCTCCTTGTTCGGGTGGTGTTCGGCGGTCGACGTCACCGGCTTTCTAGTCACCACCGATCCATGTTTAATTTTTGTTTTGTTTTGTCTGTATTACACACACCTGGTTTCAATTCCCATATCATGTTCCTTATTTAACCCTCTAGCATACCTTTCTGTTCTGTCCGTGATTGTTGGTGTCTTAGTGATTGTAGTAGGTGTTATTTTGTATGTATTTTCCTTATTGGAATATTGCTTGTATTTTTTTGTGATTAAAACTCAGTTGTTTTTGTTCAAACCTGTGTCCTGCGCCTGACTCCGCTACATCTCTTCACCCAATCGCTGACAGGATATAGATACTTTTGTACCTGTTTTCTCCAGCATCTTCACAAGGTCCTTTGCTGTTGTTCTGGAATTGATTTGCACTTTACGCACCAAAGTACGTTCATCTCTAGGAGACAGAACGCGTCTCCTTCCTGAGCGGTATGACGGCTGCATGGTCCCATGGGGTTTATACTTGGGGACTATTGTTTGTTCAAATGAAAGTGGTACCTTCAGGCGTGGAAATTGCTCCCAAGGATGAACCAGACTTGTGGCGGTTTACAATTTCTTGGCTAAGAAGGTCTTGGCTAACTATTTTAGATATTCACGATGTCAAGCAAAGAAATTGACACATTGACTCGGTACCGGTACCCCCTGTAGATAGCCTCATTATTGATATTTTAATGTGTTAGCTTTTTTTTTAACTTAGCCTATTTAGTAAATATTCTTCACTATTTTCTTAAAACTGCTTTGTTGGTTCAGCACAAGTGAAAAAAATTATATTTTATTGGCTCATTCATCCCCTCTCCTCTCCCCTGTAATTATTCCCCAGGTCGTTGCTGTAAATGAGTATGTGTTCTCAGTCAAGTTACCTAGTAAAATAAGGGTTAAATATAATTAAATAAAAGGCTGTCAGTCATACTCAGAGCCCTGTGAACTGGGCCACCCACACATATTCTGTACGGTGGCTCAGATGCAGCCCTAAAGAGATTTTGTAACGCTTGTCGTCTGGAGGAGAAGAAGAGGACCAAGGTGCAGCGTGGTAAGTGTTCATATCATTTAATAAAATATGCAACACTAAACAAAACAACAAACACGACAAATGAACAGTCCTGAAAGGTGACACAAACACTAACCCGGAAACAACCACCCACAAACATAGGTGGGAACAGGCTACCTAAATATGATTCTAAATCAGAGCCAATGAATGACAACTGCCTCTGATTGAGAACCATACCAGGCCAAACACACAGAAATACAACACAAGGACAACATAGAACACCAGACATAGAATGCCCACCCAAACTCACGCCCTGACCAACCAAAACAGAGACATAAAAAGGATCTCTAAGGTCAGGACGTGACAGATTTAGAGGCAGTATTTTTAAAGGAGGGTGGAGATTCACTCTGCTTGCATATTTTTTTTACAGATATATCAGAAACAGAGGTGGCAGGTTAAGAGGAAACAAAGTGTGAGAGGTGGCATCAGGTATTGAATCCCAGTCTCATGCGGGGAATCGTACATGTGCGTAAAGCCGGGGCTTAATGCATCATGTACATGGGACGCACATGTACAAAGGAGCTCAGCTACATTAGACAGCTACATTACCCACAGATATCAAGTACTGATCACTGCACAGAAGTTCTCTTTCAATCTCATCCCTTCTCCCGTGTGCTACAACCTTAACCATTTGACTGGCGAAGAGGAGGGAGGGCTATCCACTCCGTGGTAGTTAGATGGATTGGGAGGAGGAGGAGGAGAGTGACTGCTGCTGTGTGCCTGTCTACACAGCCCCCCTCCCTCTCTCACTCTGTCAGCAATCCCCTCTTCTCTTTCTCCCTCTCCATCTCCCTTGCGCTCTCTCTGTCTGTCTGTTGTGTTAGCAGTATGGAGCCCAACAGTCCTAAGAAGATCCAGTTTGCTGTGCCTCCCTTTCAGAGCCAGTTGGACCCTCAGGCAGCTGAACATGTGAGTTCATCCAACTGCACTATTGGCTTGTGGGGGGTGGGTGGGTGGCGGGTAATGTGCATGGGTGACAGGGATATTTGATCATTTGGACTTCACTAGAGAGTAGATGGCTAGTTGGGTTTGTTGCTAATTGACAAGCTGGGAACGTATCAAGTGTCTCAGCGTAACAGTGCTGATTTAGGATCACTTTAAACATTTACATCACAAAAAATTATATTACATGGACAGAGGGAGCTGAGCCTAGATCAGCACTCCTGCTCTGAAACACTTGATACATAATTGCCCTGGTCTTTATGAAATAGCTTTTGGTTTTATTCGTGGTCATCTTTACAGCTGATTTCAATATTTGTGCATTAAACTATCTAACAATTATTCTAAAGATGATTCACAAACATCATGCTTGAAGTTGATTGCATTTACACAGTCAGCATTGGATGAACAATATCATGTTACTTTAATGGTTGAAGCAAAACCTTCATGCCCCTAAATCCATTACTACAACCAACATCAGCCTGATGCAACTCTTTTGGCTAGTAATGGCTGGAACACACAGAATGAGAGGATTGGATGCAGTTGAGGATTAGATGCTGCTGTGCATTATACTGTAGGGTGGTTACCCCTAGGCTCTGATCGTGGGTCAGTTTTTGATTTTCCCCTCTAATGGTTATGGTTGGGATTGGGAAAGGGGAAGCTGATCCCTCACCCCTTCCTCCCCCATCTCAGATTCGTAGGAGAAGACCCACCCCTGCGACGCTGGTCATCTACCAAGAGCCATCTGGGGCAGGTAAGACAGGGAAAACTCTATCCCATCACAGTGTGTGAGTGTGTCTGTCTGTCTGTCTGTCTGTCTGTCTGTCTGTCTGTCTGTCTGTCTGTCTGTCTGTCTGTCTGTCTGTCTGTCTGTCTGTCTGTCTGTCTGTCTGTATGTTTCTAGGAGGTTTAGGGTTAAGGTTAGAATTAGTATTAGGGTTAGAATTATGTTCTAACCCTAATACTAATTAGGGTTAGGGTTAAAAGCTAGGGTTTGTTTTAGGGTTTGGTTTAAGATTATGTTTTAGGGTTAGAGTTAGGGTAAGAGTATGGGTTAGGGTTAAGGTTAAGGTTTAGGTTAGGTATAGGGGTTAGGGAAAATAGGATTTTGAATAGGACTGAATTGTGTGTCCCCACAAGGTTAGCTGTACAATACTGTGTGTGTGTATGTGTGTGTGTGTGTGTGTGTGTGTGTGTGTGTGTGTGTGTGTGTGTGTGTGTGTGTGTGTGTGTGTGTGTGTGTGTGTGTGTGTGTGTGTGTGTGTGTGTGTGTGTGTGTGTGTGTGTGTGTGTGTGTGTGTGTGTGTATCTCTCCGTGTGTGTCCTGCAACTAAGGTTACAATGGAGGGGCGTACACCACCATATCATTTTTACCAGCTTTTACAGAATGTCTGGAGGCTCCTGAGTGGAGCAGTGGTCTAAGACACTGCATCTCAGTACAAGAGGTGTCACTGCAGTACCTGGTTTGAATCCAGGCTGCATCACATCTAGCTATGATTGGGTCCCATAGGACGGTGCACAATTGGTAAGGGTCGTCCGGGTTTGGCCGGGCTAGGCCGTCATTGTAAATAAGAATTTGTTCTTAATTGGTTAAAGGTTAAATACATGTCTTCACTCTCACACTAGAGACTATATACTTTATCTGCCTCAACATTATCAGCATAACATTTACTGTGAGTTTATAGAAGTCAGGACATTCACTCATGCTCACTCATATGCTATTGAGAGCCAATTATCTAAGGAAAACTCTTCTGCTATCTTGATCAGGACTATCTTGAAAAATGTATTTGTATCTTAATGAGACAAAGATGGATAAATAAATATCAAATAAAAGGAGTCAGCTGATAGTTTGTACAGGAATTCCAGCGGAATGTTAGTCATAACAATGTAAGAACCTTTTAGCACTGGCCCAAATTCAAAGGCGTCTGCATCCCAGAGCATATTCCAGTCTGTGCTAGCAAAACAGTCCTGTAGCTTAGCATCTGCTTCATCTGACCACTTTCTTATTGACCGAGTCACTGGTGCTTCCCTGCTTTAATTTTTGCATGAAATCAGAAATCAGGAGGATAGAATTGTGGTCAGATTTGCCAAATGGAGGGTGAGGGAGAGCTTTGTACGAGTCTCTGTGTGTGGATTAAAGGTGGTCTAAAGTGTATTTTCCCCTCTGGTGGTCTGTAGGTTTCCTTCCAGTGTTGGCCATTTTAGTTTTGTCCCACACTTGTCTATAATCTCTGTATAGGTTGCCAGTGGCATTATCCTCCTCTCATCATTTAGGGTGGCCATTACTCCTAGTAGCCATCTGAATGGTCACTTTTATCATATTTGGAATTCTGGAGCAACATTAGGACGTGCCAATGCACAGGCTGTGCAGTTGTAAAGGTGCTTTGGAATGGTTAAACTGTTCAACCTTGAATCTGAACCTTGAATCAGCGCATGCTCGGAGTACACGTCCTGGTAATCCGTCTGGCCCTGCGGCCTTGTGAATGTTGACCTGTTTAAAGGTCTTAATCACATCGGCTGCGGAGAGCGTGATCACACAGTCATCCAGAACACCTGATGCTCTTATGCCCCCCCCCCTTCCAACAGAGATCAAATGGACAGAACTCATAGAAAGTTGGTGGTAGGGGGACACTGAAACATAGTGAGTGTTTTGGTTTTGTAAGTCTGGTGGCTAAGCCTTACTTTTTAAAACATATGTTTTGTTATTTTTATTGAATATCCAAAACATACAATATACTTGCAGTGAAGCCGCTCAACAACTACATCATACCAGTCAACCAACAGACTCCCATTTAGAGCGACACACAGAAAAATCCAGGGTCAATGCCCTGCTCAAGTGCACATTGACAGATCTCCCACCAGGCCAAAAAACATGAACCCGAACCCAGCAAGATGTGTGGGGGCCACAGTTCCCCAATAGCTGTCCCTCAACCATTCGAGACCCCTCCAACATCCCCCCCCTCCAAGAAGAAAAATGTGATTCGATTCATTCCATTCCCCTGTCACGACTTCCGCCGAAGTCGGTCCCTCTCCTAGTTCGAGCGGCGTTCGGCGGTCGACGTCACTGGCCTTCTAGCCATCGCCGATCCACCTTTCATTTTCCATTGGTTTTGTCTTGTCTTCCCTCACACCTGGTTCCAATTCCATCAATAGCCTAGCCTAGCGCCACAGGGATATAATATAATTTCATGAAATCACAAGTCCAATACAGCAAATGAAAGATAAACATCTTGTGAATCCAGCCAACATGTCCGATTTTTTAAATGTTTTACAGCGAAAACACAACATATATTTATGTTAGCTCACCACTATATCCCAAAAAACACAGCCATTTTTTCACAGCAAAGATAGCTTTCACAAAACCCACAAATAGAGATAAAATTAATCACTAACCTTTGAACAACTTCATCAGATGACAGTCATATGACATCATGTTATACAATACAGTTATGTTTTGTTCGATTATGTGCATATTTATAGCCAGAAATCATGGTTTTACATTGGCGCCATGTTCAGAAATGGCTCCAAAATAGCGAAAGTAATTACAGATAGCCACGTGAAGTACAGAAATACTCATCATAAAACTTTGATGAAAGATACATGTTGTACATATAATTAAAGATAAACATCTTGTGAATCCAGCCAACATGTCCGATTTTTAAAATGTTTTATAGCGAAAACACAACATATATTTATGTTAGCTCACCACAATATCCAAAAACATACCGCCATTTTTTCACAGAAAAGATAGCTTTCACAAAACCCACAAATAGAGATAAAACTAATCACTAACCTTTGAACAACTTCATCAGATGACAGTCATATGACATCATGTCATACAATACATTTATGTTTTGTTCGATTATGTGCATATTTATAGCCAGAAACTGTGGTTTTACATTGGCGCCATGTTCAGAAATGGCTCCAAAATAGCGAAAGTAATTACAGATAGCAACGTGAAATACAGAAATACTCATCATAAACTTTGATGAAAGATACATGTTTAACATATAATTAAAGATACACTGGTTCTTAATGCAACCGCTGTGTTAGATTTAAAAAATAACTTTAGTAAAAAGCACAGCATGCAATAATCTGAGACAGCGCTCAGCCATTCTCCGCCATGTTGGAGTCAACAGAAATACGAAATTACACCATAAATATTCCCTTACCTTTGATGATCTTTCATCAGAATGCAGTGCCAGGAATCCTAGTTCCACAATAAATCGTTGTTTTGTTTTATAATGTCCATTACTTCTGTCGGATTAGCAACTTTGGCTAGCATGTGTAGTACACGTGTCCAAACACTTGCGCAATTGAACGAAAACGTTGAACGAAAACTTCAAAAAGTGGTATTACAAGTCGAATAAACTGGTCAAACTCAGTTGAGAATCAATCATCAGGATGTTTTTCTCATTTATATCCAATAACGTCCCAAACGGAGCATTTCTTCATGTCTATCTAACGCAGTGCAGACAAAGACATCACATGCCCTCTGTGCGTGGCCAAGAACTGGCAATCTGCCTGACCTGTCACTCCAAAGGCTCTCATCCGGTCCCACATGAAGCTATATGCTTCATTCCATGTTCTACTGCCTGTTGACATCTAGTGGAAGGCGTATGAAGTGCATACAGATCCATAAATATAAGGCAATTGAATAGGCGATGCCTTTCACAGCGACCCATTTCAGAATTTTCACTTCCTGTTTGGATGTTTGCCTGCCATATGAGTTCTGTTTTACTCACAGATATAATTCAAACAGTTTTAGAAACTTCAGAGTGTTTTCTATCCAATAGTAATAATAATATGCATATTATATGATCTAGGACAGAGTACGAGGCCGTTTAATTTGGGCACAAATTCATCCAAAAGTGAAAATGTCGCCCCCTATCCCTAAGAAGTTTTAAACAATGGATGAGCTTTTCTTAGTAATCTACTTGAGAACCATTTAGGGTTCAAATACATCTTTTGAATAAGTGAAGCTTTTAGAGAGAGGTTTAGTGCTTTTATATTTTATAATCTCAACCCACCCAATTCATATTCATTAAATAGATAGGCACTATTGTGCCTATTTTGTCTGGTTTAGCGTCCCAGATGAAGCAAAATATTTTTTGCTCATATGATTTGAAAAACGAATCATCAGGAGTAGGCAGCACCATAAGTAAGTGAGGGTACTGAGATATGACTAAGGAGTTAATCAGGGCAATTTTCCATAAATAGACAGGTATTTACCTCTCCATGGTTGCAGGATCTTGTCTATTTTTACAATTATTCTATTGAAATTCATTGTGGCGAGCATATTTATATATTTTGTGATATGAAAAGCAATTATGTCTACTTCACCATAATATTGTACACTTATCATAATTAGGTTTTAGTCCAGAGAGTACAGAAAAGTTATCTAGATCTTCCATGAGACATTGCTGGGATCTAGCTTGCTGACGTAATATAAAACTTGAGTCATCAGCATACATGGATACCTTTGTTTTTAAGCCTTGGATTTCTAATCCTCTAATGTTATTGGATCTGATTTTAAGGCCTGGCTTCTTAGGAGTTACATGATGTTCTATTATTTCTAGTATATATCTACAATGTATCGTCCATGTAAAAAACCTGTCTGATCAGAATGAACAATACCTGGTAATACCTTTTATTTCTGAGTGCTATGCATTTCGCTGGTATTTTTGCATCACAACATTGAAGTGTAAGGGGCCTCCAGTTTTTTAGATAGACTGGGTCTTTATATTTGCCATCTGGGTCTTGTTTTAATAATAGGGAAATCAGAAATTCCTGCTGAGTACCTGACAGACTACCATTTCTATAGGAGTAGTTACAACAATCTAACAGGCTGACTACACTGCACGTGTGTTTCAAAATACATTTTGAAATCTAGGTTATTCAATTATTGCATCCACACTGGTCGTGCGCGCCAACGAGTGTCTGCGTTGCCAAGGGCTAAAATAGAAGTCCGTTCTATTTCTGATGCAGATTGCGCCACAAGTCCTGCCTCTCCCATCTCCTCATTGGTTTATAGAAGCAGTTACAAACGCGCCATCTCCTCATTGGTTATACCCACGTGGGTGACTGAAAGACGAACGAGGTCAGTGGCGGTAATGCACCTAATTTAAGAAAGTTCCAATCGCAATTTAAAGTCAAGAGAAGAAAATGCCTCGAAGGAGGAGAGATGACTAGAAACGATTCGGTTGACCATTTTATGTGTGGATTAATTGTCAGAGTAGAGGACCTTGTGCATTTCAGATAAAATAACAACTCAATGTTTATATCCCAGGACAAATTAGCTAGCAACAGCAAGCTAGCTAAATAGGACAAATTAGCTAGCAAGTGCAAGCTAGCTAGCTAAATTGCCATAAATGTTTAATGCTTTTTGACCTGTCCCCAAATGAATGTAATTGGTTCAGAGTTGGTTTTGATATGTTAACCTGCGTGTCGTGATCGCGTTTGGTGTGGGGGGACAAAATACATTTATGCATGATGGCGCACGGTTTGGCTTCCGTGTAACAATGGAGCTTTTAGTATATCAAAAAAGGCTTGATATACCTCTACCGGTATGCCATCAAGCCCTGGGGTTTTTCCAGATTGAAAGGATTTAATAGCCTGAAAAAGTTATTCCTCTGTAATTTGGCTTTTCACACTGATCTTTCTGTACATTTGTTCAAAATTTTCATATTATTTGGAAAGAATTCCTTACCGTAATCTTCATTCAGTGGGAAAGGATGAGAAGGAAAAGAGAGCTGCTAAAATAATTAGCTTCCTCTTAAAATTTCATTCGGAGAATCATAGATGACTCAGTCTTCAGTAACAAGTTTCTGCAAATTCTTTGTTAGCGTCCCTGTATTGGAGAAAGGAATCATTTTGTGCATTTTTCAAAAAATATTCCATTCAGTTAGCTTTATTTTTGTAATATTTTACTTGAGATCGTTCTGGAAAAAGTTCCTCAAGTTCTTTTTGTTTTTCCTCTAACTTATTTTGTATCTCTGTGGTATCGTTTTTATTGCTATCTACTTGTACTGTTAGTTAATGGATTTCCCTTGTTAGTCTTGTCTCTTATGGTGGTTAATTTCTGTATTACCAAATGAGGAGAAACAAACTTCACACATCAGTCTGAGTTATACTTAAACTACATCTTTAATAAGAGCTCTGCAATAGCATTGACTTTCAATGATTCCCTATTTCTAATTAACCGTTGAGAGTGACAACACAAAAGTACAAAGATATTTTATAGCCAAGATACACCCCTCTCAACCTACATGACGAACAACAGATACATAGAATGGTCACAAGGTTAAGATTTGTATGAAAGATATCTATAATACATAGCAGACAGGATCTGCTATGTCAACAGTTTATTGTATAGACCAGTGTCTGGTCCTCCTACTCCAAACTGGAACCGTCTCTTCCTGGTACGGTATAGAACAGAAACATTAGCTCATCCAATGGCATAACTCAATTGTCAACTCTAGATTATCTCATCTCAAGTAAAACCCCTTCTTGACCCCACTCCTGGACAAGCTCACTGAGGGGAGTGAGTCTCTAGGTCATATGCTATCCCAGGATAAGTGCAACATCAGAGAGGACATACAATGGTTCCATACACTGCCATACACCTCCCCCCAATGCCAAAGGAGGGAGTGACTTGCGCACAG
Source organism: Salvelinus alpinus (assembly GCF_045679555.1). Classification (NCBI taxonomy): domain Eukaryota; kingdom Metazoa; phylum Chordata; class Actinopteri; order Salmoniformes; family Salmonidae; genus Salvelinus; species Salvelinus alpinus. The sequence continues at coordinate 13,814,621 of NC_092123.1, forward strand.
ACACTGTGGAGACAAGTAATTGGTTCCCCATTATTAATCACGCCATCCCTTCACATGGTTTAAGAATAGGTAAAGACACATTCACATATGAAGACAATGGTCCATCCTGTCCTCTTCCCTTTCTGATATTCTGCATAGCACCAGAGACATGTAAAAGGCAAGCCTGACCTTCCCCTCTCTGGGCCCCAAGTGACTGAGCCCCAGCTGAGGGAAGAAGTGCAACTGCCAACACCAGAGTCCAAAGGGATACATTCTAATAACAAGTATATCACATAAGCATATTATGCAGATAAGACATCTTAATTATTTATGTTACCCAACTAATTCTGATTCATCCGCCACACTCTTTAGCAAGAAACTGCTTTTTTATTATTGATAAATATTGAATTGAATGACCCCTGAAGGTACATTTTGTCACTACTTCCGCCGGAGTCGGTCCCTCTCCTTGTTCGAGCGGCATTCGGCGGTCGACGTCACCGGCCTTCTAGCCATCACCGATCCACTTTTCATTTTCCATTTGTTTTGTCTTTGGTTTTTACACACCTGGTTTCAAATTCCCTCATTACATGTTCATTATTTAACCCTCTGGTTTCCCCCATGTTTGTGTGCGTGTTTGTTCTATGTTGATGGCTGGGTTTTGTATTTACGCCCGTTTATTCGCGGTACCGATATAGTTCACGCACCGTTGTATTGTTTCTATACTGGTGTATTAAATACCTTACCTATATCTCACTAGGTCAGGGTTTTTTAGTTTGCAAATATCCACTATTTCTAATGTGTCCATCATATTTGTGATTTCCTTAAGGGCACGGTGATGACAGTTTGTAGAGTGATTACCTTTATGGTCCATTGAGGTACTTAACGCTTTGTTATTGTTACGGCTCTCGTTTGTGGAATGACCGGACCAAGGTGCAGCGTCGTCGGCGTACATCGTTCTTTTTATTGATGACACCAAAAGCAAAATAACAACGACAAAAACGAACGCGCACAGTTCTGTAATGCAAAATAAACTATACAGAAAACAAGATCCCACAAAACCCAAAAGGAAAATGACAACGTATATATGATCCCCAATCAGAGACAATGGTAGACAGCTGCCTCTGATTGGGAACCATACTCAGCCAAAAACACAAAGAAATAGAAAACATAGATTTTCCCACCAGAGTCACACTCTGACCTACCCAAACATAGAGAATAATAAGGATCTCTAAGGTCAGGGCGTGACAGTTATAGTATCCTACCATAATGATCATTTGTTGCCTGTAAGTTCAATAAATTGGTATAAATGTTTTCGAAGAAGCATGGATCATCCTGATTTGGACCATATAGATTAATGAGCCAAATCTCTTTTTCATCCACTTTAATATTCAAAAGGATCCACCTTCCTTGCGAATTATTCCTGACTATTTGCACATTCAGATCGAAATTTTTTGTTAATTAATATAATCACACCTTTTGAGTTCCTTTGTCCATGACAGAAAATTATTTCACTACCCCATTCCTTTATCCACGCAACTTCATCTAAGGATGTGGAGTGAGTTTCCTGTAATCAGTATATGTTATATTCCTTTTCGTTTAGCCATGTAAGACTGATATTCTTTTTTTATAATCTGCTAAACAGTTACAATTATAACTGGCTATACTTATTTCACCCCTTAACATAACTAGATACTATTCTCAGTCTAAATTGACCATACTTAGTGTTTGTAAAGTTACTTCCATCAGAGATATTATGACGGCCAAAACTAGAGCTTTCAAATATCTGATATTTTGAATTCAAGAAATAGGTTCAAGCAATATTTGTTTTATTCCCTTGCCTGTTTGCCTGTGAGCCAATGCCACAGATGTTAACAAACTGAGACAAGATATTATGTGTTTAGTAAATCTGAGTAGGTTCATGTGTATGATATTGGATGTGATTTAGTGAGAGTGTGTATGATGTCTATATAAGACTATTCCCCTGATTTCAAAACTCAGTCCTCCAGAAAGTGGAGAACAACACTTTTGCAGTTCTAATAAGTGATATCTTTAAAAAAATATACACGTTAGAAAGGCTTACCTACACATACTGACCAGTTCATGTTATAGATAGAAGCCTGCTACATGGCAGACCAATCCGAACTCATCTCTCGGCATTGATCCATTAAATCAAATCAAATGTTTATTTGTCAAATGCGCCGAATACAACAGGTGTCGACCTTACTGTGAAAAAGGTATCAGCTTTCATTATCTCAGCCAATCAAGGCTAGCGGGAAGGTTCCTGTCTTTTCCCGTGGCTAAACCAACTAGGCTGGTAATTTAATAATGTTACTCGTATTTACAGATGGCATACATATTAAGGCACATGAAAGTTCACATGTTCCTGATGGAATTTCTGCCACACTTTTTCCCGGTTCTGTTTCTGTTACTTAGTTTCTTTTTTGTATTTCAGTTCTGTTCCCTGAACTGGTTCCAACCTCTGGTTAGGGCCCCTGTCTTATCCAAAGCTGTTGTCAAATAGAGTAGCTCTTTGTCAGGTTGCTGATTCTCTCCTGCCAGATGACTTGTCACTGTTAATTCCAGAAATACCAGGGCGGGTTCTTAATCGTCATGTGTTTCCTGGACTTACAGTAGTAGACCTGTATCCCTATCGAGATGGTAAAGATCATTGTGCCGCAACTAGCAAACAAACATGAATTTGTTTATATGACTTCATAGCCATTTCAATCTTGCATGAATTTATTCCATTTCATTTTAGTGCTGCTGTAGAGTCACCGGCTTCATTAATATGTGCATTGACAACGTCGTCCCTACAGTGACTGTACGTACATACTCCAACCAGAAGCCATGGATTAGAGCCCACTGCAAACAGACGTCAATTCAACGTCTATTCCAAGTTGGTTCAACATAATTTAGTTGAAATGGCGTGGAAACAACGTTTATTCAACCAGTGTGTTCCCAGTGGAAGGCCACATCTGCACTGAGCAAAAGGCTAGATAAAATGTGATCTAATGTGCTTTGATTTGAAGGAATGATTGAAGTGGTGTGCAGTTTTTGAGGGTGTAACAAAAGTTAGTGTGCTGTTTCCTAGTTGATTCTCCAAGTCTCGGCTCTTGTGTAAAATCATCAATGGGCACTTTACTCTGGTATTGCCCCCTGTGAATGATCAAAGCACTCGCTAACACCAGGGGGATTTGGGGAAAACTTTTACAAGCAAACCTATTAGAGCAGTGCAGGCCTTTCCAGTTCCTGTTACTCTCCCTCTGGTCATGATTACAACATGTTTGGAGCTTTAACAATAGTGCTTTCGTTGAGGAGTGTGGTCAGGGAATAAGAGAGTGAGAGTAAAAATAGTTATTTTGCCTGATTCCTCTGAATCAATTATGAATTGTGACAAGTCACAAATCTTGCAGCTTTGATGGCACACTCTGGTATTTAACCCAATAGATATGGGAGATTACCAAAATTGGTTTTGTTTTGGAATTGTTTGTGGGTCTGTGTAATCTTTGGAACATATGTGTCTCTAATATGGTCATACATTTGGCAGGAGGTTAGGAAGTGCAGCTTAGTTTCTACCTCATTTTGTGGGCAGTGTGCACATAGCCTGTTTTTCTTGAGAGCCAGGTCTACCAACGGCAGCCTCTCTCAATAGCAATGCTTGTTTCCTTAATTTTGGGTCAGTCACATTGGTCAGGTATTCTGCCACTGGGTACTCTCTGTTTAGGGCCAAATAGCATTACAGTTAGCTCTGTTTTCTGGTCAGTTCTTTGTAATAGTAATTATCTTTTTGTTTTCTCATGATTTTGTTGGTTCTAATTGTGTGCTTTTGCTGTCCTTGGGCTCTGTGGGGTCTGTTTATGTTTGTGAACAGAGCCCCAGGACCAGATTGCTTAGGGAACACTTCTCTAGGTTAATCTCTCTGTAGGTGATGGCTTTGTAATGGAAGGTTTGGGAATTACTTCCTTTTAGGTGGTTGTAGAATTTAATGTATATTTTCTGGATTTGGATAATTAGCTGGCATTGGCCTAATTCTGCTCTGCATGCATTATTTGGTGTTTTACATCGTACACTTTAAATGATGTTGCTGAAGTCTGCATGCAGAGTCTCAATATGGTATTTGTCCCATTTTGTGAGTTATTGGTTGGTAAGCGGACCCCAGACCTCACAACCTTAATGGGCAATGGCTTCTATAACTTATTCAAGTATTTTTTGCCAAATCCTATTTGAGATGTCAAATTTGATGTTCCTTTTGATGGCGTAGAAGGCCCTTCTTGCCTTGTCTCTCAGATCGTTCACAACTTTGTGGAAGTTACCTGTGGTGCTGATGTTTAGGCCGAGGTACGTATAGTTTTTGTGTGCTCTAGGGCAACAGCTTTTAGATGGAATTTGTATTTGTGGTCCTGGCAACTGGCCCATTTTTGGAACACCATTATTTTTGTCTTAGTGAGATTTACTGTAAGGGCCCAGGTCTGACAGAATCTGTGCAGAAGATCTACGTAGGTGCTGCTGTAGACCCTGCTTGGTTGGGGACAGAAGTACCAGATCATCAGCAAACAGTAGATATTTGACTTCAGATTGTAGTAAGGTGAGGCCGGGTGATGCAGACTGTTCTGTTTCTTCTCTCTCTCGTTTTCTTTTCAAAACATACATCTATTAAAATATGTACAGTACATACAATAATTTCCAACATTATTGGCACCCTTAATAAAGGCGAGCAAAAAATGCTGTGTAAATGAGATAATACAACAACTGAGCTATATTAATTGTATGCAACTAAAACAAAACATTTATTTTGCAGAGAAAGATTTTTTTTATCTAAAAAAGGTAGGTATCAAAATGATTGGCCTCCCTAAAGATTCATATAACTAATATCTAACAAAATAAAATCTGCATAAACATAACACTTTTTTAAGTTTAGCTATTGTAAATTGACGACAAAATCAACATTTTGCTATGGCCGTCTCAGTCTCAGGACTTAAACCCCACTGAAAAGCAGTGATTTGAATTGAAGCGGCAGTCCATAAGCACAGACCGAAGGATATCAAGGATCAGGAAAGATTCTGTATGGAGGATGGAAAGATTCTGTATGGAGGATGGTCTAAGATCCCTCCCAATGTGCTCTTCAATCTCATAAAACGTTATACAGTAGAAAAAGGCTAAGTGCTGTTACAATCATAAGGGGAGGGTGCACAAAGTATTGAAAACAGAGGTGAAAATAATTAAGACACCTATGTTTTTTCGTTTGTTTTGTATTACTTGTTAAACATAATATTTTTCTCTGAGCAATTTTATTAGCATAATATAATATGATTTACCTATTTTATTTTTGCATACACTAACAGCTCAGTATTTGTACTATTTAATACTTTTATATTGCATATACAGTACAGTACCAGTCAAACGTTTTGACATCTACTCTTTGAAGGGGTTTTCTTAATTTTTACAATTTTCTACATAAGAGTGAAGACATCACAACTATGAAATAACACATATGGAATCATATAGTAACCAAAAAAGTGTTAAACAAATCAAAATATATTTATAGTTGAGATTCTTCACAGTAGCCACACTTTGCCTTGATGACAGCATTGCAACTCTTGGCATTCTCTCAACCAGCTTCATGAGGTAGTCACCTGGAATGCATTTCAATGAACAGGTGTGCCTTGTTAAAAATTAATTTGTGAAATGTCTTTCCTTCTTAATGCGTTTGAACCAATCAGTTGTGTTGTGACAAGGTAAGGGTGGCATACAGAAGATAGCCCTATTTGGTAAAAGACCAAGTAAATAATATGTAAAGAACAGCTCAAATAACCAAAGAGAAACAACACTCCATCATTACTACAATACGGAACATTTCAAGGACTTTTCAAGTTTCTTCAAGTGCGTCGCCAAAACCATCAAGCGCTAGGATGAAACTGGCTCTCATGAGGACCGCCACAGGAAAGGAAGACCCAGAGTTACCTCTGCTGCAGAGGGTATTTCGTTAGAGTTACCAGCCTCAGAAATTGCAGCCCAAATAACTGCTTCACAGCGTTCAAGTAATAGACGCATGTCAACATCAACTGGTCGTATTGCCTCAAAGAAATCACTACTAAAGGAAACCAATAATAAGAAGAGACTTGCTTGGGACAAGAAACACAAGCAATGGACATTAGACCGGTGGAAATCTGTGCTTTGGTCTGATGAGACAAATTTGCGATTTTTAGTTCTTACCGGCGTGTCTTTGTGAGACGCATAGTAGGTGAACGGATGATCTCCGCATGTGTGGTTCCCACCATGAAACATGGAGCAGGAGGTGTGATGGTGTGGGGGTGCTTTGCCCGGTGACACTGTTGGTGATTTATTTAGAATTCAAGTCACACTTAACCGGCATGGCTACCACAGCATTCTACAGCGATACGCCATCCAATTTGGCTTGCACTTAGTGTAACTGTCATTTGTTTTTCAACAGAACAATGACCCACCATACATTGAGGCTATTTGACCAAGAAGAAGAGTAATGGAGTGCTGCATCAGATGACCTGGCCTCCACAATCACCCGACCCCAACCCAATTGAGATGGTTTGGGATAGGTTGGACCGTAGAGTGAAGGAAAGCAGCCAACAAGTGCTCAGCATATGTGGGAACTCCTTCAAGGCTGTTGGAAAAGCATTCCTCATGACGCTTGTTGAGAGAATGCCAAGAGTGCCTGAGAATGCAAAGCTGTCATGAAGGCAAAGGGTGGCTACTTTGAAGAATCTCCTTTGTATTTTGATTTATTTAACACTTTTTTGATTACTGCATTATTCCATATGTGTTATTTCATAGTTTTGATGTCTTCGCTATTATTATACAATGCAGTACAAATCAAGAAAAACCCTTAAATGAGTAGGTGTGTCCAAACTTTTGACTGGTACTGTATATACATCACATTCGGAAGGTATTCAGACCCTTTGACTTTTTCCACATTTAGTTACGTTACAGCCTTATTCTAAAATGGATTAAATAGTTTTTCCCCCTCACAATACCCCAGAATACCCCATAATGACAAAGCAAAAACAGGTTTTTAGAAATGTTTGCAAATGTATTAAAACAAAAAAAACGGATATATCACATACGTAAGTATTCCGTCCCTTTACTCAGTACTTTGTTGAAGCACCTTTGGCAGTGATAACAGCCTCGATTCTTCTTGGTTATGACGCTACAAGCTTGGCACACCTGTGTTTGGGGAGTATCTCTGCAGATCCTCTCAAGCTCTGTCAGGTTGGTTGGGGCACGTTGCTGCACAGCTATTTTCACGTTTCTCCAGAGATGTTAGATCGGGATCAAGTCTGGGCTCTGGCTGGGACATCCAGGGACTTGTCCCGAAGCCACTAATGCCTTGTCTTGGCTGTGTGCTTAGGGTTGTTGTCCTGTTGGAAAATGAACCTTCGCCCCAGTCTGAGGTCCTGAGCGCTCCGGAGCAGGTTTTCATCTCTCCCTCGATCCTGACTATTCTCTCAGTCCCTGCCGCTGAAAAACATCACCTCAACATGATGCTGCCATGCTTCATCGTAGGGATGGTGCCAGGTTTCCTCCAGACGTGACGCTTAGCATTCCAGCCAAAGAGTTCATTCTTGGTTTCATCAGACCAGAGAATCTTGTTTCTCATGGTCTGAGTCCTTTAGGTGCCTGTATGTGTGCCTTTTATGTGCCTTTTACTGAGGAGTGGCTTCCGTCTGGCCACTCTACCATAAAGGCCTGATTGGTGGAGTGCTGCAGAGATGGTTGTCTTTCTGAAAGTTTCTCCCATCTTCATAGAGGAACTCTTGAGCTCTGTCAGAGTGACCATTGGGTTCTTGGTCACCTCCCTGACCAAGGCCCTTCTCCCCTTATTGATAATTTTGGCCGGGCGGCCAGCTCTAGAAAGAGTCTTGGTGGTTCTAAACTTCTTCCATTTCAGAATGAAGAACTGTGGTCTTTGGGACCTTCAATGCTGCAGACATTTTTTGGTAGCCTTCCCCAGATCTGTGCCTCGACACAATCCTGTCTCTGAGCTCTACGGACAATTCCTTCGACCTCATGGCTTGGTTTTTGCTCTGACATATACTGTCAACTGTAGGACCTTATATAGACAGGTGTGTGTGCCTTCCCAAATCCTGTCCGATCAATTTAATTTACCACAGGTGGACTCCAATCAAGTTGTAGAATCATCTCAAGGATGATCAATGGAAACAGGATGTACCTGAGCTCAATTTTGAGTCTCATAGCAAAGGGTTTGAATACTTATGTAAATAAGATATTTCAGTTTTTTATTTTTAATACATTTGCAAACATTCTGAAATCCTGTTTTTGCTATGTCATTATGTGGTATTGTGTGTAGATAGATGAGAAAAAAATATATATTTTATCCATTTTCGAATAAGGCTGTAATTTAACAAAATGTGGAACAAGTCAAGGGATCTGAATACTTTCCGAATGCACTGTGTATAATATATGATGTCAAATGGTATACTTCTTTATCAAGCGTGTAAATAATTTTGCAGGGGACTGGATGTGCAAACTTTTTATTCTCAATGCTGTAGACATTTCTAGAAATCAGTTATGCTTCATGCATGTTTAGAATGAAATGGAATCTACTTGTGACCTCTGGGCTAAAATACTACTTACATTGGTAAGATTCCCTTTTCACATATATGTAATTGAAAACTGTATACCCACCTCCTTTTCCAAATCAGTGTGCTTGTGTCCCTTTTTCTTCTAGAAGCAGATGAGAAGCGGACAACAAGCAGTAGTATGGAAGATGTAAGTAAAGATACTCTATTTGGTGTAGGGTGAAGTTGCCCCTAGACACTGATCTTCGGTCAGTTTTTCATTTTCGCCACTAATGGTTAAGGTTGGGATTCGGGGAGGGGAAGCTGATCCTAGATAAACTCAGCAAAAAAAGAAATGTCCTTTTACTGTCAACTGCGTTGATTTTCAACAAACTTAACATGTGTAAATATTTGTATGAACATAAGATTCAACAACTGAGAAATAAAGTGAACAAGTTCCACAGACATGTGACTAACAGAAATGGAATAATGTGTCCCTGAACAAAGGGGGGGTCAAAATCAAAAGTAACAGTCAGTATCTGGTGTGGCCACCTGCTACATTAAGTCCTCCTCATGGACTGCACCTGATTTGCCAGTTCTTGCTGTGAGATGTTACCCCACTCTTCACAAAGGCACCTGCAAGTTCCTGGACATTTCTGGGGGGAATGGCCCTACTAGCCCTCACCCTCCGATCCAACAGGTCCCAGACGTGCTCAATTGGATTGAGATCCGGGCTCTTCGCTGGCCATGGTAGAACACTGACATTCCTGTCTTGCAGGAAATCAATCACAGAATGAGCAGTATGATGGTGGCATTGTCATGCTGGAGAGTCATGTCAGGATGAGCATGCAGGAAAGGTACCACATGAGGGAGGAGGATGTTTTCCCTGTAACGCACAGCTTTGAGATTGCCTGCAATGAAAACAAGCTCAGTCCGATGATGCTGTGACACACCGTGGCGGACCCTCCACCTCCAAATCGATCCTGCTCCAGAGTACAGGCCTCGGTGTAACACTCATTCCTTCGACCATGGACGCGAATCTAACCATCACCCCTGGTGAGAGAAAACCGCGATTCATCATTGAAGAGCACTTTTTGCCAGTTCTGTCTGGTCCAGCAACGGTGGGTTTGTGCACATAGGCGACGTTGTTGCCGGTGATGTCTGGTGAGGACCTGCCTTACAACAGGCCTACAAGCCCTCAGTCCAGCCTCTCTCAGCCTATTTGCGGACAGTCTGAGCACTGGTGGAGTGATTTTGCGTTCCTGGTGTAACTCGGGCAGTTGTTGTTGCCATCCTGCCATGTTCGGATGTACCGATCCTGTGCAGGTGTTGTTACACGTGGTCTGCCACTGTGAGGACGATCAGCTGTCCGTCCTGTCTCCCTGTAGCTCTGTCTTAGGCGTCTCACAGTACAGACATTGCAGTTTATTGCCCTGGCCACATCTGCAGTCCTCATGCCTCCTTGCAGCATGCCAAAGGCACATTCATGCAGATGAGCAGGGACCCTGGTTATCTTTCTTTTGGTGTTTTTCAGAGTCAGTAGAAAGGCCTCTTTAGTGTCCTAAGTTTTCATAACTGTGACCTTAACAGTCTGTAAGCTGTTAGTGTCTTATCAACTGATCAAACAGGTGCATGTTCATTAACTGTTTATGGTTCATTGAACAAGCATGGGAAACCGTGTTTAAACCCTTTACAATGAAGATCTGCGAAGTTATATACATTTTTACGAATTATCTTTGAAAGACAGGGTCCTGAAAAATGGATGTTTCTGTTTTTGCTGAATTTATGTACCTTGGGAAACTTCACCCTGGACTATTGTCTATATGTAGGGTGAGGATTCTGACTTATACCATCATCTACTACATTCACACCCAATCCCAAACTGATTTCTAACAACTAGCCCCTAACCCCCTAAGTACTTGTTTATATCTGTCAGGATTGGAGAGGTGTAAACATAAACAACATGGCCAAAATTTCAAGACTTTCGTGACAACAAAGTTGAACTATTACCATGTTGCTTACACCTATCCAATCCTTCTAGATCTACAGGAAACGCAGAGGGGTAAGGCCTATGGGTTAGATTGGGATTGGATGCTATCGTCAAGCGCCAGGGATCCCTTTTTGCAGGTTTTTACCAATGTTGTACGTATGTGACGTGCTGTGGAATATTGCCATGAGAAACCTTCTGATTCACGGACAATCATTGTGTTGTGTAATACTAGTTGTGTAATACTAGAGTCTGATAGACTTCCTTCTTCTAGAGATCATTTCAGCAGTCCTCTGGGAGGTTATTTTATGGAGGCACGTGGTTTCTTGAGAGGTTATTTTATGGAGGCACGTCTCACCCGGTACCTTTGATTCTTGTCATCTTGAAATAGCTGGAGTGAAACTAGATCTTTTTATTTTGTTTACTCCTCTCTTCCCATCAGCTCCAGGGTGCAGATTTGTCCTCGGCACAGAGGAAGCAGAGCACCTTCATTCCGCCAACTGTGAAAGGTACCACCATAATGCCCACCTCCCATCAGCCATTTCATGAGTACCCTAATAGTTGCTACTAGATACACACCAGAACAGGAGTATGAGGGTATAAATTCTAACAATGCAATATATTTTCATATGATTTCCCTTTTTTTTGAGGGGGGAGGGCAATTGCAACAATTCGACCATGAAGGCCTGATTCACGCAGTCTCCTCTATTCAGTTGATGTTGAGATGTGTCTTTTACTTGAACTCTGTGACGCATTTATTTGTGCTGCAGTCTGAGGCGCAGTTAACGCTAATGAACTCATCCTCTGCAACAGATGTAACTCTGGGTCTTCCTTTCCTGTGGTGGTCCTCATGAGAGCAAGTTTCATCATAGCGCTTGATGGTTTTTGCGACTGCGCTTTAAGAAACGTTCAAAGTTCTTGAAATGTTCCGTATTGACTGACCTTCATGTCTTTAAGTAATGATAGACTGTCGTTTCTCTTTGCTTATTTGAGCTGTTCTTGCCATTATATGGACTTGGTATTTTACCAAATAGGGCTATCCTCTGTATACAATCCCTACCTTGTCGCAACAGAACTGATTGGCTCAAATGCATTAAGAAGGAAAGAAATTCCACAAATTAACTTTTAACAAGGCCCACATGTTAATTGAAATGCATTCCAGGTAACTACCTCATGAAGCTGGTTGAGAGAATGCCAAGCGTGTACAAAGCTGTCATCAAGGCAAAGGGTGGCTACTTTGAAGAATCTCAAATATAACATATTTTTCGATTTTTTAACACTTTTTTGGTTACTACATGATTCCATATGTGTTATTTCATAGTTTTGATGTCTTCACTATTACTCTACAATGTAAAAAATAGTAAAAATAAAGAAAAATACTTGAATGAGTAGGTATGTCCAAACTTTTGACTGGTACTGTATATATAATTTACATAACTGTAATAGAATACAATAAATCATCTTTATAATAAATCATGCTCTATACTCTAGAACTGATTAACCTAAACTACATGGATTGGACCATAGTCTCTTGAAAGTCCCACAAATGCGGAGGCAGTGTGTGAAATAACACAATTCAAATAAATTGGACAGAAATACCATTGGACTCAAATGAGCCATCTTCTGCAGAGCTATTACCTCAACTGTGAAGCAATGAGAAATGTGGGTGTTTTTTCGAAGAGGTAGGGGGTGAGCATTAGGATCTCCATGCTGACTCACTTTAACAGAGCAGCTCATTCCTGGAATAGTTGTGCTGCTTAACGCTAAATGCGTCTTTATCTCTGTTATTGATCCAGCCAGAGTGGGCATGCAGTAAATGGCTGCAAATGGACTGGCGGTGCCAGCCCAAGGCTGAGTTGTGTGCAGGCACTTAGCTAGCTACCTTGAGCCGCTCTGTAACAGAGCTGTAATGGACTTCCAGTTTCTCTGCTACTCCGGGCATATCAAGTGTTTGAGAATCAGTTAATTACAAATAGTTTTCTGTTCAATGCAATATACACAGTTTTAAATGGTTCATGATGAGTTTTGTAGCAATGTGTCAGGGAATATGGTGTATTGGGTGATTGGTTAGTTGAACCAAATAGTGGAATAGGTTAATATGTTGTATTTTTATTATTTCACCTTTATTTAACCAGGTAGGCCAGTTGAGAACAAGTTCTCATTTATAACTGCGACCTGGCCAAGATAAAGCAAAGCAGTGCGACAAAAAACAACAACACAGAGTTACACATGAGATAAACAAAAGTACAGTCAATAACAATAGAAAAAGCTATATACAGTGTGTGCAAATGGAGTAAGGAGCTAAGGCAATAAATAGGCCATAGAAGCGAAGAAAGTACAATTTAGCAAATTAACACTGGAATCATAGATGTGCAGATGATGATGTGCAAGTAGAAATACTGTTGTGCAAAAGAGCAAAATAAAGTAAATAAAAACAATATGTGGATGAGGTGGGTAGTTGGATGGGCTATTTACAGATGGGCTGTGTACAGCTGCAGCGATCGGTGAGCTGCTCAGATAGCTGATGCTTAATGTTAGTGAGGGAGATATAAGTCTCCAACTTCAGCGATTTTTGCAATTAGTTCAGGTCATTGGCAGCAGAGAACTGGAAGAAAAGGCGGCCAAAGAGGTGTTGGCTTTGGGGATCACCAGTGAGATATACCTGCTAGAGCGCGTGCTATGGGTGGGTGTTGTTATGGTGACCAGTGAGCTGAAATAAGGTGGCGCTTTACCTAGCAAAGACTTATAGATGACCAGGAGCCAGTGGGTCTGGTGACGAATATGTAGCGAGGGCCAGCCGACGAGAGCATACAGGTCGCAGTGGTGGGTGGTATATGGGGCTTTGGTGGCAAAACGGATGGCACTGTGATAGACTGCATCCAGTTTTCTGAGTAGTGTTGGAGGCTATTTTGAAAATTACATCACCGAAGTCGATGATCGGTAGGATCGGAATCGTGAGTGAAGGAGGCTTTGTTGCGAAATAGGAAGCCGATTCTAGATTTAATTTTGGATTGGAGATGCTTAATATGATTCTGGAAGGAGAGTATAGTCTAGCCAGACACCTAGGTATTTGTAGTTGTCCACATATTCTAAGTCAGAACTGTCTAGAGTAGTGATGCTAGTCGGGCGGGCGAGTGCAGACAGCGATCGGTTGAAGAGCATTCATTTAGTTTTACTAGCATTTAAGAGCAATTGGAGGCCACGGAAGGAGTATTGTATGGCATTGAAGCTCATTTAGAGGTTTGTTAACACAGTGTCCAAAGAAGGGCCAGATGCATACAGAATTGTGCCGTCTGTGTAGAGGTGGATCAAGGAATCACCCGCCCACCCGCACCCGCAGCAAGAGCGACATCATTGATATATACAGAGAAAAGAGTCGGCCCGAGAATTGAACCCTGTGGTACCCCCATAGAGACTGCCAGAGGTCCGGACAACAGGCCATCCAATTTGACACACTGAACTCTGTTTGAGAAGTAGTTGGTGAACCAAGCGAGGCAATTATTTGAGAAACCAAGGCTGTTGAGTCTACCGATAAGAATACGCCTTGGCCAGGTCGATGAAGACGGCTGCACAGTACTGTCTTTTATTGATGGCAGTTATGATATCGTTTAGTACCTTGAGCGTGGCTGGGGTGCAGCCACGCTCAAAACCGGATTGCACAGCTCGGAAACCGGATTGCACAGAGGAGAAGGTATGGTGGGATTCGAAATGGTCAGTGATCTGTTTGTTAACTTGGCTTTCGAAGACTTTGGAAAGGCAGGGCAGGATGGATATAGGTCTGTAACAGTTTGGGTCTAGAGTGTCTCCCACTTTGAAGAGGGGGATGACCGCGGCAGCTTTCCAATCTTTAGGAATCTCGGACGATACGAAAGAGAGTTTGAACAGACTAGTAATAGGGGTTGCAACAATAGCGGCAGATCATTTTAGAAAAAGAGGGTCCAGATTGTCTAGCCCAGCTGATTTGTACAGGTCCAGGTTTTGTCGCTCTTTCAGAACATCTGCTATCTGGATTTGGGTGAAGGAGAAGCTGGGGAGGTTTGGGCAAGTAGCTGCGGGGGGTGCGGAACTGTTGGCCGGGGTTGGGGTAGCCAGGAGGAAAGCATGGCCAGCCGTAGAAAAATGCTTATTGAAATTCTCGATTATCGTGGATTTATCGGTGGTGACAGTGTTTCCTAGCCTCAGTGAAGTGGGCAGCTGAGAGGAGGTGCTCTTATTCTCCATGGACTTTACAGTGTCACAGAACTTTTTGGAGATAGAGCTGCAGGATGCTTGAAAAAGCCAGCCTTTGCTTTCCTAACTGACTGTGTGTATTGGTTCCTGACTTCCCTGAAAAGTTGCATATCGCGGGGACTATTCGATGCTAGTGCAGTACGCCACAGGATGTTTTTGTGCTGGTCGAGGGAAGTCAGGTCTGGAGTGAACCAAGGGCTATATCTGTTTTTAGTTCTACATTTTTTGAAAGGGGCAGCTTATTTAATTAAGATGGTGAGGAAATTATGTTTAAAGAACAACCAGGCATCCTCTACTGACAGAATAAGGTCAATATCCTTCCAGGATACCCGGGCCAGGTTGATTAAAAAGGCCTGTTCGCAGAAGTGTTTTAGGGAGCGTTTGACAGTGATGAGGGGTGTCGTTTGACCGCGGACCCATAACGGATGCAGGCAATGAGGAAGTGATTGTTGAGATCCTGATTGAAAACAGCAGAGGTGTGTTTGGAGGGAAAGTTGGTCAGGATTATATCTATGAGGGTGCGAATTTACGGATTTAGGGTTGTACCTGGTAGATTCCTTGATAATTTGTGTGAGATTGAGAGCATCTAGCTTAGATTGTTGGACGGCCGGTGTGTTAAGCATATCCCAGTTTAGGTCACCTAGCAGAACAAACTCTGAAGATAGATGGGGGCAATGAATTCACATATGGTGTCCAGGGAACAGCTGGGAGCTGAGTGGGGTCTATAACAGGCGGCAACAGTGAGAGACTTAATTCTGGAGAGATGAATTTGTTTAATTAGAAGTTCGAACGGTTTGAGCAAAGACCTGGAAAGTATCATGTATAGGTGTATACGTTTCTCATATGGCTCATTCCTCTGATACTTCTCTGTTGCCAACACACTCTTAATTATGCTTTTATTTTACGACCCTTATTTCCCCCCTTATTTTCAACCAAACTATAGTTTATCTTCTTGGTTCAGTTTCAAAGACCGCTCAAAGATCCACATTAACACATTATTATTAATGAATGTTTAAAATGTATTAGCTCAGCTGTCAGCTTCCCACCATAGGCGATGCCTCTGTGTTCCCCTGTTGAGTTCAGAGCTACAGATGGTGATGGACCAAAACTTTCAGAAACCGGAACATCTGGAAGCGGGCCTCTGTGAAAACACTGACCAGCTCAGCCCAATCACAGCCCAGCACTATGGCAATACTGCCCAACGGGCTAATCATAATGGGCCTGATGAGCCAAATGGCAATGAGCTGTATGTCAATCATCGACTGCTAGCCAATGGGGGCCTCTCATTCGCAGACAGCAACTGTACTGGGGGTAAGTGTGGCTCATTGTTTGCCACTGTCCCACCTCACCTTAAAAACGAGGAAACTATTTGAAATCTCCATGTTTTCACAAAGGACACTAAGTTGCTTATCACCTGCACCATCATCCACAAAACAGCCGTTTTAATCTTCTCTATACAAAATATCATAAACACATAATGAAAATATAATAAGTATCAAGATGAAAAATGTAAAGTTTGTGCTGTACTCTCTATTCCTCTTCAGATTTTGGGGGGGGGTTGAATTCTCCAACATGTTACTAATATATCTCTTTTGTCTTTCTCCCCTCTTTTGTTTTCATTATTACCATTATTATTGTCATTATCATATTTGTATTATTATTAGAGACTTCTACAAGTCAGCAGGACAATCTCTCCAGTCCCACATCTATCTCTCGATAACGTTGCCACTCTGTTTTGTCATTCTGTCTATCGCTTGTTCCTGGGTCGTGTTCATTAGGGCATAAAAAACGTAGCAAAACGTTTTGCAATGGAAACGACAAGTTGACATAGTACCTCCCCATCTCTTTAAGCATCAAAAGTTTTATTCTGTTTTGTGCCTACTGAACAAAACCCTGGTCCTCTGTTTCCTCTTCCAATTATACAATGGTTGTTGTCCCTGGAAGTTATGTTTCCATAAACTATACAGCTCCAGCTCTCCTGATGTACGAAGTGTCTCAGAAGTGTAAGATTGGATTATTTTCATTGCTTATCTAACTGGATGTTACATTATTTCTGTATTTAGTGAGGTCAAATTACATTTTTGTTCAGAAAGCTTTCTGGTTTGTTTCTTAGTTTTTAGTCCATTTATACGATAGTTGGTCTCTTGTTATTAATATGTTGGTATGTACTGTTCTTAAGATTTATCTTGCAAAAATGAATGGAACTTGTTCAAATAAAATGTGTTTTATGAAATGCCACATAATTCTCTGGTACATTGAAATAACACAAGGATTCACAGTACAGTAAACGGATAGGGACTCAACTAGCACAGCAACACCATGAAAATACCTAAGTCTGGCTTTGGTGCGCATGAGTCAGCATTCCCATAGCTGTAAAAGCACAAACAAAACTTCTAGCACCTGACACAAGCATAAAACATGTCATATGGATCCCAATTAGAACAGAAACAAAGGGAGAAAGAGAGAGCGACAGAGAGAGAGAGAGAGAGACTTTGGGGAACATGTTAAGAACATACATTTACTTTTACGCACCTCTGCCCCTCACCAGTTGGGACACTCTGTGGGAAGGCAAAAAACCTGACCTCTGATCTCAGAGCAGTAGGGATAGACAAATTCTTCTCCTTATTGGGCCCATAATGGCTCAGTTCTTTGAGTGCACTACGTCAGCTCTGACACTAAGTAGAGAACAGGGGTTTAGATTTCTCTAAAGAGGTCAGTGTATACCATAAGTACTCCAGAAGGGTGGTGGGTGACCTCATGGAACAATTAGATGATTCCCAACAGGAGGGTTATTATAAGTATGCGTCTGACAGTCTTAGGCCTTGATTCAATCAGATCAAGCATTAACCAGCGATACCCGACACCCGCATAGCTGATGTTTTGCAGTCGGGGGTGTAACTGCGTTGGAGCTATCAAATATGAGAGCAGCTGCTCTTGGTCATTGTCACAAAGCCAGAAGTTCAGGACAAGAAAGTGTAGGCTATAATAGAAATAATGAGGATTTCTATTAGCATATTTGAGGTCTAGATTACATCTAAAATTCCAGTGTTTTCGCTTGTAAACTTGGTTGTGTGGTATTTCTCTTAATGCGACTCCGTGCAGTTAATAGCAATGTCCGCTTTAAGTATAATGCCAGGAGCTGCTTCAGTATTTGACAGAACTAATGCAGTTCCACCTCCGACACTGCCATAACATTGGATCTGACTGAATAGTATGCGGTATCTGTCGTATTTACAGTACCAGTCAAAAGTTTGGACACCTACTTATTCAAGGGTTTTTATTTATTTTTACTATTTTCTACATTGTAGAATAATAGTGAAGACATCAAAACTATGAAATAACACATATGGAATCATGTAGTGACCAAAAACCTGATGACAGCTTTGCACACTCTCTGCATTCTCTCAACCAGCTTCATGAGGCATGCTTTTCCAACAGTCTTGAAGGAGTTCCCACACATGCTGAGCACTTGTTGGCTGATTTTCCTTCACGTTGCAGTCCAACTCATCCCTAACCATCTCAATTGGGTTGAGGACGGGTGATTGTGGACGCCAGGTCATCTGATGCAGCATATTCACTCTCATTGGTCAAATAGCCCTTACACAGCCTGGAGGTGTGCTTTGGTTCATTGTCCTGCTGAAAAACAAAAGATAGTCCCGCTAAGCGCAAACCAGATTGGATGGCGTATTGCTGCAGAATGCTGTGGAATCCATGTTGGTTAAGTGTGCATTGAATTCTAAATAAATCACCAACAGTGTCACTAGCAAAGCACCCCCACACCATCACACCTCCTCCTCCATGCTTCACGGTGGGAACCACACAAGCAGGGGATCATCCATTCACCAACTATGCGTCTCACAAAGACACAGCGGTTGGAACCAAAGATCTCAAATTTGGACTCATCAGACCAAAGGACACATTTCCACCTGTCTAATGTCCACTGCTCGTGTTTCTTGGCCCAAGCAAGTCTCTTCTTATTATTGGTGTCCGTTAGTAGTGGTTTCTTTGCAGCAAATCGACAATGAAGGCCTGATTCACGCAGTCTCCCCTGAACAGTTGTTCTTGAAATGTGTCTGTTACTTGAACTCTGTGAAGCATTTATTTTGGCGGCAATTTCGGAGGCTGGTACCTCTAATGAACTTATCCTCTGCAGCAGAGGTAACTCTGGGTCTTCCATTGCTGTGGCGGTCCTCATGAGAGCAAGTCCTTAAAATGTTCCGTATTGACTGACCTTCATGTCTTAAGGTAATGATGGACTGTTGTTTCTCTTTGCATATTTGAGCTGTTCTTGCCATAATATGAACTTTTACCAAATAGGGCTATCTTCTGTATACCACCCCTAACCTGTCACTACACAACTGATTGGTTCAAACAGATTAAGATGGAAAGAAATTGCACAAATTAACTTTTAACAAGGCACATCTGTTAATTGAAACGCATTCCAGGGGACTAGCTCATTAAGCTGGTTGAGAGAACGCCAAGAGTGTGCAAAGCTGTCATCAAGGCAAAGGGTGGCTACTTTGAAGAATCTCAAATATAAAATATATTTTGATTTATTTAACACTTTTGGTTACTACATGATTCTATGTGTGTTTTTTCATAGTTTTGTCTTCACTATTATTCTACAATGTAGAAAATAGTAAAAAGAAGAAAAACCGCTGAATGAGTAGGTGTGTCCAAACTTTTGACTGGTACTGTATGTTTGTTTATAAACAGTGTATGCACGTTAAAGGGGAAGTTCAGGATTTTACAACTTGGCCCACTGACTACCCTGAAAGTGTAAGTGGCCAAGAAAAACTGTGATCCGTGGTTCTGTTTTCTTTACAACCACTACATAGTTCAGCTAACTTTAACTACCGCTAGCTGACAATCAATGACAGTGATAAAGGGATATTGTGAGAAATAAAAAAAGTGAAAAACCTTTCACTAACATCAAACCAAATAAGTTGATTTGGCCATGAGATTTTGTCAATTGGACAATTGACCGTATCACTCCCAGGGTGTTTCTCACGCATCAGTCAGAGTATGAGTCTAAATCAATGTATGCAAAACGGAGCATGGAGGGGACTTCTCTGATGTGTACTCGGCTTGTACACATTTCGAAGTATGCATCGATGCAAGCTTCAATGAAAAGTATGGACAGAAATATATGCATGAATATGGATGAAATATGATGTAAAACTCAAACGAAAAATATAGTGAAATCCATGGTGCCCATTATTTGGGCTGAAATGAAAGAAAATAAACTCAGGCTTTGGAATAAAATGTTGCCCATTCCTATCTCACATGTTGCCTGACTACAATATTTTATCTTGATACATTAATAAACACATTGTGTTCATTTTGGCATGTTTACCTGCAAAAAATACTGACGGTAATGTGCGTATATCGCAATCCCATAGTACTGTAAGTTAACAGGGCTAACTTGCTACAGTTGATGTCGGAAGTTAACATGCACTTCGGTTGGAGTCATTAAAACTTGTTTTCAACCACTCCACAAATTTCTTGTTAGCAAACTTTAGTTTTGGCAAGTCGGTGAGGACATCTACTTTCTTCGTGACCCAAGTAATTTCTCCAACAATTGTTTACATTCTTTCACTTATAATTCACTGCATCTTAATTCCAGTGGGTCAGAAGTTTACATACACTAAGTTGACTGTGCCTTTAAACAGCTTGGAAAATTCCAGAAAATGATGTCATGGCTTTAGAAGCTTCTGATAGGCTAACTGACATCATTTGAGTCATTTGGAGAGGAACCTGTGGATGTATTTCAAGGCCTAACTTAAACTCAGTGGCTCTTTGCTTGGCATCATGGGAAAATCAAAAGAAATCAGCCAAGACCTCAGAAAAGAATTGTAGACTTCCACAAGTCTGGTTCATCCTTGGGAGCAATTTCCAAATGCCTGAAGGTACCACTTTCATCTGTACAAACAATAGTATGCAAGTATAAACACCATGGGACGACGGAGCCGCCATACCGCTCAGGAAGGAGACGCATTCTGTCTCCTAGAGATGAACGTACTTTGGTGTGAAAAGTGCAAATCAATCCCAGAACAACAGCAAACGACCTTGTGAAGACGCTAGAGGAAACAGGTACAAAAGTATCTATGTCCACAGTAAAATGAGTCCTATATCGACATAACTTGAAAGGCTGCTCAGCAAGGAAGAAGCCACTGCTCCAAAACCGCCACAAAAAAAGCCAAACTACAGTTTGCAACTGCACATGGGGACAAAGATCGTACTTTTTGGAGAAATGTCCTCTGGTCTGATGAAACAAAAATTGAACTGTTTGGCCATAATGGCCATCGTTATGTTTGGAGGAAAAAGGAGGAGGCTTGCAAGCCGAAGAACTGTAAGGGTCCTGTGTGTAGCTGGTGTAGAGAGTCAGGCGCAGGACAGCAGATATGAGTAATCAACGTTCTTTTACTCAAAGATACAAATATACAAAGGAACATACCGAGCCCACAAAGACGGACCGAATTACAACAAACAATCACTCACAAACACAACACGGGGAAGAGAGGTTTAAATAATAAACAAGTAATTGGTTGAGTGAAGCCAGGTGTGTAAGACAAAGACAGAACAAATAGGAAATTAAAAGTGGATCGGCGGTGGCTAGATAGCCGGTGACGTCGACCGCCGAACGCCTCCCGAACAAGAAGAGGGACAGACTTCGGCGGAAGTCGTGACAAGAACACCATCCCAACCGTGAAGCACGGGGGTGGCAGCATCATGTTGTGGGGGTGCTTTGCTGCAGGAGGGACTGGTCCACTTCACAAAATAGATGGCATCGTGAGGAGGGAAAATTATATGGATATATTGAAGCAACATCTCAAGACATCAGTAAGGAAGTTAAAGCTTGGTCGCAAATGGGTCTTCCAAATGGACAATGACCCCAAGCATACTTCCAAAGTTGTGGCAAAATGGCTTAAGGACAAAAAAGTCAAGGTATTGGAGTGGCCATCACAAAGCCCTGACCTCAATCCTATAGAAATTTTGTGGGCAGAACTGAAAAAGTGTGATCAAGGAGGCCTATAAACTTGACTCAGTTACACCAGCTCTGTTAGGAGGAATGGGCCAAAATTCACCCAACTTATTGTGGGAAGCTTGTGGAAGGCTACCCGAAACGTCTGACCCAAATTAAACAATTTAAAGGCAATGCTACCAAGTACTACTTGAGTGTATGTAAACTTCTGACCCACTGGGAATGTGAGGAAAGAAATAAAAGCTGAAATAAATAATTCTCTCTACTATTATTCTGACATTTCACATTCTTAAAATAAAGTGGTGATCCTAACTGACCTAAGACAGGGAATTTTTACTAGGATTAAATGTCAGGAATTGTGAAAAACTGAGTTTAAATGTATTTTGCTAAGGTGTATGTAAACTTCAGACTTCAACTGTAGCTATCCACAAGAATTGGTTAGCTAACGTTAGCTATCCATGAATAATTGACAGCTAGCTAGTCATCTCCCTTGCATTCCATTAGTTTTGGTTTGCCTGTTAAACTAGCTGCCTAGCTCGATTGTTATGATTCACCTATAGTTAGCTGATAATTATGAACTTAAACTTTTCTTTATGTACTTATCTTGTTTCATCTGTGTTACCATTAGTCTGGATGTCTGGCAGGCAGCAGATTAAGAGAATAGGCAGTAACATTACAGGTTATAGTTGTGCCCTGGAATGTTACAGGGCACTCACACTTCTCATCTGCCGGCTCTCACCCTCTCACTTAAAAAATTTAATCTGACGCAGAAGATGGCGACCAGTGCTGACTGCCTGATGACATCTGCAAACCACAACTAATCCCCTGCAATCATTGGGAAGACCACAAGAGATACCTACACTCACAGACAGCGCCACGACAGCAGCTCTCAGTGCTTCCTTCCACTGCCGCCCTCTAGCTTCCCTCCTCTGGATGGATATTCACCTAGCTGTCGGGTCTGTATTGTCCGGATGTTTATTTGTAGTGTAGCTAGTACCAGGTTTAGTACCAGGTTTTTATATTGGCATGTTTTCCCAGGGTTGACAGAGTCCTTGCTACTACTCCAGTAGTAGCCCACGTAGCCATGGATCATGACGAGTGATAGCTTAGCTAGCCAGCTAACTTGGGCTGCTTGCTAAATAACCATGGATCATGATGAGGGGTAACATCTAGCTACTGCACTAGCAAGTTACCTTTTGTATTAGACAAGTAGGGTCGTTACCTATGCTAATGTTCTATGTTAACGTTTTGTTAAATATGTTGCAAAATAATTTATATAATGTCTCTTGCTAGCTAGCTACTTTTGTTGACCACATTTCTATGTAGCTATATAACACAAAACAACAACAGATTAACAGTCTCAATTTCTTTACTAACAATAATGCAATATTAAACTAAATCTGATGTTCAGATCTACCCTCCTGCTGTGTTCCGGTCGAATTGGACCGACTTACAAGTTGTCTCTCTGAAAAATGTAGTTCATTTAATCTGATTGTCATAAGGTTCCATGACTTTGTCCACACAGGGCATCTGAATAAACAAAATACATGTTGATGATGTTCCTAAAATATGGGGTGTTTTGTTTAACTTTTGTACACCTGTGGTGTTCCAGGGTTACCAGGAATCAAGGTAAGACCCAAGTGCAGACTGTGTGGAGTAACAATGTTTATTGTAACCACAGGGGCAGGCAAATTACAGGTCAAGGCAGGCAGAGGTCGATAATCTAGAGCAGAGGCCAAGGTACAGGACAGCAGGCAGGCTCAGGGTCAGGTCAGGCAGAGGTTGGTTATCCAGAGATGGAGCAAAGGTACAGGACGGCAGGCAGACACAGGGTCAGAGACAGGCAGTGGTCAGGCAGGCGTGTACAGGGTCAGGACAGGCAAAGGTCAAAAACCAGGAGGAAGAGAAAAAGAGAGACTAGGGACAAACAGGAGCTGCGACAAAACGCTGGTAGGCTTGAACAAACAAGACAAACTGGCAACAGACAGACAGAAAACACAGGTATAAATACACAGGGGACAATGGGGAGATGGGCGACAAGCACAAGGACAGCTGAAACAGATCAGGGCGTGACACCGGTCAAAAATGACCGGTCATTAGAATTGAATGAGTGAGACTACAATTAGTGTATAAAATTGAGTTCAGGCACATGCCCATTCATCAGATGGACACATTTCCTCTGCCAGACCCCCACATACATGTGTGTTTGAGCACACACACACACCTCACTCCCCTTCTTGGCGTTTATGTCAACCCCCACGAGAACCTTTCCCCAATATAATATTTCCCCCATGGGAACCACACCTGTTAGCATTCTCACAAACAATCGCAACATTGTTTCAATAATATATAGAACTTTTCTTGTGGCTCTGGTATATAAAGCTTTTTTGAGGCCTTGCTCACAATTCATTCTGTGGCAGCACAATGACCAAACGATATACTGTATGTGAGGCTCTTGATCATATCTTTGATCATGACACTGGTGAGGAGGAGAGAGTCCTTGTTCAACTTTGACACAGAGTAGTCTGTGATAAATAGCACAATATGTTTCATCTGAGTATTTGGTATAGTCAAAATAATCCGTACATTATGCTTTTATGAGCTCAGGTCAATCTGGACTACAGGCCATAATTAGCAAATAAAAGTTCAAAACTTGTAATGTTCACAAGAACTTAAGTTGATAAAAACATCTAACACAACATTAGGTGATAATATATGTATTATTATGGATTTATAATCAGCTATAATGGGGTGGTCATTTTGGACCGGGAACACAGAATTAACTAACATGAAACGAACACAACAGGAGGGTTAATGAGCTTCTTGATATGCCACACCTTTTCAGGTGGATGGATTATCTTATCTTATCTTAAATTAACAAATTTGTGCACAACATTTGAGAGAAATAAGCTTTTTGTGCATATGGAACATTTCTGGGATGTTTTAGTTCAGCTCATGAAACATGGGACCAAAACTTTATATGTTGTGTTTATATTTTTGTTCAGTATATATACTAGAGCGGAATTGGTTTGCTGCAAAGGCTATATCACCTAATGCATCTGTCCAAGCCAGAACTACCCAAGCCAGAACTACCCATACCTTTAGCGAATGCTTTTACCATGGCCCCTAATGGCCATCAAAAGGAAATTGAATCAAACTGAGTGCTCTGCTCCTCTTCATTAGACTAGACCGGAGAGTTAGGTTTCAGCTGACACATCCATGATGGGTTCATATTTCCAGAGGGAATCCTGCCAATCCTCCATCTGTCTTTGACTCTTCTTGTCTATTATTTTGTAGCCAGCCTGTACTATAGGCCTAATATTATGTTCAAGATACAAACATGTATGTTAACCATATGCTTTGGCACTATTTCTTGTTTGGATATTTTGGGAGAAAATAAAGATATTTGTCCTTGTACATGTTTATCCTTGTATGCTACAGAGCACAGTGCTAGATGATTCATGATTCAATTCCATAATCCATTGTATGAAGGTGGGGTTGGACACCTTTACAAAGGTGACTAAGCATGATTTAATCATTTAAATAATTAATTCAACAATGTGTGTTATAAGGGAGCACATATATACTGTAACCAGAGTTTTGTAAACAGAGAATTGCAAAACGCCTCCTTATCACGTTTCTTTTTTAAGAAAAGTTTCAAATCAAATCAGTACTTTTTGCACAGATCTGTTCTCTTTAGCGCCCCGAAAATGGTGCCAATACAGCATAACAATGTAGCCTATGCAGAACTGATTGTTGAAAATAAAACATTGTGCTGCAGTCACTACCCTACCTTTAATAAATAGCTGAAAATAATGCATTTACAAAAAATAATAGTACTGATACTGAACATGAGAGACAATTTTGCAAAAAGGTGGATCAAGGGCTCTGGGGCTCCTCTTCCTCTTCATTAATCTCTGTACTCTCTCCTGTGAAGTCATATCACACACCAGTCACGATAACGTCTTTCACACACGCATGTCGCCAAGGTAACATGACATTTGTCTCAGGGGAAGAAGGATGCACAATATAATTGGAACATTTGTCTGCATTAGAATACTATGGATGTAAAAATCCAGCTGAATCCAAATGAAGCAAAAGGTTGGAATCCTAAAGCACTGTGATCTTCTTGTTAAAAATATATACACCCAACACACCTGTGCACACAGTGGTGTGTGTGTGTGTGTGTGTGTGTGTGTGTGTGTGTGTGTGTGTGTGTGTGTGTGTGTGTGTGTGTGTGTGTGTGTGTGTGTGTGTGTGTGTGTGTGTGTGTGTGTGTGTGTGTGTGTGTGTTCGCACGTGCACATGGCATATGTCTGTCTGTGTGTTCTTGTGGTCAAATTCGAGACGGGAGTTTCTGGTGTGTCCACCCCTTTGTCTACAAAGGAGGGCCAGCAGTCCTGTGGTTGGGCATTATGGGTATCATCCAGTTCATCTAGACCCTCTGTATCTTCTGTATCGTCTATATCATCACTCCTCTCCAAAGCTGTCTGTGTCAGTGAAACCTTTGACCCCTCTGTGACTGTGCTCGACTGGTCTTGTCCATGCTCATTTCTTTGACACAACCTCTCTTTGCTGGCCAGCTCTGGTCATCAACAAACAACAGAAGACAATGACACTGAAACAGCTCACTAGACATTATTGTGTTATTATTACACAGGCATTACAAGTGTAGTAAACACTTTTGTACACAATTCCGGATGAATAGACTGGAGTTGTGTGAAACACATGGTGAGACAGATTTGTGCTGGCTAGGCATAGACAGTGTTAGGGTTAGACCATTTAGTCATGCGGTAATATACTGTAAGAGCTGGGAATATTATATTGTGCAATGTTCTTTATTTTTTCTACGTGTACAAACAGTGGTAACCAGGTGGTGAATCGCATCTCTGCATGTCTGGCAGACATATCAGTGTGGATGACGGATCACCACCTCAAGCTGAACCTCGGCAAGACGGAGCTGCTCTTCCTCCCGGGGAAGGACTGCCCGTTCCATGATCTCGCCATCACGGTTGACAACTCCATTGTGTCCTCCTCCCAGAGTGCTAAGAACCTTGGCGTGATCCTGGACAACACCCTGTCGTTCTCAACTAACATCAAGGCGGTGACCCGTTCCTGTAGGTTCATGCTCTACAACATTCGCAGAGTACGACCCTGCCTCACGCAGGAAGCGGCGCAGGTCCTAATCCAGGCACTTGTCATCTCCCGTCTGGATTACTGCAACTCGCTGTTGGCTGGGCTCCCTGCCTGTGCCATTAAACCCCTACAACTCATCCAGAACGCCGCAGCCCGTCTGGTGTTCAACTTTCCCAAGTTCTCTCACGTCACCCCGCTCCTCCGCTCTCTCCACTGGCTTCCAGTTGAAGCTCGCATCCGCTACAAGACCATGGTGCTTGCCTACGGAGCTGTGAGGGGAACGGCACCTCCGTACCTTCAGGCTCTGATCAGGCCCTACACCCAAACAAGGGCACTGCGTTCATCCACCTCTGGCCTGCTCGCCTCCCTACCTCTGAGGAAGTACAGTTCCCGCTCAGCCCAGTCAAAACTGTTCGCTGCTCTGGCACCCCAATGGTGGAACAAACTCCCTCACGACGCCAGGTCAGCGGAGTCAATCACCACCTTCCGGAGACACCTGAAACCCCACCTCTTTAAGGAATACCTAGGATAGGATAAAGTAATCCTTCTAACCCCCCCCCCCCCCTTAAAAGAGTTAGATGCACTATTGTAAAGTGGTTGTTCCACTGGATATCATAAGGTGAATGCACCAATTTGTAAGTCGCTCTGGATAAGAGCGTCTGCTAAATGACTTAAATGTAATGTAAATGTAAACAGTTAGTCTGCATTCTGTTGGCTTTTTGAATGTAGGAGTAAGCTTAGGAGTATGCTTCTACTCTAGAAGACGCTAAACAAGACTGGTCTGGTTGTTATGTTTGATAAATCAATAAAATACTGAGTTAGGTTGGGCTACCTTGCTCAGCTAGCTCCTTCCATCTTTCCTTGTTGTGCTGGGTTAGGGTTAGGGTTAGACGGTGTACCCGTCTGAGGTCTATGCTGGGCAGGGAGTAGTCAAATGGAGCTCCACAGCCAATGTGTCTCTGTACCGACTCCATCACTGTCCCCGTGTCTGTGCCAGTCATGCTTAAAGAAAGACCAACACGTACAAACGCACACACCAACATATGCACGTGCAGGCACGCACACATGTAAGCAAGCACCCTCACGTATAAGCACACACATGCATGCTTTGAATTTACTTATACCTGAACACACGGAAGTAAATGCCATTTTTTAATATATCTGCTCTAGTGTCAGATGAGTCTATGGGTCTCTGCTTGGGTTTCATGGAAAGTACCTGGACATTCTGACTCCAGAGGCTCCTGACTTCACAGTCGATCAGGGCAGAGAACGTCGGCTCAACAATGAAGTCAATGAATCCTGAGAGAGAAGGGAGACCATTCCAAAGAGTAATTGCAAAGAATTTTGTAATCATGCCAAACTTTAAATTAAGGTCAAACATTTTCCTCATCAGAGAGGGTGCATCTTAGTAGTGACGTGTCTTCCTCTACTCATCTACTATACTGAAAACACAGAACAGGTGAAAAGCAATATGTTGGAAGTTATGTTGTTTTCTCTATTCCAGTTCTGCTAGATCAGTGCAGATATAGGGAAGGAGACAACAAGGCCACTTTTTTTTATTGAGATGCAAGCAATTGTTGAAGCTAATTTCCCAATATTCCACTGCCCACACGGGGTGGTAAAGCCCTGTGATTAAGACTGAGGTAGTGAAAGGCCCTGTCCAAACACTTTGAAATGCTTCCTTCCTTCCTTGAAGTAATCACTGATCTGACATTATAGGATTGGAGCAAGCTTTCCAATTGAATCGAATGGACTATCCTCGCTAAATAAAATACAAATGAAAACAAATGAAAAATGAATGAGGATGCATTTTAAGAGTTTTCTTACTGGGCTATCTGTGACTGAGCGATCATGGTTGTGTTGCGGTCACAGAGAGGGGAGAAGGGCAGTCCAAATTCAGCCTCCTTGTCACCCTGAAAACATACAAAAAAAGCCAATGACAAACAAAAAAAGCCAGAACAAAGACATGAGTACAGTGCGTTTGTGTTTTCGCACACTAATAAGTGCTCCATATAGTATGCACATACAGTGGGGAGAACAAGTATTTGATACACTGCCGATTTTGCAGGTTTTCCTACTTACAAAGCATGTAGAGGTCTGTAATTTTTATCATAGGTACACTTCAACTGTGAGAGACGGAATCTAAAACAAAAATCCAGAAAATCACATTGTATGATTTTTAAGTAATTCCTTTGCATTTTATTGCATGACATAAGTATTTGATACATCAGAAAAGCAGAACTTAATATTTGGTACAGAAACCTTTGTTTGCAATTACAGAGATCATACGTTTCCTGTAGTTCTTGACCAGGTTTGCACACACTGCAGCAGGGATTTTGGCCCACTCCTCCATACAGACCTTCTCCAGATCCTTCAGGTTTCGGGGCTGTCGCTGGGCAATACGTAATTTCAGCTCCCTCCAAAGATTTTCTATTGGATTCAGGTCTGGAGACTGGCTAGACCACTCCAGGACCTTGAGATGCTTCTTACGGAGCCACTCCTTAGTTGCCCTGGCTGTGTGTTTCGGGTCGTTGTCATGCTGGAAGACCCAGCCACGACCCATCTTCAATGCTCTTACTGAGGGAAGGAGGTTGTTGGCCAAGATCTCGCGATACATGGCCCCATCCATCCTCCCCTCAATACGGTGCAGTCGTCCTGTCCCCTTTGCAGAAAAGCAGCCCCAAAGAATGATGTTTCCACCTCCATGCTTCACGTTTGGATGGGTTCTTGGGGTTGTACTCATCCTTCTTCTTCCTCCAAACACAGCGAGTGGAGTTTAGACCAAAAAGTTATATTTTTGTCTCATCAGACCACATGACCTTCTCCCATTCCTCCTCTGGATCATCCAGATGGTCATTGGCAAACTTCAGACGGGCCTGGACATGCGCTGGCTTGAGCAGGGGGACCTTGCGTGCGCTGCAGGATTTTAATCCATGACGGCGTAGTGTGTTACTAATGGTTTTCTTTGAGACTGTGGTCCCAGCTCTCTTCAGGTCATTGACCAGGTCCTGCCGTGTAGTTCTGGGCTGATCCCTCACCTTCCTCATGATCATTGATGCCCCACGAGGTGATATCTTGCATGGAGCCCCAGACCGAGGGTGATTGACCGTCATCTTGAACTTCTTCCATTTTCTAATAATTGCGCCAACAGTTGTTGCCTTCTCACCAAGCTGCTTGCCTATTGTCCCGTAGCCCATCCCAGCCTTGTGCAGGTCTACAATTTTATCCCTGATGTCCTTACACAGCTCTCTGGTCTTGGCCATTGTGGAGAGGTTGGAGTCTGTTTGATTGAGCGTGTGGACAGGTGTCTTTTATACAGGTAACGAGTTCAAACAGGTGCAGTTAATACAGGTAATGAGTGGAGAACAGGAGGGCTTCTTAAAGAAAAACTAACAGGTCTGTGAGAGCCGGAATTTCTTACTGGTTGGTAGGTGATCAAATACTTATGTCATGCAATAAAATGCAAATTAATTACTTAAAAATCATACAATGTGATTTTCTGGATTTTTGTTTTAGATTCCGTCTCTCACAGTTGAAGTGTACCTATGATGAAAATTACAGACCTCTACATGCTTTGTAAGTAGGAAAACCTGCAAAATCGGCAGTGTATCAAATACTTGTTCTCCCCACTGTATACAGGACACACGTACAGCACACAATGCCTTTCTTTTTTGTGTTCAATATTTTTCATGTATGAATGCTAAGGTTTCATTGTGTGCTAAGGTTTATTTGAGCTTCTACGTATTTGCAGCTGATTGCTTTGGAGGTTATCCAATAAGGGTCAAATCCTCTGTTCTCCTCGAGGTCATTGATGATAGAATGTTCATATTTGAAGATTTCTGAAAGGCCAGACTGTTAGTCTTGACAATGACAAAGGAGTAGGCAAAAGTGCAAACAGATCTGGTACCAAGCTAGAGTAAACGTGTACAGAAAACATTTAAAATTAGTCGATTTAGATAAGGGGAATAAAGAGTTGATTGGAGAGTTGATACGAAGCAGTTCAGAACGGGAGTGGAGGGAGCAGCATCTTTGGTCAGCCTGGTATCATAGACTAGACGTAACATAGTAAACGTAGTAGTAAACGTAACATAGTAAACGTAGTAAATGCAAGCGTCCCACATGGCCAACATCCAGTGGAAATGCCGAGCACCAAATTCAAATAAATTACTATAAAAATTCAACTTTCATGAAATCACACATGCAATAAACCAAATTAAAGCTACACTTGTTGTGAATCCAGCCAACATGTCAGATTTCAAAAAGGCTTTACGACGAAAGCACACCGAACGATTATGTTAGGTCATTACCTAGTCACTGAAAAACAAAGCCATTTTTCCAGCCAAAGAGAGGAGTCACAAAAAGCAGAAATAGAGATAAAATGAATCACTAACCTTTGATGATCTTCATCAGATGACACTCATAGGACTTCATGTTACACAATACATGTATGTTTTGTTCGATAAAGTTCATATTTGTATCCAAAAATCTCAGTTTACATTAGAGCGTTACGTTCAGTAATGTTTTGCTTCCAAAACATCTGGTGATTTTGCAGAGAGCCACATCAATTTACAGAAATACTCATCATAAATGTTGATGAAAATACAAGTATTATGCATGGAACTTTAGATGCACTTCTCCTTAATGCAACCGATGTATCAGATTTCAAAAAAGCTTTCCCGAAAAAGCAAACCATGCAATAATCTGAGTACAGCGCTCAGAGCCCAAACAAGCCATACAGATATCCGCCATGTTGTGGAGTCAACAAAGTCAGAAATAGCATTATAAATATTCTTACCTTTGATGATCTTCATCAGAATGCACTCCCAGGAATGCCAGTTCCACAATAAATGTTTGATTTGTTCGATAAAGTCCATAAAGTCCATTTATGTCCAAATACCTCCTTTTTGTTCGCGCTTTTAAACATGTCAAACTATCAATCTTTAGGATGTTTTTGGCAGACCTCTGACTCATTCAGCTCCCATTCCCCCCTCCTTCACAGTAGAAGCATCAAACAAGGTTCTAAAGACTGTTGACGTCTAGTGGAAGCCTTAGGAAGTGCAATATGACCCCATTTCCACTGTATCTTGGATAGGCAAAGAGTTGAAAAACTACAAACCTCAGATTTCCCACTTCCTGGTTGGATTTCTTCTCAGGTTTTTGCCTACCATATGAGTTCTGTTATACTCACAGACATCATTCAAACAGTTTTCTATCCAAATCTACTAATTATATGCATATTCTAGCTTTTAGGACTGAGTAGCAGGCAGTTTACTCTGGGCACCGTTTATCCAAGCTACTCAATACTGCCCCCTGTCCCAAAGAAGTTTAAAGTTGCGAGCTTGCACCGCGGGACTTAGAGGTACCCAGCGTCACGGCTTCATTGCTCCACACCACCACAAGGGGGAGTTAGAACACTCATTATGCATTTGGGTTCCAAGATTTTATATTACCAATCATATTCAGTGGTTCCAATGATGAATTTGACGCGAGTCACCCGTCCCTGGTGACTTTCTGCAGCAAAGATAGCTGACAAAACATTACAGGGGAAGCAAATGTAAGCAATTATAACATAACGAGTCAAGCAAAACATTTATAATTGAGAAGAATATATTAGTTAATGTAGAGACAAATGGTTCAAATTTTTTTGTCACAAAGTTAATTTACGAAAATCACGATTTAGCAAGTTAACTGACTAGCTAACATTAGCCAGCTAGCTAGCTGGTGTTACAGTATGACATGGTAATTTGTGCTGTTTAATGTTTTAGGGACTCCCGAGAAAACCAGCAAGCCAGGCTGTCGTCTTGGGAAACCATGGATGTAAAAAATCTAGCTAGCTAAAGCATTTACTGCAAATTGAATGTACAGTTGTGTAAGCTTGCCTTGCAATGCAGCTGAAGTAACATAGCTAGCTAACTATTTACTTGCTTGTTGTGTAGTGGAGAATAAGAATAAAAATATCTGTATGCCTATGGATGTGTAGCTAGCTACAGTATGTAGCCAATCTGTGTATGGACCCTAAAACTTTAGGTTCTGAACTAATTTTCATACCAATCTATGAACCTCAGCTATCAGAGTTGTTGTATCAACTTCAAGTCTGAATGGCATGGATTGAGTAGGATATAATAACTTTATTGTGCCAAGGATGCAGGTCCTATATACTTGTACTGTAGTTATTACCACGCATGATATCCCCACATTGAAGCCTGTACATTGAACATATTCACTGATCATGTACTCTTCCTTGGCAAATAAAGGTCTGGTTCAGGTATGAATCTCTGTGAGACATTCTTTTTCAGTCATATCCAATACCAGGTGTATTCTTTGAATGATGCTGTGTCTGGATGTATGTTTTACAATTATACACTTCAACAGTGTTCAACACTCCTGCTCCTGGGACATTAATGATTACACATTGTAACTATGCAATAGACTAGAAACATGATTTAAGTAAAGGCTGATTTGTAATTCATGAATACAGAAAAAAAAAACTTTGCATATCAAACTCCCTTCATCTGCATTAATCTGAGGACACAGGATAATATTTCAATGAGATACTTCATTTCAACCAGTGGAGAATGTGAAACGTTTTATTGAAAGAAGTTCATTATCCAGGTGTCATAAATACATAATACATGCATTATAATTATGATTATTGAAATATTATATTATAAATACAAGTTCAATCTGTACTTCAATGCACATCTGGTGTGCATTATAAAACGAGGAAGAAATACGAGGTGGAGAGAGGTGTAGAAGACAGAAAGGGAAAGAGGTAAGAACAGAAGCAGACAGCATATGATTAAATGAATTACAGTGATAGCATAATATTCTCTCAGTTCATCACAATTACAGTGTCTCCTAACCAGCCTTGGGCCCCCAGTTGGCCCAAAGGTTATCTTAAGAGCGGGTGAGGTCGCGATGACTGGACTGGCTGCCTCTCTCACATCAAAACATACCTGGAGACGAGAGACAGATGGATAGAGAGAGAGCATGATTAAGCCTTGTTTTTTTTTTATTCTAACACGGTCAGTCATCATAATCATCAGGAGGTGAAATGCAAATCTGACCGTGGATCATTAACTCTGGGACTACTACATCTCTATCTGTATTTCAATGGAAAGGATCTCATTAATTATACATCCTGTTGACCCGACCAAGTGACCTCTCAGCTATGATCATGCTGTGCTCTTTGTGTCAGCCAGTTCAGATGCGGGAGGGGTTCACCAACACTGCTGAAATAACCTAGAGGATTTAGGGAGAGGGGGAGTTTAAACAGTTTAATTACATCTGGTTATGGACACTTTTGCCAGTTCCTCGGACAGTGAACATCTGGAAATATCTAAATTTTCGACCCCTTCATCAACTCGCACTCTGAAAGTAAAGAAAATAGCTTCTTTTATGTAGATATGAAAACAATAACTGAGATATGACCTCTCAATCTAGACCAGCAGATGTCATTTTCAGGATACGTCAATACAGCACAGAAAGCTTAACACCAGACTGGTATTGTGGTTGTTCATTAGGTGATGGGAAATATGCAGTATGTATACAAAATAATATACTTACCTGTTGTATCTTGAAAAAAAGCATTGGTATTAAAAGTGAAATGTTTACCCTATTAACCTCCATTATTTATGTATTTTACATTTAAGTCATTTTAGCAGACGCTCTTATCCAGAGCGACTTACAAATTGGAAAGTTCATACATATTCATCCTGGTCCCCCCGTGGGGAATGAACCCACAACCCTGGCGTTGCAAGCGCCATGCTCTACCAACTGAGCCACACGGGACCATGTATATGTATGTATTAACAGTTGATGAAGAACAACTCTAATTTCATACATCATTGAACATTTTTCTAAGAATAAGAAAGAATGAAAAAGTTGAAATAACGTTTTAGATGTGATGGAGACATTATATATCTTAATACCTTATCAATTTATGATTTGTATCAATGTGGACGCGAGACAGGGGGTGCAGGAACAGAGTATTTTTGCCGAGCAATGCAACGAAGCTGGATCATTCTGGCAATGATACCTCCACCATCTACACACTGCAAAGACTCCCTAACTCTTCGCCATTGTACACGATGGCCCATTGCTCTGAGACTTCCTTTGACCATTCTAAAGCCCGCATGGGGAATCCTTGTTTTAATGGCGTTTACTTTCTGGTCTAACTCTTTATATGACATATCAGAATAGTATTCCCTGACAAACATATTGTGTTCTTTCATCCTTCTGTACAAAAACGTAACCGTTACACTGTCATGAAATATGATTATACTGTATATCGACTATGAAATAAATAGGACATGGCCTGCTTATGAGTTGCTATGAAAGAAAGTTAGATTAATTAAACTGAAAATGGTGAGAACAGCCGTTCATAGCTAAATGCTTTTGATTAGCTTGAGAATAATAATTGCATGATTTATCATTCTACGTATGTATGTATGTAATATTGTACAATGTTATGAATTGAATCTTAAAACCTTTTCTCAATATAGGGGGTGCTGTTTCAACGTTACCATTTATCGTTCCCAAATTAAACTGCCTCGTACTCAATTCTTGCTCGTACAATATGCATATTATTATTACTATTGGATAGAAAACAATCTCTAGTTTCTAAAACCGTTTGAATTATGTCTGTGGGTGAAATAGAACTCTTTCTGCAGCAAAATTCATGACAGGAACTGCGAAGGTCTGAAAACGAGGCTCTGTTCTCAGATCAGTTTAAAGCTCTGTATGTATCCTATGGGTCGACATGAACTGAACGCGCCTTCCCCTGGATGTCAGTAACCAATGAGAATTGGAATGGAGTTTCTACGTAGATCTCAGACCTTATAAAGCCGCAAGGAACGGAGGGAGCTCTCTTTTTGACGTTCGTCATGACACAAAGCAAGACCTCAGGATGGCATTTTGAAACGCTCAGTTATCGGCCTTAGATATATCCGTCTGTAATTTAATTCGATATAGGTGTTAGAAACATCATAACGAAGTTATTTTAAACCGAGTTATATCAGTTTATGCGAGTATATTGCAATTTTCGGAATTTCCTTAGTATTGCGTTTTGAACATTTGGGCACGTCTTCGCCACATGGCTAATGTTTGCTGCTAATTCCTAAGTTGAAGACGGCAATCTACAACCGAGCAACGATGATTCTGGACAAAGGACCACTTGCCCAAGATTCTGATGGAAGCTCGTCCAAAAGTAAGAGCTATTTATGATGTTATTCCGTATTTATGTGGAAAAATGTAAAAGGATTTGTCCGCCATTATTGCGGCACTGGTCTGGCTGTAACGCACACTGTATGTCTAGTAATGTTAATTTTAAAAATCTAACACAGCGGTTGCATTAATAACTAATGCATCTTTCAATTGCTGTCCAACCTGTATTTTTTAGTCAAGTTTACGATTATTTATCGATTAGATTAGGTGCCTCTCTAAGATGGCGCCGGCCAGAATGCATGAAATGCTGCTACTGTTCACATTGTATAACCACGATTTGTGCCGCTAAATATGCACATTTTCGAACAAAACCTATATGCATTGTGTAATATGATGTTACAGGACTGTCATCTGATGAAGTTTATCAAGGTTAGTCCAATTATATATCTTTTGCTGGATTGTTACGATCGCTAACATTTGCTGCTGGTAAATGCGGTTGTGTTTCTGGCTATTGTGGTAAGCTAATATAATGCTATATTGTGTTTTCACTGTAAAACACTCAAACAATCTGACATATTGGCTGGATTCACAAGATGTTGGGCTTTCATTTGCTGTACGCTGTGTATTTTTCAGAAATGATTTATGATGAGTAATTATGTATTTGACGTTGGTCTCTGTAATTATTCTGGCTGCATCGACGCTATTTCAGATTGCAGCTGCAATGTAGAACTGTGATTTATACCTGAAATATGCAAATTTTTCTAACAAAACATATGCTATACAATAAATATGTTATCAGACTGTCATTTGATGAAGTTGTTTCTTGGTTAGTGGCTATTTATATCTTTATTTGATCGAAATTGTGATAGCTACCTATAGTCGTTCTCAATGGACGTTCGGGAGCATTCGTAAATTCGCCCTGGCTATCTACTCCGATTTCAGAGCACTCTCGTCTGAGTGTACCAGAGGGCGGAATAATGAATTTACAAGCGCTCAACACCCGTTGAATATGGCTGGTATCAGTAAACGTCGGCAAAAAAAACGTAATTACATTGTTTCCAGCAGCACAGTTACAGTCACCAACGCTCTGGTTAACACAAAAATTTGAGCCTAACCAGCTCTGCTAGGGTGAGTAAAATGGTCAGAGTGGTCTCATTTGTGTCTGGAAGTAGTTAGCAAGCTAGCCAACGTTAGCTTGGGTGCTTGATTGCTATTGTAAGGCCAGAATGCTCAAATCAACTCTACTCCTCGGCCCGAACATCCAGTGTGCGCTCAGAGAGCGAAACGGTCTGAATTTACCCAACAAGTACCAGTCAAAAGTTGACACCCCTACTCATTCCAGGATTTTCTTTATTTTTACTATTTTCTACATTGTAGAATAATAGTGAAGAGATCACAACTATGAAATCAGTTAAGAACAAATTCTTAATTACAAGGACAGCTTACTCCCCGTTGGGGAATTGAACCCCGATTGAACCCCGAATTGAACCCCACACAACACAGGGATTCTTTAGCTAAATATCCCAGTACTGTACTGCCGACCGTCAGGGTTTTTTGTTTTTCATTAAATAGTATTAACCATAATATTAATCAAATTAATTAAGCAAGTACCAATCAAAAGTTTGGACAGACCTACTCATTTTAGGATTGTTGTATGTTTTTACTATGTTCTACATTGTAGAATAATAGTGAAGACATCACAACTATGAAATAACACATATGGAATCAGTTAAGAACTGATTCTTATTTACAAGGACAGTCTACTCCTTCCTCCCCGTTGGGGGATTGAAACCCGGTCACCCGCGTGCCTGCAACATGGAAGACTATCAAATGCTTCTCAAAGATGCCCTCTGTTGGTCAAACTAGCAATAACTTGCATTGACAGAAAAAATGGCTGACATATAGATAAAGTGCCACAGAATGCTGCAGCAGCCCGCAAGGTGTGCTGCAGTATGATGAAACTTTTAGAGGAACCACTCTATGTGTTCAGACAGCATTAATTTGCTGACATGGCTATGCTTGTTGTCATAGTAACAACGGGTGTGTGCACAGTGGTGTAGGCTGATTGGTGGTGGTGCTCGTGCTTCCTATCACTTAGAAGTTATGTTGCAAGCTAAAGTGACAACAATGCCTGCTACGGACATTTCCCAGTTGCTTAGTGTAAGAACACTTTTTAAAGCCTCAAAGGATAGATAAGATGATCCAACTTGCAAGACTAGTCCTTTTTGGCCAGCCACAGCTGTCAACTAGCTAACTAGGTAGATGTTTAGCTTTCTAGCACATTCAATCATTTGTTTGTAAACAATTAACAAGATAGTTAGCTCCACAGCTACCACATGTTCTTGTCAAAACTACCAACAGGGTAGTTAGCAAGCAAGCAACATGATATACCAAATAACAGTCTAAAAACCACTTGAGGGGAATTTTTCAGATTTGACCGTTAAGACACAAGTCGCATGGCCAGGAATCAGATTTATATCTGATTTCAAACCACCTGTGAAATGTGGCTTGAAATATCTGATTCCATGTGCTTTTTGTGTGTTCAGACTGGAGGAAAAAGCACAAATTTGAATCAGACATGCAAAAACAATGTATGAATTTGAGTCACAACTGCCAATGTGAACAAGGCTTTAGAGAATTGTATACAGCATTAGCATACTATTTTACCCACTGGAAACAGTAACAATCTCAAAAAACATAACTTTAAAACAACTAATTTCAACTAAGCCACAGGAGCGATCAGCTTCTGGCACCATGGCGACAAGCTTATTTGAATTATCATAATTTATGATGTTCCGGAGCTCTTCATATGACGTTGTGTGGTGTTTACTGTTTTTGTTGAGTCTGTTCTGTTTGTTACTGTTCATTTCTGTGTGTGAAAATCAATAAAGAAATGTGAATCACAAAAATGCTGTTCACAAGAACTTCAGTACCTGTCTGAAGAATTCCATGAGGGCCTGTGTCCAGCGGTAGTGCAAAGGCCAGTCCTTGGCTGGGTGGCTGATGTCAGCCACATGTAGCATCAGAGAGAGAACCTTGGCCTTGTACACGCTGAACTCCACAGACAAGCATACATCAGCCCATACACACACACACACATACACACAAAAATGCAAGCACGCATGCAAATGCACATAGACACACACAGGCAGACATGCACACAAACAGACACACACATATGCATGCAAACAAATACAGGCTCACACACACACACGTACACACAAACAGAGGAAGGAAAGAAAGTGTCAGTTGTATATGTGTGTGTTTGTGTGTGTGTGTGTGTTTGTGCTCCTCTGTTTAGAGAGGAATCTTCAGGACAAAAGCATTGTTAAGAGGTGTAATTAGAAGATCTGAAGTGTCTCAAAGCCTCTTGAGTAGAGTGGGAAGGAAGATAGGAGGGATGGTCTGGAGTGCAACAGATAGAGGAGAGGAGCAGTGAGAAAGGAGTGGACAGAGTGTGAAGACACACCCGTCTGACTGCTGCAAAAGCACTCCTCGTGGTCTTGATCTGCTGAAAGTGGCACGACAGATCTCTGATCATGACCATCTCAATTACCAGTGCACGGAGCTCCCTGCAAACACATGCAGGCACACACACAAGTTCACACATGCATACACAAACGGATACCTGTTGTTAGCTCCTTTGTTTCCTCTGTGTCTCCCTGGATCTGCTAATGGAAAACCCCTTACCGCCAGTCATATTTAGGTTGAGTTTTAACAGTATATATTTATCTCCTGCTCTTTCCCCACATTTAGTCATTACTCCACTCTATTCAATACTGACAACTGTTCCCTTTCATGTAAAAAAGTGTCAAATTACATTTCACAACTGAAAAGTGTTGTGATCTACAGAACCGTTTGTCTTTCTAAATCAGGGTTGGGGTCAATTTGAATTGAAGTAAGTCAATTCAGGAAGTAAACTGAAATTACAATTCAATAACTGGTCAGTAAGCTGAAAGGAGAAGGTATTTATTTAATTCTTTCCAGTTTGGGATTTGAAATTCAAATCACTTTCTGAATTGACCCCCAACCCAGTTCTAAATGAGACTTACCAAAGAGGGAGAGTGCTGACTGACTTGGTCTGGATATGGAAGTTGTTGGTGGTCCCTGTGTGCTCAAAGTGGCTAAAATCTCTATGTCATTGAGCCAGTGCTGCAAAATGAATATCCAGGTTGGAAATCTAGTATAGCTTCTTTGCATGTGTGACAGTGTGTGCGTATGCAACACAATAACTACAATTAGCTATGCAAAATGGCGACACTGCATTGTTAGGTAGTACGCAGGATTGCCATTTTGCAGAGCAAATTGTGTTATTGCATTGTGAACGTACGTAGGGTATAAATTAGGCTTAACTCACCATAACACCGGTGTGGAGCATTAGGTAGTGTGTGGTCTCCGTGACATCGGAAGCGTGGATCAGGTTGTGATAGGGTGTCACGATCGTGTGGAGGAGAGACGGACCAAAACGCAGCATGTGGAAAATAAGCCATCTTCTTTTATTTTTTTTTACTACGAAGATGAACATGAAACGAAACACTATTACAAACTATACAAAAAAACGACCGTGAAGCTATAAACGTAGTGCACACACACACACACATACACACATACACACATACACACATACACACACACACACACACATACATACATACATACATACATACATACATACATACATACATACATACATACATACATACATACATACATACATACATACATACATACATACATACATACATACATACATACATACATACATACATACATACATACATACATACATACATACATACATACATACATACATACATACATACATACATACATACATACATGCTACAAACGTTCAACATAGACAATTCCCCACAACCAGCTAAAGCCTATGGTTGCCTTAAATATGGCTCCCAATCAGAGACAACAATAACCAGCTGTCTCTAATTGAGACCCAATTCAGGCAAACATAGACTTTCCTAGATACCTACACTCAACCATAGACACAGCTAGACTACTATACTAAACATAAACCCAACTACTCTAATAAACCCCCTAAACCTTACAACCACCCTAGACACTACAAAAACCACATACATTCCCCATGTCACACCCTGACCTAACCAAAATAATTAAGAAAACAAAGAATACTAAGGCCAGGGCGTGACATAACCCCCCCCCTTAAGGTGCGAACTCCGGGCGCACCAGCACAAAGTCTAGGGGAGGGTCTGGGTGGGCGTCCTTCCACGGCGGCGGCTCCGGCACTGGTCGTGGTCCCCACCCCACCATAGTCACTACCCGCTTTCGTAGCCTCCTCCAAATGGCCACCCTCCACATTAACCCCACTGGATTAAGGGGCAGCACCGGACTAAGTGGCAGCACCGGACTAAGGGGCAGCACCGGACTAAGGGGCAGCACCAGGATAAGGGGCAGCACCAGGATAAGGGGCAGCACCAGGATAAGGGGCAGCACCAGGATAAGGGGCAGCACCAGGATAAGGGGCAGCACCAGGATAAGGGGCAGCTCCGGACTGAGGGACGGCAGCTCCGGACTGAGGGACGGATCCTGGCTGGATGACGGCTCTGGCGGATCCTGGCTGGACGGCTCTGGCGGATCCTGGCTGGACGGCTCATGGCTGGCTGACGGATCTGGCTGCTCATGGCTGGCTGACGGATCTGGATGCTCATGGCTGGCTGACGGATCTGGCTGCTCATGGCTGGCTGACGGATCTGGCTGCTCATGGCTGGCTGACGGAGCTGGCTGCTCATGGCTGGCTGACGGAGCTGGCTGCTCATGGCTGGCTGACGGAGATGGCTGCTCATGGCTGGCTGGCGGCTCTGGACGCTCATGGCTGGCTGGCGGCTCTGGACGCTCATGGCTGGCTGGCGGCTCTGGACGCTCATGGCTGGCTGGCGGCTCTGGCAGATCCTGTCTGGTTGGCGGCTCTGGCAGATCCTGTCTGGTTGGCGGCTCTGGCAGATCCTGTCTGGTTGGCGGCTCTGGCAGATCCTGTCTGGTTGGCGGCTCTGGCTGGTCATGGCTCGCTGACGGCTCTGGCTGGTCATGGCTCGCTGACGGCTCTGGCTGGTCATGGCTCGCTGACGGCTCTGGCTGGTCATGGCTCGCTGACGGCTCTGGCTGGTCATGGCTCGCTGACGGCTCTGGCTGGTCATGGCTCGCTGACGGCTCTGGCTGGTCATGGCTCGCTGAAGGCTCTGGCTGGTCATGGCTGGCGGAAGGCTCTGGCTGATCCGTTCTGGCGGAAGGCTCTGGCTGATCCGTTCTGGCGGAAGGCTCTGGCTGATCCGTTCTGGCGGAAGGCTCTGGCTGATCCGGTCTGGCGGAAGGCTCTGGCTGATCCGGTCTGGCGGAAGGCTCTGGCTGATCCGGTCTGGCGGAAGGCTCTGGCTGATCCGGTCTGGCGGAAGTCTCTGGCTGATCCGGTCTGGCGGAAGGCTCTGGCTGATCCGGTCTGGCGGAAGGCTCTGGCTGATCCGGTCTGGCGGAAGGCTCTGGCTGATCCGGTCTGGCGGAAGGCTCTGGCTGATCCGGTCTGGCGGAAGGCTCTGGCTGCTCCTGTCTGGCGGAAGGCTCTGGCTGCTCCTGTCTGGCGGAAGGCTCTAGCGGCTCCTGTCTGGCGGACGGCTCTGTAGGCTCATGGCAGACGGGCGGCTCTGTAGGCTCATGGCAGACGGGCGGCTCTGCAGGCTCATGGCAGACGGGCGGCTTTGAAGGCTCAATACAGACGGGCAGTTCATGCGCCGCTTGGCAGACGGACAGTTCAGACGGCGTTGGGCAGACGGGCAGTTCAGGCGCCGCTTGGCAGACGGGCAGTTCAGGCGCCGCTTGGCAGACGGGCAGTTCAGGCGCCGCTTGGCAGACGGGCAGTTCAGGCGCCGTTGGGCAGACGGCAGACTCTGGCCGGCTGAGACGCACTGTAGGCCTGGTGCGTGGTGCCGGAACTGGAGGTACCGGGCTAAGGACACGCACCTTCAGGCTAGTGCGGGGAGCAGGGACAGGGCACACTGAGTTCTCAAGGCGCACTATAGGACTGGTGCGTGGTACCGGAACTGGTGGTACCGGGCTGAGGGCACGCACCTCAGGACGAGTGCGGGGAGAAGGATCAGTGCGTACAGGGCTCTGGAGACGCACAGGAGGCTTGGTGCGTGGTGCCGGGACTGGAGGCACTGGGCTGGAGACACGCACCACAGGGAGAGTGCGTGGAGGAGGAACAGGGCTCTGGATACGCACTGGAAGCCTGGTGCGTGGTGTCAGCACTGGTGGTACTGGGCTGGGAACACACACCACAGGGCTAGTGCGAGGAGCAGTAACAGGACGCACAGGACTCTGGAGACGCACAGGAGGCTTTGTGCGTGCTGTAGGCACTGTCTTAACCAGACGGCTAGCACGCACCTCAGGACGAGTATGGAGAGCTGTTCCCGGTGACATTAAATCACCAACACGTTCATTCGGACGGATGCCGTGCCTCATGCACCAAACCAATACATCCCTCATAACTCT
This sequence comes from Salvelinus alpinus, assembly GCF_045679555.1. Taxonomy (NCBI): domain Eukaryota; kingdom Metazoa; phylum Chordata; class Actinopteri; order Salmoniformes; family Salmonidae; genus Salvelinus; species Salvelinus alpinus. The sequence goes on from NC_092123.1 coordinate 13,858,173, forward strand.
CTCCTCCAATTTCTCCATTAACTCCTTTACTGTCTCTGCGTCACTCTCCTCCAAATCCGCCCTCACCGGCTCCTTACGGTAAGCAGGAGGAGTTGGCTCACGTCTCCCGACTGACCCAACTAAACTACCCGAGAGCCCCCCCCCCCCAAAGAAATTTTTGGGTTTGACTTACGGGCTTCCAGCCTTGTTTCCTTGCTGCCTCCTCATATCTCCGCCTCTCTGCTTTCGCTGCCTCCAG